>NC_047088.1:145220952-145820952 GCF_902459505.1 Geotrypetes seraphini | reverse complement strand
TTCTTCAGTCGCCTAGAGCTTGTATAGATTTGTGTGACACACAAATAGAAGATAAGATTAGATTAGATTTACCTTGGGTTCACACTTAAACTAAATTGTAAGTAATTAAGTTCTTGTTAATATTAGTGACTTGACTCCTTTGTCTCCATCTCCTCCATCAGATAGTCTCCACAGCTTCACCTGCACACATCTCTGCTGTTACTTGACCCTATCTCTTGCTATATGTCTGGTAAATATGCTGCTACTCTGTTATCTGCTTGATTGTGAAACAATTGAAAACCTTCCATCACAAGATCACACACTGTTCTCTAATGTCAAAATCCCACGGAACTACCCCTATTTTACACTTCCAACTTCTCAAAGAACTGCTGCAGACTCCCATTCTCCTGATTATAATGACTTTAAAGATAGTATCCACAGCTTCAGCCTCACACATCTCTGTTGTTGCTTAGGCCATCCTATCCTGCCCCTCATTCCACCTACTCTTAGGCTAATATTACATTTATACTACTAGGCATTACTCTCAATCCTCCAGCTGATCCTAATTTAAGGAAAATCTTTAGTAATTGAATGTCCTACTTCCAAGACTCTCATTGCCCCATTTAACAATCACAGATTCATTCTTACTCCATATTTAGAAACCAATCTACAATTCACTATTGTATAGCTATTCCACCAATTCAAGGTAACATTTCCACCACATCCACCCTCCCTACAAAGGAGACCTTGTAATCCACCTGCAGACTCCTTCTAGCACTCCCCAGGGTGACCCCTATCCCACCCAGATCAATATCTCCCAAGGTGTCATTTCCAACTGAATGTCACTAGTGGTGCCTGCTCAGATACAATTATAGCAATGAATCACACCTACAGGCTATAGGGAGCCAACCTTCAAAAAGATATAAAAAGGATGGAGTGGGTCCAGAGGAAGGCTACTAAAATGGTATGTGTTCTTTGTCATAAGGCATATGGGGACAGACTTAAAGATATCAATATGTATACTTTGAAGGAAAGGAGGGAGGGGGATGGGTGGGATGGTCAGTGTGGTTCGGCTGTGTCAGGTGGCGGGAGCGCTGCTGCCAACAGCAAGTCTAGAGATGGAGTCGGAGAGGGTTGGAGATATTTGTGAGTGGTTTCGGGGGTGATCTAACTAGGGCTTATCTTTGGGGTAGGGATTATTTTAGGGCTAGGTCTTATTTTAGGGGAGGGGATTGAAAGAAGAGCCAAATTCCTAATACTTGATAGCTTTTTTGGCAAAATATTTATTTAGGTGACCAGAGAGGAGAAAGCTGCTTAAAACACCTTACAGAAAAGTGTCACTGTATGCTGTCTACTACATTTTTCTTTTTTTACACTAGTAGCTTGCAAAAAAGACATATAAATAAAAAAATATGAGTGTTAAGGTGAATTTTTCTTGAATGGCATCCTGATAGGCTTGATAAAATTGGTACTGAACTGAAATATTTTTTTGCATAGGACTTTATTTAAGTGGAAACCCACATATAGAGATGCAGACAAATGTCTGCAGTTTGATCAGTCTGCTTCCATTTTTGAATTACTGTATTGGTAATGTTTTTGCAGAAACAAATAACAGTTTAAACATTACATAATACAATGTCTGTTGTCAAGCTAATATTTTATTTCATGAAGTGCATACCAATTCCATTTAGAAATGTTGGTTGAAAGGGAGGATTTAGACTTGAGCATATTTTGGTTGTTTGATATTTAAGATTTATTGTTGTAAAGGGCACATATTTGCATTGTTTACTTGAAAAGCTCTACCACATAGCCAGGGAGGTTGTCTGGATGCTGAACTTTAATAGTCTTTTATGCTTGAAAAGTGTGCAGTTTATCTTGGAACCATCTATCTTTTTTTTTTTTTAACCCTACAGATAACAGAAGGGATTGTGACAAATCAGCTTTCTCTCCATAAATGATACTCTTTGCTTCCCAGATTTGTTTAATTTGCTTTTTATGCTGTCTTTGTAATTTATCTGGTGAAACTGATTTGTAGTTGACCTCTCGTGAGCATTTCTTTATATATGAAAACCTTAGTACTTGCTAAATAAATACATATAAATCATTTGGTTGTCAATTTGTGTATAATTTCTGAAGTTTAACAAATGTTTGACATTTTGTCTTATGATAATCCTTTTTATCTGCTCCTGCATTATAAATCTAAGGGCCTGTTTTACAAAGCGTGGTAACGGCCCTAAAGCCCATAAAGATTTAAAGGGCTTTGGGGCTGTTTTTGTGCGGTATCCGCTAGCACGGCTTTGTAAAACAGGCCCTAAGTATAGTTCTCATTCTCATCAAAATCCTATGTAAACAATAGTAATTCTACATTTCAATAATGAATAAAAATAAGCAAGATTATGGAAATATATTTTAGACAGATTTTAGAATCATATTATTGCTATTTCTAAGACATGCATAAAAATATTAGTAAACTACAGTATATTAGGTCAAGAGGTGATAGAGGCACACAAATATGTTAGATGCCATCGACTCGTGCTCGAGTCCTAGCAACTTGATGAATTGTGGATCTAAAAAGAAATTGGTTAAATATGACCAATAGAAAATTGATTATAGTCACAAAACAGGTGAGTAGATAATATGGAACAATTTGAGAGTGCTAATGCATTAAGGCACTTTTTCCTAAGCAAATCAAAATAAACATAAGAACATAAGAATTGCCATTGCTGGGTCAGACCAATGGTTTATTGTGCTCAGCAGTCCACTCACACGGCAGCCCTTAGGTCAAAGACCAGTGCCCTATTTGAGTCTAGCCTTACCTGCGCACGTCCTGGTTCAGCAGGAACTTGTCTAACCGGACATGTCACACCAAGCTCCACAAGGATCCCAAGGGGGTTGTCCTTTGGAACCTTGACTTCTTTTTTTCAGGGGTAGATTTTTGGCGGATGTCCTCCATGTCAGGATGAAGATTTTTGCTATGCTTAGGAGCTGTGGATTCATCAGTGGTCAAGTGATTCTTTTCCTAAGACTGTGCTGAGCCAATTGTCTTTCTAAGCTTTGTTCTTGTTTGACCAGTGTTCAGGACCGTAAGCCTACAATGCTACCTGAGTCGAAGCCTCGTTTTGCGAGGTGTTCAGAACGGCTGACTTGCATCCCTCCCTGCGCCCTCACCAGTGCGACGGGCACTCGGTGACAGGACAACGCCTTGGAGTTTCAACCAGACATCAGTCTTCAAACATCCATCCTCCTGCCCCTCCCCAGAGGAAGTTCTGGCACCAGGCATGTGGCACCTTGCCCTCAGATCTGGGAGTGACACTAGACCGCAATCTTACCCTTGAAGCACACACCGACTTACTGGTCAGAAAAGGCTTCTCTGCATTATGGAAACTAAGAACCATCAGAAAGTACTTCGATACAACCTCATTTCGCTTACTGGTGCAATCCTCCATTCTAAGCTTACTCGAATACTGTAATATCATTTACCTTGGGTCTTTCAAAAAAAACATTCAAAGACTCCAAATCATCCAAAATTCGGTAATCTGACTGATCTTTGGGATAAAAAAATGGGAACACAAATCTCCCTACTACCAAAAACTCCATTGGCTGCCCTTGGAAGCAAGAGTGCAGTTCAAGTTTGCCTGTCTCTGTTTCAAATCCATTCTTGGCTTTGCCCCCATATACTTGGTTCTCTATTTTATCTTAGATTGTTTATCCAGACCCACGCGCAGAGTTCATCTGTTTAATCATCCAACACTAAAGGCCTGCCGTTACAAAAGATACCTGAACAGAACACTTGCCTTCCAAGCAGGTCAATTAAATGATTGGCTGGGCAATATTATCTTGTGCTTCTCATCCTACCTAAATTTCAGAAAATTATTAAAAACAAACCTGTTTAACTGATTTGTATCCTAAGACCTCTTATGCCCGACCTCTTGTTTCCCAAGATATCTTATGCCGTCCTCTGTATCCTGCTCACCTATATATATATATATATATATATATATTGTACCTATATATTATACCTGTATCCTGCTTACCTATATAAATTGTATCTATATTCGCTGATTGTACCTATTCGCTGATTGTCCAGCCCTTCTTTGTTATAAACCGCCTCAAACTACTACAGCATTGGCGGTATATAAGAATAAAATTATTATTATTATTTCGGCCTACCTACCTGAGTGGCAGAGGATGACTTCAGACAGTTGGGTCCTAGAAGTGTTCAAAGAGGGTCTCCAACTGCAGTTTTTTTCTGGCCTCCACTGGACTTCTTCCTGTCTTCTCCCATAGGGAACATGGAAAGAACCCGAAGAGTGTGAGCCATGGTTCGCAGATTGCTAGATCTGACAGCCGTAGAGCCTGTTCCAAAAGATGACTTGGGCTCTAGAACATAAGAACATAAGAAGTTGCCCCCGCTGAGTCAGACCAGAGGTCCATCTTGCACAGCGGTCCGCTCCCGCGGCGGCCCATCAGGCCTAGTGCCTGAACAGTGATCCCTGATTAATTTTGTAACTTACCCCTAATCCCATCCCTATAATCTACGTTTACTCTTATCTGTACCCCTCAATCCCTTTGTCTTCCAAGTACCTATCCAAAGCTTCTTTGAACCCCTGTAGCGTGCTCCTGTTTATCACATCCTCTGTTAGCACGTTCCATGTATCCACCACCCTCTGTGTGAAAAATAACTTCCTGGCGTTTGTTCTAAACCTCTCCCCTTTCAATTTCTCTGAGTGCCCCCTTGTACTTATTGATCCCCTTAATTTGAAAAATCTGTCCCTGTCTATTTTTTCTATGCCCTTCATGATCTTGAAGATTTCTATCATGTCTCCTCTAAGTCTCCACTTTTCCAGGGAGAAAAGCCCTAGCTTTTTCAGTCTGTCAGTATATGAGAGGTCCTCCATGCCCTTTATTAGCTTAGTTGCTCTTCTCTGGACCCTCTCAAGTACCTCCATGTCCTTCTTGAGGTACGGCGACCAGAACTGAACACAGTACTCCAGGTGCGGGCGCACCATAACACGATACAGTGGCAGGATGACTTCCTTTGTCCTGGTCGTGATACCCTTCTTAATGATACCCAACATTCTGTTTTCTTTCCTTGAGGCCATGGCACACTGCGCCAACGCCTTCAATGTTGTGTCTACCATCACTCCCAGGTCTCTTTCAAGGTCGCTCACCCCTAGCGCTGATCCCCCCATTTTGTAAGTGAACATCGTTTTTTTTTTCCCTATATGCATGACCTTGCATTTCCCTATGTTGAAACTCATTTGCCACTTTTTGGCCCATTTTTCCAGTGTTGTCAGATCTTTTTGGAGATCTTCGCAGTCCTCCATGTTATTGACCTTGCGATATAGTTTGGTGTCATCCGCAAATTTAATAACCTCACATTTTGTTCCTGCTTCCAGGTCGTTAATGAATATATTGAATAGGAGCGGTCCCAGCACCGACCCCTGTGGAACTCCGCTCGTGACCCATTGCCAGTCTGAGTAATGTCCCTTTACTCCAACCCTCTGTTTCCTGTCCGCCAGCCAGTTTTTGATCCATCGGTGGACCTCCCCTTGCACCCCATGGTTCCATAGCTTCCTTAGTAGTCTTTCGTGTGGCACCTTGTCGAAGGCTTTTTGGAAGTCAAGGTAAATGATATCTATGGATTCCCCTTTATCCACCTGGCTGGTTACCCCCTCAAAGAAGTATAATAAGTTCGTGAGGCATGACCTGCCCTTGCAGAAGCCATGCTGGCTCGACTTTAGCTGCCCATAGTTGTCGATGTGTTCCCAGATGCTGTCTTTAATCAGTGCTTCCATCATCTTTCCCGGGACCGAGATCAAGCTCACCGGCCTGTAGTTTCCTGGGTCTCCCCTTGAGCCTTTCTTGAAGATGGGCGTGACATTTGCTATTTTCCAGTCTTCCGGAATCTCTCCAGTTTTTAGGGATAGGTTGCATATTTGTCGAAGTGGCTCAGCTATTTTGTTCCTTAGTTCCTTGAGTACCCTTGGGTGAATGCCATCCGGACCTGGCGATTTGTCGCTCTTTAGCCTGTCATCTGCCTGAGGACATCCACTTTGCTTACCTCTAGTTGGACCAGATTTTCATCCTGATCTCCTTTTACGATCTCCTCGGGCTCCGGAATGTTGGTTGTGTCCTCCCTCGTGAAAACTAACGTGAAGAACTTATTTAGCCTGTCAGCTATCTCCTTTTCCTCTTTTACCACTCCCTTTCTGTCCCCATCATCCAAGGGTCCCACTTCCTCCCTTGCTGGTTGTTTCCCCTTAACGTACCTGAAGAATGATTTGAAGTTTGTTGCTTCCCCTGCCAGTCTCTCTTCATATTCTTTTTTTGCTTTCCTAACCACTCGATGACACTCCTTTTGGTGTTTTTTGTGTTCCTTTTGGTTCTCCTCTGTTTTGTCCTTTTTCCATTTTTTGAATGATGCTTTCTTGTCACTTATCGCCTTTTTCACTGCATTTGTTATCCACACTGGGTTTTTTGTTCTATTTTTTTTGCACCCTTTCCTGTACTTGGGGATGCACAGGTTCTGTGCTTCGTGCATTGTGCCCTTGAGTATGGTCCAGGCATTTTCTACGGACTCCATCTTCCTTGCGCTGTCGTTGAGTTTCTTTCCCACCATTTTCCTCATGGCATCATAATTCCCTTTTTTGAAGTTAAGTGCAGTCGTTGTAGTTCTTTTCACCTTTAATTTCTAGCCTGTACTGGATCATGTTGTGATCGCTGTTTCCTAGTGGGGCTAGTACCGCCACCTCCTTAGCGGGTCCCCTTAGTCCGTTGAGGATTAGGTCAAGAGTGGCATCACCCCGTGTTGGTTCCGTGACCAGCTGTTCCATGAAACAATCCCTCGTGACCTCCAGGAATTTGGTCTCCCTCATGCAGTTTGAGTGCCCAATACTCCAGTTTATTCCCGGGTAGTTGAAGTCTCCCATCACCACCACACTTCCGCTTTTACATACCTGCCTCAGTTCAGCCTCCAGATCCTGGTCGATTTCTTCCGTTTGTCCAGGTGGGCGATAGTACAGACCCAATTTTATGTCTGCTCCAGTTCCTCCTGGTAGCTTAACCCATAGTGATTCCAAGTCGTCCGCCCTTACTGTTGTTTCCATTCTGGTTGAAGGTATGGAATCTTTTATATATAGCGCTATTCCTCCACTCTTTTTGTGTGACCTATCTCTTCTGTAGAGTTTGAATCCTGGTAAAGCCACATCCCATTCATTGTCATCAGTCTACCACATTTCTTTGACTCCAATTATGTCTAGGCCCTTTTTGCTGGCTAGGATTTCCAGCTCTCCCATTTTAGCCCTTAGGCTCCTAGCGTTAGTGTATAGGCAAAGTAAGTCCCGTTTGTTCGCCTTTCTTGCTGTTTTTCCTCGTGGTTTGGCGCTCCTGGCCCCCTCGTGAGTTGCCAGACCCCAAGCCTCGTCTCGGTCATCCTCCTCCTGTGGTGTGTCTGTTTCGTCCTCAGCCTGTTCCCCTGTTTTTGGTTGTCCCTCTGGATTCCGTTGTTCTCTATTAGTGCTGCTTGCCAGTTTTATTTGTGCACAAGAACCCTGCAATTCTCCCTTAGGTCCTTTTACAAAAAGTTCCCACTCAGACCTGAGCCCTCTTTTACAGTGTCCTTGCTCAATATCTTTGGTCCGGGTCCTCTGCATTGCGTCCTTAGGTTCTTTTTCCAAAAGTTCCCTCTCAGTCCCGATCCCTTTTTTACAATGTCTTTGCTCTATGTCCATGGCCCTGGGCCCCTGTGTTGTATCCTTAGGTCCTTTTCCCAAAAGTTCCCACTCAGTCCCCAGCCCTCTTTTACAATGTCCCTGCTCAGTATCCTTACTTGATACTTTTGTCCGTTGTGTCAGATCGACTGTCGGCTTTCCCCTCTTCCTCAGTTTAAAGCCAAATCAATGACGCTCTGGACGTTGCGTGCCAGCATCCTTGTCCCAGTCGTGCTCAGGTGCAGTCCGTCTCTCCTGTAGAGCTTATTCTTTCCCAGGAAAGTTGTCCAGTTCCGTGCAAAAAGGAAACCCTCCTCCTCGCACCATCTCCTGAGCCAACCGTTTATTGCTTGTAGTTCGCTCTGCCTCCTTACGTCTGTTCTAGGTACTGGCAGGATCTCTGAGAAGGCTATCTTCCTTGCCCTCAGTTTCAGTTTCCTCCCCAGGATCCTGAACTGATCGGTTAGTGCAGTCCTGTTGTAGTCCCTCCTGCTGATACTAGATATACTTAATTGTGCCAATGACAGACTTCGAAGATTGGAGACCAATTTTGGACCTGAAGGCAGTGATTGCCTTTCTGCAAGTTCATGTTTCAGGATGGAACGGTGCATTCATTGGTGGCAGCAGTGACGCCCGGGGAGTTTTTGGCTTCCTTGGATCTCGTGGATGCATACCTCCACATCCCATTCTTTCTGGAGCTCAGGAGGTTCCTGAGATTTCACACTTCCAGTTAGCGGCTCTGCCATTTGGGCTGGTGTCTGAGCCCAGATCCTTTGCCACAGTTATGTTGGAGGTAGATGCCTATCTGTGCTAGTACATCCATACCTAACCAACTGGCTAATCAGAGCTCCCTCACTAGAGGAAAGCTGCTGGGCAGTTTTCTAGGTGGTACATTTGCTGGAGAATCTCGTCTGGGTGATCAATCTGAAGAGAAGCCACCTCGAGCCAACACAGAGCTTGGAGTGCCTGGGAGTCTGGTCACACAAGGGCCGGAACCAGGTGTTCCTGCCAGTTTCCAGGAAGATCAGGCTTCAGAGTACCATTCGGGCCCTGTTGGGGGGTTCAAGACCTGGCAGTTTCCGCAGGTCTTGGGTCTCATGGTTGTGACCATAAGACATGATTGCAGAGGCAAGAGCTCACCTCTGTCCTCTTCATTTTTCCCTTCAGAACTTGTGGAATCCTCAGCGGGATTCACTGGTTGGCGGTGGCCCACTGCAGCATACTGTGGTACCTCAACCCTGTTCCTCTGGACAGAGGTCTTCCCTTGCGAGTCTTGGACTGGGTGATCCTGAGAATGGACTAGAGTTTCTCCAGTTGGGGAGCAGTTTGCAGATCTGTCCCGGCCCAGGGCCGGTGGACTGCGTTGGAGAGCAGATGGTTGATTCTTTGTTTCCCGCAGAGCGAAGAAGTTATGACTGGACTCGGTCCATATGCATTGCCTTTCCGACAACATTTTTTCCTCTTTTTCTGAATTTGGCTCATTTATTTCTTTTTCTTTTTATTGTTACTAGTATTTTCTTTCATATTTAGTCTCAGTAGGCCTTGTGCCCATTCAGCCTTTGAGCTTTCAACTTCGAGTAATTTCTTGATATTTGCAACTTTGCGTTTTGGTTTTTTGGGAGGGTTTTTGCTGCCAAGATTTTTCCTCTCATGTTGAGGCCTTCTAGCAGTTTCAAGAAGTGCTCTCGTCAGTGGCCCTTTTTGTTCACTGGTTCATTCAATGTCTTGGGCCAGAGACTCTTGTACCTACTGAGTTACATTGAAGAAACACTCCCTTAAGGCTTGACACCTCCTGTAGGAGAAGCATTTTGGAGAGGCTTTGGCCTTGGAGGGCAAATTTGTGCCACTGATACCCAGCATCAACACCTCCCTCAATATCAGACTCAGTTCTTGCATCGGGTAAACCTACTAAGAAGCCTTCCTCATCTCAACCTGCATCACAGGTATCTTCTGAATTGAGTCCCTCGATGCATGCCAAACATCAATGCCACTATCATTCTCCATAAGTGCAGGCTGTGACACCTCTCAGGCATGCCTCACCATTGAGGTCACCAATGCCTTGATACCCTGCTGCACCAGCTGTAACAGCCGTTGAGTAATCAGTACCAGTGAAGTCCTTCCAGGACCAACTGAAGGAGTTTTGTACTGCTCCAAATACATCAGTGCTTGTATCATCTCCCACTTTACTTGCCTATCCTGAGCATGGCATATCAAAGCCCCAAGGTATTGAACCACACTGTCCTGGCAAAGCCACATATCAGGGAGCTTCAAGGTCTCACGGTACTGATCCTTGTTCTTCTCTGATAAATCCACAACTAAAAGAGCATCAAAATTTCATGGTACCGGATCTTATTCTCCTCGACGCAAATCAAGATCCATATACTCTTGATGCTAAACCTCTTCATCATATGATTGGTACTGGCATACTTGCAGGAGTACTTCTTGGCACTGTCATTGTACTCCCCAGACTAAGAAACATAGATCTCCATATATTCCTTCATGCAGAAAGTCATCTAGAGTCGGGCAGGTGGATTCAGATCTATCTGTTTACCTTGATGTTGATCTTGAGCCTGAATTATCTGCTCCAGAATCCCATCAGATCCATCTCCTCCTCTGCCCAGGTGCAGATCATCTCCTGAAGTTCTATCTTTCTCGAACTGGCAAAGGTTTGACAGTTAAATTAGAGTCAGAAACTGAGCCAAGAGCGGACCTCCTGGAAGCATTGGATTTTGATGTCATTCCTAAAGAACTCCTCAAGTTACCTCTCCACAGTTTACTCAAGGAGGCTATGTTCAAGAACTGGGAGACTCACCTTACTCTTCCTATAACACTTAGGAAAATTGACTGCTTGTACAGAATTCAGTTGTACCCAGGCTTTGATAAGCCACAGTTACAACACTAGTCTTTGCTGATTGAGTCTACAGTTAAAAAGTCTTTTAGAGCTCATTCTTTACCAATACAGCAGCTGTGGATACGGGATCTATGCTGTACTCTCACTTAACGTCAATGGTCCTAGGTGTGACGCTGTTTTTAATTGACCCTTGCATTCAGCCTTCATTCGTCAATCTCTGTATTTTGTTCTTCATACATCTCTGTGGACTCCAGTCAAGCAGCAGCGGGTCTCACAAAAATCGTCTGCCAACTGCTGGCAGTGCTTGGCAGCTACTGGCACCATCAAACACCTGGCTCTTGGTCAGAGGTGTAATGTAATGTAATTTATTTCTTATATACCGCTAAACTCCGTTAGGATTCTAAGCGGTTTACAGAAAAATAGACAATAGGGTGCATTAAAATTATAAGTAAAATAGGTACTTAGAAATTCCCTTACTGTCCCGAAGGCTCACAATCTAACTAAAGTACCTGGAAAAATGACAATTAGTAGAGTAATGAAGAAATAAAATAGAGAATAGATGAGAAAAATAAGAAAATTAACATTCTAATAAGACTACAATGATCTAAAGGACTTTGAAAGGTTGAAAAAAGAGGGGAGATAAGAATAGATGCAGAGGGAGAACCGTTGAAGCAATATAATTCTGGGGAAATTTAAATGAAATTAGAATGATAAAATAAAACAAAATAAGTGGTAAAACAATAAGTGAGATTAAAAAATATATCATAAACTAAAAATAATTGAAAATAAAATCAAAACAGTCAAAACTGAAGTCCAGCTTGAACGGGCCCCCGAGCCAACCGTTGGTCCGATGGCCGGACTGCAGCCCTCCTCCGTCGGCTCTCCCCTGCTGGAATGGGGGAGGAGCGGGCCTCCAAGCCGACCGATGGCCGGACTGCAGCCCTCCTGCTGTTACAGCTGGTGCAGCAGGGTATCAAGGCATTGGTGACCTCAATGGTGAGGCATGCCTGAGAGGTGTCACAGCCTGCACTTATGGAGAATGATAGTGGCATTGATGTTTGGCATGCATCGAGGGACAATTCAGAAGATGCCTGTGATGCAGGTGTGGGATATTCTGGGGCATAATCTACCTCTTCCTGCTACTTTGTGCTATCGCATGGTGGTGCTGTGATCCACCATTCTGGAACCATCTCTTCCTCAGCCTTAATCTGCTCTGTTTGACATCCTGATCGACTTGGCCATTAAGACTGTGCTGCTACACTGGAAACCTCTCAATGGTGGCAAATGGTTCTCAAAGCCTATCAGTATGAACTTCGAGTGGCTGAACGACGGTGTTACAATATGCCTTTCATGGATTTGGTCTCCTTTGAGAGTGTACTGTAATAGTTGATTGCCTATACAGTGTTCTTTTAGCCTGTGCACCTGTTCTTGTCACTCTTTTCAGTGCATTTGGCCTTTGACATCTTGTGCTATTGGGTGTTCTTTGCCTTTACCTATTGGTGATACTGCCTGTACCATGTTTTGTTTTGTATCCTGTTCTGTTCTTCAATAAAAATGATTGCCTTTTTTTTTAAAAAAAAGTCTTCTAGCACACAAGTGTATGTCGGTGCACCACCAGCCTATGAAGGTCACACATTATATAAGTTTGGGCACCACCTTTTCCAAAATGCTGTGTTAGCCCGCAGGGTGCTAAGCTATAACTTTTTTTGTAATTCTATTGGAAACAGTTCGTGAAGAGACTTGCTCATAGTCTTCAAACCAGAAAGTTAATGGCTAGAACTGCTGTTGATGCATTCAATGTAACATCCAGAGCATCAACTATGTCTATAGCCATGAAACGTCTAGCCTGGCTTTGAGTCTCTGACCTTAACATCAACCTTCAAGATTGCCTGGCAAATATTCCTTGTCAAGGAGAGGAATTGTTTGGAGATAAAGTTGAGGATATGACCCAAAGATTTACTCAAACATGAGCAGAGCTGGGCCACTTTATCATTGTCTAAGAAGTCTCAGCCTCCTCAGTCTTCCCAAAAACCATCTTATACTACTTACAAGAGGCACTATCTGGCAACCTTGACCTCTTCTAAACCTTGTCACAACCCACAAGCTCCTGTTCACTGCAGCGAGCTGTGGACCCCGTGACCGTAACTGTTTCAAACGTGTACCCTTTAACCAGGGTATCTTTCAGGCCTTCTTAGGCGCCTGCCTAAGGTACAACAACCAGTTCCATGTCCTTACAGAAACCAGGCAAGGGAAAATAAATTCACACACCTCCAAAACAGATTAGAAGAACAATAAAGTTGTATTTTATTCCTATACTTCTGGTTTACTTTGTATTTATAGCACATTGCAACAATTTTCATACAGGTTGTAGAAAACACAAAACTTTAGGTCAAGCTGACCATTCTGGTTTTATACATACCAGCCTGACTGTAATGTCCAAAAGATAAGCTCAAAATAAACACTTTAGGCTGGACTCTAGTCTTTTTGTCATAGTCCTCTTCACCAGCCTTTGGTGTGTTACGGATGGCCTCAGCTAAATTCCCTCTCCAGGTCAAGGTAGAAGGAAAAACAAAAACTATACTCTTGCAGTCCAGGTAAAATAAAGTTTACAAAAAACAGAACACAAAGCTGCTGCCGTTGCAGCCCTGCTTCAGAGTGACTGTAGATAAGGAATTCCTCTAAAAGGAGCTTCCCTGTGCTTGCCGTTCTAACGGAGCCTTATCTCCCTTAATTAGCCTCCAGCTGGGCTGAGAGGGAACAGACAAACGCTCAGTACTATAGATAAATGTCACAGTTTCAATTATAGCAGTGCTTCTGAGATTAGAGCTGACAAGCTTACAGAGATTGACACACAAGCAACTTCAATCTCAAAAATATTAAGCAGAAAAAGAAACAAAGGTAAGAAAAAAACAGCAAAACACTTTCAAACCTTTGCTTAGTTTGTATCTATTGCCTCCAAGCATTCACTAGGCAGATTAGATACTCCAATGTCCATTGGTTCCCAGTTTGGTAACTCTGTCTCAGCTTCACTATCTAGCACATCAGACATGTCCACCATGTGCCAGTCGTGGCTTAATTCACCAGGCTTCAGTTGAGGAGGAGAGTGTTCTCTTGCGAGCTCACCCTGGAGCTTCCTCAGTTCCTCCTCCCTTCTGTGTCCCAGCTGCTCTCTTTTAACCTCATTCAACTCGCCCCTCCCTGCTCTGAAAAGGGGGAAGAGAGATAAATCTTTCTGCAGCTGAGCCTGATTCTGTGACCATTTCCTGCTTTGAGCCTGGCCTCCTAGGAGCTGTAGTTTCTTAACCCCTAACAGCTCCTTGGCAGATACTGTCAGGCTCAGCAGGAATAGACCAAGGGAAGTCAGCGTTTCATACTCTACAGGGCCAACCTGGTCAGTTCTCCTGCCTCGGAGTCTACCGATCGTCTTCTCTAACCCTGTGTCAAAGCTAGAAAGAGAGCTAGATTTGCCACAACCTCCACCAGAGAAGAGGTAAAAGACTCAGAGGCCTCAGATGATTCAATCTTCTGCTCCACAAAATTCACCTCTCAACAGATGTCCCTTAATCAGAAAACTGACACTCTACTTCAACTCAGTGCCATAGAGTCAGTTCCCCTTATCCAGAAAAAAAAAAAAAAACAGGTTCTACTCAAGGTATTTCTTAATTCCACAGAAGATGTTAGGTCTTTGTCCCATTCTCAACCTCCAAGCTCTAAACAAATATTTAGTCAGTTTTGCAAGTTATCCCTAAGGGACTCTGTTCCCACTTCTAGAAAGGAACAAATCGCTGTACTCTCTAGACCTCAAGGAGGCATACTCACACATCCTCATATATCAGCCCACAGAAAATATATTCACTTTCGTGTGCGACATCATTTTCAGTAAAAGGTGCTAACCTTCAACCTGGCTTCCTCTCCATGAGTGTTCACAAAATGCCTTCTGGTGGTAGCATCAACCCTTCATATTTATGTATTTGTGGTTTTTTCCCTATCTTGACACTTGGTTAATCAAAGTGGCATTGCCTCAAGCAGTCCAGTCAGCTACACAGGCGACTATGAATCTTCTAGAACTTCTAGGATTTGAAGTAAATTATCAAAAGTCTCATCTCCACCCAACTCAAATATTGGAGTTTATAGGAGCAGTATTCAGCACTAATCTTTTACAAGCTTATTTGCCCCAAAAGAAACAAAACATCTTGCTTCAACTTTGCAATCATGTGTCTATTCTTCAGAACATTTTGGCACAGCAAATGATGTGTCTCCTGGGTCACATGTCATCCACAGTTCATGTGATCTCATTTGCCCAGCTCCATCTCAGGCCAGCTCAATGAAATCTAGCATCTTAGTGGTCTCAAGCCACAGATCCAATATTCCATAAGATCAGGGTTTCCTTGCAACTTTCTCAATCTTGCTAATGGTGTTTGCGGCCAGCAATTTTATCCAGAGGTTTTCTGTTCCACATTCTTCCACATCAGAGGGTATTCACAATGGACGCATCCATGTAGTCATGGGGAGCTCACCTAGATGGTCTGAGAGCTCAGGGAATGTGGTCTGCCCAGGAGAGAGCACTCCACATCAATCTGTTAGAGATTTGAGTAATTCAAGGTTTATTAAAAATTTCTTATATCCAAAATTCAAAGTGGTGTAATATAAAATCAATTATCAGCATACAATGACACAAAACAGAAGATTAAAAACAACATATCATAACTGGGGACTGGTTAGTAAAAACAAAAACACATACATCAGACAAACAAGAGGGAAAAGGGAGGAACTACAATAAGTAAAGAAAAGAACAAATAGAAACATAGAAACATAGAAAGATGACGGCAGATAAGGGCTATAGCCCATCAAGTCTGCCCACACTATTTACCCACCCTCTTAAGTCTACTGACCCCCTAAAATATAATTGTAATTATACTGTCACTCTACTGACCCGCTCATTCAAGTCCTAGTGACCCTATCCCTTAGCATGACCTCGTAGGGATCCCACATAGGTATCCCATTTGTTCTTGAAGTCTAGGATGCTGCGTGCCTCGACCACCTGCACTGGAAGCTTGTTCCAATGCTCAATCACTCTCTCCGTGAAGAAGTACTTCCTGGTGTCTCCACAAAACTTCCCTCCCTTGAGTTTGAGTGGATGTCCTCTTGTGGTCGAGGGTCCCTTGAGAAGAAAGATATCATCTTCCACCTCGATATGTCCCGTGATGTACTTAAATGTCTCAATCATGTCTCCTCTCTCCCTACGCTCTTCGAGAGTGTAGAGCTGCAATTTGCTCAGTCTTTCTTTGTACGGGAGACCCTTTAGCCCCGAGACCATCCTGGTGGCCATCCGCTGAACCGATTCAATTCTGAGCACATCCTTACGGTAATGTGGCCTCCAGAATTGCACACAGTATTCCAGATGAGGTCTCACCATGGCTCTGTACAATGGCATCATGACTTCAGGTTTCCTGTTGACGAAGCTTCTCTTGATACAACCTATCATCTGCCATGCATTAGATGAAGCCTTCTCCACTTGAGTGGCTGCTTTCATGTCAGCACTGATGATTACTCCTAAGTCTCGTTCTGCCGTAGTCCTGGTTAAAGTTTCTCCATTCAGGGTGTAAGTTCTGCAAGGATTTCCGTTACCGAGATGCATGACCTTACATTTCTTGGCGTTGAAGCCCAGCTGCCAGTCCAAGGACCAACTTTCTAAAGTATGCAGGTCTTGCTCCATAGCATCCTGTAGATTATAGCCGTTTACTATATTGCATAGTTTGGCGTCATCAGCGAATAAGGTTACTTTGCCTTGAAGCCCCTGAGTCAGATCCCCAATGAATATGTTGAAGAGGAGTGGGCCCAGGACTGAACCCTGTGGCACTCCGCTAGTCACCTAGCGGAATAAGGAAATAAGGAAAGGGTTGACCTAAAGAACAACTGTGAGATTATTGCCCTTATGAGGGCAGTTATATATCAAAAGCATCTAAGAATAGAAAAGTCTTCAATGTTCTCAAAATGTTTCAAGTCCTTCTGGTCAGAACAGATAATCAAATAGCAATGTACTATATGAACAAACAAGAGAAAACAGGCTCTCTTCCTCTGTCAGGAGGCTCTTAACATTTGGAAATGGGCAATTTATTGAAACATCTGCCTCAAGACAGTATATGAGCAAGGTACGCAGAATACTCTGGCCGACAGGCTCAGCAGGTTTCTTCAACCGCACTAGTAGACTCTCAATTCCAAGGTCTTACGCCATATCTCAATTTGTGTCTCCCCTCATATAGACCTGTTTGTGTCTCCCCACAATCACAAGTTATCTCAGTTCTGCTCCAAACATTTCTCCCCTCATTGCCTAGATGCAGATGTATTTCTCCTGGCTTGGCCACACAAGTTCCTATATTCATTTCTACCAATCCCTCTTGTTCTAAAGACATTATTCAAACTCAAATGATAACCAGCCACCATGATTCTCATAGCTACTCAGTGGCCCAGACAACTTTGGTTCTCCCTTCTACTTCAGCTGATTGTCAAGGATCCAATTACATTATATATCTTTCCATCTCTGCTCATTCAGAGGCAAGGTTCTCTTCTATATCCCAACCTGAAGTCTCTACACCTAACAGTTTGGTACCTCTCTCCAGTTGAACTCAGAAGTTTTTAATCTCTCTGCCCCAGTTCAAGCAATTATAACTGCTTCCAGAAAACCTTCTACTCAGCAATGCTATTAATTCAAGTGGACACATTTTACTACATGGTTTAATCTCCATTACTTGGATCGTAAAACATCCTCCATTCCTTTGGTGTTGGACTACCTTTGCATCTTTCCAATTCTGGACTTAAAACCACTTCTATCGATGTTCAACTCAGTACATTTAGTGCATACCATGCTACTTTTAACAATAACACTTTAGCTATTCATCCACTAGTTTCCAGGTTCTTGAATTCAAAGCTCCACTCAATCCTCCTTCATTTGTTTAGGATCTGAATGTAGTTCTCACCATTCTGATGAAGCCTCAATTTGAACCTCTCACAACTACTCATCTTAATTATCTTACTTGGAAAGTAAACTTCTTGATCTGTATCACCTCAGCTCATTGAGGGAGTGAACTTCAAGTTCTGGTTTCTGACCCACCTTATACAGTTTTTCATCACTACAAAATGGTCCTCAGAATTCATCCTAACTTCCTTCCAAAATTAGTCATGGCATTTCACCTTAATCCATTGTGCTACCTGTTTTCTTTCCGAAGCCTCATTCTCATCCTAGGGAAACAGCTTGGACTGTAAATGTGCATGGTCTTACTACTTACAAAGGGCTAAGCCACACAGGTGTTCACCTCAACTGTTTACCTCTTTTGATCTTAACAGGCAAGGAGTGCCTGTAACCAAACAAACTATTTCCACATGGTTAGCAGCCTGTATTTGCTTTTACTGTGCTCAGGCTGGGCTGCAACTCAAGTGATGTGTTGTAGTACACAAAGTTCAAGCTATGGCAGCTTTGGTGGCGTTTTTGCATTTCACTCCTATTGAGGATATTTGCAAAGCAGCTAATTAGTCTTCAATTCAAACTAGTAAAAAACCTCACGGATACCAAACCATACCTAGCCGCACAAGGAAACCACCCACCATCAGCCACCCAACTAGAAGACCACTTCAAAAACAAGATCCCTACCATTAAGACCACCTTCAACAACACCCCACGCCACCTTGACGAGATAATAATATACCCTGCAACAGGAAAAGCCATTGCAGCAGACAGGACCTGGACCAACTTCCCATCAGTACAGCGGCCTGACATGAACTGACTTTATAAAAAATACTGTCAAGCAGCATGCGACCTGAACAACTGCCCCACATATCTGATAAAATCAGCCTCCCCCAAATTTAGAGCTCGCCTCATGCAATGGGTACAAAATACGTTCACGGAAGGTCAATTCCCACAGGACCTCGGCGAGATCATAATAACCTCAATTATGAAAGACCAAAAAAGGCTCAATAGATCTCCCCTCCAACTACAGACGCATCGCCTCAATACCAATATACTTTAAACTAATAGAAGGCCTAGTTGTTGTACAATACCTCACAAACTACCTGGAAGACCACAACCTACTTCACCCATCACAATCGGGATTCAGAACCAACCACAGCACGGCGACACTACTAGGAACTCTCCTAGACACAGCCCGACAGCACCTAAGCAAAGGCAGAAGGATGTTAATAATTCAACTTGATATCTCCGCAGCATTTGACCTGGTAGACCACACCATACTACTACAAATACTAGAAGTCATAGGGATCTCAGGCAGGGTACACACCTGATTCCAAGGATTCCTTAAATCAAGATCATACTATCTTAAATCAGACTCCTGGTCAAACCCCTGTGGTGTTCCCCAAGGGTTACCATTATCCCCAATGCTCTTCAACCTCTTTATAGCTTCCCTTGGGTCCAATCTAGACATAATATTATTCAGCTATGCAGATGACATCACCATTCTCCTCTTCTTCGACCAACCAGCCCCCACCTCAATAGAAAAACTGAAAAAAACCCACTAGAAGCAGTGAAAAAAATGAATGATAGACCACAAATTAAAGCTGAACTCACATAAAACTAAATTTATATTGCTTGAAAAGGACAAAACCCCATCCATAACAGAATTAGAAATGAACGCTACCAAATACCTAATACAGTCCACCCTAAAACTCCTCGGAATGATGATAGATAGATGCTGCACCATGCAAGTTCTAATCAACAAGACCATCCAGAAAGCCTTTATAGTCATGCACAACCTGAGAAAAATAAGAAAATTCTTTGACAAAGAACAATATAGGCTCATAGTCCAATCCCTAGTCCTAGAACTTTTAGACTACTGCAACATCCTCTACCTGCTGTGCCCTGCAAACATGATAAAACAATAACCGCCAGTACAAACATAGCCCTCAGGCTGATCTGTTCACTAAGCAAATATGACCCCATCACCACTGCATACCTAGACTCACACTGGCTACCTATACAAGCACAAATACTATTCAAATTCTACTGTCTATTATTTAAAGTAATGAATGGCACTGCTCCCATGTATCTAATCAATCGCCTAAACCGGAACAAATCAACCAGACAAAGGAGAACTCAGACCCCATTTACACCCTTCCCAATCAAAGGTACACAGTGCAAGAAGATGTATGACAACCTACTAGCAAAGCAAGCAGTGAAACAAGCAAGCACCTCCTCTCCAACATGCTGACAACAATGATCGACTTCAAATAATTTTGAAAAGAAATCAAAGCCCTGGTATTCAAAAAATGTATTAAGAATTCATAACACATCTCCATGACTATCCCCACTCTTGTAAATTTTCCATCAAAGTCTCAACCATGTAAACAGCACCCTAATTTGTAATTTTCCTGGAAATGTCCAGTTATCTTCTTTTGTAATCTGCCTAAAACTGCAAGGTATTGGCAGAATAGAAGTCACTGATGTAATGCAATGTAACATTTACATCTCACTACTGTCTGGAAACCTATTCCAGATGAGATGGTCAGTTTGGCCAGGTAGTGCTTCAAAATTTATTTTCTACTTGAAGGCCAACTCTCCCTCCATCCCTTTTCAGTTAAGCTAGGGAGTCCCATTTGTTAAATATTCTGCCGGCTTGTCCTAGGAAAAAAGTACAGTTGCTTGTCATAACAGGTGTTATCTGAAGACAGGAGGTAGATATTCTCAAACCCCTCCCACCTCTTAGCTTGATTATGGAACTAAGGAGACACAAGCCGACTGGGCGGGAAAGCACTCACATGTGTGTGGGGTGAGCAGTCTTGAAGCTTCGCTAAAGCTTAAAGTGACAGTACACTTTAGCACTGTCGATACTGAGCTCTGTGGATGATGATATCCACATGTGAAAATATCTGCCTGCTGTCCCCGGATAACACCTGTTATGGTAAGTAACTGCTTTTCATGATGCTTTTTCAAGGAATAAACAGTGGATTTTCCTAAGTCCACTTGAATAATTATTTATGGATTTTTATTTTAGAAATTTGTCCAAAACATTTTTAAACACTTCTATCCCAACAGTTTTTTTACCTCATTCTCTGGCAACAAATTCCAGAGAGAGAGTTTACATGTTGAGTGAATAAATATTTTTTCTAATTTGTTCTAAACCAGGGATCTCAAAGTCCCTCCTTGAGGGCCGCAATCCAGTCGGGTTTTCAGGATTTCCTCAATGAATATGCATTGAAAACAGTGCATGCACATAGATCTCATGCATATTTATTGGGTAAATCCTGAAAACCTGACTGGATTGTGGCCTTCAAGGAGGGACTTTGAGACCCATGTTCTAAACATACTACTTAGTAACTTCATTGTATGCCACATAGTCCTTGTGTTTTGGTAACAGTAAACAAGCAATTCATGTCTACTTTTTCCACTCCACTCATGATTTTATAGACCTCTATTATATTTTCCCTCTCTTCTTCAAACCGAAGGTTCCTATCCTCCTTAGCCTTTCCTCTTAGGGGTAGTTGCCTCCTTTATCATTTTAGTTGCCCTTCTCAAGCCTTCATAGAATATTGGTGACTGACGTGGCTTGCTTCTTATTGAGGAGATCCACTGTACCAATGCTTCTGAACCCTATTCTGGCGGTGGACTGTGAGTTCTTTGGACCACCCATTCTCCATTCTCCAACAGGACATAGCCAATTGGATTTTCAGGATTATCACGATCAGTATACAAGAGATAAATGAGCATGTATATAAGGCTAGTTATATGTAAATTTATCTCATGCTTATTCATATTGGTAAAACTGAAAAACTAACTGGCTTGGTGTTCTTCAAGGAGAGGATTGAGAAACACTAAACTATACAAAGCATATAATGGATAAAGCATACTTATGCTTAATTTCACATTGCTGATAAAATTATAAACCACCAATAAAAAATAGAAAAGTTGTTTCAAATTATTCTATTGTTTGATTTGACTTGACAATGCCATGCTTTATTTTTTGTAAAACTTCAACCTTTAATGAAGCAAGATGAATGTTTCTTTAATGATTAAAAATAATTTTAATGATGAACATTTCTGCAGTTTCTTATTTCTTGTATCCTATAATATATTTACTTATTATGCTTACTATGGTTATTTTATCTGTTTTGGCTATTCTCATTCACCCTTTTTTCTCTCTTTCCCAGCAAAATTACAAGAACAGTAGAGATTTCTGGGGATGGTGAACCTTTGGGGATCCATGTAGTGCCTTTTTATTCCTCCCTGAGTGGCAGGTAAAAGTTTTGTTTTTTGTTTAGATCCTAATGCTTTTAAAAAACATTATTAGATCAGCATAATGCTATAATAAGTAACGGGAAAAAGAAACAAACTTGTACATGCTTTTATCTGGTAAATTTATGTATTCTTTCATAGGAATCTCTGCATAGTGAAAAAGAATAAAGCAGCCTGTTTTGCACTAGAATACATTAGTTTAAGATCTCGATAATGTTTGATGACTGCAAAGACTTTCTCTTTTGAAATGTTCTGATGTAAAACACGGTATAACTGTCTGTACTACTTTTTCATTATGCCCCCTGAGAGCTCCTAGGGTCATAATAGACATCTATTCTCCCCAATGTAAACTTACTTGCAAACAAGATATGGCAAAGTCAAAACAGCACTAGTTGTCTGACAGTTTTTAGCTTTTTCCTCATCAGTAATTAACCTTTCAAATATAGACCTGACGGTTAAACATTTAAAAATGTGTAGTGTACCTTGAACTTTTCTGTCAAGATCAATTCAACTGTAAATGGCTTAAAATTATCTCTTGAGTTCAATGATGCATATCTGCATTTTTCCAGCCTCATTTGTGTTCAGAAGCAAACTCCAGAACATTTGCATCACTATATTTTAGCCCACATTTTGCATAGCATCTAATATTTATTTAATGTAGAATTGCAATGCTATCAACAAGGTCTTAACAAATTTAGCTAGGACACTCCCCTCAATCCTCTCCCAATAAACTCAGTGACTGTTTGTTTTGTTTGATGAACAACTAGGCCAAAGCTTTATTAACAATAGAGAGTGAGGTGCAACTCATCAGCAATACGCAAGCAAGTACCACTACAAGTGACAGCCAATGAAGAGTCCATTCATAATATTCCTAGTTCAGTAACTGCCCTCTAGCTTGAGCTGACTGAATTAGCTGAAAAAATGCTGAAGAACACATATCCTCACCATATCATTAGATAAGGGTATCATCCATCCAAGAATGGTTATCCCAACATGCATATGTGTAACCCTTTCATAGGGGGAGAGCATCAGTGTGTCATAGTTTCCAAGTTTATTCATATTTGTTATACCGGCCATCAACAAGTATCTGGTTGATTTACAATGCTAAAATAATATAAAACATAAAATTTAAAAAATGAAAAGGGGTAGAGGGAATAAGGTTATGATGATAACATTTGACATAAATGATACAGAAGGGGATAGGGTTAGAGAAGAAGATTAATTACATCAAAAATAAGAAGAGGTATGAGGAGATGGGAAGGAACATCAGGGAATAGGTGGTCGCTTCATAGAACTGTAGTCTCCAGTTTTTTCTGCAGACACTAGTTTCTACCTTGCTTTCACCAGACTTTTTAACTCTTTGACCCCAGTGTGTGTGTTCATGGTGCCTACATTCAAGACAGACTCTTGATAAAGGCACGTACTGCCAGTGTCAAGTCTTTGAACTATTGTGGCATATTCTCCAATAAAATGATTTTTTAAACTATACACCCTTGGCTGAACTTCTGACATCTTGTCCTCACAACTCCTCATTGTGTGCGTTTGTCTTGTCATTGAGGCTTGTCCTTGGCTTCTGATATATTGGGGAAGCTACAATGGTCACAGTTGATTCTCCTCCTCTACATCTTATACCTGTCTTTTGTTTTCTTCCTCTGACACCACCTGACTTGGTTGAGCAAGGAACAATGCGGCCTGGTTCTTCCATTAAGGTTTTTATGTTTTAACTTTAACTTGTGTGTTTGGCTGTTATTCCTTGGTGTTTCTTAGGAGTTTGGAGTAAAGGGCCAAATATTCCTCTAGAGTGCTTCATGCTGGCAACAGTGCAGCATTTACAAAAATTATGTATAATCTCTTCTATATTTCAATTAAGTTACACAAAGGAGAGAATGCATTTCCTGTTTAATCTACTTCCTTATTCCCCTTTACAGTCTCAAGATATTGGTGAATCCTTCTGAAAGGTCACTTTGGGCAGCCACAAAACTTAGAGACTTGAAGAAAGCACAGATGTTTAATCAGCATATGCGGACCCCTGAGCCCCAAGCTGGCTTCAGAAGTCCTGAAAACAGGAAGTTACAGAGATATTTATACATTCTTCTGGCTATACAACTGAATTCTAGAAAAAAACTTTTCACATGTTACTTTTCTTAACAATCATTGGTCCTAAGCTCACACTAGCAGGTCACTAGCAGGTCACATATCTAAGCCCTGCAGTCTTTCTGTTACATGTCGTTTATGCTGAGATAGCCATAAGAAGCTAGAATGCCCAAGCTAAAACACCCAGTGCAGGCAGGCTAGAACATGAGATAAGTTAGGTCTGCAGCTAAACATAATTCAGCATTTTATTAAAGAGAAAACTTAGTTCAACACTTAGGAAAACCAGTCCCAGACTCCTTCACTTCCAGAGGGAATTCTGGAGGATAGGGCTTTCTTTATTTTGGGCACAGTTCTCCTCCTCCAGCATCTCTTGTCTCTCTCCTTTCCTTCTGCTCCTCATAGGCAGTGTTGGAGGACAGGGTCCCCTGTAGTTGTGCTCCATGGAAGCGGTCCAGCAGCTTGGTAGGCTCTGAAGCTCACTCTGCTAAAGGAGATAGACTGACAGTTGCTTCTCACTTATTTTCCTTTCTGCCGCCTTTCACATTCATGATTCTCAGAGATGCCCAGCAATCACATATAACCAAGCAGCTGTTTTTTTTTTTTTTGTTGTTGTTTTTTTTTTTGGAGGGGTCTTTTTGCAACTATGAAACACACCACTTCCAGGGAACCTTCTGTTTGCACTACTCAAACCTGCTCCCCTTTTTATACCTCCACCTCCCCAGTCTGGCCAAAGTGCTTAGGTAGAAGTGTTGTCTTGCTTCAACATTCTGCAAGACTCAGCAAGAAGTACTAAAGCCTGCTGCCTTCCAATAAATATTTTTGCAAGTCAGTTTTGACAGGTTCACATAAAAAAGTCAGTGCTATTTTAGTTTTTTCTCTATACATTTAATGCTCGCATTTACTATAAGTATAGACAGTGGCATAGCGATGGTGAGAGGTGCCCGGGGCGGTGGTGCCCCTCCCCCACCATCTTACACCGCCTCCCCTGCCCTGCGCCTGCCCCTTCTCATTCCCCATACCTTTTTATCTTCTCCATGAGCAGCAAGCCCGTGTCAGTGTTGGTTTGCCATTTGATGTCACTTCCTAGGTGCGGGATTTGGAAGTGACATCAGAGCACTGATGCCAATGTGGGAAGCATTGTTGCTCGTGATGGAGAAGTGAAAGTACAGTGGAAGGCAGAGGAGGAGCGGGGGGGAGGGGGTGCAGATAGGAGGAGAGGTGCTGGTACCCCTACCTTGATGCCACCAAGTATAGATGTAAAGGCTGATTTTAAATATTTATTTATTCTTGGCAGTGAACAACAGATCATAGATATCAGAAGTGAGATGTCTAGATTAGGACTTACTGATTTCTGCTGATATTAAAACCTTTCCAATATACCAGCAGGAGTAAGTAGCAGTTTTATATATATATATATATATGCTCACAGGCAGCTATACATGGAAATGGTGATTTCAGAATTAGATAAGTGGCATCATTTTCATGTGTAGCTGTCACATTTTGCAAATCTACACGTGTAAGGTTTGTCATTTGAGTCATGAGGTCCACAGTTATAGTTTGATTTTATTTCAGAGGAGGAAGTGATTCTCTTAATCCCTCCACATAAGGGCCTGGTCAAAATGAGTACTTTTTAAAGTAGATGTCTTTGAGCTGGTGAAAAACCTAAATTGGAAAATGTGCCCCATATACGTGTATTCTTTTTTAAAATGGGAAATTCATACGTTTTGCCCTTAAAATATCTGTGGTGTGAAGCTGTGTATGTAAATAGTGGATTTTTGAGATTGGTGTTTATACGTGATTGCATTATACATGTACAAATGTCATTATTTACATATAGATACATTTCTAAAATAGTGGCTCATGTGTCCGAGCAAATTGTTTGGTAGGTATTCCGTGTCTTTAGTAGTCTTGAGCAATTGTAATGACCCCTTATAGAACTGTTATAGCTTTATACAATGAATATAGTGGCTAATCACTACTTATTGTAATCACTGTTTTCATTGACTTGAATCTTGTTGTTATGTAATCCTTTTAAAAATCACCCTGTTCAGCTGAAGTAAATATGTAACCTGCTCAACTGACTGAAGATTTTGTGTTCCATTTTGTTAATACTGAGCCAAAGTCAATTTAATTTAAAAAATGATTATTTCTTGGGAGGAATATGTGATAAAATGAACAGATGGCCCAAAGGGATGCTTTGCTTGAGTCTTAGTTTTACAACTGCTATGTGTTTTATAGCATAGTATAAATAAGCAAAGTGTCACGTCCAAAAATCAGCTTGATTTTTGGTATGTTACAGAAAACTAAATTAGACCAAATATCTCCCAAGCAAACCACTGCCTATATATTTTGTCACTTTCTCTTCAGAGCCAGAAGGCAATAAGACCCTAAGGCTCACTTTTTCCTTTATTTTCCCTTCACCCTTAAGCCTTGTTCAGTTATTTGACTATCCATTTTCCACACAGCCTAAAATTCCTTCCCTTGATCACCATCTGATTCTAGAAAGCAGAAAATAGGCTAAAGAAAGACATCTTCCCTTCAAATCCATCTCTACTTCTAAACTAGATTGCCTGTCGCTCCACCCTGGCCATCTCTCTTCCAAGAGCAAGCCAACTTCAGATGCACTTTACCTTTCTACTGTATTGTGCAGAGATAAAGGGCAACATAACATTTTTAAAAAATGTATTTATATACCGCATTACCTTAGGAGTTCTATGCAGTTTACAAAAGAAAATTGAAAACCGTGTCAATAAAAACAAATAACCTAGAAATTACAAAAATTTCTTAATTAGGTTTTCAATAATTTTCTGAACTGCTGGTAAGAGACAGAGCTAACTAACAGATTTATAAATTCTTTATCACAAGAAACTGCCTAAAAATATAGGAGTTGTTAAAAATAGCTCTTGTGTAAACGACCTGGAAAAACAAACTAATTACAATTACTTCTTTGGCATTATGCATTAATAAATAAAAGTGATCCACAAGATAATCCGGTGCTAAACCATGTAAGACTTTATAGCATATACAACCAAACTTAAATCTGACTCCGGCCTCGACTGGTAACCAATGTAGTCTTTGGTAATAAGGTGTGAAGTGGTACCTTCATTAATAAGACATGCTTCCTTAGGCACACTTAATTACAGGAGTCACATTAAAAAATAAATTTAAGTAAAAACAAAAAAACCTTTTTGCCTGAAAATCCAGTCAACTTAATGGCAATTCTGTAAACTAGGTGCGCACACTTCCATACACTGATGTATAGTATTCTAGTACGTATGACGGTAAGTGAACACTTACTTGTGAAAGTGCTGGTGGAGCATGTCTAACTTAAATACAAGAGAGGGCATAAACATGGGTGGGCCTTCCACTTGTAACTTATAATATTCTCTACGAGAGATGTATATGTGTCCCTGCTGCATCTCCCTGCTCCTGGCCAAGCTCCACTGGTTTCCGATAATCGCCAGGGTCCACTATAAATGCACCTGTTTAACTTTCAAAATCCTATATGGTATCCTCCCTCCCTTTATCCCTCTTTCTTGGAATTCCTCAAACCCTAATACCACCAGATCCTCCCACAAATTAAAACTATCCTTCCCCTCGCTAAAAGGCATTTCTCACACAGGAAAGCTAGGGACCTCTCTCCACTTCAAAATCACTGAGCTCTGGAACAACCTTACCTCCCCTCTTTGGAACTTGAGCTCTCTCCAAGTTTTCCGCAAACATCTGAAATCCTGGCTTTTCTCAAAAAATGTAAGTCTCCCTCCAACTTAGGAATCAAGGAAACTCTTATGTCTTGGCATCTCAAGTCCTCTAAATTTTCTTCACACTTCTACCTCTAACCCTCTGTTGTAGTTCCTTCCTATTTCTCCTACTGTAAACCGCGTCAAGCTCTACGAACGTGGAGATGATGCGGTATACAAACCTAAGGATTAGATTATATATATATATATATATACACATATATATATATATATATATACTGTTTAAAACTAAACAGTTTATATAATTTACATACACATTGTGGCTGTAACTACAAGTACATAAATGTTAGGCATGCTGATACTAGTTATGTATTGGGGCACCCAGATACCATTAAAAAGCTGCTTGTACAGCCAAGCAGTCACTCACTTGGCTACCCAATTGGCTTTTCTGAATGCCCTCAGCCCACTATTTTTAAGAACGTTCAAGCAAAATACCTGACAAACTTATTATAAAACTGGATATACTGCCATAAAAGTATAGCACAGTGGTGTATAATATATATATATATATATATATATATATATATATATATATATATATATATATATATATATATTTATATATTTATTTATTTATTTTTTTTAAAGAAAGAGAATAGACAGTGAAAGTGAGAGGGAGTGGATAGAATCAAGAAGGGGCAAGTGAGAGGACAGATGAAAGTGAAAGAGAACAAATGGAGTTAAGAAAGAGCATAAATGGAATAGAAAGGGGTCTAAGATGATTCATTGTGGCCAGTTCAGCGTGGCTGTTTTCTCATGCTAAACTGGCCATGATGAAATGACCAAAACAGAAGATCACCTGCTGTGGGTGCATCAAGCTGATCTGACTGGCTCGCTGGAGTGGGAATGGCCAGGGAGAAGGTACATGCGGTGCACGCGGAGGAAGCTGCTTTTGGCACTCCCCATCTTCTACATATTGGTGGTGCCTGCCCTCACATACCCAGTTAGTAATGTAATGTAATTTATTTCTTATATACCGCTACATCCGTTAGGTTCTAAGCGGTTTGAAGAAAATATACATTAAGATTATAAATGAGAAGTAAGAAGGTACTTAAAAAATTCCCTTACTTAGTAGTGTTGTGAATGGTACTGGTACCCCAAATCAGTGTTTGGGGGGTGATGCCTTCCACACCCCCAACAATTATTCCCTCTCCTCCTTGATCCCCTTCTCCTCCCTGTCCACAATCCGGCACCTCTTCCTCAATCACTGTCATCGGAAGGGGCGATTCAGCGCAACTGTTTCATCGCAGCCACACTGAAACGTCATGTGATGAAATGGCCGCAAATAGAAAGTGGGTGGAGAAGGAGGTAGAAGAGATTAGTGGGCAGAAAGGGAACTTGGAGCTGTGAGAGGAAAAGTAAAATATAGAGAGGGAAAGAGGAGGATAGGAAGGAGGTAAGGTAGAGAGAAGGTGAGGTATGTTCTCTCCTAACTATATGTTTGTTTATTGAGGATTGATATACTGCCCTTCAAGATAAAATTAAAGCAGTTTACAATAAAAATAAAAATTGCCACAGAAAAGAGAAAGAAACCACAAACCGATAACAAGACAGGAGGAAGGGAGATAAATACTGCCAAAACAACAAATATGCTTAGCCACCAACCTTCCTCTGCTACAACCTCCCCAGGAAGGCCAGGGTGAAAAGATGGGCTTTGAGAGCTGTCTGGAATCTAGGATAGGATTGTTAAGAACTGACATGGGAAGATAGGGAGTTCCAGAGAAAAGGGGGGGGGGGGGGCACACATTGTAAAATAAATTCTAGCTGAAAGTAAAACACAGGGGGTGTAGTAAGATGGTATTTGAAAGCAGAGCAAGCACCAGAAGGGCAAATGAAAGATACAAAGGAATCCCCAAGTACAGAACCATATCAGTCAATGTAAGGACCTTGTGCTAGATATGATAGGTTACATGGAGCCGATGGTGTTGGACAAGGAGTGGTGAGACGTGATCAGCATGGTAGATGTGTGAGGGCAATTGAATAGATCTAATTTCTTGAGAAGAGCTGCAGGGAGATCAGCAATAAACAACGCTACAGTAAGAGACTTGGGAATTCTGATCGACAAGTTGATGAAGCCATCTGCACAATGTGCTGCGGCGGCAAAAAGGGCAAACAGAATGCTAGGAATGATAAAGAAGGGATCACAAACAGATTGGAGAAGGTTATCATGTCGCTGTACTGAGCCATGGTGCACACTCATCTGGAGTACTGCGTACAGCACTGGTCACCGTACGTGAAGAAGGACATGGTACTACTTGAAAGGGTCCAGAGAAGAAGTGACTAAGATGGTTAAGGGGTTAGAGGAGCTTCCATACAGCAAAAGATTAGAGAAACTGGGCCTCCTCTCCCTCGAACAGAGGAGACTGAGAGGGGACATGATCAAAACATTCAAGGTACTGAAGGGGATAGACTTAGTAGATAAGGACAGATTGTTCACCCTCTCCAAAGTAGGGAGAACGAGAGGGCACTTTCTAAAGTTGAAAGGGGATAGATTCTGTACAAACGTAAGGAAGTTCTTCTTCACCCAGAGAGTTGTAGAAAACTGTAATGCTCTTCCAGAATCTGTCATAGGGGAAAACACCCTCAAGGGATTCAATAAAAAGTTAGACAAGTTCCTGCTGAACAAGAATGTGCACTGGTAGGACTAGTCTCAGGACGCTGGTCTTTGACCAGAGGGCCTGCGCGTGAGCGGACTGCTGGGAATGCTAGACTACTGGCCTGACTTAGCAGCGGCAATTCTTATGACAGCTTGTTGCTTGCGCTCCTGAACTGACCTAGCAAAGTTTTCTTCTGTTTGCAGATATGCCGCACACTAAACAAAAGGGGATAGTTTGAATGGATCCCTCGATGCTGAAAAGTTACTCTGCAATGCAGAGGTCAATTTAGGAGTTTGCAACCACTCCGAATCCTGTGGAGGTGTCCGGAGTGAGGACGGCACTATCCCCTACTCGAGGAGAAGGGGATGATTTAGCCTTGGAGATCTCATTATCTTCCCCTGTAGCTGTTCCACCACTGTGCCTTAAGAACATAAGAATTGACATTTCTGGGTCAGACCAGTGGTCCATCCTGCCCAGCAGTCCGCTCATGCGGCGGCCCCCAGGTCAAAGACCAGTGTGCTAAATGAATCCAGCCTCACCTGCGTACATCCCAGTTTAGCAGGAACTTGTCCAACTTAGTCTTGAAACCCTGGAGGGTGTTTTCCCCTACAACAGACTCTGGAAGAGCATTCCAGCTTTCCACCAATCTCTGGTTGAAGAACTTCTTCCTTATGTTTGTACGGAATCTATCCCCTTTCAACATTAGAGGGTGCCCTCTCATTCTCCCTACCTTGGAGAGTGTGAACAATCTGTCTTTATCTACTAAGTCTATTCCCTTCAGTATTTTGAATGTTTTGATCATGTCTCCTTTCAGTCTCCTCTTTTCAAGGGAGAAGAGGCCCAGTTTCTCCAATCTCTCACTGTACGGCAACTCCTCCAACCCCTTAACCATTTTAGTCAATCTTCTCTGGACCCTTCTTCATGTCCTTCTTCATGTACGGCGACTAGTGCTGGATGTAGTACTCCAGGTGAGGTCGCACCATGGCCCGGTACAGCGGCATGATAACCTTCTCCGATCTGTTCGTAATCTCCTTCTTTATCATTCCTAGCATTCTGTTCGCCCTTTTTGTCGCCGCAGCGCATTATGCAGACGGCTTCATCGACTTGTCGATCAGAACTCCCAAGTCTCTTTCCTGGGAGGTCTCTCCAAATACCGCCCCAGACATCCTGTATTCGTGCATGAGATTTTTGTTACCGACATGCATCACTTTGCAATTATCCATGTTGAACCTCATTTGCCATGTCGATGCCCATTTCTTGAGCTTGATTATGTCACTTTGTAGATCTTCGCAATCCCCCTGTGTCTTCACTACTCTGAATAACTTTGTATCATTTGCAAATTTAATCACCTCACTCGTCGTACCTATGTCCAGATCATTTATAAAGATGTTGAAAAGCATAGATCCAAGCACCAAGCCCTGCAGCACCCACTGGTGACGCTCTTCCAGTCTGAGTATTGTCCATTTACCCCCACTCTCTGCTTCCTATGCTCCAGCCAGTTTTTAATCCACGTGAGTATTTCAACCTCGATTCCATGGCTCACAATTTTCTGAAGTAGTCATTCATGCGGAACCGTGTCAATCGCCTTCTGAAAATCCAGATATACAATGTCGACTGGGTCGCCCTTGTCTATCTGCTTGTTTATTCCCTCAAAGAAATGCAGCAAGTTTGTCAAACAAGATCTGCCTTTGCTGAAACCGTGCTGGCTGGTCCCCATCAGACTGTGTCCTTCAAGGTGATCAATGATGCGGTCCTTTATCAGCGCCTCTACCATCTTTCCCAGTACCGAGGTCAGACTCACCGGTCTGTAGTTCCCCTCGAACCTTTTTTGAAGATCGGCGAAACATTCGCCACCTTCCAGTCCTCTGGAATCTTTCCCGATTTGATCGACAGATTTGCTATTAGCTGAAGCAGCTCAGCTATAGTCCCTTTCAGTTCCTTGATGACCCTCAGATGGATACTATCCGGTCCCGTGGATTTAGCACTCTTAAGCTTATCAATCTGTCTGCATACCTCTTCTAGACTGACCGTTAACCCTGTCAGTTTTCCGTTTTCGCTTCCAACATATAGCCTGATGGGTTCCGGTATGCTGTGTAAATCTTCGGTAAATACAGATGCAAAAAAATGTGTTCAGTTTGTCGGTGATTGCTTTGTCTTCCTTTAGCACTCCCTTTATTCAGTGGTCATGCAACAGTACCACCGTTTCCTTCGCGGGTCGTTTCCCCTTTATATATCGAAAGAACAGCTTGAAGTTCTTCGCCTCCTTGGCTATTTTTTCCTTGTAGTTTCTTTTGGCCCTTTTTACTGCCTTGTGGCACCTGCATTGATGTTCTTTGTGCTTGTTCCAGTTTTCATCCGTTTTTGACCTTTTCGATTCCTTAAACAAAGTTTTCTTGTCTCTGATCGCTTCCTTCACCTCTATAGTAAGCCACGCCAGTTCTTTATTCTTTTTCCTCTTTGATCCCTTGTTGATACGCGGTATATATAGATTATGTGCCTCGGTGACTGTGTCCTTAAAAAGGGACCAAGCGTACTCTAGCGTTTTTACAGTGCTTATCCTCTTTTTAATCTTCTTCCCTACCATGAGTCTCATCCCTTCGTAATTCCCTTTTCAGAAGTTCAGTGCCATGGCTGTGGTTTTGGGCCGATGTTTCTCCCCTGCGTCCAGATTGAAACGGATCATATTGTGATCGCTGTTTCCCCAGCGTCCCTTCTACTTCTACATCTTGCGCCGGTCCTCGTGGCCATTTAGAGTTAAGTCCAGAATTGCATTTCCTCTAGTATTTTCCTTGACAAGTTGTTCCAGGAAGCAATTGCCTACAGCATCCAAGAACGTGGTCTCTCTAACGCAGCTGGAGGTGCCTAGGTTCCAGTCTATTCTCGGATAGTTGAAGTCACCCATGATAACTGTGTTGCCTCCCTTGCAGTTGTGTGTAATCTCGTCCATCATTTCAATCACAACTATGACTGAAGAGCCCTGCCAAATTGAATCACCTGGAGAAACCCTAGTTTGAGAGGCAAAACAAGGAAGGAGCAGGGAGCCCTGTGAGCCGGCATGAAATTCAGCTCTTATTTGGTTAAGCCTCTGGTGGTTACACGGAGAGTATTTTGGAAGCTCTCCCCAGGCTGAACGACTGGAGATTATTTGCAAAGCTCTCTCCAGGCTGAACAACACCATGTCCAGGTCTTCTCAAGAGGTTGCAGTCCTAATAAGTACAGTTGACGCCTTGGGACTTAAACTAGATTGGACCAAATAATAATTTACTAATAAAACAGGTTTTTGAAAAAGTAGAACATAAGAATTGCCATCTCTGGATCAGACCCTGGGTCCATTAAGTCTGGTGATCCGCACATACAGAGGCCCCGCCAGGAGTACCCTGGCATAGTTTTAGTCTCCATATCACTGTATGCTTCTCAAGGGAGATGTGCATCTAATTTACTCTTACCCATATCACTCTATGCCACTCTTAAGGAGATGTGCATATCTAGTTTACCCTTAAATCCTACAACGGTGGATTCTGCAATTACTTCCTCTGGGAGAGCATTCCAGGTGTCCACCACTCGCTGTGTGAAACAGAACTTCTTGATATTTGTCCCCTCAGCTTCAGTCTTTGTCCTCTTGTCCGTGTCACATTGTAAAGTCTCAATCAGATCCCCTCGCCTCGTAGTCCAGGTTCTCCATACCTTTCACTAGCTTCATTGCTCATCTCTGCACCCTCTCTAGCAGTTTTATATAATAATAATAATAACTTTATTTTTGTATACCGCAATACCACAAACAGTTCAGAGCGGTTTACAATGCAAGAGACTGTACATATACAGTGAAGATACAATGCCAGGGAATGTATTATGCAGTTGAGAGCAGTTTACAATACAGGGGACTGTACATATTCAGCTTAGGTGTTTATACAGCAAAGATACAATGCAGATTTACAATGCAAGAGACTGTACATATACAACAGAGATATTTATACAGTGAAAATACAGTGCAAGAGACTTGTAGAGCATGATACGATACAAGAGACTATATAATGTGGTTAAGTGGATTACTATGCAAAGATAGTTACATATATAGCGAGGATACAGAGTGGTGAATGGCCAGAGTGCAACCAGTATCAGTTACGGGAGGGTGCCGGGGGGAGGGGTAAGTAGGAAGGAAGGAAGTGTTGGATTGAGGGGAAGGAAAGGAGAGATCGGGGGAAGGAGAGGTGGTAGGGTTTGGTTAATTGGAGGGGAGGGGTTTGAGAAATTTATCATAGAGGTAAGATTTGAGAGATTTTCTGAAGGATGAGTAAGAAGGGGCAGATGAGATGAGGGTTGTCCGGCAATCTGTCCATTTGCCAGCTTGGAATGAGAGAGTTCTATTAAGGAATCTTTTGTAGGTGCATCCCTTTGGGGATGGATAGATAAACAGATAGGCATTGCAAGTTTGATTGGTGCCTGGGAACGCAAAGTGGTGAGACAGATATATCGGGGACAGGCCAGTTAAAGTTTTGAAGCAGAGGCAGGCAAATTTGAAGATGACTCTCGCTTCTATTGGTAGCCAGTGGAGTTTTCTGTAGTAAGGGCTGATATGGTCTGACTTTTTGAGGCCATAGATTAGGCGGACGGCTGTGCTTAGGTATGGAGACCAATGCTGGATGCAGTATTCCAGGTGCGGTCTGACCATGGCTCTGTAGAGTGGTATTATAACTTTCTCTGATCTACTCGTAATTCCCTTCTTTATCATACCTAGCATTCTATTTGCTTTCTTCAAGAGTTAGTTTCAGGACTCATAAGGGATAAAAATCAGTTGAATAGAAAAGTGGAGCAGTTAGAGAACTTTAATCATCATTTGAATATATGTCTTTTGGAATTTTCCTAGAACACAGGGGGTTTTTCCTGTTGAAATGCTTAAAAAAATATCTAACTTAAGTCTTGAGATTTTCCTCTGAAGCTATGCCACCAATAAATAGAATTTATTATTTGCCATCAAAAAATGAAGCAGGAGCAAACCAGAGACTGAACAACTTAATTTAAATATTGATGGACCTTTAAATGTTACAGATCTCCTAGAATCTACAGTATCTGAGACTTCAGAAAGAATGATGTTCCTCTTCTCTTTAGTTTTTGAACAAGACGTAAATGCCATTTTTTGATTATACTTTTGAACTTCAAAAATGTTATTTTATGGGAAAAAAGTATATGTATACCCTGATGTAGCTAGACAGACACAGGATTGTACAGTAGAAAATTGTTTCTTGTAATGAGACCTGAAATAGTGTCTCGGGGGTGGGGGGGGGGTATATTTTTGCTAGCCTACCCTGCAAATGTCTAGTTAAGTATCTAGGACTTAAATATGTGTTTTATTCTCCTGAACTGCTGCAAGCTTGTTTAGATTTGAAGAAACTGGTAATAGGGAATGTTTAGTTAGAACAGTAATTAGATATAATGGGATTCAATGTTGTTAAGACAATTCCTGTTTCAATGTATGAAAATAAAGTTTTTCCTTACTTTTGTTGGAATTCCTCAAGTTTATTAAAAATTTGATTAATTGTTTATTCAAAATTCTAAGCGATGTACAGAAAGTAAAATTACAAATTTCAGGCAGGGACAGAACAGACAATTTTGACAAATAAGACAGACCATACCAAACAAAAGTGAAAAAAAATGAGGGAAGAAATACAATTGTTGATAGTAAATAAGGAAAAAAAACAACAACAGGGAGGGTAAAAGCGGAAGACTTCAAATAAGTCAGAAAATAAAATTCATAAAGGCTCCTAATCTAGCTTACTAACAATCAAATGCATCTTTAAAAAGAAAGCATTTTAACTTGCTCTTAAATCTGTCAAGAAGGTGCTCTTCCCTTAAATAAATGGGGAGAGAATTCCATGTTTGGGGTGCTGTGACGGAGAACATAAAGTGACAACAAATGTTAATGTTTTTGAGAGAGGGAACAATTAATAAATGTTGCTGGGGTGTAAGTAATCAAATGTCTATGAATGAAAGCGGGGGTTTTATAAAGGAAGGACTTGAGAGTTAGCAAACATATATGTGATGGGCAAATGGATTGGGGGTCTAAGGAGCTTAGAATTTATTTTCTTATATTGTATTATGATTTCTTTGTTTATTCCCTGCTGTATTTCTGGCGCAAGAGTAAATACTTGTAATATAATTTGAAATTTGATGAATAAAATATTTAAAAAAGTATTTAATTAGATTACTCCGGAGCCTATCACCTCTTAACTTCATCCTATGCGTTCTCATTGCAGAGTTTCCTTTCAAAAGAAAGAGACTCAACTCATGCACATTTATATTACGTAGGTATTTAAATGTTTCTATCATATCTCCCCTCTCCCGCATTTCCTCCAAAGTATACAGATTGAGGTCTTTAAGTCTTTTCCCATACGCCTTATGATGAAGACCACATACCGTTTTAGTAGCCTTCCTCTTTTTGAAGGTGTGGCCTCCAGAATTATACACAATATTCTAAATGAGGTCTCATCAATGTCTTATACCGGGGCATCAATACCTTCTTTTTCCTACTGGCCATACCTCTCCCTATGCAACTAGCATCCTTCTAGCTTTCGCCGTCACCTTTTCAACTTGTTTGGCCACCTTAAAATCATCACATACAATCACACCCAAGTTCTGCTCTTCTGTTTTGCACATAAGTTCTTCACCCCCTAAACCAGTTATCTCAAAACTCACGTCCTGGGGGCCACATGTGGCCTGCCAGGTACTATTTTGAGGCCCTCGGTATGTTTATCATAATTACAAAAGTAAAATAAAACAGTTTCTTGATCATGTCTCTTTAGCTGTAAATTACAATATTATTATTAAGACTTGTCCAAAAGGAAAGATTTATAAACTATAAAGTGTTTTACATCATGCAAAATTGTCATTTCTTTAATAATATGGAGGGGCGCTAGAGAGCGCCACAAGGTATGGCTGTGTTTTAGTGGAGCTCTGCTAACCAGCTTAAACTGAGACCTAATTACCAGTGCCTTTACAGATATTAAGCGATTTTTCTTGATATTGGACGGCGAACAACAACGATGGCATCTAGCAAGTCAGGAAAACGTAAGAGTACTGACCCTATATCGCCACTGAAAACCCCACCAACTAAAAATGATGGCGACCACGAGGCTTTGCAAGCCGTTATGGATGAACTACGATCCATGCGTGAACTGATTCAAACTACAGTTCAAAACACTGAAGATCTTAAAACTGACCTACAATCGCTTACAACTGAGATGGCTGTATTTCGCTCCCGAATGGATATCACGGAACAGCGTGCTGAGACGAATGCAATGAATATTACCAACTTGCAGCGTCAGATAAAAAAAATGGCGATTTTGGAGCGGGAGCTGGAAGATTCGCAAAACCGTTCACGTAGGAACAATTTTCGGATATTAGGAATCCCGGAAGCGAGGGAAGGTAGAGCGATGATTCCCTTTATACAATCTTTACTTCCTAAACTGCTTGATATAACTTTTCTACATGATTTAGAGGTGGACCGAGCTCACCGCGAGCCATCACATGCTCCGGACCCTGGTGCCAAGTTTCCACGTCCCATTGTCATCCGTCTTCTCCGATTTACTCAAGTAATGGAGATTATGCAGCAAGCCAAGCTGAAGAGGCCACTGAAATATGAAGGTCATAATATTTTAATTGTGCCAGACCTGGCCAAACAGACCGCCAAACGCCGGAAGCTGCTCATGGAGTATCGCCCTCGCCTCAAAGCCATCGGAGCCAAATTTGGCATGTTTTACCCGGCCACTCTGCGTGTTACCCACAATAATATCACCAAGAACTTTGAAAATCCCATGGAACTTGCAGACTTCCTTGAAAAGCTGGCACCTAGTACCATCGATAATACTTGAATTTTCTATGATGAGGCTGGTGACTGTGACCTAGTTTTCTCTCTCTGATCGTTATATGCATACTTAATATGTTCTTGCACATATTAGAGATACTGGTTGTGCTGTGTTTTACTATGTTATTATATGCCATGCACCTTTCACTTTGATATGTATTTCTTGCTTTACACAGATTGTTTTTTTAGGTATGTTTGCTTACAATCTCCATAGCATTTATCTCTGTGTGCATGTCATGCATATATATCTTCTGTATTTTCTCTCTTAGAATATCACCTGTTATGGATTTTTTCAATTCTGCCTAGTAATATTGAGTACTGCTGGTTGGCTTCCCACTATTGCAGCCCTTGTGCTCTCTCTGACCCGACATTTCTTTTTGATGTCACCTATGTCACAACTATTTCTTCTCCTTTATTTGCAAAACTACTATATTTTTTTTTCACTTTATGCAATTGTGATAATCATTAATATGCATCTTTCTATATATGTTCTGACCTATAATGCAAATGCCACAAGTATAGTTCTTTATTGGGATATTTCTTACTGCACATTGACTTTTCATTTTCTCAGTAACATTATAGCATTATTACTAACTGATATATGTCTTTGACATTTTGTTCCCTAAATGTTAAGGGACTCAACAACCCCACTAAAAAACAAAAAATTTGGAACTATGTTCAAAATCTACAGCCGGACATTTTATTTTTACAGGAGACTCACTTATCTGCTACTGACTCTTCTAAGCTTACTTTTCCATGGGCTTTTCCTGGCCTTTTCTCTCCTGCCATGGACAAACACAATGGAGTTATTACTATAATCAGAAATAGAGCTGATATACGGATCTTATCACACACGTCTGATCTACAGGGCAGATGGATTTGCACCACTATAGATCTTAATGGGACAATTATTGATTGCCTTAACATTTATGGTCCTAATATTGATGACCCTACCTTTTATGATGATATTTCAGAACACTTAGCATCCGTTTTAGGACATCATATCATCCTGGGCGGTGATTTTAATCTCATATTAGAACCAACTAGAGATAGGAAATCTCGCTCTAACTATAAAAAATCTAGAAGTTGGCATAAACTTCAAGATTTACTACTTCAATTTGACTTGATAGATCCCTGGAGAATCCAACATCTAAATGCTGATGAATATACTTTCTTCTCTGCACCACACTCCAGTTATACTCGAATTGATTTTTTCTTGATGAGTACCTCTCTGGCCACCTTTCTTCATTCTTCAACTATAAAGGAGATTGTGGTCTCCGACCATGCAGCTATACTATTACAATTACATGATATTATGGCCCCGCGACCTCAGCGGCTATGGAGACTTAACACCTCCTTGCTTACTGAACCAGAATTTGTGTCCCACATTGAGAAGGAAATTGCTGATTTTTTTCACTTAAATAAGCTGGAAGATACTAATTGGGTTACTCTTTGGGATACCTTCAAAGCCTTTATTAGGGGCTCTATCATTTCCTTTTCAGCCCATATGAAATCTCAGAGACTCTCAGAAATACAATTGTTAGAGACCAATATTAAACGCCTGGAACAAGAACACATACACTCCTCTGCTGATTTTTCTATATTGACGGAGCTTAGATCATTGAGACTGAAACATAATGTACTTACCAGCCAAGTCGCCAATAATCAAATATTGATGAAAAATGCTTCCTATTATATGGAAAACAATAAATGCGGTCATCTTCTTGCTCAATATTTGAAAGGTAGATCCACTAAAAAACATATACCCGCCATTAAAGATGACTCTGGCTTAGTACTTACTGATACAGCACAAATAGTAGCTACTTTCCACAGATTTTATAAATCTCTCTACACCACTGAATCTGTGAACTCCTCGACGGCCAAGGAATTCCTGACAGATTTACCATCTAATCTACTAACACCTGCGCAATCTGACTATTTAAATACAGAAGTCTGTCCAGATGAGATTGCTAAAGCTATACGATCACTAGCTAAAAAGAAAGCACCAGGCCCTGACGGCCTTCCGTCGGAATTTTATCAAGTTTTTCTGCCTCATATTCTACCGCATTTATTTGAATTTTTTCAAGTACTAATTACTGAAGGTTGTGGGAGAGGATCTTTCACAGAGGCGAATATCATCGTCCTTCCTAAGGATGGTAAAGACCTCACTGATGTCGCAAATTATCGCCCTCTCTCCTTAATTAATACGGACGCTAAAATATTTGCCAAAGTTCTTGCGAACAGAATGCAACCAGTATTAGACACTCTCATTCACCCGGAACAAACAGGATTTATGCCGGGAAGATATTCCTGTGACAACTCTAGATTATTTGCACATATCATTCAACACTCCACCAGTAATACTTCTCCACTACTAGCAATTGCATTAGACGCCGAGAAGGCCTTTGATCATATAGAATGGAACTATATATTTCAAGTACTTCAGTGGTATGGATTTCCTATATATTTTACAACTCTTATACGAGTACTTTATTCCCACCCGACGGCTAAACTATATATTAATAACATTTACTCCTCTCCATTCCAATTGACAAGAGGAACTCGGCAGGGGTGCCCGTTGTCCCCCCTACTGTTTAATCTGGCTCTGGAACCGCTGCTAGTGGCTATACGCTTGCATAAGAATATATCTGGCTTCCAACTAGGAGACTTTGAGGTCAAACTGTCAGCATATGCCGACGATGTCCTTATATACGCCTCTCCCTCCTCTCTCCCACATATTATTGAACTAATTTGCCGCTATTCACTGATTTCTGGATACAAACTAAACTTCTCTAAGTCTGAAATTATGCCTATTAACTGCCCTGAACTTTGTGATGATGTTAAACAACTAGGCTTTCACTGGAGCCCTGATAAGATTAAATATTTGGGGGTTTTCTTTGGCCCGACCATAGAGGACACGTTGGAATATAATATGGAATACATAATGAACAAAGTGAAACGTTCTCTTGCCCTCTGGTCACCACTCAAACTATCTTGGTGGGGTCGTTTGGACACCATCAAGATGATGATAGTCCCTGTAGTGAATTATGTGTTGTCCATGCTCCCAGTTCTACTTCATCGGTCCTATTACAAGAAAGTGGAATTATTACTAACTGAGTTTTTATGGTTACGTAAAGTACCACAGATTAGTCTCCTGAAACTTAAGAGTTCCAGACAGAATGATGGAGTCTCTTTTCCCAGTTTTTTTGATTACCATGTCTCCTTTATACTAAGACAGAGCTCCAAATGGTATTCTGTAACAGACTCGATTACTATGCCTCCTTGGCAACTTCTAGAGTCACATCTCACAGATATTCCATTGAACTTAGCGCCGGTTATGTCCCTACCTGCTGTTCTGCTGAATAACCCTATTCTGCACTCTGCTCTTCACTCTTTTAAAGAAATTGAACTATTTTCTGAAAACAGATGGAATACAAATTTGATGACCTCTCTGTGGTTAAATCCACATATAAAGATTCAGAATAATCCGGTTTCATGGAAGTCTTGGCAACAGATTGGAATCTGGACGGTAAATCAACTGTATGATGGAACAAAATGGAACACCTTTGCATCTATATGCAGAACATATGGACTACCTCCATCGCAATTCTTCCGATGGCTACAACTGACGCATGCTATCAAAAAGGACTTTCTACCTCTACATCCTTCTGTGGATCGCCCATCTTTCCTTTCCCACTGCACCTTGATTGTTCATCAAGGCAAAGAAGCATCACGCTGGTACAAATTACTTCAATCACACAAATATCCTCTTGATTGTAAATTGGTTCAATCTTGGCACGACATATTGGGCTTCTCCTTGGAAGAACATATTTGGAGGGACTCTTGTCTTCTGGCTGGAAGAGCTTTACATTCATCATCCATGAGACAGACTACCTTTTTTCTACTCCATAGGGCTTTTTGGACCCCTTACCGATTGGCTAAGTTTAGTCCCCAAATGTCAAATCATTGTTGGTCTTGCCTTGATACTGAGGGTACGCTCTGCCACATGCTTCTTGATTGCTCACGATTGAAGGATTTCTGGAAATCTGTATGGAAGACGATATCGACAGCACTGGATATTAAACTGCCCCTGACTTATGCAATACTCATATTTGGGAATGATGGCTTGTCATTAACTATTTCTGATGCTAATTATCTTCTCCTTAGGGCTTTACTTCTCATTGCGATAAAAGAAATCTTATCAAACTGGAAAGACTTGTCATCTGCTTCTTATGCCTCATGGTGGGCACATGTTACAGTTATTGTGAAATATGAACGTATATATGCTGAGAAATTTGGTTCCTTGAGTAAATTCCATGATATCTGGGACCCTATTCTGGACATGTGATGGCATTGTTTTGTATTCTTTTGTATGGTGCATTTTACATTTTCTATAAGATTTGCTTACTTTTTGTATGCGACTGTGATATGACATGGGTGACTATTGCTATATTTTTTTCATCTTATTGATGTATGATTTCTGTATCTGTTTTGTTTCTGTTCTGTTACATTAAAATCAATAAAAATATTGAACTTAAAAAATAATACATTAGCTATTTTTTTCTGAGGCCCTCCAAGTACCTAAAAATCCAAAATGTGGCCCTGCAAAGTTCCAAGTTTATTAGAAGTTTGTTGTACACGCAATATCAAATATTTCTATACGTGTTACAATTTAAAATTGGGAGGCAAAATAAAACAATTTGTATAATTAAACATACAATGTATGTGCATAAGTAATTAGCGATACAAAAGGGAAGAGGGGTGAACTACAATCTTTAAGGAAAGTAAAAATACATTTAAGGGAAAAACAACATCAGGAGGGTAATGAAGAACTTTTTTTTTTTAAGAAAATATGGCTAAGCCTAAAAAGAAGATAGGAGAGGTTGTGACCTATAAATAAGGTCTAGTTAAAATTAGGTATTTGAGCCTGGGATTAATATTAGATAAATTATCCTATCTATGACTCAAATGCATCTTTGTACAGGTAGCATTTTAATGTGCTTTTAAATTTTTCTAATGAGGTTTCTCCATGTAAATAGATTGATAAATTGTTCCAAAGCTGGGGTGCTATGACTGAAAAAATTGTGGATCTTCTGGTACCTATTATTTTTGGAGAAGGGATAGTCAGCAAATGCTGTTCCATTGATGTAAGTGTCCTGGTTGGAGAGTGTGGTATTAAGAAAAGATCTAGAAATATTGGTGCATTGGTTTGTTGGATTTTAAAGGTTATCAGTGTAATTTTAGATTATTCTGTGCAAAATTGGTAACCAGTGTGCTTTTCGTAGAAGAGGTGTGACATAATCATATTTTTTGGAGTTAGTAATAATTTTTATTGCTGTATTTTGTATAATTTTAGCCTTCTTATTTCTTTCTGAGTTATGCCATGATACAATGTGTTGCAGTAATCCAGCCTAGAAATAACCAATGAATGAATTAGAATGTTAAGAGCATCTGGTTTTAAAACTTTGGATAAAGATCTAATGAGACGTAACTTATAGAAACAGTTTTTAACTGCGGAACTAATCTGATCATGAAAAGAAAGTTCTTGGTCTAATAATATTCCTAATATTTTCTTCGTTGTTACTTTTTGTAGTGGGGAACTATCTAGGAGTATGTGTGATGAGAATGTAAGATCCTTTTTCCATGGAAAAAACATTATTGAAGATTTGGTTGCGTTCAGGGCCAACATGTTGTCTTTAAGCCATTGACTTATTTGTTTTAACTTATTTATATTTATTATCTCATTGGAATCAGCTGTATTTAATGGATACAGAAGCTGGATGTCATCTGCATAGGCAACAAAAAAAGTAGTGAGTAGTGGCAACAAAAAAATATTAAATAAAAGAGGAGACAAGATTGAGCCTTGAGGGATGCCATAAGAGTTTGTATAGTTGTTTGATAATGAATTATTGAAAATAACTTTGGCTGACCTATCTTGAAAATATGATTTGATCTAGTTTAGCACTTGGTCAGAAATGCTAATGGAAGACAGTCTCTTGATGAGTAAATGATGGTCAATGGTATCAAATGCTGCAGATAGATCAAGTGAGATCAGGAGGATACATTTATGGTGATCTAGGTGGCATTGGATATTAGTTGTAAGACCTATCATAGAGTGTTCTGTTGAGTGATTAGATCTAAAGCCTGTATGATTAGAATGTAATGTATGTGTCTTTTCTACAAAATTGCTTACATGATTAAAAACAACCTTTTCTATTAATTTAGCGATAAAGGGGAGATTGGCAATGGGTTAGTAATTTGACTCAATTGCAATTGAGTTTTTAGGATTTTTTATTATTAGACAGGACGTGCTGAGGATCGAGTCGGTTCAGCGAACGGCCACCAGGATGGTCTTGGGGCTCAAGGATCTCACGTATGAAGAAAGATCAAAAAAATTGCGGCTGTACTCACTTGAGGAAAGAAGAGAACGGGGAGATATGATTGAAACATATAAGTACATCACGGGACGCATCGAGTCAGAAGATGATATCTTCTGGCTCATGGGACCCTCGACCACCAGAGGGCATCCGCTGAAAATCAGGGAAGGGAAGTTTCATGGCGACTCCAGGAAGTATTTCTTCACCGAAAGAGTAGTGGATCATTGGAACAGACTCCAGGTGATAAAGGCCAGCAGCGTGACGGATTTTAAGAGAAAATGGGATATTCACGTGAGATCTTTAAGGGAGTAAATTCAGGGGAGGGGATACTTGGAATGGGCAGACTTGGTGGGCTATAGCCCTTTTCTGCTGCTTTTTTCTTTGTTTCTATGACAGATGATTGCTTCTTTCCAATCTTTTGGTATAAATCCTGTGGTTAAACTATTTTAGGTAAAATTTGTGTTGGTTTCGTGTCTACATTAAAATTAACTTTTGAACCAATGCTATCTCTAATTTTATTAATTTTGTTTACAAAATAATTGGCAAGATTTTATGCAATAGGTTTATTTTCTAGTTCAGGGCTTTCTATTCTTTTTGGAGCTGTAAGATTTTTTTTAAATAGCAAAGAGAGCAGAAAAAATTTTAGCACTTGAAATTTTATTGGAATAATATGTTGTTTTTGCTAGGTTTATTTTAGTTTTATAATATTGCAATTGTTCTTTATATTTAATCAAGTTTTCTCTTGCTTTAGTTTGTCTCCATTTCCATTCTAAAACCCTAAGTTGTTTTTTGATTAATGTAAGGGTTTAAGTTTGAGACCACTGCCCTAAACTGTACCATTCCCTCAGGTTTTTGCTGCCCAAATGTATAACCTTGCATTTCTTAGCATTAAATTTTAGCTGCCAAATTTCAGACCATTCTTCAAGTTTTGCCAGGTCTTTCTTCATTTTATTCACCCCATCAGGGGTGTCTACTCTATTGCAGATTTTGGTATCATCCGCAAAAAGGCAAATCTTACCCAACAGCCCTTCAGTAATACAATTTATATAAATGTTAAAAAGAACAGGCCCAAGAACAGAACCTTGAGGCACATCTCTGGTGTAACATCCCTTTCCTGAAATCAATCTCCATTGATCACTACCCTCTGTTACCTTCCACTCAACCAGATCTTTACTCAGCCCATCACTTTGGGACCTATCCCAATGACACTCAGTTTATTTATTAGACATCATGATCTCATAATAAATTTCAAATCAACAATTTATAATTTTTTTTCAAAATTTTGTTTTTATACTGAATTAGTTTTTAATGTTTGGATTTAGCTCAATATAAAATTGCAATTGCAGTATAGAATAACTTAGACATAACTGTTGCATCATAAACTCAACAATATATTTGGTACCAGTCCCTCAGTCTCTGTATTTAACAGCCCTAAAAGCCTATAGTGTATGAAACTAGTTTTAGGACCCTACTTCCATTTGGACTGTATGTTGGTTCCAAGTGTAGTCTTCACAAGTACACTTAAACCAATTCACTGTAATAGTCTATATATAAGCATGAAATTTACTGGGTGAATTGAGAACAAGTATATGCAGTTCATCTGATGTTTTGACTAACCAAAAGCAAAAAGACAAAATTTATATTGGGTTAAGTTTATTCTCCTGTTTTCTATGTGACTTCTTTTCTTTTTCTCTAGGATCATAAAATCCAAACACTTTTTTCTCTTTTTGTTTCCCTGATAATCTCCCAAAATTATATTCTTCTTGATTGCTGCCAAAAGTATCCTGACATCTGACAAAAATTGCCACACATTTTCTTCTTTAGTAGTTTTTCAAGGTGAATTCAATTTTTGCATATCTTCTCCCCTATTGCAAAATCTACACTGGTCAAAAGCCTTTCAACCAACCCCTCAAATTCCTTGTAAGTAAAAGGACACAAAAGCTAAATCCCCTCACTTTCACTTCATCCAGGGCCTTGCTCAATACACAGGACTCAGTTGTCCTGTACTCCCTCTTGTCAGTATGGGAGAAATTAGAACAATACAAGGCTTCCTCGTATCATTTCAGTTTATATTACTGGTGAGCTCACAAACCTTTAGCCTTTTGTAGTAAGAAGATTTATGGGAAAAAAAAGTCTCCTTTCTGCTATATTGTTTATTGAAAGATTCTATACTGCTACTAACGATTGGGGGAGTCAATTCAGAGCGGCTTATATGAGCTTTGTAATGGTGTTACAATGCATGAGCTTCTGTAAAGGTGTTACAGTACAGAGTTAGCATTTTCTGAGTTGGCTGTTAAGACAGCCCTCTTAAACCATAATCAATTGTCTTATTTCTGCCTATCATGCATACAGTATAGGCAAAGGCAAGTTCTACCCCTGCTTAGAAAGTGACACAGAATAGATCAACAAGATTAGAAATATCCTAGGGCCCACATAGCATTTATTGGGCATCAACAAAATTTGTAAATTAAAATAAGGAACATAAATCTTAAATTCTACATTAGTTTAATGATAAGTTGTTCTTCTATGCATGTAGTTGTTCTGAAGCTAGATAAACATGATATCTTCAGATTCTTATCTTATTTTATTGTTTTTTTTTAGGATTCTTGGACTCTATATTAGAGGGATAGAAGAATATAGTCGATCAAAGCGAGATGCTCTGTTTCATGAAAATGAGTGCATTGTGAAAATAAACAATGTGGACCTTGCAGATAGAACCTTTTCACAGTAAGTGCTGCCTGAAGGAAATATGCTATTAGTTCTTGTAACCCCATATATTTTCATAATAGCTACTATTTAGTTCACACATAAATTTTTATGTAGACTTTCTAAATAGTTGTATACAAAATCCAGCATATATATGTTCTCAAAATAAACCTTAGAGAAAAGATTATATGGATAAAAGGGTGATTAACCTTTAATTCTTTAATGGTTAGGATTACGTTTATTCAGCAAAATGTGCCGTAAAATACAGAGAACAAGATAATATTTAGAATTATAATTTTAGTGAAACAATTAAGCATAGATACCATGATATATATTTGTATATTAAAATAACTGTTAACACTTATTAGACTGAAGACACAACCGCTATTATGTGCTGTATGGCAGACTGGGGGACACAACTTCAAGTACTCTTCATCTGTCCCCAGCAGGCTTATAAGCTATCTGTGTTACCTGGGGCAATGGAGGGTTAAGTGACTTGCCCAGAGTATCAGGGAGCAGGATGGGATCAAACTCACAACTAGAGAATGACACAAGGACAATTTTTTTTTTCCCCCATCCCATCCCTGCCCCATTCCTGCAAGCTCCATCCTCATCTGCATAAGCCTCAAACACTTTAAAATCATAAGAGTTTGAGGCTTGTGTGATTAAGGCAGAGCTTACAGGAATGGGGATGGGGAAATTGAGTTCCTCCAGGGATGGGGAAAAATGTGTCCCCATGTCATTCTCTACTCACAACCTTAGGTTGCTGAGGGAGCAGCTGTAACCACTAGGCCACTCCTCATCTCATTATTGGGAAAGGAATGGAAAACAGAAATGAGAATGTTATAATGCCTTTGTATTGCTCTATGGTCTGACAGCACCTTGAATCAAGGACATTGCCAGACTTAACATTTTGAGGGGGAGGGGTGCAGAGTTAATATAAGGGGAGTGGAGTGGCCTAATGGTTAGAGAAGATGCCTCAGCACCCTGAGATTGTGAGTTCAATTCCCACTGCAGCTCCTTATTGTCAGCCTAGAGGCCTATGGGAAATTATATCAATCTGACCCTGGCATGGGAAGGCAGATAGACCCTTAGTGCAGGGAGACTGTGTTAAGTGTCCCTGATATGTTTTAACTTGAAATTTCCCTGATTGAATCATGACTAATTGTAATGATTATATATATATACATTCAGTACAGAATTATGGTCTCTCTTAAGTGCCATAATAGTTATATGCAGCACACAAAAACATATCTTTTTGGAATGTCTGATTAAGAACCTTAAGTACCTGATTATTACCTCTCTTTTGCCATAACTATACCAAGTGAATGCATTAATATTGTTACATGTTGCCACATTCAGTACAGGCAACCTGGTCTCTCTCTCTCTCTCTCTCTCTCTCTCTCTCTCTCTCTCTCTCTCTCTCTCTATATATATATATATATATATTCAGTACAGGCAACATGGTTTCTCTCTCATTTTCTATCTCTTATTTGGATCACACTGGAGTACAGCTGCTGAATGATATTGGGACTCTTTTCAAATCCCTCCCTGTATGCACAGACATCATTTCATCTCAAGGGTGAATACCACTAATTTCCAGTGACTGACAGATCCTGTGCATCATGTGCAAACATCCTTTCATTTCAAGTGTGAACCTCATCAGTTTAAAGAGACTGCCGGTTCCTGCTGGACTAATTCATCTTCCTGCACCCTGACTGCAAAGACTTTAACACACATGCTGTACACAATGTTTCCTGTTCATCGGATATAGCCACCTTCCTAAGAACGCTTTGCTGTACAATTCCACCGATTTAACCGATTCTATGGACATTCCAGACTTTATTTCATATGCTGTACATCCACTACCTCTTGGAATGGGGAATGAGACATTCCACAAGATGCTGAACTTTACTGAACTCCATACTTACATTGAACAACTAAAGAAATCCTCCAAAGAAGTGAATCATACTATCACTTTTTACAATGGACAGATTGCACAAAATTTAATACGAGACGCTCATGTCTCAGTTTGGGAACTTTTCTTTGGGTATTCGCCCACTGCAAACCACGTATTTAATGTTTTAATTCACCCTATCATTATCTTAATTATTGTACAGATTTTGCTATGTATTATTATGATTTTCCTTTGCTGTAAAGTGAAACACATGTACATTTCTTTACAACGCTTATCATACCACGTTCCTTCTAGCTTTTAAGGCTGTTATACATGTATTTCCAGTATCTTCTCGGACACTTGCTAATTTGGTTTTAATTTGGCATGGCCTATTGCATTACCATTACCAGGGTCAGACATAATATTTTCCCATATCCCATACTTAGATACTCTCTCTTATGACATCTTGGTACCTTTATACCTGAACCTCCTGAAAAAGCTTCCTTCATCCCTTATGCACCGTTCATTCGCTCAACGACGGGTAAGATATAAGCATACTGGGATCCCCGCCCAGATTATGGCCTATACGACCTAAGACAGAGGTTTGAACTCGTAATGGGAACTGTTTACGGACTATACAACCTATCTTCATAGCTTGGAGATTCTGCAAGACAGGGGACGTACTGTTGGAGGTAAAAGAAGCATCTGCTAATTGCAGGCTGTTTAAAGAAGGGTACCACAAGCTCGCCCTCATTTCAAAGAATAAAAATAAAAATAAAAAAAAGTATGGGAGATGTCAGCCTAGAGGCCTATGGGAAATTATATCAATCTGACCCTGGCATGGGAAGGCAGATAGACCCTTAGTGCAGGGAGACTGTGTTAAGTATCCCTGATATGTTTTAAGTTTCCCTGATTGAATCATGACTAGCTAAAAGGTGTTAATGTCTGATTAAGAGGGTGCTTAGGACAATGGTGCACAGATCAAGCCAGAGACTTAATCCCATCACCATGCTTGCAGATGTCACACTCTCCTTTGTCAATTAAATTGACCATTGTCTCAAACAGTTTGCAAGTTCTAAACAGAAAGATACTGGGAGATACAATATTTTCTCTAGTCAGAATAAGATTCCAAGGTATAAAAGCCTGCTCTCTGCTCTATCAATATGTCTCTTTTTCTATCAAGCTATCAGGAGAGGGGTCTTGGCCCTCTCTCTCTCTTTCTTTCTATCTAGCTATCTCTTGGCTCTTGGCTTGGCACTCTGGCTCTCCCTCTCTCTGTCTATCCTTCCCTTTATCTATGGCTTAGACCATCCCCCTTTTCTCTTTCTCTCTGCCTTTCCCTGCAACTTCATGCTTCCTTCTGGACTCTGTAAGGCAGTGAGACTGCTTTGCTCTCTGCTTAAGTGTAATGCTCTCTGCTTAAGTGTAATGCTGTCTGCTTAATTGTAATGCTTATAAATATTACTTTTCTGTAAGACTATTTCTATAATATATTCTTTATATAATCACCCCTGGCTGTGCTTCTTATTTGATTCTATCCCTAATGAAACTTCTGTGAAGGTATTGAACTCGGGACTGCGGATTGTAAGGCCGTGTCAAACATAACCCCTCCAACCTAACATTGTGGGGGTGCGACCATCCTTACATTTTATTAAACTGACACTTATTACTCTGGGCAAGTCACGTAACACTTTTTGCTCCAGGTACAAAATAAAGAACCTGTCTTAAAGTATGTAAACTGTTTTGATTGTAACCACACATAAAAGTGGTATATCAAGTCTCATTAAAAATCCTTTACTAATACTGTGCTGAATGAAACTACATCTATGGAATTTATAACAAAAAATATGCTTATCTTGAAAAACTTTACTTGGTTCACTGATGTTGGCTAGCATTTTACAGCAAAAAGCCTCTTCGTCAGGGCAATGGGACTCATAAATTGGTTCAAAAATCTAAGGAAAATGTTATTTGCCAGAGTGGTGGAACACCCCCTGAAAACCATTTACTCAAAAGTGGAGAAAAAGCCTCAACCATCATTAATATGCAGACAGCAACCCAATGAGTTTTTAAGCTGTTCTTATTTTGCTTCATGGGCAAAAAACTCCACTACTCTCAAAATGCCATTTTTCAAAAACAGGGAAACATCCCACCACTGTACACAGGGAAAAGAAACAGAACAAGAGAACCCCAAAAAACTATACTTAGCTTCTCTGATGATCCATTACTCCATCCAAAATCATGATGTTCCGGTTAGTACACCTCCAGCAGTCAAGTGAAGATAAGCAGCTATATTTCCAACAAGGCTCTTGTTTCGCCAACCAGTGGCTACATCAGGGAAATTCCAAAACAAGCTCTCATTCTTTCCAACTCTATCTAACACTGGCATCAACATGGCTCCTGGATTAAAGACTCCGCGTTCCATGACATCATTTCCGCCAGAAATCATTCACAACAAAAATCAATAAAACGAACACCATTCCACTTTCTGGTTCAGCCCCTTCGGTCAGATTATGTCCAAAAAGAAAATAGATCTCTTTTAACTCTGATATAGTTTAGTCTTCACATCATTCCTCCATGACGTCACTGGGATGTGATCCAAGACAAAACATGTAAACTCCTCAAAAGAATGTTGTTTATCCACACAGTGATGGGTTAATACATCCACTTGTCGTTTATGGGCAATGTTCGACCGATGTTCAAAGAGCCTGGTCTTCAGACTCTGGCCGTGTGGCCAATGTAACACAAGCCACCCTGGCATACAATAGCGTATACCCCCCCAATCGTCTCACATGTGGCACTGCAAGTCATCTTCCAAGTCCTCCTTCCGGGAATGCACACTAGATATCCCTCACAAATTAGAGAGCATGCAGTACATTGATACAGCAAAATAGTCCCCTCCTCTCCACCACTCTACTAGACCACACGTCAGAAGGGCATAATAAATCTTTTAGATTTCTGTTACAAGAGAAAGCTATTTTACACTCTAACTCCTGACAATTTTGCTTGGTTTGCACCATGGGCCAAAGATTTTTACTTTTTCTGCCCAATCGTTGAGAAATAGTGGAAAATTTCAGAATACATAGCACCATCTCCAGGTCTTCAGCTTTCGGTTTATATTGGAACAGTTGATCACAGGCACTAAATCTCACTCTCTTGCACGCTTTTGCGACCACCAAGTTGGGATATCCCCATTCCTCATATTTATCTTTCAAAATTTCTGCTTTATCAATAAATTCTTCTGTCGAATGATATATCCTTCTATACTGAAATAATTGGGATACAGGTAAGTTATTCTTCAAAGTGCTTGGATGCATACTCGTATACCGCAAAAGAGTATTTCTGTCTGATGGCTTGGTGAAGACAGAGATTAGAAATTTCCCTTCTCTCTGTGTAATCTTCACATCCAAGAATGTTATCTCATTCAGATCACTCTTCATCTCAGATTGAATAGTTGGATGACAGCCATTCAGATAATGAAGAAAGATGTCCAGATGTTCTCGAGTGGAGGTCCATAACAAAAAAATATAATCTATAAACCTCCTCCACAACTGAATATGGGTCATAAATCCTGATGTATAAATCCACTTCTTTTCATATTTCGCCATAAATAGATTCACGATTGACGGGGCAAACAATGCCCCCATCGCAATCTCTGACTTCTGTTGAAAAAACTTATGGTCAAAAATGATGTAGTTCTCGGACATAGCAATGGTTAAGGACCCCAAAATCTCAGATGGGACCTGATGAGGGCGACGCCGATCCTCTAATGCTTCCAGTACTACCTGAAGAGCTTCATCTTGAGGAATACATGGTAGCTACTTCTCACTTCTTATCATTAGTCTACCAATTTATGAGTCCAGTTGCCCTGAAAAATGGCTTTTTGCTGTGAAATGTTTGCCAGGAAACCAACAGGCATTTTGTCCTTTTTAATGTTCCTCAAAGAGGTGAAATGGCTTTCAAACTCATTTTGATCATTTGGATAAAAGAGACCATGACAGCAATGTAAGACTTTCATGAAAATAATTATCTGAAGGGCTTGGAAGCACACTCATCCAAGGCTCCAGTAGCCTCTTGGAAGGAATATGAATTGGTTTTGCTGGAAGATACATGTAGAGCAGCAACAGGTCATCCCAGTTTTTGCAACACTATAGACCAGTAGTTTCAAACTCGCAGCCCGCCAGATACATTTTTGAGGCCCTCGGTATGTTACCATTGTTCTGGAACGTTGCCCGCCTCACTGCTGTAACCTCACGCAATTGCTTTCCTGCTTCTGTAAGCGATTGTAAGGTGGAGTGGAAAAAGTTAAGAGCTGAAGGCGGTTGTGGATGTGACCACCGGACACTTAAGACACAAGTTTTCCAGGCACAAATCGGATATTGATTCTCCCCTCTACAAAAAAGCCCAGAGGACTACACCAAAATCTTGTCTCTTGCAGTTGATACTTTAGATTAGAATCTAAATCACAATTTTGCATGAGGTAAAACTCTTTAGAGTTTATAAATATTTCCTTAATTGCTTCTGATAATTTCCGCTATACACAGTTCAAAGCAGTGCAACATGCAGAAAGTGAAAACTATCTAAATTTCACTTTCTGCATGTTGCACTGCTTTCAGTTCTGTATAGCTGAAATTATCAGAAACAATTAAGGAAATATTTATAAACTATAACGAGTTTTACCCCATGCAAAGTTGTCATTTCTTTAATAAGACATTAACTGTTTTTTTCTGCGGCCCTCCAAGTACCTACAAATCAACAATGTGGCCCTACAAAGGGTTTGAGTTTGAGACCGCTGCTATAGACCTAAAATTGTGGTAATTATTTTTGTTTTGTGCTTTCCTTTTGCCTATTTATTAATTTACTGGTTTTATTTTATTTGTCTTGATTACTCCCCAATATATTGACTTTGTAAACCATTTAGTTATTTTGATATGATTTTGCAGTATATCAAAATTAATTTGAATTTGAACTAAATTGGATTTAGGAGCCAGAAAGTAAACCATCTTTGGAAAAGCAGTCCTTGCAACCACTGTGGATTCCTTTAGCCCCAGATGAAGAAGTCTATTATATATTTCAGTGGTTTTGGCATCTATAAAAAATTAAAAGCATACTTATGCCATACCTGATTACTTTCATTCAGTCAGTCTTGCAGGACCAGTCCAGGAATCCACCCAAAGATATCAGAGGGGGGGGGAGAGAGAGAAAAAGAAAGAAATGCATGATAAATGCAATTGAATTGACTTATGCAGTTCGATCTGAGTGTATTCTTTGATACTGTTGATCATTCCTTGTTTCTGAATTACATTAAAGATACAGGAGTGAAAGATATTGTGCTCAGTTTAGATCTTACTTTTCCTCCTGCTCTTCACAAGTTGCTGTTCAGAATTATGTCTCTCAGCTTCTCTCACTTTAGGGATTCTCGAAGGTTCTATGTTGGCTCCAACTTGAAACTGTCTTGGCACTATTGGTTTTGTTACAAGACCTAAATCCTAAATTTACTTATATTCTGATGATATACAGTTGCTGATTGTTCATGATTCCTGGGTTTCCTATTTCCAATACACCTCTTTTACTGTTTCTTCCACATTTTACATTCAATCTCTAAACATAAGTTGATTCTCAGTCCTCATCAGTAAAAAGCTTTATGGCTACATAGCTATCCTATGTTTTGCTGTCCAACCATTTATAAATTCTGTCTCTATTCCAATTTGGAGGACCACTATTTCTCTAGGAGTCTTGATTGACAGCTCTTTCATTTTGTCCCTACATCGCTCAAGTTGTCCAGAAGGTATTTTGTGCTTTAAGGAAGATTAGGTCTGTGAGTTCACAAATACAGGATGTTCATAGAAACATAGAACATAGAAACATAGAAAAAGACGACAGATAAGGGTCGCGGCCCATCTAGTCTGCCCACCCCAATGACCCTCCCCTATTTAACTCTGTACAGAGATCCCACGTGACAATCCCATTTCTTCTTGAAATCAGGCACGCTGCTTGCCTCGATCACCTGAAGTGGAAGTCTATTCCAGTGATCAATCAATCTTTCGGTGAAAAAGTATTTCCTGGTGTCGCCGTGCAACTTCCCCCCCCTGATTTTCCATGGATGTCCTCTTGTCGCCGTCGGACCTTTGAAAAAGAAGATATCCTCTTCTACCTCGATACGGCCCATGAGGTATTTGAACGTCTCGATCATATCTCCCCTCTCTCTGCGTTCCTCGAGTGAGTATAGCCGCAATTTATCCAGCCGTTCCTCGTACGGGAGATCCTTGAGTCCCGAGACCATCCGGGTGGCCATTCACTGGACTGATTCAAGCCTCAGTACATCCTTGCGGTAATGAGGCCTCCAGAATTGCACGCAATATTCCAGATGGGGCCTCACCATGGATCTATGCAACGGCATAATGACTTCAGGCTTACAGCTGACGAAACTCCTACATATACATCCTATGATCTGCCTAGCCTTAGATGAAGCCCGCTCCACTTGATTGGCAGTCTTCATGTCTTCACTGATGATCACCTCTAAGTCCCGTTCTGCAACAGTCCTTGCTAGGATCTCGCCATTTAGGATGTAAGTCTCGCATGGATTTTGACTGCCGAGGTGCATGACTTTGCATTTCTTGGCATTGAAACTCAGTTGCCAGGTCCTTGACCATTGCTCCAATAGGAGTAGGCCGTGTTTCATATTGTTCGTTCTGCTCTTGCTTGTTATATTACATAGTTTGGCGTCATCGGCGAATAACGTTATTTTACCGCAAAGCCCCACAGCCAAGTCCTTTATAAAGATATTGAAAAGGATCGGGCCTAAGACCGAGCCCTGTGGCACTCCGCTGATCACTGCCGTTGTTACGGAGGGGGTGCCGTCACCCTCTGAAGCCTACCACCAAGCCAGTCCCCAACCCATTTTGTCAAAGTGTCACCTAATCCTATAGAACTCATTTTGCACAACAACATGCGGCACTATCAAATGCTTTGCTGAAGTCCAAGTATACAATGTCCAAGGACTCTCCAACATCGAGCTTCCCCGTCACCCAGTCAAAGAAGCTGATCAAGTTGGATTGGCAGGATTTCCCCTTGGTAAATCCATGTTGACGGGGATCCCGCAGATTCTCCTCATCCAGGATCTTGTCTAATTGTTGTTTGATTAGGGTTTCCATTAGTTTGCTCACTATAGATGTGAGACTCACTGGTCTGTAGTTCTCAGCCTCTGTCCTGCAACCTTTTTTGTGGAGTGGAATGACGTTAGCCGTTTTCCAGTCCAATGGGACTCTACCTGTACTAAGGGAGAGATTGAAGAGTGCGGATAGTGGTTCCACCAGGACGTCCCTTAACTCCCTGAGCACCCTGGGGTGTAGATTGTCTGGCCCCATTGCTTTGTTAACCTTGAGTCTAGACAGCTCACAGTAGACACTGCTTGTTGTAAACTTGAAATTACTAAACGGGTCTCCTGAGCCTTCTTTTTTCTGCAGCTGAGGGCCGGAACCCGGCGCCTCACGGGTGAAGACCGAACATAAATATTCGTTTAACAATTCAGCTTTTTCTGAGTCTGCTTCTACATAGTTCCCATCTGGTTTCCTAAGGCATACTATCCCGCTTGTGCTGCGGTTTCTGTCACTAATATACCTGAAGAAGGATTTATCGCCCTTCTTGATGTTCTTTGCTAAAGTTTCCTCCATTCGGAATTTGGCCTCTCTAACCGCTGTTTTGACAGCTCTTGCCCTAGCCAAATAGACTTCTCTAGAGTCCTGAGATCCTGTATGTTTGTAGGAGATGAACGCTTTTTTCTTCTCTTTTATGAGGTCCGAGATCTCCGCAGAGAACCATTGTGGCTTATTGTTCCTGCGCCGTTTACTAACTGATTTTATATAGCGATTGGTCGCCTCCTGAATGATAGCTTTCACAGTCGACCACAATTCCTCTACGTTATTTGTTCCTGCTCGGTTTTGTAGTGCTTGATTGAAGAAATCCCCCATACCCTCAAAGTTGGCGTTCTTGAAGCTAAGGACCCTGGTTAATGTGTTAGTTTTGGCAAAACCCTTCCTGAGTTTGAACCATATCATGTTGTGGTCGCTGGAGGCCAACTTGTCACCCACTGAGACCTCAGTGACACTTTCGCCGTTGGTAAGCAATAGGTCCAGTATTGCCTGTTCCCTTGTTGGCTCCAATACCAATTGCCTCAGTTTAGCTCCCTTCATAGAGTTCAATAGTCTCCTGCTGCTGCTGGATGCAGAGGAAAGTGTGTTCAGGGCGGTACTTGGAGAGACCTCCCAGGAAAAGGACTTGGGAGTTCTGATCGACAAGTCGATGAAGCCATCCGTACAATGTGCGGCGGTGGCAAAAAAAGGCGAACAGAATGCTAGGAATGATAAAGAAGGGGAATCATAAACAGATCGGAGAAGGTTATCATGCCGCTGTACTGGGCCAAGGTGCGCCCTCACCTGGAGTACTGCGTATAACACTGGTCGCCGTACATGAAGAAAGACACGGTACTACTCGAAAGGGTCCAGAGAAAAGCAACTAAGATGGTTAAGGGGTTGGAAAAGCTGCCGTACAGCAAAAGATTAGAGAAACTGGACCTCTTCTCTCTCAGAGGAGATTCAGAGGGTACATGATCGAAACATTCAAGGTACTGAAGAGGATAGACTTATTAGATAAGGACAGGTTAATCACCCTCTCCAAGGTAGGGAGAACGAGAGGGCACTCTCTAAAGTTGAAAGGGGATAGATTCCGTACAAACATAAGGAAGTTATTCTTCACCCAAAGAGTGGTAGAAAACTGGAACGCTCTTCCGGAGTCTGTCATAGGGGAAAACACCCTCCAGAGATTCAACACAAAGTTCCTGCTGAACAAGAATGTGTGCTGGTAGGGCTAGTCTCAGTTACGGCGCTGGTCTTTGACCAGAGGGCCTGCGCGTGAGCGGACTACTGGGCATGGTGGACCACTGGTCTGACCCAGCAGCCGCAATTCTTATGTTCCCATCTGTAACACGATACAGTTCAAAATCTGGTTGCTTTCTGATAAAGCTTTTTGCTCTGGCCTTTAGTTCACTTCTCATCATTATTGGTTCTTTATTGTCCCAATAAAGTCCTACAGTCCCCCCCAACACAAATTTGTCACTGATTCCATTTATGTCCGTCTTAAGGCAAATTTGTCCAAATCTTCTTTCTTTCCATGTTTGTTTTATATTCTAAGGAATCAACTCTGTATATGTCTGATTGGAACCCTCTCTATCTAAGTTTGTCTCCCTTGAAGACCTGGCTATTTGTCAAGGTCTATTCTTAAATATTCTTTGCTTTTTCAAATGGTTCATGTGGGTATTTTCTGTTTTACCTTTTCTGTTATTCCCTTATGTTTTTAATTATTTGTGAATGTTCACTGGATTTTGTTGTGCTACTCACTTTCCCTCTCCCCCCCCCACACATTTATACATGTCTTTGTTATATATTATCTACACTGACATGATACACTTTGATTGGTGCTATAACAAATATTGCATAAGTAAATAAAACAAGGGGAGGATATGTGGATATATGAATGTAAATATTGGGCAATAAGCAACAAAAGATCCAAGGGCTCAGCTCTTGGAGACAGCGTGCTAAAATAATATTGGCAGGCCACCTGTATGTAGCATTGACATTTGTAGTAGATGGAACATAATTTTTCTGTTTGGCAGGTCTCAAGACGTGATAGAAACCAAAAAGTACAGTTATGCTATACCTGATAACAAACTATTACATATAAATTCAAGAATGAACTTGAGCAGGGTAATTAAAAAAAACAAACAAAAACCAAATTTGTATGTGTAAACCAGAGGTTCTTATGCAGAAATAGTTTCTTATAAAATTGACAAGACTATTTGTGGGTAAAGGTTTGTGCAAGTGGAATATATGGAGAAGTTTACCTAAAGATAAGTACAAGGAAATTTGAAACATAGATGTTCTCATTTAAAAAAAAAAAATGTTTTTTAAATTTGCATTTAATAATAGACAGAATTATACTTCAAAAGGAAAAACAGATAAAAATCTTAGCAAACAAATAGATTATACTGTAATCTTTGATGAGAATAATGTAACTATGAATAGTTCACATGAAATGCTCTCATTTTGAAATTGCCACATATTGAAATATATGTATGTTCTTTGGTATTGTTTAATTTTATCACTTTTCAGAGATATATCTTCTATGGCTGTTCTTTTACAGAGCTCAGGATATATTTCGACAGGCAATGAAGAATGAAAACGTCAATGTAGAAGTGGTTTCTTCTCACAACCGTGAACTCTATGAAAAACTACTCATTACTTCACTTACTACCTTAGATAATGACAACAAAATTCCTAAAACAAAACCCTCACCTCCTATTACTGGAAAAACATCTGTGATGATAGGAGAGTCGGCAGCTATAAACAACACAGAGGCTGGCACATATGCATCTCTACAGTCAAACAAGAGCCCAACTTTCCCACACTTGAGTAGGAAATCATCCTCGCCAACAATTTCTCCTTTGGAATTTGGAAGCAAGAAACATTCTCGAAAAATAAAGATAGATCTCAAGAAAGGTAATGAAATCATTGAAATTTAGAAAACTGTGAAAACACTCACAATAAAATAAAAACTTAAAATGTTGTATTTATTGACAACAAGCTTAGGGCATGTATGGTGGCACAGGGTTAAGGGAAATAGAATGGTAAGGCTCTCCTGATGGTGGTTGAGTAGGAATGTTGTTGTGGTGTATACCTGCCTCATCTGCCATGTATAACTCAATATTCACAGCAATTTAAGCTAGCTGGAGAGGTTCCAGCTTTCATAAATCCCATCTGTGAGCTGGCCTCCAGTATTCAATGGCACTTTAACTGGATTGTCCCTCAATATCTGTACTAACCAGCCATGTAAAATCTGGACTTTAAAAGGACAGTCTGAGGCAGTCATAAAGAAATTGGCAGGTATACAGGTATCAACAATATTCAGTGTTAATACCTACATAGCTAAGCGAGGAGATAGGTCTGCACAAAAAGCAGTTCTAAATTTGTCCACTTAGCTATATAGGTGCAAACACTAAATATTGGTCAGCACCCATATTGTTTCATGGTCAAGGCCAGAATCTCTTGTCTGTTCCCTCTCCAAAAAAAGCCCCCCCCCCCCCCCCCCCCAGGAGACTGGTCCTTTAGGGAATATCCCCTACCTTCAAAAGGCTCTCCTCCTACATTTATATTCCTTGGTGGCATTGTAGTCTTTGGGGCAGAAGCAATGCCCACTCACTCCTGCCTATGGTGGTTGAAGTTTCAAAATGGCTTCTGCTTCTTTTAGCAACAAACAGGGGATGGGAACTGCTGGGGATAGGGGTGCTTTTAGATGGTCTACCTTGCATGGATGGGGCAAGAGCAGACACTTTTCTTTGGGGGGGGGTTCAGAATCTAGTAATAATAATAGGGGGGAGGTTACTAGCCCCATTAAGCAGATTCTTCAATGGCCAGAAACAGTCTAGTAAGCCTTGGGTAGTGCTGAGCAAAGTCTTTGACAGTGTTCCACACAGGTGTCTAATAAATAAACTGGGTGCCCTCAGGATTGGCCCCAGAGTGACAGTCTGGGTCAGGAACTGGTTAAGTGGAAGGCAACATAGGTAGTAGCCAATTGCTGAAGGGATATCAGATAAAATTTGCCTCTTTGCGGGTGATACCAAAATCTGCAATAGATTAGACACCCCTAAAGGTGTGAATAACATGAGGAAGAAACTAGCAAAGCTTGAAGAATGGTCTGAAATTTGACACCTAAGATTCAGTGATAAGAAATGTAAGGTCGGGCAGGGGTGTCAAACTCAATCACATAAGGGGCCAAAATCTAAAACATAGGCTGTCGCGGGCCAAATTTTTTATCTAAATACTTAGGGAGTAATAATGTAAAATCAGAGTGAGCCTCCTATGACCGATTTCTCAGGTTCTCCATTTAGAGGGAACATAGCTGGCAATCCTGCCTGGGGGCTAAAGGGAATCAATGAAATTGAGCAGGCCTCCTTTTAACTATTTCATTAGGAGTGAAGCCTCCTTAGTTCTGAACTATGAGTATTAGAAATAGTTCAGATGAGTTACGTGCTTCATTTTACAGAACTCATTTGAGATACCTTAAAGGGGTATCTCTGTGTGTTAGGGTGCAGACAGCACATGGTAAGACTGACCTTGAGTTGTCTGTGAGCTCTGAGAGCTGTTGAACCAGTGTTACTGCAGCAGCAGGAAAGAGGGATGGCTTTTTGGGTTAATACTTGATCTCAAGAGGATCAACAGTTCTGGAAGGCCATGTATTTCCAGATGGACACTTTTCATTCAGTGATCTCAATGGTACATACAGAGAGTTTCTGGCCTCTTTCAGTCTCTTAGAGTTATACTTCCATGCTGCAAAAGACCTGGAAATTTTCCACATCTTTGGCCTACATCAGGGTCTGGAGAGTCTTTGAGGCCCTTTAGTGTGCAGACATTCTAGTCATTTTGTCATTTTTACAAGGTGGTCTGGATCAAGGATTTGTACTTTATTCAATCAGGATCCAGATGACAGTGTTTTCCTGCTAGAGGCAAAAATATTGGGACTTCTATTATGGACAAGCTAGATGTGGTTAAGTTGATTTTCTGCCTACTTTGGGTGGTATGCCCCAGTGGCATCTCTGTTTGGTAGTGTTAGATTTTATGAACCTCTCTTTGAGCCCTTTTGGTGGGCCTTCATAAAATATCTTACTGTTTAAAGTGGTTTTCCTTCTGACCATCTGGTTAGCTAGTAGGATATTGGAACTGCAGGAGCTTTCTTGTAGGTACTCTTATTTTTCCTTTCTTCTAATGCTGTTTTCACTGCATACTGTTCTTCTTTCTGCTCAAGGTGGTTGCTTGTATACTAGTTTCTCTCCCTGCTTTTCAAAACTTCTGAGGGTCAGGACCCTTACATATACTTCATAAAAAGCAGCAGCCATTTTCAATAGTGAGTATGCACAGGGCAGGAGCTTATGAGGATCACTCCTGCCCCAGTTCACTACTGTAGCACCAGGGCTTTAAAGGTAGGCATTTGTGGGTCTGGGAGATGGGAGGGAGGTGGGGTGGGATGGTGCACAGCCCAATGGGACAGGACTCGGAAGGGATCACACGTCCCACCTCTCTGCTGGACAATCAGGGCTTAAGGCAAGCCTGGAAAGGGAGTGGGGTAGAGTGGTACAGAGCCAAGCAGGACAGGATAAGGAGGGATTGTTCTGCTCCAGCTCATCGCTGGACCATCAAGGTTTAAAATAGATTCAGGGACAGTCTACTGGTTCTTTTCTTGGAGGGGGTGAGCTGGGTAGAGAGCCTAACAGGAAGGCCTGGACAGGAAAGTATGGGGCAGGCAGGACAGAACACCTTGGGGAAGGCAGGAATATACATGTCTGGGATTAGGGAGGATGAAGAGAATTGATTAATAGTTATTGAATATAAACCCTTGGTTTATATTTGAGTCAACATCTTTTTTTCCCCCTTTTGAGGGGAAAATAGGTTACTTCAGTTTATATTTGGATGGGCTTATATTAAATTGTTTACGGTATGTCAGTGACGTTATCAGAATTTTCAAGTCTACCTCCATCTGCTAGTAAGGCAATATAACCCTTAGGTCAGAATTGGTGTAGCAGGACTCAGGAAAATAAATAAACAAATAAGAATACATTCCACCTTGTGCTTTCTGTTCTACATAGATTTTTCCCCCCCTTTTTTTTTGCCCTCATATTCACCTTCTCCTTAGTTATTTATACTGAAATTTATGCCAGCTCTTCCATTCCATAGGAGAAATTGTTGGTGTCTTCTAGATTTTTTTTTTTTCAGTCTTTTCATTCCCTCTTTTTTTGTTGCATTTATTACCATTTGCATATACAGTAAAACAGGGGTGCCCACACTTTTTGGCTTGCAAACTACTTTTAAAATGACCAAGTCAAAATGATCTACCAACAATAAAATTAAAATAAACTCAAAGCATACTGTATTTCTTAGCTTGTAAACCGTGCCGAGCTCCACCTCCGTGGAGATGATGCAGTATATAAACTTAAGGCTTAGATTAGATTAGATTAGATCAGATGACTTTAAAATATGCAATGTCACCTCAGTAACAACAATTCAAAAATAGACAAATATAGCCCCTCCCCTTTTACTAAACTGTGATCTTTTTTGTTGCATTGATTACTATTTTCATATACAGTAAAACAGGGGTGCCCACACTTTTTGGCTTGTGAGCTACTTTTAAAATGACCAAGTCAAAATGATCTACCAACAATAAAATTAAAAAAAACTCAAAGCATACTGTACACAGATAAAATGTGAAATTATCATTTATATTTGGGATTTTTTCAAAGAGGTCAAGGCAGATGACTTTAAAATATGCAATGTCACCTCAGTAACAACGATACAAAAATAGACAAATATAGCCCCTCCCCTTTTACTAAACTGCGATCATGGTTTTTAGCACAGGGAGCTGCGCTGAATGCCCTGCGCTGCTTCCGATGCTCATAGGCTTCCTGTGCTAAAAACCGCTATCGCGGTTTGGTAAAAAAGGGGCTATAGTGCAAAATATAGATAGCAGATATAAATTTGGACACATTTTGATCACTAAATTTAAAATAAAATCATTTTTCCTACCTTTACTCTCTGGTGATTTCATGAGTCTCTGGTTGTACTTCCTTCTTCTGAATGAAAATCCAGTATTTATTTCTTTCTTCCGTCTGTATGATTCCTCTCCTCCAGACCTCATTCCATTACCCAACCAACATCTCTCTCTGTCTCTCCATTTGTCCAATTTTTTCTTCCTCTCTCACTGCCCCCTCCCCTCTTTCTTTTTTTTCTGACTGTTTTCCTTTCTCTCTCCCTGCCCCCTTTCTTTCTTTCCCTGCCCCAAGCCACCGCCACCGATTTCTCCCTGCTTCCCTGACACCAGGCCAGGCGCGTACAAGCGCCGGGCCCACAAGCCTTCCTCCCCAACGACAATTCTGACGTCGGAGAGGAAGTTCCGGGCCAGCCAGACAGCGATTGGCTGGCCTGGAACTTCCTCTCCAATGCCAGAATTGATGTCGGGGAGGAAGGCTTGTTGGCCCGGCGCTTGTAAGTACCTTGCCAGGTGTCGGGGAAGCAGGGAGAACAGAACACAGAGACAATGTGAGTCTATTGCGGAGCCCGAGATGGGCTCCATGATCGACTCACATTGTCTTTGCGATCTACTTGTTGATCGCAATCAATCTTTTGGATACCCCTGCATTAAAACCTTGGATTGCAAGTAACTTGGTATTGCATTGATTACCATTTGCATATACAGTAAAACCTTGGATTGTAAGTAACATGGTATGCAAGTGTTTTGCAAGACAAGCAAAACATTTTATTAAATTTTAACTTGAAATACAAGCAAGGTCTTGCAATACAAGTACATAACATTATACAGTACACACATCACATCACAACTGAGCCAATGGTTCTTCTCTCTATGACATTGCAAGAGTGTAGTGACTATTTTAAACAAGCAAAGTCTTGCAATATGAGCATATACAGTATACTGTACATGCGTCACATCATCTCAACTGAGCCAATGGTTCTTCTTTTTCTGATGCTGCAGGAGTGTAGTGACTGTTCTAAATGAGCGAGGTCTTGCAATACAAGTACGCATAGTATTTTGTGTTAAAGTTTTTGGGTTGTGGAACAAATCGTCTGAGTTTCCATTATTTCTTATGGTGAAATTTGTTTTGATATACGAGTGTTTTGGATTACAAGCATGTTTTCGGAACAAATTGTGCTTGTAAATCAAGGTTTTACTGTATATCTCTTTTTAAAGAATACTAAAATGCAATGTGTTGATTTGTAATATATAATTGGTAATAATGTTGAACGCTCTTAACTCTCAGGTTAGCTTTGGACAAAAGGGTCTCATGTGTTTCCTTTTCTCTTTATTCCTCTCTCTCTTATAGGTCAAGAAGGACTTGGTTTCACAGTTGTTACCAGGGATTCATCGGTGCATGGTCCTGGTCCTATTTTTGTAAAGAATATTTTGCCAAAGGGAGCTGCTATAAAGGATGGCCGCCTGCAGTCTGGAGACAGAATATTAGAGGTTAGAAAATCTGGAAATAATTCATATTGCTGTTAACTTTCCTCTGAAATTGTGATGGTGTTTCCTTGTTGATGCTAAGCATGCATTGAATAGCAACTATATTACATATTTCATTATAACTGAAAGTAGTACAATTGCTTTATTAGCTCAATTGTATTTTTAATTCATATTGTAGTATTCTCCTTACATATGCTATATTAGAAGAGAATCAAGGTGCTATATTGGCTAAATGGATCAGATGATAGAGATGAACAAGTCTGCATAGGCACAAAGATAAAGCACCACAGGTCACATGATGCAATGAATAGGAGTGGGATGCAAAAAACTTTGCTCATAGGTCCACACTGTTGTATTAACTTTTAACAAGGTCAAACCCCAAAGTGACCAGAGAGGCAAGGGAGATTAAAAGGAGGAGATGATTAAAAACAGGAGTGCTGAGGGTGAGCAAGATGGCATCTGAGCAGCATGCAGTGTAGAGAGCTTCCATTCTGAGGGTAATTTATTTAGAATTAACCTTGGTAATACATTTTTTGATGCCTAAAAGAAGGGGAAAACAGAGGGTTTCCTCCACCTACTTCTGGCTCTTCAATGCCGCAACAGACTGTAATAACAGCTTTTACAGAATATAAGAGGCGCCATCTCCAGATCAGACCATCGGTCCATCAAGTCCGGTGATCCACACACACGGAGGCCCTGCCAGGTGTACACCTGGCGTAATTTTTAGTCACCCATATCCTTCTATGCCTCTCATAAGGAGATGTGCACTAGTTTGCTTTTGAATCATAGGATGGTCGATTCCGCAATAACTTCCTCTGGGAGAGCATTCCAGATGTCAACCACTCTCTGCGTGAAGCAGAACTTCCTGATATTTGTCCTGAACTTGTCCCTCCTTAGCTTCATTCCATGTCTTCTTTTCTGTGTCAAATTGGACAATGTAAATAATTTTTTCTGCTCTATTTTGTCAATTCCTTTCAGTATTTTGAAGGTCTCAATCATATCCCCTCGCAGTCTCCTTTTCTCAAGGGAGAAAAATCCCAGTCTCTTAAGTCGATCCTCGTATTCCAGGTTCTCTATCTCTTTTACTAGTTTTGTTGCTCGTCTCTGCACCCTCTCCAGCAGTTTTATATCCTTCTTTAGGTTGGGAGACCAATGTTGGATGCAGTATTCCAAGTGGGGTCTGACCATTGCTCTATAAAGCGGCATTATGACGTGATTCCCTTCTTTATCATGCCCAACATTCTATTTGCTTTCTTTGCCGCCGCCGCACATTGTGCTGACGGTTTCAGGGTCCTATCTATCAGTACACCCAGGTCCTTTTCTTGTTCGCTTTTACCCAGAGTTGCACCTGACATTCTATACTCATGTTCCTTGTTCTTTCTGCTTAAATGCATTACTTTACACTTTTCCACATTAAACTTTATCTGCCGTTTCTCCGCCCATTTCTCTAACTGACACAAGTCGCTCTGGAGTTCCTCGCTATCCAGCCTTCCATATTGGGCGCATCCTCTGCTGTGCTTGGGGAAGAACACAGCTTGGACGATGAACTCTCACTGAGCCCGCGCAGACCACACACACCCCCAATGTCCGGAGAAACATCAACAGGACAGACATTGCAGGAGGGCTCACAGAGTACATTGAGTGAGGCACGTTCTGCAGTCAAAATGGACCCAGAAGTCATTCTATCGATGCCGACTCCTGGTTTGGAGCCATTACATTAGCAATATATCATTCTCACCTAGATTTGTTATCTGAGCTGCTAGCAAGGAGTTCCTGGAAAGATGAAAAAAGTTAGATAGACATCAAAATTGCAAATTACTATAGCTGCTAATGATCCTGTGAAATGGAGAGAGTTGTGATAGATAGGAAAGGAAAGGAAAGGTAGTCTCAGAAATCAGCATAAGCAATAACACAGAATAGGAGTCCTAAAAGAGAAAACACTGCTCTGATTGACCTTCTTATACTAAGCATGCCTAAGTAGTCATAGGCACCGTTAGGACTTCCTGCCAGAAAACTTTCAAATCTGATTGGGCGTGCTTTAGGTGTGGTTTAGGCAAACACAGCTGCACTGACTTTTAATCAATTCCTTTACTTCTCAAAGCTTTGACAAGAAGCTATTTGTCGTCTGTAGATGCTCTGTTACCAAATTCTAAATGAAGTTCCCTCTATAGCTCTATGCCTTAAGGCACTGCTTTTATCTTCCATACGTCTGTTGTTCAAGTCTTGAGTGCGGTTAGCAAATATTTGATATTCATTTTTCTACCATTCTTTTGCTTAAACATATTTGAGTTGATCTTTAAAATGATCTTCAGCAATTCTCAGCAGCCTGTTCTCTCTCATCCTAAACCCCTTCTCCCACCTCACCACCCACTCCTCAGGCATGAAACCACAACCAGGCAAGCTGAATAGACCAACAGTAATGTCTCTAGGATACATCTAAAAAACATGTACCTTCCTTCAATACCTGTCCAAGCCCTCTGAAGTTTTAGTAAACTCTTATACTCTTATGTCTAAAGAAGTTTGATCACGTGACACCATACTTCAAACAGCTACATTGGCTGCCGATGGAAGCTCGTGTAAAGATTAAGTTCGCCTGCATCTGTTTTAAAGTTTTTTACGGTCTAACCCCTAAATACATCACTGACCTATTCTCCTTCTCAGCCAACAAACTCAAGAGAAGCTCCCACTCGCACTTCGTTTCTCCCCCGGTTAGAGGATGCAAACTAAAAAAACACCATGAGCATCTTCTCTCACATCAGGCTGCTCTATGGGGTAAAGACATAGAACAACTCCTATTGCCCACCACTTATGAGGTATTCAGGAAACGCCTCAAAACCCACCTATTTCTGAAATACCTAGACAGCTGACCCACTTCCCTCTTTTCCCTCTCTTGCCCTTTCTCCCTATTGTTCCCACATCCCTTAAATTAATTCAACTTGTACGTCAACTCAACTTGTATTCCACTAATCTTTTGTAAACCGCATAGAACTTAACGGTATTGAGGTATATAAACTGTTATTATTATTATTATATCTGGTGTCCTGTGCGGATATTGCATATAAATAAATCTATTCCAACCACAATGGTTTGTAGCAGAGAGAAGATGAATGTATCTGATGCAACTTTGCCTGCAGACTGCAGAATACTGATGAAAAATAGCAAAGTCCACCACTAATGAGTGCTGTTAGGATGCTGTTAAAATGAGTGAAGGTGGGATTTGAACCGATGAGCTTGAGAAGATGGACAAGATGTAACAAGGTGTATTAACTAGGTGAGCTACAAAAGGCTTTGTTCTGTCAGAGGAAAAGTTTCCTCCCATGACAGCTTGGGATTTCATAGCCATGGGAAGGTGAAAATAAGTTTGACTGGAAAGGGAAATGTGCTGATAAAAACGTCAAAGTCCACCATCTAGACCCTTTTAGGACAGCTAATAGGAAGCTGTTAAAATTAGTGAAGGTGAGATTTGAACCAGTGAGCTTGAGAAGATGGACAAGGTGCAACAAGGTGCATTAACTTGGTGAGCCACAAATGCTTTTTTTTTAACTTCATGGTGATTGTGATATGATAGTCTATCTGGTGCCTATCCTTAACCACACCCATGTTACACCCACATCTACATACTTGGACGTGACTTTTCCAAAAGCTCGTGTCTATCTCGCATCTATATTCTGAGAATGCCTACCTGACGCCTAACTGTGTCAAAGTCCCAATTAATGCTTGTTAAGACTCTTAAATCACTCATTATCCATTTAAATTGGATGCCTAAACCATGCTTAAAGATAGGCGCACTTTACAGAATCTGAGCCTTAGAACCCATCTTTATAAATGGATAATTTTTCAGTTGCAGTCTGGACAATTTGAGAATAATTTGGGAAGAATTATAATTACACCTAAGAGGAGCATAATCGAAAGGGATGTCTAAGTTGCAAGTCGTCCAAAGTAAAAAACAGCCTAGGACACATTTTCAAAAAATACGTCCAAAATTTTTTTTTGTTTGAAAATCGTCTAATTATATGTCCTGCCGATCTGATCGTCCAAGCCGCTAAATTGTCCATCTTTATACCACATTTTTGTCCAACTTTTTGTCCAAGTGCAAAACGCCTAGAACAAGCCCTGTTGGACGTGGGAGGGGTCTGCAAAGTGATGGACTGAACACCCAGACATGGCACCTAAATAGTGGGGTACCTTACAGGGCAGGGAACTTCACAAAAAGGGTGCCATGTCTTCATCTCACTACAGCTCCATTATAGGTCACAATGAGCCCCCCAAACCACCTCCAGAATCCCCTATACCCACTTATCTACCACCCTAATAGTCCTTATGGCTGCAGGAGCCACTTATATGCCAGTAAAAAAGGGTTTTAGGGGTATATAGGGGAGTGCACATGTTTAAGTATCAATGCAGTGATTACAGGGGCTTATGGGTATGGGTACTCCTCTCCATGAGTCCCTAACTCACCCTCAAGACGGCTTAAGCCACCTCTGTGCTGGACGACTAGGCTTTCCTATGCCAGACTGCCAGGTGATGATGGTCTGGAGGCTGAATTTTAAAGGTGTGATTAATATTTTTATGGGGGTGGGGGGATCGGTGATCACTGGGGTAGTGTGTGGGGGTCTGTTTTATGTGTTTACATGGTCTAAGTCACAATGTCCAAGTTCCGTCGATCCTAGGCTGTATAACTTCCGGTTGTACATGCTGTACGACTAAGTCTAAGCCGGCCCATGTCCCGCTCAACTCCCACTCTCGACACTCCTCCTGAAATGCCCTGTTTAGCTTAGGTCGTTCAGCGGCACTATTAAGGCCTAGGTCGTTTAGAAATACATCCAAAACCCGTTTTTATTATCGGCACTTGGACGTATTTGGACAATGTTCGTCCAAGTGCTGACTTAGGCCTGTTTTTGGACATTTTTCTCTTTCGATTATGAGCCCCTAAGGATTCACTTAATAGCAAAACAACTATAGATCAGTAGCTAGCATTCCACTGTTTGAAAAAATAATGGAGGGATTGGTAAACGTTGAATTGGTAAAATATTTGGATAAATTTAACATCTTACATGATAATCAATCTGGATTTTGTTCTGGATATAGTACAGAAACAGTGATAGCATCATTAATAAATCAACTTACTATCTTGTTCAGTATTGGTACTAGTGCCCTGATCCTTCAGTTAGACTTGAGCAGCACTTTTGATCTAGTAGATCATGATCAACTATTGAACTGTTTGGATTCAATTGGGATGAGTGGTAGTGTAATAAACTGGTTTAGAGGATTTCTAGAACAAAGAACATACAAAGTGTTTACTGAGGATAATTCTTATTCATGGAAGAATTCATGTGGAGTCCCGCAGTGTTCTCCTTTATCTCCAACATTGTTTAATATATATTTAGTTCCTCTAGCATATTTATTTCAAAGTCTAGATATAATGTTCTATATTTATGCAGATGATATCACCATATTGTTACCTTGCAAGGTTATCTCGAAGGAGCTGATTACTCAAATTTCTAATATTTTGGAAAAGGTAGAACAGTGGATGTCACAAGTTAGATTGAAGCTTAATCCTGAAAAAAACAAGATTTTCTTTGTGATCCCTAATGAAAAAATTCAGGAAACTACTATTCAATTGAAGGGTCAAAGTTTTGAGATAGTGCCAAACTTGAAAATTTTGGGAATAACTTTAGATCGTAGCTTAACTTTTAGGAAGCAAACAGATCTGTTAATTTAAAAAAAGTTATGCAATACTGTGAAAATTGAGGACCATCAAGAAGTTCTTTGATATGGAGACCTTCCGGTTGTTAGTCCAATCTACTGTTCTGTCCACTTTGGATTATTGTAATATTGTTTATTTGGGGTTACCTAAAAATATTTTATCAAGACTCCAATTAGTTCAGAATGCTGCTGTTCATCTGATTTTTGGTCTTAAAAAATATGATCATGTCAGTCCTTTTTATGCTAAGTTGCACTGGTTGCCATTTGAGACGAGAGTGCTTTTTAAGTTTGGGTGTATTTGTTATAAGGCACTTTTTGGATTACTGCCCTCTTATTTAGTTTCTTATTTGAAACTGTCTTATTCAAAATGTACCAGAAACTCAGGTATGTTCATCTTCCCTACCCCAAGGGCAAGCTGTTACAAGACTTTTTTGGACAGGACATTGGAATATCAGGCTGGGAAGATGAACTCCTGGTTAAATTTGTGGATGGCCCAATCCTATTCTTACTTAACATTTAGGAAATTATTAAAAATTCACTTATTCGATAAACAAGAATGTTGATTTTATATTTATGATGAGGTGTTTTATCTTTTTATCTTTTATGTTTTTAATTGATAATAATAGTTTGGAACCAGGAGAGGAAGTGATGTCACCGATGCAAATGGACGCCTGAACTAGGAACTCCGTTTGTGCCCTGAGCTTCTCCCTTCTTCGTGTTGTTATCGCGCTGAAAAACATCCTTCTTACCTGCTACCGGTACAGTATTGGTGTGTGGAGGGAATGGTGACCCGCAGAAAGCTCCCCTGTGACAAAGTGGGGCAGCGCACAATGGAACAGGCGCTGAGCAGGGGCACACGTGGGGGCAATGTTATAGAGTCCAGCGGGAGTGGCGCCGTGAGCTTGGGGATAGCTATAGAGGCAGTGGCTGATATGATCGCTGAGCCGGCCCCGGAACGTACACCTCGTGACCCGCTGACTAAGGCCAATATGCAGTAATGGATTTTGGAAGTTAAATCGGAGATTTCAGCTGTGGCGGTGCAGGTACGGGAGGCAGTTCAGGAGCTTCGAACAGACCTGGTGGAAGTGGGCACGCGGGTGGAAGTGGTGGAGACCTGCCTGGATAGTTGTGATGGGGGTGCAACGAAAACTGGAGAGTGTCTCGACCGAATATCAGTTTTTGCTGGACAAACTGGAGGATTTAGAGGACCGCACCCGGCGCAACAATCTGCGGATGTGGGCCTGCCTGATTGACCGGAGTGTTAAGATGTGCGGGCCACTGTGATTAAATTGCCTCGTTGGTTGTTGCAGAGTGAAACTTTGGAACTGGGGATTGAAAGAGCACACAGGGTGCTGGGCCCCCGAGTTAGTGATCAGCCCAAGGATATAGTGCTATGCTTTCAGAGCTTTATGCTTAAGGAGCAAGTCTTGCAGAGAGCCTGGGACATGGATACGGTGACATGGGAGGGTCATCGCTTGGAATTCTATCACGACTTAGCTGCCAGCATGTTACAGAAGCATCAAACCTTTCGGGAGGTGACCAAGGCTCTGCAGCGAAGTAACCTGAGATACCGCTGGACTTACCCTTGTCTAACTTTGTCTTGAATCCCTGGAGGGTATTTTCCCCTAAGACAGCCTTCGGAAAAGAGTTCCAATTTTCCACCACTCTCTAGGTGAAAAATAACTTCCCTACGTTTGTATGGAATCTATCCCCTTTTAACTTTAGAGAGCGCCCTCTTGTTCTCCCTACCTTGAAGAGGATGAACAACCTGTCTTTATCTACTAAGTCTATTCCCTTCATTATCTTGAACGTTTCAATCATGTCCCCTCACAGTCTCCTCTTTTCAAGGGAGAAGAGGCCCAGTTTATCTAATCTTTCGATGTACGACAACTCCTCCAGTCCCTTAACCATTTTAGTCGCTCTTCTCTTGACCCTTTCGAGTAGTACCATGTACTTATTCAAGTATGGAAACCAGTGTTGGGCGCAGTATTCCAGGTGAGGTTGCACCATGGCCCAGTACAGCGGCATGATAATCTTCTGTTCGTGATCCCCTTCTTAATCATTCCAAGCATTCAATTTGCCCTTTTCAATGCCACTGTGCATTGCACAGACTTCATCATCGACTTGTCGACCAGAACTCCCAAATCTCTTTCCTGGGGGGAGGTCTCTCCGAGTACTGCACCAGATATCCTGTATTCATATAAAAGATTTTTGTTACCGACATGTATCACCTTACACTTATCCACGTTAAACTTAATTTGCCATTTCGCGGCCCATTTCCGATTGTGTATGCAGTAATGCTTGAAGTGAGAAGAGGAAAAGTAGCCATGGGAGGGAGAAACAGAGTAAATGAAGCAATGAAGTATAATGGGAGCACCAATTATGTATAGGCGATCCTCTCTGTAGGCTGCCTAATTATCTTAAGGTAAGAGTGGAAGGCCAGGGGGGATGCTGGAGGATACTGCAGCACTTCCAGACTGACCTTCAGTGGCCGGCCAGCAAGAAGCAGCGCTGCCCCTCCTACTTTAGGAGACCTGAAGGCACTGAATCGGGAGGCCAATTTCTAAAAAAAGATTTGATTCAAATCGATTCACCCGAAGTAAATCAGTGAATCAATTTGAATCAGAAATCAGGCAGCACTACTCTAGACTACTGCAATATTGTACATCTGGGAGGCTTTCATAAAAACTTTTATCAACTTTGATTGATACAAAGTACTGCAGTACTTTTAATTTTCAGATTGAAAAAGGCAAATCATATAACCTCATACTATGGAGAATTACATTGGCTCCTTGTTGAGGCCAGGGTGCTATTTAAGTTGGGATGTTTACGTAACAAGGTTCTGTATGGTATGGCCCCAGTGTATCTAGTTGATCAATTTAACTTTTCTAGTTTTAGTTATTCCTCATCTAAATCAACATTGTTTGATTTTTCATCCGTCAGGGTATGTCATTATAAAAGATATCTAAATCAATTGCTTTTGTATCAAGATGATACATGGGATTCTGACTTTTGTCAGTTATTTTCTACCTCCATATTTTATGCAAATTTTAGGAAATTGTTAAAAACTTATGTATATGCAAAATTCTTGTAATATTATTCAACTGAGATGTTCAGGAATAGTTTATAGTTTGTTGATGTTTGCTTTCTCAAAAATGTTTAACCACGAGGATCTTCAAGGTTTTGCGATATATAACTGCTATGTTATGTTATGTTATTTTTCAACAATGGGCAGGCATTAAAATTTTTTGCAAGTTAAAATGTAGTTCAAGAATTTGAAAGTAATAAACTAGATACTTCACATGGACATAGGTATCCAGTGTACACATTTCTAGATTAACCCCAATCTTGAGTAATTTTAATTTGTGGATTCCATGTAATAGTCAGTGATTGGATTTTTCCAACAGAATGTGCTAGTTTTTATTGCCTCTCATAACCTATGAAGTTACCTGTAGACTTTCTCTTTCTTTCACTTTGTAAGGACTGCTGTGATAATTGAAAACCTCTAATGTTTTATAGTTTATCACAGTGTTAGTGTGATGATTTTTCTGATTGCTTCCATTAGGTGAACGGCAGGGACATCATTGGTCAGACCCAGGAAGAGCTGGTGGCCATGCTACGGAGTACTAAACAAGGAGATACTGTTTCTATGGTGGTTGCTCGGCAGGAGGAAGCCTTTTTACCTCGAGAACTGGTAAAAATCCTTTTCATAAATCTGCTACTACTTTAATGTATAAAACTAACCTGTTTCTTATAGACAGTGCCCAGTTAGAAAGTTGTGGATAAAACTTATACTTGGTAACAAAAATGATTTATAGTCTTGTCAGACATGTGCTTTGCTACACATGTTGTTCAGGTAATGCTATCCATGATTCATGAAGATATCTGACTCTTTAGTGTTTTTTTTAAACATAAAAACAACATAAAAGTATTTGAAAGTCATTAAATGAATCTTGGTGGAATACAGCTATGAGAAATAGTTATATAATTGTACTGCAGTTTTTACAGCTATGAGAAATCCACTATAATAAAACCCTCAGCATGCATGCGCATTTGAAACTCCGTGTGGACATGCTTTGTGTTCCTTGTCTCCGTGTCGCCACATGCGCAGTAGGAACCTGCGGCGGTTTCTCCATCGGCCTCCGTCCTCATGTGCGGCAATGGCTTTCTCCCTCCCAAACCCCAGCCAGCCTGTGTCTTGACGAACAGCAAATGTCCAAGCCTCTAGGGGTCAAGGCACCGCTGCCAGGCACACACACAGGAAGGAGCCGCAGGTAAAAGGGAGGAGAGCTGCGATCGGACATCTTGCTTGAGAGAGACAGAAAGCCCTGAGGTTTCCCAGCCTAGCAGATGCTGGACAGGGAGCAGAGAAGGGAGAAGGGGTACTACTGGACAGGGGGAGGTAAAAATAAGGGGAGAAGGGCTACTGCTGGACAAGGGGAGCAGGGAAGGGGGGTGCTGCTGGACAGGGGGAGGGAAAAGGAAGGGAAAAGGGCTACTGCTGGACAGGGGGAGATAAAAGGAACGGAGAAGGGCTACTTCTGGACAGGGGGAACAGGGAAGGGGTGCTGCTGGACAGGGGGAGAGACAGAAAGAAAGACATACAGACAGGGGGCCAGGGAGAGAGAAAGAAAGAAAGACAGACAGACAGAAAGAAAGAAATGCCTGTCTATTCTAGCACCTGTTAATGTAACAGGCTAAAAAAAACTAGTAGTTATATAATTGTACTCCAGTTTTGTTATGGTGAGTAGTATGTGTATGGCCCAACATTGCACACCATCAGGCTAAAGGGCTTTAATATAGCATGGGCTAACTGAAATATACAGCCTAAGTGTCAATCATCAGCCCCAATGTGCTGAAATTTTATAAGAAAACTGCATGATGGTTGCAAAACTTCTTGCAAAAATTGTCATTATAATGTAAATGCCGTATATGTTATCCAAATATAATTAAGTAAATACTTAGCTTTGTTCATGATCAAAGCTCTGACTGTAAGAGAAACGCTGAAAAAAATATTGCATAACCTGACATGACAGCAATACTTGTTACCAGGTTGGGTTGCAACGTGATGCTTTTTTTTACTTTTCTCCTAGTCAGAGGTTTGATCATGAAACAGAAATATGTATTTGATTTTTTTTTTTTTTTTTTTGATTACACATACAGGTATGATATATGCATTATAATAGTTTTTTGCAAGAAGTTTTGGGACCATTCATGGTGATGATAATTGAAATTTTGAAATTTATATTTCATAATTGCATTTAGGTTTCTGAGTTTTCAAGTTAAAAAAAAAATTCATTATATAGGGGCTAATGATTGACACATTTGATTTGTATTTCAGCTAGCTTGTGCTTTACTGATGGCCTTTAGTCTAATGGTCCTTCGCATATATAAACAAAATTTGTGGGGTGTTAATAATTTGTTTTTCATTTGTTTGGGTGTTTGGTAATAGTTGACCAACATTTAATCAGCTATTGGATCATTCTCTTTCCCAAAATCTTGTCTATCTTTATTTCCTTAGAAATTATTAAAATGGAGCCAGCTTATTCCAAATGTGAGACATCCATCTCCAATCATCCACCAGCTTCATCTGGTTCCCATCATGCCTTTTCTCCTGCACTAGCCAAAGCTGCTGCACCTCTCTATGGCAGCAAACCCTACCATGTGCTGTATCCATGCAGGAATATTATACAGAAAGGATATTCCTACAATCATAGCATCTTGTGCCTCCTCAGACACACTGATTGCTGTGAACTCCCATGAACCCAAAATAATTTTCAGGCTGATTACGCTAACTGAAAAGTCACCCTCTTGTACAAGAAACATGGAGGCACCTGTAGTGAAGGATGAGGCCAAGGAGGAAATAATAGCTTGCCTGGCTCCATGAGAATATTGCTGTGAATGTGAGAGTCTCCCCAGCTTCCCCTTACATTTCAGCATCTTAAGTAAAATGTGTCCAGTATCACCAAACTCCACCTCAGCACCCTACTTGGATGCCATCTTGATTCAACAAACAAACCTTGGTTACTTTATGCAACAAAATAGAGTTGTAGAATTAAAAACAAAAAATAAACTAGATAAAACGGGCAATTTTGGTGTCTGGGCAAAAGTAATATGTAATGCTTTGTTTTATTCATACATTTAAGTTTAGCATTTCACCTTCAAAAAATATCACTTGTGAGAGCCTGTATTCCAATCACTCCAACGAAGGAGCAATATTTAATTGATCCCTCTGTGACTCTTCTCTATAGATGTTTATACCACTAACATGGTCCTCAGATACACCACCTCGGGCTCCAATTGATTCATAGCCCCAGGCTTTATGTGTGGCCTTCTCATCGGACCCGCGAGTGATATGATAATTTTAAATAACTTATTTCCAATAGTTATAAATAGTTTAAATAGGTTAGTAATATAACTTATCTTACACGTAGTCTTCAAAACTGGGATAGCTTAGCCGACATATTTCACTAAACAAGTTTCATCAAGGCCATATATCCCTGTAGAGATTAAATATAAATAGCTACTTATGTTTGTTAAAACTAACGCAAACCCAAAACTAACTTTCACAATTGGGTCTATTAATAGACTAAGGGGCTCATAATAATAATTTTAAAAAAGTCTAATTGGCCTAAATGGGTACTTGGACGATCCAAAAGCCTGATCGTCCAAGCAACGTAACCAAATTGGTTTTTATGTATCTAAAACCAGTTTTGGCCTTTTCCCTGCCTCTAAACGCCTAGAGCAAAAAGAGGCGTTTTTAGAGGAAGGGAAAGGGTGGGAGGGGCAGGAGGGGGGCCGACCTAGACATAGTCATACAGCAGGTATAACCAAAAGTTTAGACAGGTTGCCTAGTCGGCATTTATACGTTTTGACTTGAACCAAGTCAAAACAGGTATAAGTTCCGAAAAAGGGGCTACTGAGCTGATCATGGCTGCCGTGATTAGCTCAGTAGTCCCAGCAACCTGCCTACTCACCACCGCAACGATCGCAGCAGGAGAGATTTGCTATCTCTCCTGCCGTGATAGCCGATCACCCCTCTACCCGAACTGCTCACCCTCCAACCCCCCCCCCCCCCCCGATCGTATCGGGCAAGAGGGATCCCAGACCCTCCTGCCCCGACGCAGCTCCCCCTCCCCCCGATTGGATCAGGCAGGAGAGATGGTAACAGTAGATCAGTTACAACATATAACCAATTTTCAATTAATCCATAAGCTTCACCATACCTCCTTGTTTCAGATTTCACAATTAAGTAGAAATTCATCGTTGTAGGAAGCAATCTTGTAGTGGATTAATAACACTTTAACTGACCTGTTATCCAAACATCTTAGGACCTGGTGTTGGTTAACAAATTAGAAAAATTGACTGGTTCCCTTTTTATCAAACAACAGTAGAGCTTTTTATCGTGGGCTAGTGAGGTAAATACTCCGACACTCATTTAATTCCTATGAGCGTTAGAACATTTATATTGCTGATCCATGGTAAAAACAAACAAACAAACAAAAAAAAAAACCCTCTACCACAGTTTGATAAAAGGGGGCCTTTATGAACTTGTAATAACATAATGTATGGTAGTTACTGATATTGGAAGAAAAGTGCAAATAAATTAAGTATATGTTTTAGCGGGTTAGAAGTAATATGTCTGATGTAGTAAAAGGTTCTTGCTCACACAGCTTGAGTACAGGCAAGGGGCTGTGTTTGAAAGAGAGGACATGAGTATAAGAGTGACCGAAGACAAAAGTCACCAAGATGTAAAGAAAGCAGGATATCAACTATTGTTCTAGCAGCCAAATTGCTTTTAGAGCGCAAATGCATACAGAAATAAAGAATAAGCTTACTGTTACTAACTTAAACTCTTTACTTCAACCTAAAATATTTTTATCAGGTTTTTTTTTAAATATTAATTTTCCCTCCTGAAGAAATATTATTTTACTTAACCTTTCAAGAGTTTCTATGATTAACTTCAGTCTATTTTCTGGTTATAAAAATAGATTTAGATATTAAACAATTAAGAACAAATCGATGGATTCTTATTTTACACTTGAAGTCAATTAATAAGTTCCCATGCAATATACCTGCTCTTGGAGCAAGCACAATGGTGTAAAGGTTTCTATTCCATGTTGCTTCTGCGGTCTACTTTGGATTCTTAACTTAGATGTCAATTTACACCCCTGGGAGTATGGGGATAAATCCTATTAAGGTATATTGATATCAAGAGGTCACATTGTGAATAGTCCTGATAGTGATTAGATTAATTTTCTGGGCATCATGAAGTAATTTTGATTCTTGATCTGTTAATAGGAGGGAATACAAGTGAAATAAATAAAGAGAAACAATGGAGATAGTGAATTATGGCTGTCTGATGAGAGGCAAGAAGCAGTTTTTGGATTTAGCTCATATCTTTTTTAGAAATAATAAGGCAAGCTAAATCCAGGTACAATAGCTATTTCTCTACCCCTGGATTACTTACAACCCAAGTTTGTATCTGAAGCAATGGAAAGATAAGTGACTTGCCTAGGCCATAATCCTTGTCACTGGGTTTTGAACTTAGATTCTGTGATTTTCAGCCTCATAGGGCCTTTCGTTAGCCAGGCTACTATGCTCAGCCCCCAAATCATGTATTCATTTCTACATGCAGTTCATTAGTTTTATCCCTCTGTTGCTGTCCATACAGTTCATAAGAATCTCTCCTCTGTTGCTGTTCTCCCCTTAATCTGTTGCTCTGTATATCATACACTTCTCCCTCCGAATTTGCGGTTTCAGCAATCGCGGTTTCAATTATTTGCGGTTTTTAGCTTGCTGGCTCCTCCCCCCCCCCCCAATTGCGTCAGCTTGCATAGATAAATCGCTGATTCCAAGCATTTACAGAGAAAATCCATTGATTTCCAGCACTTTCTTCACCATGTTTTGCCTCTTCTTCAGGAACAGGCCAGGTCTCCTACCATGTTATTTACGGTTTCACTATATTCACGATGGTTTTTAATAGAAAACTGCGAATAACATATGAAAAAGTTATTTGCAGTTCTTTTAATCCCCTATCACAGCTAATACGAAGGGAGAAGTGTATATGTGAATTTGCATCCTTGTTTCCCATCATTTGCCATGCTACTGTACTCAGCACCCAAAACATATACATAGGAATTTCTACTACAGCTCTTCATCCTTTTAATCTGTTATTCTATATATCTGTGGTATGTGAAGTTGTTACCATGTTGCTAAACCTTCTACTGTGTATGTAAACTTGTAACCCGTTCTGGGCTCTTCTGGGAGGGTGGTCTAGAAATTTGATTAAATAAATAAATAACCACTAGCCTACTCTTCCACAGCAAAATAGAAAGAAGTGATGGAGTAAGGGGAGGCTTATTTTAATCATTTGGTTACTGTTTGATTTATTGTTTTACTACTTGGGATCTAGCTAGGTACTTGGGACCTGGGTTGGCTACTGTTGGGAACTGGATACTGGGCTTCATGGACATTGAGTCTGTCCCAGTATGGCAATTCTTATGTTTAATTGATCATGTATGTATTTATGTAAACCACCTAGGTCTTAGGTAGTTAACAAATATTTTAAATAAATACATAAATCTTTATTTTTAGAAAATAAAATGCAGCAAGGCCTAGTTTGAAAAAGCCATGTAAAAAGCGAAGGTTATGGATCCCTTTAGCTAAGAACCAAATCTTCATAATGGTGAACAGTTGTTATAGGTGCAGTGGCAATACATAAAATTACTTAGCGTATCTGGGCTTATATATTATTGAAGCACATAAATAAGGCTATTTGCCCAAAACAAAATATTTATTAATTTTGTACATATGTGAGTTCAATCTGAATGGTGTCTGCTACTAAATGAAAGTCAAAATACAATGGCAATGGCATGACCACAATGACAACAGAACTGGGATGAATAATTCTTTATTCTGTAAGAGACCCGACACTGCCAGTGTCTTGGCCTGCCTCAGGGGTCTTTTTAATTGTCTGTCATATGATTTCCTTATCAAAAATAATTGTCCCAGTATTGAATTAGACCATTTCACATGACCAGCATTCAACACTAGTTGGTCGTGTGAAATGGTCTAATTTGATATTGGGACAATTATTTTTGATAAGGCAGTGTCGGGTCTCTTACAGAATAAATAATTATTCATCCCAGTTCTGTTGGCGTGTAAACTTCTTTGTTGGTGTTATTGACTTTTTGTGTGTTTCGGCCCCTTTATTTATGTTGTACATGACCACAATATATATACCATAGAAGCTGAAGATATATGTACAGGGCAATGAAAATGGTTTGAACCATGCTGAAAGATTAGTTAAACCTGACATCAATAGCATTGGTAAAAGGAGATAGTCCCATTGAGTTGATCCAGTATGTTGAATAAAACATATCGATTTTAGATAGTAGATAGTACAGCGAGAGATTAGAGAAACTGGGCCTCTTCTCCCTCGAAAAGAGGAGATTTAGAGGGGACATGATCGAAACGTTCAAGATAGAGAGCTGCACGGGGACAGAAATCCCACCCATCCCCGCCCGTCCCCGCCAGGATCCTCTCTGTCCCCACCAGTCCCCATCAAGATCCTCTCCGTCCCCACCCATCCCCACAAGGAATTACCTCCATCCCTGCCCATCCCCATAAAATGCAGCAATTACTTCTGACAGGATCATCAATTCCACAGTTTCTTTTGTGTTTGCACTGCTGTTTTCCTTGTGGAATCTCTTTGGTGGAACCCTTTTTTGTTTTCTGTTCAGGAAATTAACTTATAAACCCCCTCTTTTACTAAGGCTGACGTGCCCATTATATTATATGGACAAACCCTGCTTCCAAAGCCTTCCATCCCCGTGGGAGTCCCATTGGCCAGAGGCGGGTCCCCATGGGAGTCCCGTGGGCCAGAGGGGGATTCCCGTGAGAGTCCTGTGGGATTCCCGCAATCCCCGTTCCCATGCAGACCTCTAGTTCAAGATACTGAAGGGGATAGACTTAGTAGATAAAGACAGGTTGTTCACCCTCTCCAAGGAAGGGAGAACGAGAGGGCACTCTCTAAAGTTGAAAGGGGATTATTCCGTACGAACGTAAGGAAGTTCTTCACCCAGAGAGTGGTAGGAAACTGGAACGCTCTTCCAAAGTTTGTCGTAGGGGAAAACACCCTCCAAGTTCCTGCTCAACTGGAAAGTACGCCGGTGAGGCTAGGCTCATTAGAGCACTGGTCTTTGACCTGGGGGCTGCCGCGTGAGCGGACTGCTGGGCACGATGGACCACTGGTATGACCCAGCAGGAACAATTCTTATGTTCTTTAAAATAATAAATAACAGAGCAGGAGGCTAGGGATTGAAGCTAAGGATGGCAAAGATTTTAACCAGTTCTTACAGATTTTTTTTTTGTGTGAAATGGATGCACTGTAACAGATTGTCAAAGACAATAGAAGGAACAGCTGCACAAATCAGGTTTTGGACAATAGAATGCCTGGACAGATAAAGGTGTTACCTCAATGGGACAACTTTTCCATTTGTTTTACTTAGTATTCTACATTTTCTTTTGGTTTCATAACTTTTTAGATGAGGGTCAGTCTGATAAAACAATAGATTTTGCAATGATATTACTGGATTGGCATATGTAAAAATGATTATAGAGGAAGGGGAAGAGAGCAGATGCTGGGATTTCCTGCTGCAGTCTCAGTTGCTCCTAAGCTCATTTCCTGATGCAGCAAAGCCCAGCTCCTTGTAACACTGGGATCTGCTCCCCTCATCTGCCCTGTCTCTAGTACTTCTACATACTAGGTCTGATGGCGAGATGAACATATAAACAAAGTTGCACTGATGAAGGTACATAAAGGTATTTTTTCATCGTTTTATGTGTTGCATCGCATGCTCATCAGCATGTTTATGGTAAGCCACAGCAAATAGTCAGGTACTAGATGTGCAAGGTAGAGGTGTGATGTGCAAAAAATGTAGGAATGCAGCTGATAGATATACATACATAAATACACACACACATGGGTAATCGGTATTGTAGCAAAGACCAATGTTAGCAAAGTAAGGGTGGTTACCTCTAGAAAACAGATAATTAGGAAAGGATATATTTTTATGTATTTATTTACTGGGATTTATTAACTGCCCTTTTGATGAATTTACTGACAAATGAGCATATATGGAGTTTAGAAAGCTGTGTTTAGATGAAATGATGATTCACTGGAATGTTCCTCTTAGCTCCTCTTATTAGACTGGTTCCTTTGACAACCCTATATCCTAATACAAACAAGTTCAAATTGGCTAAGTTGTGATTTGTATCTGCCTGTAAAGAAGGTAAAAAGACTACAGTGAGTTTTTGGAGGTTATTCGTTACAGGGCACTAACCAAAGCAAGGTTATCATTAATGCCCAAGGAATATGCTGAATTATTTCACTTGCAGCGACAGAGCAGCAGCATCAGGAAAGTGAAGAGGAAGAAAACAACAGGGTAGCTTTACTTATAAGCCAGTGATAACACAGTATTGGGCATTTAGAACCCTTTAGTGCCAGTGCACTATGCTAGAGCCTCACCTGGTCCATAGATTAAGCTGATCCTGTCTTTCTATGACTCTATACTGCTAAATATGGTGAAAGCAGTGCCTCCTTTCCTTTAATTATTTCTAGAGCATTACCAGACATACGCAGCACTATACAGAGTCTATGTCAATTCTTCATTAAGGTTGCCTAAATTTTCTCCTAGAATGAAGAAACATGAAGAAACAAGTTCAGAACACCGCGATCTGACTAATCCACGGTTTAAAAAAATGGGAACACATTACCCCTTACTATCAGAAACTCCACTGGTTACCCGTAGAATCCAGAGTCATCTTCAAGTTTGCTTCTTCAAGTATTTGTTACAAAGCTCTCTTTGGGATGCTTCCAATTTACCTAATCTCCCAGTTCTTTCTCAACAGTTCCGACAAGAGCACTCATTGTAATCCAAGAGCATTGGATTACAATTATACATAACATAACCCCCCCAAAAAAAAATAAACAAACATAATACGTAATACCACCAATAAGAAAAGATGGGTTTGGCATGTGAGATCTCTTCATGGAGGAAGTTAGGGGGTGGGTCACTAGTGTGGGCAGACTAGATGGGCCATGGCCCTCTTCTGCCGTCATTTTCTATGTTTCTATGTTTCTAAGCATAATAACATAACAGCTAAAGTAAAAACCCTGTTTTCTCTCCCAGGGTTCTCCAAATTCTATTTTGGATCTAGTCTCTAGGTTCCTCAGAATCAAACTAAACTAAACTAATTAAATCAAGATAAAACAAACAAACAAACAAAAAACCAACTACTTAATTATTTTAAAATCTCAATATAAGACTCTACCATATGCCTGAATAAATACAATTTTTTTCAATTATTATTATTTTTTAATATCCAAACTTTGAATTCCTCTCAAATCGAATGGCAAAGAGTATGAAATCTGTGGAATAACCATTTTAAATATATCATTACAATACCCTTGCCCTTGATGCTGGTTTTCCACAGCTAGTTAATGCTAATGTCCTCTTGCTAGGGATAGGGCTAGCTCAACTATTAGGCAAAACTAGGGGCTCCTTTTACGAAGCCACATTAGCGTAATAGCGCATGCTAATTTGCCGGCTGCGCTAGCCGCTACCGCCTCCTCTTGAGCAGGTGGTAGTTTTTCGGCTAGCGCAGGGGTTAGCGCGCGTTAAAAAGTTGCGTGCGATAAAGCCTCTAACGCAGCTTCGTTAAAGGAGCCCTAAGTAGTTGCCAAGGGGAAGCAAAGAACAGCTGCTGTCAAAGCAAAACAATACATCCTGACAGCCACTAACTCTATGAACCATCAGCACTACTACTTTTATTTAATTTCTATAGCACTGAAAGGTGTACATTTAACATATAATAGACGGTCCCTTCTCAGAAGCGCTTACAGTCAATTTGAACAGGAAGACAGGACATCTCAGGTTTGGGGAGATTCTGGTAGAGGAAATGATACAATGGGTATAGGTATCTGAGAGTAGTGAGTTGGAGTTAAGAGTTGAAAGCAGTTTCAAAAAAAGTGGTCTTTTAGCTTGGATTTGAATACTGCTAGAGATGGAGCATGACATATTAAGTCAGGCAGTCTGTTCCAGGCATATGGTGTGGCAAGAAAGAAGGGGCAAAGTTTGGAGTTGGCAGTGGAGGAGATGGGTACAGATGAGAGGGACTTACCTGATGAACTGAGTTCACAGGGGGAGCATAGGGGGAGATAAGTGAAGAGAGATATTGGGGGGCTACAGAGTGAATGCACTTATAAGTCTGTAAGATGAGTTTGAACTGTATTCGGAAATGGATGTGGAGTCAATTAAGTGACTTGAGGAGAGGGGTAATTTGAGAATATCGGCTCTTGCAGAATATGAGTCATGCAGCAGCATTTTGAATGGATTAAAGGGGTGAGAGACGGATGCGCAGGAGGCCTGAGAGAAGTACATTGCAGTAGTCTAAGCGTGAGGTGATGCGAGCATGGATAAGGGTTTTGGTAGTAAGATATAGGATAATGTGCAATTTTATAGGATGCTTATGTGATAACCATGATTTCTAATCTATTATCAAAATCTTAGGGGGGGGGAGTGATATAGGCTAGGAGCCTTCAAGTTACTTAAGGGGGCTGTAAAGCCGCAGGTTCACCTAAAGGGGTCTAGAAACATTCATTGCGGCCAGTTCAGTGCAGCTGTTTCAGCACTGAATAAGAAACATAGAAACATGTCGGCAGATAAAGGCCAAATGACCCATCTAGTCTTTGACACGCAGCTCCTGATTGGTGAGGCCCGACTTTAGTACATGTAGAGGCGATTGGAGCCTACCACAAATGATTTCCTTCACTTGCCAGCGCTCTCCTACCTCTCTGGCTGCCCTCTCCTGCCTCCCCTTCATGGTCAGAAAATACCGCAAATGACCAGAACTGTGAACCGCGGACCGCAAATTTGCGGGGGAGCACTGTATAATAATTTAGCCCTCATATACACAAATATGAATCAGTTCAATAAATTATAGGGTTGGGGGGCGCTAGAGAGCCCGATCAAGATGGAGGCTTGAGTCACGAGCTCCCGCTGCTAACCCCGATATTTTGAGCATATCTCTATATATACCAGTGCAAACTACGGACTTTTTGCATGTCTGCGATGCCTCTCCCCAAGCAGGGTAAGATTGAGGCTGCCTTTGCCGGCACGTCGGGAGCCAAGCGGCAAAAACAGGATCCCCCGACGCCTACGAAAAATGAGTCGGGCAGGCCACGTGGGGAACCAGAACAAACTGTTTCTGAGCAATTACAACTGATCTCCGATATGATGTCAGAAAGCAAAGATGATATTAAAGACATTAAATATGAAATAATGAACCTCACTGAAAAGATTTCGGCGATGGATGTAAAAATGATTGCGCTGGAACGAAAAGCACAATTAATTGATGACGTCGCCAAAAATCAAAAATCGGATCGAAAAGCCATACAAGCTCTGGAGAATCAACTAGAAGATCTAGGAAATCGAGGACGCCGTCAGAATTTACGTATAAACGGCCTGAATGAGGGCGCAGAGGGAACAGATACCTGCAAGTTTTTGGAAGGATGGCTCCCTAAAGTTCTTTCCCTCACATTCACCAGGCCCTTCGAGGTTGAACGGGCCCATCGGGTGCCGACGAAGTCACCAGCCGGCTCACAGAAAGCGAGACCGATAGTGTTGAAGCTGCTCCGCTTCCCCCACGTGGCGATGATACTGGAAAAAATGCGCTCCCTCCATAAGATCGAATGGCAGGGCCAGACCATTTACATTTCAGCGGATTTTACAAAGCAAACAGCCGACAAGCGGCGAAGATTCCTTGCTCTACGCCCTCGTCTTAGAGCTTTAGAAGCCAGATTTGGTCTCCTATCACCGGCTCGTTTCAAAATAACTTATCAAAATAAGACTAAAACCTACACCGAGCCGGACGAGGTGGAGAAATTCATCAAGGAGCAAGAAGAGCTTATTACAATGGAAACGTGATTGAATTTCTCTGCATGTACCCTTAGAGTGGTAAATGAACATACAGCTATGTTTGTTATTGCATTTTAGAGATATGCTCTCTATGCCATAAGTTATGTGTTTCCAAAATGTTATTTCAGCGGGGTTGGGGGGGGGAGGGAGGTGACTCTGAGCCTCCATGTTGTGATACCTCTCCCCCTCCATAGGCCCTAGGGGCGCCGGTTGGGCGGGATGATTGTGAGGCTAATGTCTTGCGGGTGGGGGGGTGTTAGGCTGTTTGTGGGGAGGGTGGGGGGGTGTATGTTTGAGTGTATGTGTGGGGTTTGTTTCTTTTTAGTGCAGAGCAAAGTAATTTTGATTTGGCTATATGTTTCCATTAATGAATGTACTGTATATTGGCTAACAATCCATGATGGCTAAGTGTACTGTGTTAACTCTGAATATCAGAGGTCTGAATCACCCAATCAAGAGGAAAAAGACACTGCTATACTGTAAACATCATTCAGCTCAGATAGTCTTTTTGCAAGAAACTAAATTGAATTCCATTGAATCAGCTAAATTAAAGCGTGATTGGGTTTCTCAATGCTTTTTCTCTCCTGCAGTGAAAACCAAAGGAGGGGTGGCTATATTATTATCCAAACATCTTAAATACACTATTGTGCATTCGTCCCATGATTCACAAGGACGATGGGTCACAGTAACAATAGAAATCAATAATGTCCGTTACACTTTAATTGCAGTATATGGTCCTAATGTCCCCAATATTGCATTTTTTCATACATTAAGTAAAGAGCTAGCAAATATAACCACTGACTTTTATATAATGGGAGGGGATTGGAATATAGTGCTTGATATGCATCTGGACCGTAGGTCTCAATCTCCTTATCGTCCTCCTTCTACATTGCCATCATTGACACACTTAATACACTCATTTGGATTGGTTGATATATGGCGTTTGTACCACCCAAATGATCTCGAATACACATTTTGGTCTGCGCCTCATGCTTCTGCTATGCGACTGGATTATATTCTTATGTCACAATCTCTCCTGACGTCTGCACACTCCTCTTCGATCATATCTTGTCCTATTTCTGACCATTCAGCAGTCTTGCTCTCCTTAACACTGTCTGCTCCTTCATCACCTACACCTACCTGGCGTCTAAATGCTGCTCTACTTGCTGATAATACATTTGTACATCATGTTGAAGAATGGACGGAAGAATACTTTTCACAAAATGATACTCAAGAGCTGGCTTTTCAAATTATTTGGGACGCTTATAAAGCCTATTTGAGAGGTAGAATTATAGCGTACTCGGCGCATCTCAATAAAAAAAGGAAAACTGTGCTGCATGACTTAGAACTTCAAATAAAAAAGCTAGAGACAGAGTACCATCTGTCCCCGTCCATTCCAGCATTAACTCTGATACGAAAGATTAAGTTTAAATATAATTCTATATTATCTGAACGTGCCGGGGTTTTATTGGTGCAAGAAGGAGCACTATATTTTGAGCACCGCAATAGGGCGGGAACAATGCTGGCCAACTATCTTAAACAAAAAAAGAGAGCCGGACATATCAAAGCCCTTAAACCGGCTGGTTCTCTTATCACTGATCCAACTGCAATTACGGATCATTTTAAAACTTTCTACGAACAACTTTACACTTCGGGAGTAAATCCGACCGAGGCCAATTTCGATGACTTTTTTAAAGGTATGTCCCCTCCTATACTGCCATCTAAATTACTGGACAACCTTAATAAACCCATTTCAGAGGCTGAGATAGGTGAGGCCATAGATGGTTTAAAGTCTGGAAAGGCACCAGGAGGCGATGGTCTTACCCTATGCTACTACAAGATCTTTCGTAAAATTATTATCCCTAAATTGTTTACATTATACTCAGCTTTTTTGGATAAAGCCACTAGTGGAGGCACTTTTGCTGAAGCAGATATAGTAGTATTTCCTAAGCCGGGTCGGGATCCTTTACTTCCAAAAAATTATCGACCCATATCGCTACTCAATTATGATTGTAAAATTTATGCGAAACTTCTTGCAGATAGACTAGCCACAGCCCTCCCTCTACTTATACATCCTACTCAATGTGGTTTTGTTAAGGGCCGACTGACGGCAGATAACTCTAGAGTTTTCTGTCATGTGCTTCAGGCATCTCATAGTGTCTCCACTCCGACATGTGTGATGTCATTGGACGCAGAAAAAGCATTTGACTATGTGGAGTGGAAATACTTGTTTCATGCATTACAGTGGTTCCGATTGGGTAGAGCGTTCATAGATATGGTACACATACTTTATGCTAATCCCAGGGCCAGATTGAATGTAGGGGGACACCTATCTCCATATTTCTCCCTCTTTCGGGGAACAAGACAAGGATGTCCATTGTCCCCTCTTCTATTCAATCTGGCCCTGGAACCTTTACTGAGGAAACTTGATTCAGAATCCATTTTTACAGGTATACGGGTGGGCCCAACGGAGGTACGTTTATCAGCCTTTGCTGATGACGTACTGTTATATGTATCCAACCCGGCTGACTCACTGCCGGCCATTCTTGATCTTCTCTCCAAGTTTGGGCGACTATCTGGCTATACTATAAATTGGGATAAGACTGAAGTACTGCCGTTGAATATTTACTGTACCCAAGATATGATTGAACCTTATGGTCTTACTTGGTGCTCTAAAACCATTAAGTACCTAGGAATTCATTTTTGCAACACGTGGCAAGACACGGTGACCCATAATGTACAACTTTTATTGTCTAAACTTAAAACGTTATGCCAACAATGGTCTCCATTACATTTAACCTGGTGGGGCAGGTTAGAGACCATTCGAATGATGCTGACCCCTCAAGTACTGTATGTGCTTCAAATGCTACCTTTACCCTTACCACCCACGTTGTTTAAACAAATCGACCAGATTTTAATTTCATTTCTGTGGTCTGGAAAACCATCTCGTATCGCGCTGTCTACGCTCAAGAGGCCGTGGTCCCAGGGCGGGGTTAACTTTCCTCACTATAAACGTTATGCCTTGGCTGTCATGCTAAAAGGTGCTAGTATATGGTTTTTGCATCCTATTGCTTCTACATTACCTTACTGGGGAATGTTGGAAAATGCACTGGTGAGCCCTGATACACTACGAGATATATGCTATTCCAAATCAGTCTCTTGTATTAATTATTGGAAAGTATTACATACCACCCAATTGGGGTTACTGGAATTGGGGCGTATTCTAAAATATCCGATACATTCCGATATACAATCCCCAATTTGGGGTAATCCTAATATCATTATTGGCTCCCGGATGATACACTGGCCCCTATGGATAAATCATGGTATATGGTACATTCGAGATATACTAGATAAGGATAAGTTATTGACATTTGCTCATATACAGGTCAAATATAAGATACCCTCCCATCAGGCCTATAAATATCTCCAATTATGTCATAGTTTGCATGCAGCTTTTGGCCCAGCTTTAGAACGCTTATTGAGGGGCGTCTCTGCTATGTCCACATTGTTGTCCTCGTGGGGTACCAAACCTCATTTGATATCTAGAATCTATAATGTTTTGCAAGGTACTGACCCAGACGATTTACTTCCGGTTCAGAGGCAATGGATCCAAGATCTTCAATACCCGATATCTGAGCAACAATGGTCCTTGATATGGGAACGATGTAACAGACCCTTGCACTCAGCGTCTCTCAGACAATCATTGTTCTTCGTGCTTCATAAATCATTGTGGACCCCCATCAAACAACAGAGAGCCTCCGCAACGTCTTCCAACAGTTGCTGGAGATGTGACACACATCTGGGGACTTTCCAACATATGCTCTTTGATTGTCCTCTTGTGTCTGCATTTTGGACTGAGGTGGGAGATATATTGGGTCAGATTTTCTCTACTTCGAGGCCAATATCTTACCTTTAGGTGATACTTCGATCCGCTGCATTGGATCCCCCTTTGTCTCGACCTCACAATATCCTCTATGACATTCTCCTGGGTCTAGCGATAAAGACTGTACTACTCCATTGGAAAAACAAATCTCCAGTATTGACAACCCACTGGTGGAACATGGTACTCTTATGCTATAAATACGAGCTCCGTCTGGCAGAATGCAGAGGATCCCAGAGATCTTTCCATGGTACCTGGTCTCCTATGAAGCATTACTGTGCTGGGGATGTTTGATTTGATCTGTATGTTTACCTATGTATTGTACTTCTCTGTATTGCTTTGATGTATACTCTTTTTTGGAAGCTTTGCTCTGCTGTTACTTTTGTTTTTTGTTTTTTGCTTTTCTTTTCTTTTATTTTATTCGTTCTCAATAAAAAGATTTGACTTTTAAAAAAAAAATAAATAAAATAAATTATAGGGTTGGGTACTAATTTTTTTGACTAAAATAGTTTAAGAAAAACCCATTCACACTCATTGATCAAATAAATTAATTTCTGTATTCTGAGAATTAGAGTTTGTATTGAGTTTTTGTTCTATAATCTCTGCTAAGCAAACATAATTTAGGGCCTCTTTTACAAAGTCACACTAGCGACTGCCCTGCGCTAATGGCCCCAAAGCCCATAGAGATTCAAATGGCTTCAGGGCTGTTGCCGCGTAGCAACTGCTAGCGCGGCTATGTAAAAGAGGCAGTTAGGCAAACACTGAATGAAAATAAATAGGGTGTTAGTTGTCATAGTATTTAATGGGAAAAAAATTAAGAGTTGCTAGGGGTGTATAGTCTGAACTGAGGTGTCTAGAAAAGGTCCTGTTAAAATAGGAGAATTAAAGTATCTTTACAGTAAAATGCTGAAAAGGTTCAGGTGGAGTTAGCGAGCAGACAGATAACACTGATTCCAAATTAACTCAGTCAATTGCTAATAATAAGGTTGTGCAATATAACTTAAAAAAATAATTTTAATTGTCTACTCACAAATGCTAAAAGTCTGAAAAAATAAGATTATTGTATTGTACTAACCCTCCCCCCCCTTTATAAAGTCACGCTAGCGTTTTTAGCACCGGTTGCCACAGTAACATCTCCGACGTACATAGAATTCCTATGAGCGTCCAACCTGTTACTGCCTCGGCTGGCGCTAAAAATGCTAGCACAGCTTTGTAAAGGAGGAGGTAAATAAATGAAGAGTAGAAAAGTATGATTAGAACATTGGGATGAGAACCAGAGAAGTCAGAGTTCAAATGCCACTGTAGTTCCTTGTGATCTCGGACAAGTCCCACAATCCTTTAGTGCCACAGAAAAGGTGTGAGCTAAATCTCAATTCAGATATATAGTAGATACAGGTAATATCTCTAGGACCTGATGGGAAAAAAAGGCCAATTATATTTAAGAATTTTTATATTGCTTTTCATAACAAGCAGAACAAAAGATGTTTTCAGACTAATGTACTCAGAAAAGAATGCTGGTAATTTGACAGGAAGGAAATAACATTGGAATGTGACAGAAAACCAGGTCTTGAGCTTCGATGGGACTTGAAAAAGAAAGCTAAGGAAGTCAGCAGACAATAGACCAGGAAGAAAAGTTGTTATACAGATCCATACTCTAGTGAATCTCACCGACTTAGAAGCTCCATCAAATGCTTGAGTAAATAAATGGATTTTGAGGGAGTTCCTAAATTTTTTTGTAGTAAGAGTCTGCATAAAACAGTGATGCTAGTGCATATCAGAGTTGGGGTAGTAAAAAAAAAAAAAAAAAAAAGGCTCTATATCTTGTGAAATAGATGGCAATCCTTGCATGGGACATTAATATTCTTTGAGGACAAGCTACCTGGACAGATTCACTATGGTCAGACCACAAACTATGCAACTTCCACCTCAACTGGCAAACAAGACGCCACCAACCCTACCCTAAGACAGCAAAAAGGCCTAAAAAGGTGATATCCACAAGAGGCTTTATCAACCCAGTGGAATTCTGGTCCCACTACGACATCACTTCCAACCCTGACCCTGACTCCTTTACTGTTGACGACTGGACAAACGCTAGCACACAGATCCTAAATTCAATGGCCCCCTTGAAAACAAAGAAAATGAGAAACAAAACTCTGGACGGCTGGTTTGATGCCGAACTTGGAGCAATAAAACGAGAACTTCGAAAATTGGAAAGACTTTGGCTTAAATCCAATGACAACAAAGACAGATCCAACTGGAGAACAAAACTAAAAGACTACAAACATCTGATAACCACCAAACGCACTAACTTCTATGCCCAAAAAATCGGATCCCCTAACCCCGATATCAAAAACCAATTCAAAATAGTCAACCAACTCTACGATACTCAATCCCTTACCCAACCTTCCTCAGACTCACCCCCACCGGCCAACGACCTGGCCGCGTTCTTCAACAACAAAATCTCCAATCTCAGAACCACCCTACCTACTTCCTCCAACAACCATCTGAACTATCTGGACATTCAGTCCCATGACGACGAAACCAGGGCTGATTTTTACTGGAACAACTTCATCACTCCCACCTGGCAACAATTCTGCAAATTCTACTCAAAATACGCCAAATCCCACTGCAAACTAGATAGCTGTCCACCAAATGTAATGCAAGCTGCCCCGATCTCTTTCAAAATCAAATTATATACTTGGCTCTCCTCCCAGCTACAATTAGGCTCATTCCCTGTGGACCTAGGCCAGATTCTGATTACGCCTATCGTCAAAAACCCCAAAGATCCCATCTCCCTCATATCCAACTACAGACCCATTGCAAACATACCCTTCTTTACAAAGTTGATGGAAGGTCTGGTCAACCAATATTTAACAACTTATTTGGACAAATTCAACATCCTAAATGACAACCAGTCAGGTTTCCGCCCTGGACACAGCACTGAAACCGTCATCGCATCTTTGGTAGATCACCTTCACAACCTATTCAGCCAAGGCTCAAGTGCATTAGTCCTACAATTAGATCTTAGTAGCGCCTTTGACTTGGTTGATCATGCCATTCTTCTGGATTGTTTGGAGTGTATTGGCCTCTCAGGCAACGTGTTAAAATGGTTCCAGGGTTTCCTAGGTCAACGCTCCTACCAAGTCTACACGACAACTCCCATTCCGCCAGCTGGGCCAACACCTATGGAGTCCCACAGGGCTCCCCCCTGTCCCCCACGCTGTTCAATGTCTACCTGGTCACCCTAGGGAATCTACTGCTAAACTTGAAGATCAAATTCTACATCTATGCTGATGACATCACCTTAGTCTTCCCCATCTCCAACATAACCCCCGAGATAAACAACCACCTAGCTTCAATCCTAACGCAAATCAAACTATGGATGGCCGACTTCAAACTGAAACTCAACTCAGATAAAACCAAATTCTTCCTGGCAAGCCCTAACGACAAAATCAAAGACACCTCAATCTCCCTGAATGGCCAAGTCTTTCCTTTAACAAACTCCTTAAAAATACTCGGAGTGACTCTCGACCGCAACCTTACCTTCGAAGCTCACACCGACTTTCTGGTCAAAAAAGGCTTTGCCACCTTATGGAAGCTAAGATCCATCAGAAAATACTTTGATGCCCCCTCATTCTGCCTACTTGTGCAATCCTCCATCTTAAATCTAATTGACTACTGCAACATCATCTACCTGGGATCTTTCAAAAAAACCACACAAAGATTGCGAATCATTCAAAACACGGCAATCCGACTGATCTTTGGACTAAAAAAATGGGAACACATAACTCCCTATTACCACAAACTTCACTGGCTACCCCTGGAAGCAAGAGTGCTATTCAAGTTCGCCTGTTTCTGCTACAAATCCATCCTTGGCTCGGCCCCCCTTTACTTAGTACCCCATTTTATCCTAGACTGCCCATCAAAACTCACACGTAGAACCCACCTGTTTAGCTACCCTACCCTAAGGACCTGCCGTTACAAAAGATATCTAAATAGAACTCTTGCCTTCCAAGCAGGTCAGCACAATAACTGGCTGGCCCACATCATCTCACGCACTTCATCCTACTTAAACTTCAGGAAACTACTAAAAACTAATCTTTTCACCCGATTCATACCCTAAGACCCCTATGCCCACCCTGGCCCCTTCTATCTCTCTATGTCCTTTATGCAGATTGTCTTGACCTTCTTCCCTGTACCATTTCATTGCTATAATTGTACCCATCTTTGCTGACTGTACCATCCTTCGCCGATTCTGTTTGTTCCATTTTATCTCTCTGTTGTACCATTTTTTCTCTCTGTTGTACCATTTTTTTCTCTGATTGTAACATTGTACCATTTTCGATGATTGTCCAGCCCTTCTTCGTTGTAAATCGCCTCGAACTACTATGGCTTTGGCGGTATATAAGAAATAAAATTATTATTATTATTATTATTAATAATAATAATAGAAGAGTAATAAGTATATCAAAATTTCAAAGCAGACAGTGTACCATGAGGCCTAGCTAATTAGCTATATTAGGAGTTAAACATGTTTTTATCAGGCACTATCATGTTATAGACCTAATACAGAAATTCTTATTAAGGACATGATATGGGCAGGGACTGCTCTTTCCAGGTATTACAGTAGTTGTTATCTACTGTGTTAACAGTTAACAACTCTATAGTTGTAGTTAAATGCTTAGAGGCAAAATATGGTCTTTCATTATTTAAATTATATTCTGGCTTGGATATTGTGGGTTTAGGAGAAAGATGTAAACTGTAAGCTATGACAGTCCCCACAGCCTCTCTGGTTGACATTCACACAACCAAACTTGAAAGGTTTTAGCTTCAGCTTCAGCTTTGACTGAACCAAGGTAATGAGTATCTGCTGCAGTTTAAATTTTGGCGTAAAGCTTTCAGACAGTTTAGCTTGCAGTTTCAGTTGAACCTGAAAAAAGTAATTTTGATTTTTGAAAAAAAAAAGAGTAGTGTGTTTGATTTTATTTTTTTTAAGATAATTAAGTTATGAGTCAAGGAAGATCTCAGCTGTCTTTAGACAATGGGTAAGATTGTGAAAAAGTAAGGTTTAAGGAGCATATGCACTTAGTATATGTGATACTCGGGGCCAATAATTTTTTAATATCCCCTCCTCTATATGAAAAACATGATTTTTAGGAATAATACATAAGTCGAACAACAAGAGTGTACCTAGGAAAAGGCAGCATCTTACACACTGCAGCAAGCACTAAAACAAACTAGATAAGTATAGATCAGTCCTGCACAGTCAATGCTAACAAAAAATCATGGGGTCCTTCTACAAAAGCGCAGTAGCGGTTTAACATGCGGAATACTGCGCATTAAACCGCCTGCCGCGCTAGTACCTAATGCCTCCATTGATGAGGCGTTAGGATTTTAGGCTGCCGCGGGGGTTAGCGCGTGATGAAATGTCCGACATGCTAACCATCATAGCGTGCCTTGATAAAAGGAGCCCCATGTCTTACAGAAACACCCTTGCCCAGTATGGAATAAGTTAATCACAACTAAAAATAGAAATATGTAGGTGAAAGTTAAACTGAACCACCAAGAAGCCAGACTCCATACTATGCAACACCACAGAAACAGTGATGCATGTCCCCTAATATTAGATAAAATATAAAGATAGCAGATGCAAATTTGAGAAAAGAGAAATAACAAATTTTCACTTTACAAATTAATAAAAATAAAACAAAAAATAGAAAATAACATAATACTGTTTTATTGGACTAATACATTTTTCAGTTAGCTGTTACAATATCCTGTCCTGAGGAATGGGGATTTGGTCTTTGAAAATTAGTAAAAAATGTATTAAACAAAAGGATCGCTTTATTTCCATTTCTCATTTATAAATGTTTATCAGAAAAGCTACAATACTACTTTATCCTAAAGCAAAAATAAATAAATAATAGAATATCATTTTTTTTCTACCTTTGTCTCTGGTTTCTGCTTTTCTCATCTTCTCATCATTCTCTTCCTTCCATTCACTATCTGTCCTCTGTCTGTCTCTTCTATATGGTATCTGGTCTCTTTCTATGCCTCTTCTAGAAACTGTCTGCCTCCCCCTTCCATCTCTCCATCCCCCCTTTGGTCTGGAATCCATCTTTTTCCCTCTGCTCCCTCCATTGGTCTTGCATTTCTGTCTTTTTCCCTTCCATCTCTCCCTTCCTAACCTCCTATGGTTTTTAACATAGTAACATAGTAAATGACGGCAGATAAAGACCGAAATGGTCCATCCAGTCTGCCCAACCTGATTCAATTAAAATTTTTTTTATTTTTTTTTTATTTTTTTCTTCTTAGCTATTTCTGGGCAAGCATCCAAAGCTTTACCCAGTACTGTGCTTGGGTTCCAACTGCCGAAATCTCTGTTAAGACTTACTCCAGCCCATCTACACCCTCCCAGCCCATCAAAGCCCTCCCCAGCCCATCCTCCACCCAATTGCCATATACAGACACAGACTGTGCAAGTCTGCCCAGTACTGGCCTTAGTTCAATATTTAATATTATTTTCTGATTCTAAATCCTCTGTGTTCATCCCACGCTTCATTTCACAGTTTTACTCTCCACCACCTCTCTCGGGAGCGCATTCCAGGCATCCACCACCCTCTCTGTAAAGTAGAACTTCTTAACATTGCCTTTGAATCTACCACCCCTCAACCTCAAATTATGTCCTCTAGTTTTACCATTTTCCTTTCTCTGGAAAATATTTTGTTCTACTTTAATACCCTTCAAGTATTTGAACGTCTGAATCATATTTCCCCTGTCTCTCCTTTCCTCTAGGGCAGGGGTGTCAAAGTCCCTCCTCGAGGGCCGGAATCCAGTCGGGTTTTCTGGATTTCCCCAATGAATATGCATTGAAAGCAGTGCATGCAAATAGATCTTATGCAGATTCATTGGGGAAATCCTGAAAACCCGACTGGATTCTGGCCCTCGAGGACCAACTTTGACACCTGTGCTCTAGGGTATACATATTCAGGGCTTCCAGTCTCTCCTCATACGTCTTCTGGCGCAAGCCATCATTTTCGTTGCCCTCCTCTGGACCGCCTCAAGTCTTCTTACGTCCTTCGCCAGATACGGTCTCCAAAACTGAACACAATACTCCCAAGTGGGGCCTTACCAATGACCTGTACAGGAGCATCAACACCTTCTTCCTTCTACTGACTACGCCTCTCTTTATACAGCCCAGCATCCTTCTGGCAGCAGCCACTGCCTTGTCACACTGTTTTTTTGCCTTTAGATCTTCGGACACTATCACCCCAAGGTCCCTCTCCCCATCCATGCATATCAGCTTCTCTCCTCCCAACATATACGGTTCCTTCCTATTATTAATCCCTAAATGCATTACTCTACATTTCTTTGCATTGAATTTTAGTTGCCAGGCATTAGACCATTCCTCTAACTTTTGAAGATCCTTTTTCATATTTTCCACTCCCTCTCCGGTGTCTACTCTGTTACAAATCTTGGTATCATCTGCAAAAAGGCACACTTTTCCTTCTAACCCTTCAGCAATGTCACTCACAAACATATTGAACAGGATAGGGACTCCACTATTCACCTTTCCTTCCTTCGAGCGACTTCCATTAACCACCACCCTCTGGCATCTGTCCGACAGCCAGTTTCTGACCCAGTTCACCACTTTGGATCCTAACTTCATTCCTTCAAGTTTGTTCAACAGCCTACTATGAGGAACTGTATGAAAGGCTTTGCTGAAATCCAAGTAAATTACATCTAGCATATGTCCTCGATCCAGCTCTCTGGTTACCCAATCAAAAAATTCAATCAGGTTTGTTTGGCATGATTTACCTTTTGTAAAGCCATGTTGTCTCGGATCCTGTAACCCATTAGATTCAAGGAAGTACACTATCCTTTCTTTCAGCAACACTTCCATTATTTTTCCAACAACTGAAGTGAGGCTCACCGGCCTGTAGTTTCCTGCTTCATCCCTGTGACCACTTTTATGAATAGGGACCACATCCGCTCTCCTCCAATCCCTAGGAATCATTCCCGTCTCCAGAGATTTGTTGAACAATTCTTTAAAAGGACTCGCCAGAACCTCTCTGAGCTCCCTTAGTATCCTGGGATGGATCCTGTCTGGTCCCATCGCTTTGTCCATCTTCAGTTTTTCAAGTTGCTCATAAACACCCTCCTCCGTGAACGCAGAATCTACTCCATTTTCTCGTGTAACTTTGCTAGACAATCTTGGTCCTTCTGCAGGATTTTCTTCTGTGAACACAGAACAGAAGTATTTGTTTAGCACATTTGCTTTCTCCTCATCACTCTCCACATATTGGTTCCCAGCATCTTTTAGCCTAGCAATTCCATTTTTCATCTTCCTCCTTTCACTAATATATCTGAAAAAAAATTTTGTCTCCCTTTTTTTACATTTTTAGCCATTTGTTCTTCCGCCTGTGCTTTCGCCAAACGTATCTCTCTCTTGGTTTCTTTCAGTTTTACCGTGTAGTGCTTTCCTCTCCTCAGATCTGGCATCTTTGTCTCCTCCCCTCCCATGTCTGGCATCTCTCTCTCTTCTCCCTTTACTTTTCTTCCCTGGTCTTCCTTCTCAATTTATTTTCTGCCTCTGTCTATATTAAATTATTTCTTACTATCCAGCCCTCAATTTCTCTCTTTTCACTGTCTAACTACAGCTTGTCACCTCTTTCTGCCACCCCTCCAGTATTTAACTTTATCCTCTTTCTCCAATCCAGCATGTGCCCTTTTTTCTTTATCCCTCCTATTCAGTATGTGACCTCTTTCTCCTCTCCACTTCCATCCAGCCCATTCAGCATCTTCTCCCCTCTCTCCCCTTCTCACTTCCATCCAGAATCTTCTCCCCTTTCTCCCTCCCCTCCTCGCTTCTGTCCAGCATCTGCTCCCTTATCTCCTTCCCCTCCTCACTTCTGTCCAGCATCTTCTCACCTCTCTCCCTCCCCTCCTCACTTCCATCTAGTATCTACTATCCCTCCTACTCCCCTCCCTACTAACATCAATGTCTGCCCTTTTCTCTCTCCCTTCACCCCACTTCCATCAGCATCTAACCTCTTCTCTCTCTCTCCTTCCACCCCAATTCCATTGAGTATTCTTCTCCCTTCTCTCTCTCTTTCTCTCTCCATCTACCTCAATTCCATCAATTATCCTGCCCTCTTAGCTCCCCACCGCTACTGCTGTTCTCCCATATTAGCCCTAGTGGGCAGCCATCACAAAATGCAGCCATCACAAAACCTCCCTGTGGCTGCCAGCTTTGCTCTGAAACAAGGAAGTGACATTGAACTGCCGCGGCTTGGCAGCCGCGGGGAGGTGCAGAAAGTTCCCACGATGGATGCATTTAAAGTTTGCTACCTCTATTGCTGGTATGGTAAAGTGACAGCTTTAGGTGGGAGGTCTGTGTGCCAGCTGTGCATTCCTTTAGCGTTTGCATCCGGGGCAGACCACCACCCCTGCCCCCCTTGGAATGCCACTGCTAAGGAGGAACTTAGTGATGCATCTTTAACACATGATGTACTGTATAATATAATTTTTCCAAAGCTTAGGCACTAAGCCTTTCTTGAAAGATAAGGAATATCATATGTTGTAGAAAATGGAGTAGGTATATTAATTTGAATGGTGAGAGATCATGTGGTACAATTATAAAATGAATGCACTTCATTATATTTGCAATATCATGGGAGACAGAAGACTGAGGGCCAGATGCACTAAACATAGTCACTAAGACTGTACGAGTTGGCCAATTTTTTGGTCGATTGTGGAACAGCAATCAATGTTTCAACAAGTTTCCATGCAAATGATTTGTATGGATGTTCACCGTAATCCTGTCAGACCAGGGGTAGGGAACTCCAGTCCTCGAGAGCCGTATTCTAGTTGGATTTTCAGGATTTCCCCAATGAATATGCATTGAAAGCAGTGAATGCAAATAGATCTCATGCATATTCATTGGGGAAATCCTGAAAACCCGATTGGAATACGGCTCTTGAGGACCGGAGTTCCCTACCCCTGTGTCAGACCAGTCACTCTGAGAGCAACTTGGACACATGCTCAGAGCAGGTTTGGAGAAACCCAAACATCTGAGTGGCAGGGGAAGCCTTAAAGCAGCCTCCAGCCACTCAGCTATTGGGACTTTTTTCTTTTTAATAATAATAATAATAACAGTTTATATACCGCAATACCGTTAAGTTCTATGCGGTTTACAGAAGATTAGTGGAGTACAAGTTGAGTTGACGTACAAGTTGAGTTAACTTAAGGGATGTGGGAACAATGGGGAGAAAGGGCAAGAGAGGGGAAGGAGAGAAGTGGGTCAGCTGTCTAGGTATTTCAGGAATAGGCGAGTTTTGAGGCGTTTCCTGAATACCTCATATGTGGTGGGCAATAGGAGTTGTTCTAGGTCTTTACCCCATAGAGTAGCCTGATGTGAGAGAAGATGCTCATGAAGTTTTTTTAGTTTGCATCCTCTAACCGGGGGAGAAACGAAGTGCGAGTGGGAGCTTCTCTTTTGTTTGTTGGCTGAGAAGGAGAATAGGTCAGTGATGTATTTAGGGCTTAGACCGTAGAAAACTTTAAAACAGAGGCAGGCGAACTTAAACTTTACACGAGCTTCCATCGGCAGCCAGTGTAGCTGTTTGAAGTATGGCGTCACGTGATCGAACTTCTTTAGACCGAAGATTAGTCTGACCTCAGTGTTTTGCATTAGTTGTAATTGTTGCATATTCTTTTGGGGGATTGCTAAGTAGGCAATGTTACAGTAGTCGAGTTGACTTAATACAAGGGATTGTACCAAGATTCTGAAGGCAGAGTTATCAAAATGTTAACAAATGTTGTGCATGTGTTATATATGCACAATATCTGCCCCATTAAAAAAAAAAAATGCTGTGCCCCCCACCCCAGAACCAGAATGGAAGCAGGAGGGATGCCTACTCTCTGCTGCCACCACTGCTAACCCCCCTCCCCCCCACAAGCCTACATCGGCAGGAGGGATGCCAACTCCTCCCTGCTGCCATGATCCCCCCCAAGGCCCCCTCTGAGCCGAGCCCTCCCCCCTTCCTTAAAAAAACAAAACAGAACAGCAGGATGAATGCCCACTCCCTCTTGCCACCAAATGCCCTTATCCCCCCAGCCCCAAACGCCTCCACACTCTCAAATCTCCCCCATGCCCCTCAAACCTCTCCTGTACCTGGAAATTAGGTGACAGCAGGAGGGACGGAAGGGAAAGGCCTACCATTTTGGAGTGATGGGCATGTGGAGAAGAAAAGACTAGACATCTTTCCTGTTGTCACTTAATTTCCAGGTATGGGAGAAGTTTGGAGTATGTGGGGGTTGGGATGTTGGGAGGGGCATTCACTGATAGGAGGGAGTGAGCATCCCTCCTGCCAAATTTTTAATTTTTTAAAGGAAGAGGGCATGGTTCATGGTAGCAGGAAGGAGTGGGCATCCATCCTGCTGATTTTGGCTGGTGTTGGAAGGTTACAGTGGCAGGAGGGAGTGAGCATCCCTCCTGCCTCCATTCTGGTTCTTGGGCGGGGGTTCATTGGAGGGAGGGCCATCATCGGGGGGGAGGGGGGGAGGCAACACATACTTTTTTTTCATGGGCCAGATATTGTGTGTGTTACACACAATATCTGTGCCCATAGAAAAAAGGGAAAAGGGAAAAACAGGCAGACCTGTCGGGTTTTCCAGGTCAGTCCTTAAGACTAGTGCTGCCCAATTCAGGGAAAATTTTTGATTCAATTTGCCCTGTTGAATTGATTTTTTTATTCAATTTACTTTCAATGACACAGCTTTTTAAGTTTAAACATTTTATTTAACCAAAACAATATCATGTCAAAAATAGGAACATCCAATCTATAACATAGCTTTAAAAATAGTTAGAAACATGGATTAAATGAATTACATTTTCTAGTTCTTTTTTAGAAATATTAGTTTGTCAGCTATTGCTGGCTTCAGACAACTTCACCAAGCAGCAATTATTTGACCTGCTGCAGAGAATATTCTTTCTGAAGGAATAGAAGTTGCTGATGAACATAAAAACTTCTGAACAAGCTGGCTTAACTATTTTCTGAGTGAAAAAAATTCCTCCTATTGGTTTTAATAGTTTTTCATAAAAACATAAGAACATAAGAATTGCCACTGCTGGGTCAGACCAGTGGTCCATCGCGCCCAGCAGTTCGCTCACGCGGCGGCCCCCAAGTCAAAGACCTGTGCCCTAACCAAGACCAGCCCTACCTGTGTTCGTTCTGGTTCAGCAGGAATTTGTCCAACCTTGGCTTGAATTCCTGGAGGGTGTTTTCCCTTATAACAGACTCCGGAAGAGCATTCCAGTTCTCTATCACTCTCTGGGTGAAGAAGAATTTCCTTATGTTTGTACAGAATCTATCCCCTTTTAACTTTAGAGAGTGACCTCTTGTTCTCTCTACCTTGGAGAGGGTGAACAACCTGTCTTTATCTACTAAGTCTATTCCCTTCATTATATTAAATGTTTTGATCGTGTCCCCTCTCAGTCTCCTCTTTTCAAGGGAAAATAGGCCCAGCTTCTCTAATCTGTAAATCAATCCTATTGTATCCGTTCTACTCCACTCAAGATTTTGTAGACTTCAATCATATCTTCCCTCAGACGTCTCTTTTCTAAGCTGAAGAGCCCTAACCGTTTTAGTCTTTCCTCATACGAGAGGAGTTCCATCCTTATCCTTACTTGTTCGCTCTTCGTTGAACCTTTTCTAGCGCCACTATATATTTCTTGAGATAAGGAGACCAGAATTGAACGCAATACTCCAGATGAGGTTGCACCATGGAGTGCTTTATGGGCACTATAACATTCTTGGTCTTGTTAACCATCCACTTTTAAATAATTCCTAGCATCCTGTGTGCTTTTTTGGTCGCCGACACATATTGGACAGAAGATTTTGTCGTATTGTCTATGATGATACCCAGATCCTTTTCTTGGGCATTAACCCCCAAGGTGGACCCTAGCATCCGGTAACTGTGATTTAGGTTATTCTTCACAATGTGCATCACTGCATTTGTCCACATTAAATTTCATCTGTCATCTCATTTAAATAAAAATTTAGATAATGTTGTTAAAGGTGCTTTGATATAGGAAAAGTCCTTTCTAAGTTGGCAAGGAAGTAAATTCCAAAGGTGGAACTTCACATGCACAAAAAAGCTAAAGTGCCACATACACTATACTAGATGTCCTAGGAGTACCTAAAAAGGAAAACACTTAAGAAAACAAAACTAAACTAAACTAAACTAAATTAATTTTTGCTTTGGCCTTTTTTAATGAGTATGTCAGGGAGTTATCCACACCAGGCACATTCCTTTATGGTGATATTTGAGAGAAAATGAATGAAATCATATAATAAAACAAACTGACGAATCAAGGAGTAATAACCTTCCAGGACAGGCTGGCTTTCATAACAGAGTTCTGAAAGAACAAAAAATTGAACTGCAAGGTTTTTCTTGCTAATATCTGTATTGTTCCATTGAAATCTGCAAAGGAGGTGTTTAGAGGATAGGTATTAAAGAATAAATCTTCAGTGACAAATGGACAATATCAATAAACAATACAATTGGTGCCTGATTCTCTTTAGGATACTGATCGCGTCTACAACAGTGAACAAATGCCTTAAATGGAAGCCAACATTTTGCAAGCCTACATTTAAGGCATCTGTCTTGTGCCTATGGAGATACTTAGGGACACTTAAGCACACCCAAGGCCACTTCTGGGCGAAACTACCCCCATGCCCTACTTTTGTAATATTTTTCCTAAATTTTAAATATGAAGTGTTTTACACATGGTAAATGTCTGAAATTTATTTTGGAATCATTTCCTTACTACTTGTCTATCCAGTCGGAAACAAATCTGAAATAAAGTGCTATCATTTCTATTGAATTTCAGGCATTCATACAAAGAGCCAACAGACACAATACTAAAAAGTATCTGCAGAGATTTTTTAATTTATTTTTTACGCAGATCAGTATGGTTTTAAGACTAACCACAGACTGTTCTACTTATTAGCCAATTAACCAAATGCTGCTGGTAATTCATACCAGCTATTGACATGTAACAGCTGGATAAGAAGCTGGTTACAAAACTTGGAGGATGACCTTAATTTGCTAAATTACCACAGCCTATAGAAGTATCCTGCGATTAGTGCATTCTGCATGGAACATTTATATATAAGCAAACTGCTGTGTGCATTTGGCAGAGGGTGAAAAAGGGTTGTTTAAAGATTAGGAGGGAAACCTGCATAACTGATTCTGCTTGAACTGTCCAGCTGTTATCAAAGAATAAATAGAGCATACATTAAAATATTCCCATCATATTCTGCCTGAAAATGATAAAGCTCCTATCACTTTCAGAAAAACCGCATATTTAATGGCATATTATTTTCCTTAGTGTTTATAAAAGACAACAATATCTGTATTAAAAATAAACTGCAGCCTAACGAAAGCCCAAAGCTGTAGCTTATATGCTTTCTCCAATGCTTGATCTTGAAGTTTTGACGCCATTTACAGAATATGGCCTTTTATGTATTTTCTGATTCACTGAGCAGTTTGTTTTCTTTTTATTTCAACATTTTTTTATCCTTTGTTTCATGAGTTGTAGTGATTCCTATTATAGAAGTATTGTTCTTATAATGATTCTGAATATGTATCTGAAATGCTCAGTGACATCCCTATGTAACCATTTTATATTCAAATGAACAGACTGCACTCTCTCTTTCTTCTCTTTCAAAAAGTATATTTTGATCATTATCCTTTTCATTGAGTTGTGTAATGAAATCAAGTTTATAAGTGTGATTAAGTATTATCTAATGACCCATGCAATCTTATGGAAAGCATGTGAAAATCCTCTGTTGTATAGAAGTTACTTTGCATTTTAATCTAGAAGTATCCATGGTCACTATATTTAAATGTTTATGATAGTTGTTTATGTTGCATGAGTGGTCAAGATATTTAAACATTATATACTCAAGTATTGTGGAATTGTATTATATTTATTACATAATGATACCATTTATCCTGGCACCTAGGCAAAGTTTCTTTTGTCATACTTTTTTTTTTTTTAATTTGATGAAGATTTTGAGCTTGAAGGTGATAGAATAGAATTTGTGAAGGATTTCAATCTCCTGGGCTCTTTTATAAACAAAGAAGCAACTAGCAGGGAGGAAAATACTTTGCAGACTAGCAATTGGTCGCTATTCAATGAAGGCTCTCAACAAAGTATTCAGAGGCAAGGAGGTAACACTCCAAATGAAGATCAGACTTGTCCATGCACTCATTTTTTTATTGGTCAGTTACGGATGTGAAAGCTGGACAATATGGAAACAAGACAGAAAGAAGATTGACTCATTTGAGCTTTGGTGCAGGAGAAGGATTTTAGGCATGCCGTGGCTACCAGAAAACTAACAAATTGATTCTGGAAGAGATCAAACCGACTATGTCACTTGAAGCCCAAATGATGACGTTATGACGTTCTTATTTTGGTCACACCATCAGAAAAGAAAGATCACTGGAGGAGGACATCATGTTTGGGAAGATTGAGGAACTAGGCAAAGAGGGTGACCTGCAATCAGATGGCTGGACACGTTGAAAACAACCATGGAGTTGACGTTGGACCTTTCCAGACTAGCACAAAACTGATTTCTTTTTAGATCTGCAATTCATCAAGTCACTAGGACTCAAGCATGAGTTGATAGCATCTAACAACAACAGAAGTAATAGGCTATAAGTGAGAATTTAAATTTGGTAAGAGATGTCTCTAGCCATAAGTAAAGATATAATGTGTTTCAAAGGGATGGTGTTATGACACTAGCACATGAATTTTGGATAGTATCAAAATGAATGCACTGAAAGGATGGAATAGATTTTTTTTTTCAAGAATGAGTGAAGAGTTGGGTTGTTTAATGGTATGAAATGATTTGCTAAAAATTCTGAAGAACCAGAGGACCGAATCTGGTGAGTTGCACTATAAATTTTGCACTATAAATTTTATAAGTGATTCTGTGGGTAACAGGAAGCCAGTGTTTTTATAAAGAGGGCGGTAACATGATCATCACATTTCTTACAGACATAAATAAGTTTAATAGCAGTGTTTTGTCCTAGTTGAAGCTTGTATAGTTGAGTGTTTTGATGTCTTCAGTAATCAGAATTGCAGTAATAAAGCTCAGAGAGATGGAAAGTCCAACACTGACTGAAGAGAATGGAACTGCAACAGGGGGTTGGGAATGATAGTTATAGCCTTTCCTGTCCTCTCTAGGGCTGAAGAACAGTTGGGGGGGGGTCTATCGATTGGAGTGGTGAATGGCCTTGTCTCCATAGTTAATTGAGGGCACGCGCACGGTCCAGCAGTCCCCCTCCCTCCTTCCTTCTGATCACCGCCATCCTGGCATCTCCCTCCCTCCCTTCCCTGCTTGAAACTTCTCCTCTTACATAAAGGGAAACAGGAAGTTGCATCAGAGGTGAAGTTTCAGGCAGCCGCATATGACTTGATGAAAGTGGGCTCGGGCAGCTAGGAGACAAAAAAAAATGATAATCACCACGAAGGTGAGGGGAACAAAGGAGGGAGGTGCCCAGACCACGGTGATCGGGAAGGAGGTGGCTGCTGGACTGCTTGAAGTGTGCTGGAGAGAGAGGGGGAGGGGAGGGAAGAACAGACTTGTTAGTGGGTAGGAGAGAGGGGAAAAGACACATGTTAGTGGGTAGGAGAGAAAGGGAAGAAGACTCTGAAGGAAAGAGACAAGAGGTAGAAAACAAATTGTGATGGAAGAGCAGAAATGAAAAGGAAGGGAAAGAGAGAGGATGGAGAGATACCAGAGCATTGGGGTTGGGGAAGGGACAGTTACCAGATCTGAAGGGAGGAAAGGAGGAAAGAGATGTTAAAAACCACCTGAGGGAGGGAAAGATGGAAGGGGAAAAGACAGAGATGCCAGACCAAGGGTGGGGGAGAGGGAGAGGTGGAAGGGAGAGACAGAGGCAGACAGTGGATGGAAAGAAGAGAATGACGAGAAGATGAGGAAAGCAGAAACCAGACAACAAAGGTAGAAAAATTTATATATATATATATATATATATATATATATATATTTTTTTTTTTTTTTTTTTTTTTTTTGCTGTAGGATAAAGTAGTATTGTAGCTGTGTTCAGTATAAAACTTTTTGAGGCTTGTGTGAATGGGATCAGATGGTTTGTGGGGACAAGGACTGAGCTCGTAGGGATGGGGCGGAGAAGGGGAAAGAGCTCACGGGGATGGTGCAAGGACAGAGATCAAATTTGTGGGGATGGGACAGAGATGAGGACAAATTTTTTCCCCATGTCATTCTCTAATTAGTCGCAGAGCATTGGGATGCTCCTGAAGGGTTCCTTAAAGTAGCCAAGGCAATGGCTCAACTGTATCCAATGGCACAGGAGTGTTACAAACTTTTCACTCATCCCAAGATAGATTCCTTAGTAACGCTGGTAATCAAACAAACATCCTTGCTGGGTGAGGTAGGCATGATATTAAAGGATATGTTGGTTCCCAGAGTGGATATGATTCTTAAAAGACAATTTGAAGCGCTGCCCTTGAGAATCAAAGCAGCTGCTGCAGCTCCCTTTGGGACACATGCCTGTCATACCAGGTTGCAGGGGCTTGAGCTGACTGATGGAGTAGACTGAGTAGCTGATGCTCTCTATGACATAATCAGAGTCATGAGTAAATTTTTGGCTTATTCAATCTCAGCCCGCAGAATGTTGTGGGTCAGGCAATGGACTCGATATTTCTTTTCCAAGGCAACACTCTTTTCAAGGGACAAATGTTGTTTGGAAGGGAATTGGATTATCTCATGACCACTGTGGCAGATTATTGGCCAAAATCTCTACCTGATAGCAGACTGTGAGCCTCTAGAGGTTCCAGGTTTCATGGTTCCAGACACTTTTGGCAGTACTCAGGTGATGCGTCTTCTCAGAGATCATTCCAGGGAGCCAGGTAGAACCAAGCCTCCACTTCTCACTTTGTTCTAACCTCTAAGAAAGCACAATGATGCCAATCCCTGAGCAGGGGGGATAGCTCTTGGAGTATGTGTGGGCCTATGTACAGATCTCATCAGACCATTGTGGAGATCACTCAGAGCAGTTACAAGCTTGAATTTGCCCATCCCCTAACAGACGGGTTTGTGGCCTCCCCAGTGGCGTGACCAGATAAAACAAGCAAAATTGCAGCTACAGTTCATAGGCTGTTAGGTATTCAGGCCATAGAATTGGCGCTGCCCAAATATTTGGGCTCAGGCAGTTTTTCAATATACTTCATCATTCCCAAGAAAGGCTCACATTTTTGGAGGCCCATTCTGGATCTTTCACACATAAATGCAGCGTTGAAAGGCCATGCTATTGCATGGAGACAGTACTATCAGTCATAGTGGCAGTGGCACTGGGGGAATCGCTGGCCTCGCTGGATTTCAAGGAGGCCTACATGCACTTTCCCATCTTTCAGGAACACAGAAAGTTCCTGAGACTTCATGTCCTAGACAACTATTACTAGTTTTTAGTTTTTCCCTTTGAGCTGGCTACAGCTTCTCTCTTATTTGCCAAGATGATGGTGGTGGTATCTGCCCATTTATGCAAGTCGGGCTTGTGTGGTTCAGGTCCTGCAGAGCCTAGGCTGGATAGTGAATTTCTGAAAGAGCCAACTGGTTCCATCCCAATCCCTAGAATATCTGAAAGTCTTCTTCAACACAGCAAAAGGTAGTAAGACAGAAGCTTTGCACCCAGATAATAAGCTTGTTGGTCAAACCAGCTCTGTCTGCATGACACTATCTACAAGTGCTAGGCTCCATAGCAACCAAGACAGACGTGGTTCCTTGGGTGAAGGCTCACATGTATCCTTTCCAGAGCATGTTACTTTCAAAGTGGTCTCAATCGGACTCCCTGCACATGTTTCTGCCATAGAGTCCAGAGGTTTGGGCCACTATGAGCTGGTGGCTCTATCCACAGGCATTTTCAAGGGGAATGCCCCTCCAAATAGCCTCAAGGGTAATTGTAACAATGGAAGCAAGCCTGTTTGGATGGGAGCTCACTGCAATGGATGCCTGATCCTGGAGCATTGGTCAGCCTCCCAGAGGAAGTGGTCGATCAACAGATTGGAATTTCATGCCATTTAATTGGTGTTGCAGAGACTGGAAAAAAGTCTGAAGGGGCAAGTGATCCAAGTCTGCTCAGACAATACTACTGTGGTGGTGTATGTCCGTTGCCAGGGAGGCACAGAGAGTGTGCAGCTGTGTCTGGTGGGCAGAGTTTCATCTTCAGGTGCTTTCAGTGGCATATGTATCGGGAGTGGACAATGTCCAAGCCAATCCGTTAGACAGAAATTGGGTTCAGGAGTCTGGATGCTGTCTGCATCAATCTTCCAATCCATTGTTCAATGCTGAGGTCGTTCAATGTTCGATATGATGGCAACAGCAAGAAATAAGAAGGTGGACTGATTCTTCAATCAAAGATCTGAGCCCATAAGTGCAGATCTGGATGCTCTGGTCCAGCTATGACTGAAGAGTGAGTTCTTGTATGTGTTTCCTCCGTGGCACATGATATGCTGCATACTCCACAGGATTGCAAGTCATAGGGGAACATTCACTCTTGTGACTCTAGCTTGGCCCCGCAGACCATGGTATGCAGACCTACTGCATCTTCAGAAGGGTACAATTCTTAGTCTGCGAGTACAGCTGGATCTTCTTTTTCAGGGACCAGTAGTCATAGAAGATCTGGATTGCTTTGCTCTTATGGTACACGGGATACTCAGAAGTGGTCATTGCTACTTGGCTCAGAGCCAAAAAGCTTGCATTGGTCTCTGCTTATGCTAAGGCATGGGATCATTTCCAATACTGGTGCATTTAAGAGAAGGCAGAGCCTTTCTCTGTTCTGATCTCCATGGTGTTAGCCTTCCTCCACACTGGCCTTAAGGGGCTTACAGTGGCGTCCCTCAGAGTTCAAGTAGCAGGGCTCAAGAGGCTTTGTTGGCGTCTTATCCTAACATAGCCAGATTTCTAAGCGGACTTTTGCTCTGGCCCCCCGGTAAAACACGTTTCCTTCATGGAACCTTAATGTGGCTTTGCAAGACCTCTAAGGCTTCATACAAGCTGCTAAAAGTAGTGTCCTTGATGGATCTGATCCTCAAGATGGGTTTTATTGTGGCTATTACCTCAGCGAGAAGAGTCTCACAGCAACAGGCTTTTTAAAATTTAATTTAATTTGCCTTTTAACCATTATTCACAAGAACATTCTTGTTACAGTAATACAGAAAGGAATTATAATACTTAAGAAATATAATAAAAAGAGAAAGAAAAATGAATTTTTCATTAGACCACCATAATTAAAGAGGACCCAAGCAAAAAAAAAAAAGTAAGAGATTTGCTTAGTATGAAAATTAAATACAGAAGTAAGGCATAACAGTTATCACACTCTCACTTCTTCACATTATTGATAAAAAGTCTCTTTATATCATTCAGGGCTTTGATAAGATTTAATGCTAAGAAATGTAACGTCATGTATTTGGACTGCAAAAACTGGAAGGAATGGTACAGTTTAGGGGTGAATAATTTTTGTGCACAAAACAGGAGCAGGACTTGGGTGTGATAGTATGTGATGATCTTAAGGTGGCCAAACAGGTGAAAAGGCAACAGCAAAAGCTAGAAGGATGCTTGGGTGCATAGGAAGAGGAATGGCCAGTGGGAAAAAGGAGATATTGATGCCCCTGTATAAGATTCTGGTGAAACCTCATTTAGAATATTGTGTACAATTCTGGAGACTGCACCTTCAAAAAGATGTAATCAGGATGGAATTGGTGGTCTTCGTCATAAGGCATATGGGGACAGATTTAAAGATCTCAATCTGTATACTTTGGAGGAAAGATGGGAGAGAGGAGATATGATAGATACAGCTATGTGGCTTAAATATGCATGAGGCAAGTCTCTTTCATTTAAAAGGAAACTGTAATGAGAGTGCATAGGATGAGTTAAGAGATGATAGGCTCAGGAGTAATTTAAGGAAATACTTTTTTACAGAAAGGGTGGTAGATGTGTAGAATAGTCTCTTGATAGAGGTGGTGGCAACAAAGACTGTCTGAATTCAAGAAAGCGTGTGACAGGCATGTGGGATTTTTGGGAGAGGAGAAAATAAATGGATGCTGCAGATGGGCAACCTGTATGGGCCAATTGGCCTTTATCTGCCATCATATTTTTATCAAAAATAACAAAAATAATTGTGTGTTATGTTTGGCGTAACATTTCAAGAGTTTTATTACTGCTCTTTTGAAATTTAACACAATTCAATCACACACCTCTGGTGAATTCTCACAGACACGTCTTCCTCATCTGCCATGATAAAATAAACAAAGTTATTTCTCTTGCTGTGACCCAACAATGAAGACTACAGCAATCCAACTGCAGGTTCAGAGATGTTGATGTATGAGCTTCAGAGGAACCAGTGCAGCATTGCCAAGTCTACATCATGGAAAGAAAAACAGAGACCGTATCATTACTTTTCAATTAGCCCTCGTACAAAGAACATAAATTTTTAATAGTATCAGTACTCTATTTATAAAGAACAATCTTTGAAACAGCCTCAGAGCAAAACATGAGTTGTGGTGGAAGTGCTCCCTGAGTCGACAAAAAAATAAATAAATAATAAAACTAAGAAATATTGAACTTTAATTTAAAGATAATTGTTTTTAAAGATGTTGATATTCAATTATGAGAATTAAATAATAGACCAATGCCAAAGGTGAAGCATAAATCTCATTGGCTATGGACAGTTGAGCTTTTCATTGGCACTGCTGAGTCTTTTAGATTGACACATTAAACAGTTGATATGGGAACCCATTGATGTACATTTATTAGAGCAGTGTCTCCCAAATTTTTTCATGCTGTGGCACACTAAATGTTGTGGCCTTGACTCGAGGCATCCGGAAGTGTGTGGATGTCAACGTGATGTCTGACATCATGCTGATGTCCACGCATGAGCTACTAGTAGGTGAGGGGGAGGTACTGGAAGGGAAGATGTAGGGAGAAAAGAAGAGGTGCTGGCTAACTGCCCACAGAATGTGCCTCTCGCCGCAAGAGGCACATCCTGTAGGCAGTCAGCTGGCACCAGCGGCACACCTGGAATATTGGGCAGCACTGCAGCTGGAGGGAGTGAGAACATTTGATATTTCCGTGATGCAGTCACTAGGTGACGAAACAAGAGCCTTGTTGGAATAACTGCTTTTCTTCACTACAGCATTGTGGATTAGCTGAGACACAATTTCAACATGAACAGCTGTGGGCCCGATTGCAAAAGTCTGTGAGCAAGGATACCAGCTAGTGAAGATAAATAAAACATTTTTCCCTGTTCTTTTTGCTGTTCTTCTTTTGTTTTCCTGTGCACAGTGGTGTTGGTTAATCCATTTTGAAAATAGCATTTTGTACTTTGTGGAGTTTTTTGCCTACGAGACAGAAGCTGACTGGCTTATAACCCATCTGCTATTGAAATAATTTTTTAATGCAGTTGAGGCTTTTTTTCCACTATTAGTAAATGTGCTTCAGTGGTTAGCTTCACCACTAAGCTAATAACATTGAGTATATTTTTGAGATTTAAATGTCTCTATCATATCTCCCCTCTCCCGCACTTCCTCCAAAGTATACAGATTGAGATATTTAAATCTATCCCTATACGCCTTATGATGAAGGCCACACACCATTTTAGTAGCCTTCCTCTGGACCGACTCCATCCTTTTTATATATTTTTGAAGGTGCGGCCTCCAGAATTGTACAAAATATCCTAAATGAGGTCTCACCAAAGTCTTATACAGGGGCATCAATGCCTCCCTTTTCCTACTGGCCATACCTCTCCCTATGCACCCTAGCATCCTTCTAGCTTTTGCCATCACCTTTTCAACCTGTTTGGCTACATTAAGATCATCACATACTCTGACGGAGACTCCAGTAGATAGAACCTAAGCACAGTACCAGGCTGGGTTTTTGGCCCAGAAATATCTAAGAAAAAGGGCCATTTAAATTAAATGATTAATTTATGGAACATGTATGGTTGGGCAGATTGGATAGACCATTTGGATCTTTATCTGCCGTCATTTACTATGTTTCCCTGGGTTTTTGCAGACCAAATGCATGAGCTTTCGTTTCTTAGCATTACATTTTAGCTTCCAAATTTCAGACCATTATTCAGTCTTCACCAGGTTTTTCTTCATGTTATTCACCCCATCTGGGGTGTCTACTCTATTGCAGATTTTGGTATCATCTGCAAAGAGGCAAATCTTACCCGACAGCCCTTCAGCAATATCATTTATACAAATGTTAAAAAGAACAGAACTTTGAGGCACATCATTGGTAACATCCCTCTCCTTAGAGTGATCTCCAATGAACATTACCCTCTGTCACCTTCCATTCAATCAGTTATTGACCCAGCCCGCCACTTTGGGACCCATCCTGAGGGCACTCAGTTTATTTATTAGACATCACATATTCTGGTGTAGTATTCTTTGCACTCACAGAAATAATGGCAGGCTGTATGTTTACATACCAATTCAGTTAAGATTTCTGAACCACTTACTGAGTTATGATAGTCCTTAGTATCAGGCTTTTACTTACTTAATGCCTTCCACTACCTTTGTATTGTTCACCTAAGTAGAGACTGTTTATCAGCAAGAAACATTTCTATTGTAATCTTTTAAAATATTCAAAGCTTTCCTCTTTGTTCCTATTCTTTTTTCATTTTCTTTGCTGTTCCTGATACCATGTGTTGTAGAATATAAGGATAAGATAAGAAAAAAAGAATACCTATTGAGAGCTCTTATTTGATCTTCTCCTTATTCTTTGGAGGTTTCTTGTTCATTTATAAAAATCATCTGTTGTAGAGACATTTTATGGAAATATTCAATTAAAAATGTGCTGAAAGAGACGAGGATACTAGTGCTGTTCTATAAACAGCCAGTACACATAGCTGAAAAGCCTCTTAGCTTTTGATCAAATTACCGCAGGGATGAAGGAATAAGGTTGAGCCATTGCTCTTTAACCTATTGGATGGCTTGTGTGAATGTCTTCTTTCCTTAGCAAGCCTTTAAAGATACAGCCCCTCCAGTGCCAGCTATTTTCTCATTCTCTCAGCACTGAATAGCTCCTAAAGGAGTTTGTATCTCTTATCAGTGCTGAGCAGCCAAGCAAGGGACAGCCATCATATTGAGAAGCCATGATAGTGTACTGGTCAAGGGTATCAGGCAGATAACGAAGGGCTCCCTATGTTTAGTAAGAAATTTTATATTTGAAAGCTTATCTTTTGGCCAAGAACAATATGCATAAAATATACGGCCTTTCTGTAGCAAAGGAGATGTGTATTGAATGATCACAAATCCACAAATTAAAAAAGTGCATTGGTCAACAGAAACATAAGCACAAAAAAATGAATTTGAAACCATTCCTCTCAGGGGCTTAGAAAACTGGATTAAATATTGAGCAAACATTAATTACCATATAAAATGCAAAGAAGAAATCTAAAAAGAAAAAATAAAAAGCTTTTCATATTCACTTATTGGTTTTCTTCTTTTGACTGACAATATTAATAATTATATTATCTGCCTAAGTAAACCTTGCAATTGTGATAGTCTTTCTTGTAGTTCACATACGAGTTTGTAAAAAATGTACCATTGATTAAAAATGTAAGAAATGAAGGCAGATAAACATCATATGACCTATCCAGTCTGCTCACCCATCCAACCAGTCTACTATCCCTTCCTCACATTAGAGACCTAATCAGGCTCATAATAAAAAGAACATAGATATCCAAAAAAGCTTCCTAAATCAGCACTTGGATGTCCAAGTGCTGATAATCAAAATTGTCTTTCTGTACGTCTAGTGAGTTGTTCCAGCCTCTGTACATTCAGAACACAAGATGGGTGTGGTAGAGGCACGTTATGGGCAGCATTGGGCGGTCTCAAGGGTGAGTTAGACATGGACGTCTTGCAGTGATGATCAAACATTTTGCAAGACATCCTGGATGGAACATATACGTTTGGAACTAGACCTGTTTTAGAAGGGTCTAAGTGCCTGAACTGACCAGATGACCACTACATGCATCAAGGTAAGATATCCCCACACTCCCCCAGTGCTCACTGACCCCCCTCACACCCACAAAGATCAGAATACAAACATACATACCTGTCTCCAGAACTTCAGCACCTGGTATAGGAAAGCTTACCAAAGCTGCACAAAGTATTCTGGTGGGTGGGCTAGTGAACCATAAAGAGGAGTAGTAAGTCCCATAAGTCACTCTAACCGCTACATTTATGGTGGAAAATGTGAGCCCACCAAACCCTACTCTACTATCATATAGGTACTACCTGCAGGCATAAAGGCTATTGAGGTTGTAGGCAGGTGGGTATAGTGGGTTTTAGAGGTGTTTTGTGGGCTCAGCATAACCTATAAGGGAGTCCTGGTGAGATGTTTATCTGGTACCCTTAATGTGAAGTTCACAGCTGTGCCCTCTAAGATCCTCACTGCTCTGTTGCCATGTCTGGGTAGCCAGTCCATTACAGGACTGGCCCCTCCCATGTCCAAATGGTCTTCTTCTGGGCGTTTGGGACTTGGACAAAATTTTGTTCGAAAATGTGGTATAAAGATGACATCCTGGTGGGCTGGGCGTCCCAGTGGCCTGGATGTCCAAATAGAGGATTTAAATATATATATATACTTAACCCAAGCGTTCTTGAATTCAGATACAATCTTTGTTTTTACCACCTCCACTAGGAGACCATTACATACATCCATAACCCTTCCTGTAAGGGAGTGTTTCTTTAGATTACTCATTAATCTATCTATTTCACCTTCATTTTCTCCCCCCCTTTCATTCCAGAGATTCCTGTCAGTTGAAAGACTCATCTCCTATACATTTATATTATGTTATTGTTAACTAAAAAAAAAAAGTATCTGCATATAGTATATGTAAACTGTTTTGAGTGTACCCATAGAAAGGCGGTATATCAAGTACATGACCCTTTTAACCTATTAGTAACAAGGTCTCATTATATAAACTGGGATCTATGCTAAAACAGCACAAGTTAGTGGTAAAATATGTATTAGCTCACACTAAGTATGTTCTATAGAAGCACAAAATTAGATGGCAGATACAACCCATTATCAAACTTATTATCGTGTATATCTTAGAAAGAACTATAATATTTAGGTAGATACATTTCAGTCACGATTGGATAAAAATATTTCTTTCTTAGAAAGTGTAACATAAAATGCTGATTTCCAAGTGTAAATAGACTCATATAGAATTAGGTCATGCCAAAATTATGTTTGATGCAAGCTGGTATCTTCTTGAACAGTAGATATGCTCAGGACAAAATTTGGGTACAGCATGGACAAAGATGCAGTGTAGGCACATTCTTTATAAAATATGCATGATTGCCACCTAGGTTCTAAAATCCCCCCTTACAGCTTATGAGGCATTATCTAAGACACTCAATAGCTCAGGATCTGCCTGTTTTGTTGATTGGTCCAGTCAAATTTGATTGTCTGACTTTACAGGTTATTGTGATGGCCATTATTAAGGATATCTTAGCACTCCACCGACAAGCTGGGTCTATGGAGAATGCAGTTAGAATGAAGAGTTCTTGGACCTTAAAAGATCTAAATCCACTATTAGACCAAACACATTCTAATAGTAGTATCTGCCTATTTAAGCCAATATACTGAAGTCTGACCTATATGTATTTTGGGACTATGCCAGAGAGACTGATATGGGATGATATCCAGTGTAGCTGTGACAGTTTGTTTATTGCTTACAAAGCTTGAAAGGTGGCGTTCATGATTAGATTGCATTCATGGTTATTTTTCATCCGTCATTCGATATTCTTGAATATACCAATATTCCTACTTTGCAAAATTCATTGCCAGCTTATTATACTCTTCACACAGCTTGGCAAATGCTGTGTTCTGAAAAATGGTGATTTTAGGATGGGGGGACCCCAGGGCATGCAGGGAAACCCCCCAAAATCCAAATTTGAGTACCCCTCAATATCGGCAAACTCTGTGACTCAATGACACCACAGAGATGGTGCACATGGGGAAAGAAAGAAAGGAAAATTGGGCATAGAGAGACGAGTGAGGTAGAGATGCATGGGGAATAAAAGGTTGAGAGGGAGACATTTTGGATATGGTGGTGGAGAGGGCAGATTGAAGGGGATGCAAGGGGGAGGTATGTGGATATAGTGATGGAGGGATAATGTGGCATTATGCTGGAGAGGGGTGATAGAAGGAGAAATGAGCATGGGGTGGTGGGCAGTGGTGAAAAATGCTGCACATGATCTGGGGGATGAGAGAGGGAAAAATGTTGGATGTGGCAGTAGAGAGGGTGGGAGAGATGCCTGGATCTCTCAAGACAGATGGAAAGAGGGAGACATATTGCCAATAGGGGTGGAGGAGAGAAGAAGAAAAGTTGGACTTATGGAGGGACAGAGAGAGAGAGAGAGAGAGAGAGATGTTAATTGGGGAAGAGAATGGGGTCCGGAGGAAAGAAAGCGTACAGGGGGCAGAAATAAATAAATATTGGAAATGCAACAAGAGACTCATGAAATCATCAGACAACAAAGGGAGGAAAAATAATTGTATTTTCAATTTAGTGAACAAAATGTGTCAGTTTTGTGAATTTATATCTACTGTCTATATTTTACTCTATTTTTGTCTATTTTTCTATAGTTGTTACTGATTGCATATTTTAAAGTCATATGCCTTGACCTCTTTGAAAAAAAAAAAATATATATAAATTATAATTAACATTTTCTGTGTGCACAGTGTGCTTTGTGGGTTCTGTTTTTTAATGTTGTGGTTACCATTATGTATTAATAAGATTATATTGTGTGTATATGAAAAATAGATGAAAGAAATTACGTTACATTGAAAGATTAGGGGCTCCTTTTACTAAGGTGCGTTAGTATTTTTAGCGCATCCACAAAATTACCATGTGCTAAACTGTGCGGTACGCTTCTAGAATAACGCCAGCTCAATGCTGGCATTAAGGTCTAGCGTGTGTGGCAAGGTAGCATGCGCTATTCCGCGCATTAAGGCTTTAACACACCTTAGTAAAAGGAGCCCTAGGTTTCTTACCTCTGTTAATCTTCCTTCTTGTAGATCTCCTCTGGAGGCTGAACTAGCGGGTAGTGTATCTATTCCAGTCTTGGCTGCAGAACTTAAAAATAAAACCAACCCCCCCTCTGTGAGGTCACTTGTGCGGCCACAACCCTTGAAGTTCAGTAGGTAGCAAATACAGGAGTATCTAATACAAACAGGAAACACAAGAAAAAGAGAGGGGGTTGCAGGGACTCTCCGCTACAAATCAATGCTGCTCATGATAACCAAATGCATAATCAACAACCGCCAAAAAAAGGCCAAGTTAGAATAATAAAAAAATTGAAACATTTCATACCTGCAAAACTGTGGAACAGGTCACTAAAGAAGACCCAGCCTAAAGAGCAGAAGGGGCACCACCCCAGGACCATTAAAACCCCATAAGCTTACTTAAAAGGACATTCAGGGAAATTTTAATGAGGCTGGTCAAAGAGAGAAAGCCAGCTTACCAGTTACTGGCAGGCGACCTGCAAATTGGACAAAACAGATGGGCGGGAGTTCAGCCTCCAGAGGAGATCTACAAGAAGGAAATTTAGCAGAGGTAAGAAACATAATCTTTCATTCTTGTACAATCCCTCTGGAGGCTGAACTAGCAGGATGTATCAAAGCAGTCCCAAATCTCAAGGGGGGGGGGGGCAATGAGCGTGCCACCAGAAAAGAAGGGCCAAAGACCGCATCACATCAAGCAGGTAAAACCCAGAAAAAGTTTGAAGGGAAACCCACATGACCGCCCAACAAATCTCCTCAGGCAAGACCACATGAGAGTCAGCCCACGAGGAAGCCCTTCCTCCAGTAGAGTGAGCCCTCACCCCAAGGGGAGGCTGCTTCCCCACTGTCTCATGGGCCGTGGAAATTCCCGCATGTAACCAACATGAGAAGGTAGCCTCGGAAGCAGGCCGACCCTGGCATGTGGGTTCCGCCAGGACAAACAGATGGTCTGACAGACAGAAGTCGTTAGTAGCCTCAAGGCATCTCAAAAGGAGACGCCAAACCTCCAGAGACCGCAAGACACGGGTCTTAGACTTGGAACCCGATAGAACAAAAGTGGGTAGCCGAATTACCTGGTTGACATAGACTGCTGACCCCACGTGCAGAAGAAAAGAAGACACGATCCTCAAAACAACTACAGGCTCCGTGATGTGGAGAAAAGGATCCCTGCATGATATAGTCTGAAGTTCCAACAGACCCTGAGTAGAAGCGACCGTCCAGGGGTTCATAGATCAGACGAGCCAGGGAATGGAGAACCAGACTCAGATACCACGGAAGACACAGCAATCACAAGGGAGGCTGTAGCCTTCCTGCCCCCACCCCCATTAAGAAGCTGCAATGCATTTCAATGGCAGCCAGCAATACATAGTGCAAGCATAGGGAGATCAGTACTCAGGAGCTGATTAAACTGGATTTTTCAGGTCTTCTGACCGCTTCACCTTCCCTGTCACCTCAGATCATGACCACCAGGACTCCTCAGGGAAATCAGGGAAGACACGCGGCGCAGTTCCGATCCCGGCGTACCTCCTCGGAACCGCAGAAGCCTGCACTCTACCCCTTTGTGGATGAACCAAGGGAGAGATGGCTCCTGATCCTGGAGACCCGATCCAATCTGCAGGCTGTGCAGAGGGCTTACTGCAGTTTCAGGCTTACAGAGCACCCTCCAGAAGCAGACAAACTTTAAAATGTCTGCGATCTCCCATTTGCACAGAGCTGATCCACAGCACGTGGGCAAACCTGCGGTACCGAAGAAAATAAAAGACTAGGACTTGAGAAATAAAATCACGAGCAGAAGAAAACTAGAAATTCTCAGCAAGGCTGCAGAAACAAACTGAATTTCAAGGGGAGTGGCCGCACAGGTGACTTCTCAGAGGGGGTTGGTTTTATTTTTAAGTTCTGCAGCCAAGGCTAGAATAGATGCAGTACCCGCTAGTTCAGCCTCCAGAGGGATTGCACAAGAATCAGTGCTATTATTATGGGTGGGTGGGCTGGAGTGGAGCTTGGGCGGGGTACTTGGTTGGTATTTGTTAGGCTTAGGGTGTACTTGGCTTGAAGAAGTTGAGAAACAATGGTAGACGCCATACTATCTGATGCACAAAGTTTTATGGATCTTAGTGGAACAAAAAGTGCACATTGAATCCAGTAATTTATGTTGATCTTTGTTGTGAAATTGGTACTTTAGCATATACAATATACTTGAGCAAATCTACATTCATTCTGGTAAGCAGTATGGGATAGGTTTAAAACCATTTTTAATATTAATGTTTCAGTATCTTATAAAATAGCTATACTGTATTGTGTTTCTTGTGCTTATCTGAACACCTTAATGACAATAATATGAAACTATTTAACATGCTATTGCTTGTACATTAAAAACTGTACTAAAAAAGTGGAAAGACAATCAAGTGAATTTAATGTTTTGGTAGAACCCCCGTATGCATAATTTCTGCTTGGATGAACTGTGGCAGGGGAACAGTTTCAAGGAATCCACAAACAGCTCTAGAGGATTGCTGCCATGCCAGCAACCCATTTGAATCTTAAAAGATGAGGGGAGCTTTATAACAGGGTTGGGAGAAGGAAAGGACTTCCCAGACCATAGGCACCCCCTAAAGCTGTGAAATCCAGGGCAGTTCCCCTGGTTGCTCTTCCATCTTAACAACAGTCCTGATTATAACCACACCACTGTTGAATAGTTCTACTTTTTATTGAAATTGACGTCTTCCCATAGTGGGCTCCTTTTACGAAGCTGCGTTAGCGGTTTAACGTGCTTAATAGCACACACTAAACTGTCGGCCGCGCTAGACGCCAACGCCAGCATTGAGCTGGCGTTAGTTCTAGCCGTGTAGCGTGGGTTTAGCGCGCACTAAAAAGCTGCGTGTGCTAAAACCATTAACGCAGCTTCGTAAAAGGAGCCCTATATGTCTATATATACTTTTTATATTTTACTGCCACTTCAGTGAATATGTTTTTTTTTTGTATTTTGTTACTGTATTGCTTAGAAAAAAAATCATGGCACATATTTATTGAATATTGCTAATAGAGAATGACACGGTGACAAATTTTGTCACTGTTCCCGTCCCCGCGGATAACCGCGGGAAATAATTCCATGTCATTTTCTAGTATCTATTTCGACCTTGGTCCTTCTACACCAGCATTCTTCAAAGCAAAGCTTGCGGGTCAGTGGTTGTGGCCATTCATACTTTTGTTTCTTCCCTCTCTCCTTAAAGAATGACATGAAAATGGTTTCCCGTGGTTATCCGCGGGGACGGGGACGGTGATGAATTTTGTCACCGTGTCATTCTCTAATTGCTAAGATCTTACCACACAGCCAAATTTAAATAATGACTAATTGTTTCTAAATAAACACTACTAGAAAAATAATCAGATTTGAATGCAAGATAAGTTTAAAGGATTGTATAAGCTATTTCTTTCCGGCACTAAAGGAGTTAACAAAAAATAGGAGTTATATTCTACTAAAAAAGCAGGCAGAACAGAGCAAATGTCATTCTGCAGATGGCTGACCTCTTACCTTCTATTTGTTACAAATTCATACAAAATTGCTGGAATCACGAATGAAGCCTCTTAATGCTGTGATGCTCACAACTGAGAAGAGTACAATGCTTCATAGTAAAACCCAAAGTATAATAAACCTCATAACAGAAATATTTTCTCCCAGCATAATTATTTCTTGCTGTTTTGTTACAGCTGTCACACACTATTATTTTTTTAAAAAAATGTCATGCTATTATTATTATTATTATTTTTTTTTTAAACCTTTATATGTAAAGAAACTGTGATGTCTTGATCCACAGGCAGACCATTTGGAGGCTTAAAACTTGGCCTGATTCTTTCCAACCCTGTGCAATAAAAAAGGCATTGAATCAGCTCAAAGAAGACCTAGTAGCAACTAAGGGACAATTCTCTTTCCCTGCCCTCCTAATTCTATATAATGAATCAAAAGTTATTAATCAACTAGGTGGCTAAATTTTGGTATTCAAACAAAAGTCAAGTGCCAAAGGGGGAGGGTGTGTGTGTGAAACACCAGTTAGACGCTTCTGTAATCAGGTGCATTTATATAGCTTGATGCCTATGGGCTAGATTCACAAACCCACCGATCAAGTCCCGACCACTTAGCGACCCCATTTCCCTCTGACCCAATTCACTCGTAGCCGATCATCATCCAATCTGAACCGCACATGCAAATGAGGGGAAATGGCATGTAAAGTAGGTAGGCAGCGATTCACTAACAAAAACTTTGAACACCGAGTGGGCTGGCCGATCAACAAAGAAGCTACTGCTGGGGTCATTTCCGACTTCATCTCCTGCTCTCTACCCCGACTCTCCTGCTCTCGCTGCCCCCGACTCTCCTGCTTTCTCTGCCCTGACTTTCCAGCTCTCTGCCCCCGACTCTCCTGCTTTCTGCTAGCCCAAAGAGGGAAGGCTTCGGGACTGGGCCAGCACTTATCTGCCAAAAAAACTGGGGAGGAAATATACACCAGGTGAACTAGAGGACAGGGAGTGCAAGAAAGTAAAAAGGAAACAGAATCTCTCAGTGATCATCCTTATATTTTCTCCTTTCAAAGTGCATGAGGAGTGAGCGACAGAAGTGGGAAGCATGGGCTGAGGTAACAGGCTGGGAGAGGTTTAGAAAGGGATACACGCACGCTTGGACACTGGCACTTTTCACTAGCCATGCGCTGGTAGAAAGCGGAAGAACACTGGACTGCTCCTCTGAAGAAACTAGTGCTGCACGTAATGCACACTTTCCATCGCATTACCAACAATTTATAGATAACCGCTGTCTGGTAAACTTCTCGTCTTCTGCTCTATTGCTTTTTCAAACCAAATCCCCAGTAGGACCCAAAAGGAAATTTATTTAATCTAGACTACTCTCTCTGCCCCGACTTTCCAGCTCTCTGCCCCCAACTCTCCTGCTCTCTTTCTGCCCTGACTTTCCAGCTCTCTGCCCCCAGCTCTCCTGCTCTCTTTCTGCCCTGACTTTCCAGCTCTCTGCCCCCGACTCTCCTGGCCTTCCCCTGTAGTGTGAGCCCATGGGTTTAAAGTAGGTTAAAAACATGGGCTCGCTATAAAAAGTTTTAAAAAAGTAAAGTAAAAAAAAGTCACTGCTCTGTGGGCATGTACAGACCATCTAAAGATGGTCTGCGCATGCATTTGGATCACTATTCAGTGAGCCATGCAGTCAGTTGGGGGCGTGATTCTAAGCATTTGCATGAGGACGCTTCGTAAATCAGCCCCCCGCCCACGGATCGCATCGCTCATAGATCGGATCCAATCCGTGGGCTTAGTGAATCTAGCCCTAAGTGTTCTAATGTGTGACTGCAAAGGGGGCATTCACATGGGAGGGATAAACATCGGTTATAGATTTTCTAACTATTTAAGCACACGTTTTATTAAACATTTGTACTTAGGCACCTAACTGCTGCATTTAGGTGTGCCCATTTACACCCGCCATAGAGCAAGCAAATGCGATTGCACCTAATTGCTGATTTAGGCGAGGGACTCTTCTGTCTGCCTGCTTAGGCTAAACATAGAAATGTGATGGCAGATAAAGGCGAAATGGCCCATCCAATCTGCCCATCCAAAGCATCCACCATCTCCTTCTCTTCCTAAGAGATTTCAATATGTATACTTTGGAGGAAAGGCAGGTGAGGGGAGATATGATAGAGACATTTAAATATCTAATGGCATAAATGTGCATGAGGCGAGTCTGTCATTTGAAAGGAAACTTTGGAATGAGAGGGCTTAGGATGAAATTAGGCCCAGGAATAATCTAAGAAAATACTTTTTTACAGAAAGGGTTGTAGATGCATGGAATAGTCTCCCGGTAGAGGTGGTGGAGACAGCCTGTGTATGAATTCTGTGGATTAGGTACATAAATATACCATTATAGAATACACTAACTTACCACCTAGGTTTTGAGGCCCTGATTCTTCAAAGTGCGTCTCGATTTTAGGCAGCTGTAGGCGTCCTACAGCTGTCTAATCAGCCAATCGGAATGCACATTTAAAAAAAAAAATGCTCCCCAGGCAGGCCGCCTATATTGAAGGCGCCTCCAGGAGCCCAGGGAGGCCCGCAAGACGCCTAAGCTCGCCTAAAGGCCTTAGGCGAACCTAGGCGGCCCTACGCGTCTCCCTAGTAGAAGAAGAGACGCTTAAAATGTAGGCCAGCAAAATGCTGGTCTACATTGTAAGTAGATGCAGCCGCTATACTGATCGCGGCAAGGGATCTCTCTGCTGCAATAAGTATAGCGGCCGCGGCCACCTGTCCCATCACCGGCAGGAGGATGCCCAACTCCTCCTGTCGGAACCCCGAACCCCCTCCCCCCCAAACTCGTAATCGCCGACAGGATGATGCCCAACTCCTCCTGCCGGAAAGCCCGACGACCCCCCGTCTCAACTAATCTCCCTCCCCCAACTAACCTTTAAATGTTGGTCGGCTGGACGGGTCTTGCTGCTGTGCAGCCGACAGGCCCACCTCGTGGAAATGAGATGGGCCCGCCCCTTTCCGGCCCATCCCCGCTAAATCTAAGGCCTGATTGGCCCAGGCTAGGCACCTGGGCCAATCAGGCCTTAGGATTAGTGGGGATGGGCGGACTCGCTATGCCTAAGGCCTGATTGGTCCAGGCTTCTAGAGCATGGGCCAATCAGGCCTTACATTTAGCGGGGATGGGCCGGGAAGGGGCGGGCCCGTCTCATTTCCACGAGGCGGGCCTGTCGGCTGGACGACAGCAAGACCTGTCCAGCCGACCAACATTTAAAGGTTAGTTGGGGGAGGGAGATTAGTTGGGACGGGGGGTCGTCGGGCTTTCCGGCAGGAGGAGTTGGGCATCCTCCTGTCGGCCATTACGAGTTTGGGGGGGAGGGGGGTTCGGGGTTCCGACAGGAGGAGTTGGGCATCCTCCTGTCGGCGATTACCAGTTTGGGGGGAGGGGGAGTTCGGGGTTCGGGGTTCCGACAGGAGGAGTTGGGCATCCTCCTGCCGGTGATGGGACAGGCGGCCGCGGCCGCTATACTTATTGCAGCAGGGAGAGACCCCTTGCAGCGATAAGTGTAGTGACTATGTCTAATTTAACCCGATTCTCTAACCGGCGTCTGTACCATGGACGCTGGTTACAGAATTGGAGTTTAGTGTAGGACCGATTCTGTATAGGACACCTCTCCTGGGCGTCCTATACAGAATCAGGGCCTGAGTGCCTAACTTTTAGTGCTTTTTCTAGAATATGCACTCTATGAATCTTTGAATATCTTACCACCACCCCCACAAACAGTAAATCCTAAGCTCTAGTTGGCAAATAATTTCAGTTGATATACTTATTCACTTGTTATAAAGCAAGTGGGTTAACAGTCTTTTGGACTCCAAAATAAAGAGTATAATATTTAGTTGCATAATAATACTGTTCGTAAAGACATTTTTTTTTGTTTTGCTTTCTTCTACCTAATTCTTCTGTATTTCATTCAATAGAAAGGAGAATCTGATTGCAGCATTCCTTGCTTCGAGAATACCTCCCAGTTAACTTTTGAAATACCTCTGAATGATTCAGGATCTGCTGGACTTGGTGTGAGCTTAAAAGGGAACAAATCCCGAGATACTGGAGCTGATTTAGGAATATTTATCAAGTCTGTTATCCATGGAGGAGCTGCATATAAGGTATGGAACAGAGATATTCATATTTATGTAGTGGTATTTCCTGAAGGATAAAGAAAAGTAGTGAAAATATTTTATGTCCAATATTTACTAGAAATGGAAAATAACTTGATGGTTAGAGTAGAGGGCTAAGATTCAGGGGAATCCAACTGCAGCTCCTTGTGATTTTGGGCAAGCCACTTAGCTCCTCCACTCCCCATTGCTTGAGGCACATACTTAGATTGTGAGCCTTCCAGTGACAGAAAAAAAAACTAATGTATCCAAATGTATGCCATGTCTATAGATTTCAAACTTGTAGGCAGAATATAAAAAATTTAAATAAAATAAATAGGGCTGAACATAAACAATTTATATTGTTTTATTGATCAAAATTAAAACTGTTAATTGCACGATTACAACAATTTATTATTTCTATAGCACGCAGCACTGCACTTTGTACATGCAAGAGACAGTCCCTGTTCAGAAGAGCTTACACATGATAAAAGGGGAGTCAGAACATAGGCCTAGATTCACTAACCCTCCAATCCGTGTGCGATCCGTTTCCGTTTGCATGCAGGCTGACAAATTCACTAAAGGCCTGCATGCAAATGGTGACGATTGTTAACATGCCCCCTATCCACGGCCAGGATTACTAGAGAGTGATCCCCGCTCATGTGCACACCCTGACAGTAGTGACAGGAGAAGCAGCCTCCTGTCACTGCTGTCAGGGCTCAGCCCCGATCTCTCCTGCCTGCCCAGCTCTGCCCTGATCTCTCTTGCCTGTTCACCGGACTCTCCTGCCCTCTGCCGCCGTTCTCTGCAGTGCAAGCCCATGGTTTTAAAGCGGGCCTGCACTGCAGGGAAAGGCGGCAGAGAGCAGGAGAGTCCGGCGAGCAGGCAAGAGAGATCGGGGCGGAGCAGGGCAAGCAGAAGAGCCTAGACTAGCCCCACCCACCGGCCCGACACACCAGCCCTGCCTGACCACCCCCCACTGCCTCACCCATGACCGGCCCACCGGCCCCACCGCCTCACCCATGATCGCCACAGCCCTCGCCCTCCGTCCCTGCGACCGGTACGGCACGACCCACCCACCCCTGGCACCAAAACGTTGGGATCAGGAGGAGTGCTAAGTCCCTCCTGCTCCTAGTTCTCCCACCCCCGGCCCACCCCGCATACCTTTAAAATAGTTGGGAGCAGGAGGAGTGCCCGGTCCCTTCTGCTCCTTGGGACCAGGCTCCCTCAATCTTCGGGAGCAGAAGGGGTGCCCGGACCCTCCTGCTGCTAGGCCAATCTTTGGGAGCAGGAGGGGTGCCCGGACTCTCCTGCTCCTAGGCCAATCTTCGGGAGCAGGAGGAAAGTCCTCCCACTCCTGCTCCTCTGGCTGCCGCCCAATAGCGGACTTAGGCTCCACCCCGGCACATCATCTGATGCACGGGGAGGGGCCTAAGACACTGATTGGCTGAGGCACCTCGGGCTCTTTCAGAGGTGCTTCAGCCAATCAGTGCCTTAGGCCCCTCCCTGGACATCAGATGATGTGCTGGGGCGGGGCCTAAGGCTGCTATTGGGCGGCAGCCAGAGGAGCAGAATTGGGATGACTTTCCTCCTGCTCTGGAAGATTGGCCTAAGAGCAGGAGGGTGCAGGCAGTCCTCCTGCTCCCAAAGATGGAGGGAGCCTGGTCCCAAGGAGCAGGAGAGACCAGGCACCCCTCCTGCTCCCAACTATTTTAAAGGTATGCGGGGTGGGCTGGGCCTGACCACCTGGGCCGACCAGGGGTGGGCAGGGGGTTAGGAGGCCTAGGAGCAGGAGGGACTGAGCACCCCTCCTGCTCCTAACTTTTTGGTGCCGGGGGTAGGTGAGCCATGCTGGGAGGGGGACGAGGGCCGTATCGGTCGGGGGTTGGGGGCGGCCGTGCTGCAGCAGCATAGGCAATGTGGGTTTTTTAGGGGGGGTTTAGTGCTTATGGCAGAAGGGAGTTGGCATCCCTCCTGCTTGGGGGGGCATGTTTTTTATGGGGCAAATATTTTGCGTGTGTAACACACGCAAAATATTTATGCCATGGAAAAAAATGAATAAAAAAGACAGACAGGCCTATCAAAAAACCTGCAGACCTGACGGTAACTCAGTTACCGACAGGTCTGCAGCAGTCGGGTTTGCTAATAGTAAAACCCGATTCAAAATAGCCAAGCAATTGTTAGTGAATCAATCGCTTGGTTATTTTGCATGGGAGGGTCGGGATCGGATCGCTACAGGTGTTAGTGAATGGGGTTGGAAGGAAATTTGGTCGCAAAGGGCTCGCAAACCGATTTGCTTAGTGAATTTGGGCCATAGTGCTCATGTAGGGAATTAGAGGGGGCTGAAGAGGTTAATTATATAAAGATTCAATTAAATAAATTAAAACAAATTAAATAAAGATTAATTGCATAAAGTGTCCCTCTCACATTTCCTCTTGTATTGTACAAGATATAGACAATAGGTGTAAATTCTCAAAACTGACATATTTCAGTTACAAAACTGAAAATAGAATAATTTATTTTACCTTTGGTGATTTTATTTATCACCTCACTCCATGTCTCTGGTTTTGATTCCTTCTGTCAGTGTTCTGAATTCTGTTTCCTGGGCATTTTATCCATTCACTATTTTTCTCTCCTTTCTTTTTCACTTCTTGCCCTATATCCATTTTTCACATTCACCTTTGTTCCATTTTCTTCCTCCTTCTCAAATCTACCTAGTTTCCATCTTTTCCCTACACTTCTCTCTGGGCAGCAGTTTCCTTCCTCTCTTTTCCCTTTTCCTCCTTCCATGTGCAGAATTTATTTCTTTCCATTAATGTACACAGATGGATCAAGCACTGGCTGTCAGGTAGACTACAGAGGGTCGGAGTAAAGGGCCAATATTCTGACTGGCGGGGAGTCACGAGCGGTGTGCCGCAGGGATCGGTGCTGGGGCCGCTACTCTTCAACATATTTATCAATGACCTGGAAACGGAGGCAAAGTGTGAGGTTATAAAATTTGCAGACGATACCAAGCTCTGCGCCAGAGTTAGGACCAGGGAGGAGTCTGAGGAACTGCAAAGGGACCTCGATAAGCTGGAGGACTGGGCAAACAAATGGCAAATGCACTTTAACGTAGATAAATGCAAGGTCATGCACATAGGGAAAAAGAACCCGTTGTTCGAGTATAAAATGGGGGGGAGATTGCTGGAAGACACCGGACTTGAGAGAGACTTGGGTGTGCTAGTGGATCCATCCATGAAACCATCCGCACAGTGTGCAGCAGCCTCGAAGAAAGCCAACAGGATGCTGGGCATCATCAAGAGGGGCATATCAACCAGGACGCGGGAAGTCATCATGCCGCTGTATCGAGCGATGGTGTGCCCACATCTGGAATACTGCGTTCAATATTGGTCGCCGCACTTCAAGAAGGACATGGCAGTTCTTGAGAGAGTCCAAAGGAGGGCAACAAAACTGGTAAGAGGGCTGGAAAACTTCCCATATGCTGAGAGGTTGGATAAACTGGGGCTCTTCTCTCTGGAAAAAAGGAGGCTCAGGGGGGATATGATAGAGACCTTCAAAATACTTAGGGGCATAGAGAGGGTGGACAGGGACAGGTTCTTCAGACTAAAAGGGACGACAAGTACGAGGGGGCACTCAGAGAAACTGAAGGGTGATAGGTTCAAATCAAATGCAAGGAAGTTTTTCTTCACCCAAAGGGTCGTGGACAAATGGAATGCGCTCCCGGAGGAAGTGATCCGGCAGAGTACAGTACAGGGATTCAAACAGGGATTGGACAGATTCCTGAGGGAAAAGGGGATCGTGGGATACTGAGGGAGGTGCTGGGGTGTTGCATAAGTATAGACAGCTCACCAGGTCGTGCAGGTGCAAGGCCGGAGGGTTAGGACATTGATGGGAAGATAGGACTTCGATGAGAAACCTAGGGGGCAAGGGGGCCCCTTCTGGTGATTAAGGCAGGTGACCTGTTGGGCCGCCGCGGGGGCGGACTGCTGGGCGGGATGGACCTCTGGTCTGACCCGGCAGAGGCACTGCTTATGTTCTTATGTTCTTAACATGTCCTTCCTTTCCCCTCAGTCTGTGTTCATTTTCCCTCTCTTTTCCTTTCCCTTCCCTTCATTCATTCATGCCCAGCATCTAATTGTTTTTCAGTTTCATTTTTCCAGTCTCTGTCCCTCTCTACCTCTCCCTCCCCCCCTCCCCACCATCCTGCATCTCTGTCTCTTCCTCCTCTTTCCAAAAGTTCTGGCATCTCTGGCTGCCTGCTTTTCCTCTCCCTTCTTCTCAACATTTCCCTCCCCTCTGCCTTCTAGCATCTTTCACATTGCTCCCCCTCTTCTGCAACCAGTGGCGTATGGTGGCATTTATAGCTGGGGATTTTTTGATGAGCTAAACCAGGGGTGACTAACCCCAGCCCTCAATAAGTCAGGTTTTCAAGGTTTCCATAATGAATATGCATGTGATCCATTTGCATACATTGGAGGCAGTGCATGCAAATAATCTTAAATATATATTCATTGGAAAAATTCTGAAAACCTAACTAGATTGAGGACTAAGACTAGACACTCCTGTGCTTTAATGTTAGTGCAATATGCACCCTTAACCAAGGTTAATATGTTCACTGTTTGTACTGAATGATGTCTCATCTTAATCTCTGTCTGAGTCACCTATAACATTTGCTACTTCTCCTTTGATTTGTTATTAATGTGAAGAAACAAGTTCCATATCATTACCGCTTTTCTAAAATCTAACCTTTAGAGTTAAACATAGACTGACTTATGTGGTGTAGAACTCCAGATTCCATTTAAAAAAAAGTACTTTGTGCAATGTAGACTGTGATATTTTGAGGGTGAATCAGCAAGTTATTGTGAACCCACAAATGAGGCAAAATCAGAGAGCAGCAGGCACAACCTCCAGGGTGCATGTACTAAATATCTGGGTCTAATTCTGTCCACAATTGTCATTGTTGTTTTTTTGTTGTTGTTGTTGTTTTAATGCTGACCACCAAGGGCTGATTATTACACTCAATATGCCTAATTCTGAAATTGGAAATCTATATATATTATTGCCTCTCCATCTATTTTTCCCATAAAAAGAAAGAGTGTGGGAGAGGAAGGAAAAATGTGTTAGGCTCTATTTAAAACAGAAACCTCCCTCATGGCAGCACCTTCCTGTGGTCGTGGTAGGTAGTGGATACAAGAACGATCCCCACTCACTTCTGCACAAAGCCAGTTCCTTCTTCAAAATAGCTTGTGAGACTGCCCCAGGAGATCCTGACAGCCCTATTGAGATTCAAATTGGCATAAGCAGGAGCAACATCAATAGGGCTGCCAGGACCTCTCATGGCAGTCTCGGAAGCTGTTGTTGGAACCCATTTTGAAGGAACAGTGACAGCAGGCAGGAACAATGGAGCTTCATTCCTGCCCCCCAAAAAAGACCAGGAAGGAACAAATCAGGGGAAAACAAAACCACAGACACAAATACAAAGAAACCAAAATGGAATTGTCCACCAGTGAGGGCCTATGGGTGGTCTGGAGGCCCAGGGGAGGGGTCGGGGAGCATAGAGAGTTATCATGGGAGGGGAAGGGAAGGAGTTTTGGTGTCTAAAAGAGTGGTCAAAGCTATTCTACTTTCTAGTGGCAGAAGAAGATAAAGTTATTCCACCAATATTGATGCATTGATGTCTGATCTAGTATTGCTGAATGATGACTGTTTCTTATGGAGCAAGTCTATCAAGAGCAGTAGGCAACAGAGTTCAACTTATACACTCCCCTCCCCAAGTCTAAGGAAGCAGTAGGTGGCTTTCTGAGCCAATGCTTTCCTTGCCCACCCCCATGCCTTTCCCCAGCAGCAACAGTAGGAACTTAATGCTTTTGCTGCTCTTCCTCTAACTGTTGGCATAGTGCACATGTGCAGAACTGAGCTGATGGGACTTAGAGATCCCTGCCAGACACAGTTGCTGACTTTTTGAAACATAAAAACTTGGCACCAGCCAGCCACCACCCTGTTCCTCCTCTGTTCTGCTCTTTTCCTCACCCTGTGCCACTATAATTATATTTATGGTGCACAGGAGTGGTGCTTAAATAGAAGCCTAACAGCAAGGAGCTAAAGATGATGCTTGACGGATGTCCGTGTCCCATATATGGCTAGACAGATCAGGAGGGGCTGAAATTAGCTTTGACGATGACTCCAGCAGTGAGGCAGTATAGCTGATTCTGGACAGACTTCTAAGGTCTCTGCCTCATATGTGACAAGAAGGATGAAGAACAGTTATGCATATTTTATTATACCACATTCAGATCATTTAAGTAAAGGTGTTACCTATCTCAGGCAAGATAGGAAGACATTTTATACTGAAACTTAGCAAGTAAAACAAATAATTACTGGTTTGTTTCAACAATGCCTTGAGAATGTTGGGCACTCAGGTCTTTATTTGCCATAATCTACTATGTATGGATTGGATTTATTATATTTTAGATATCGCTTATACTTGAGTATTACCAGTAAGCAGTTTACAATACTAATACGTTAGAAATGAGGATTACATTTTCTTTTTATTAGTTCAAAGATTTTATTGATTTTACAGAAAAAGTACAGAAAAAGAGAAATGGGTTACATTTTTTTTTTTTTGTCAAGGTTTGTTTATTGAAATTTTTCAAGATACAAAATATGGATGCATATATCTAAACATAGTTAATGAGAGGTACAATCAAACAGTAAAATGAATAGATGCATATTTAGATGGCTATAAGACATTCCATCAGTAATCATCGTATAGACAAAGTAGGAGTGCACCTTATATCTAATATTAACATCCAGAAGAAGTGGTAGCAAGTACGAATCAAAGTAAAATAACAAAAATGTCTAACATCAATGTAATTTGGATAAATAAATCATCTTCTGCAAAACAATAGATATATATAAATAGAACACAAATAGTTGTGCTAAAAATGAGAAAAATTAAATAAAAGCAATATTATATGGAAGCAAGGATATCAAGATTGATTGGGGCGCAAATATAGTTTTAATGAATTCCACTTGGATTGAGATTGGAGAAACTTGTTAGAGGCCTTAGCTAAGTATGTTTCAGACCGGTAAGTAAGGCAAACCAAGTTCCACCATTGAGAATAAGAGGCTTTAGATAAGTCTTTCCATGAAGACAAGAGAACCTTAAGGGCTAGGGAGAGTAAGAGGTCCAGCAGGAAATAATCTGAATCAGGTATTATGTCGTTTAATGAGAAAGACTTCAGCAGAAGCATTTGATATGTCAAGGGAATATCTATATGAAATATAGAGCATACCGTATCCCATACTGAGGACCAGAAAGAGTTGATGGAGGAGCAGGAGAAGAGAAGATGCTTCAGAGTGCCATCAGATAAGTTGCATGTCCAACAATTCTTAGAGAAGGAGGGATTAATACGGTGAGATCTTATGGGAGTCCAAGTGGCTCTATGAAGTAAGAAGAATGATTGTTGAAGAATGGAGGCAGAGCGAGAGGTGTGAAAGGTTGATTTAAATATATATGCCCATGTCTCGTCAGAAATTGAGATATCTAGGTCAGATTCCCAAGCAGATTGTAGGGAGGACAGTGGGAATGGCGTGAGAGATTTTAGATGTTTATAGAAATGAGAGGCTGTATGACCCATCGCTAAAAATTGTTTGGAAAGGGTAACTAAAGTAGGGATAGGCAAGAGTGTTACTGAGCCAAGTCCGGCTTTTCGTACCGAAGATTTTAATTGCAACCAACGGTAGAAATTTGTTTCTTTGATTGCAAAATCGGTCAGGAGCTCATAGAAAGTAAGGAAAGACCCGTTCATATGGCAGATGGATCCTATATCCCATATACCTTGGTTGTACCAAAAAGGCCAAGAAATAGATTGACCATCAATTTTGATGAGTTTATTAAACCAAATGGGACAATAGGCAGACTTGTTCCATGGTGTTTCTAATTGCTGATCTAGGTCAGTAAGGACTTTATAAGTGGTCCACATAATGGGATTTTTGATCAACTGAGGAGGGTTAGTTGTGCCCATCAATCTAAAAAGGGGGAAAGGAAGTGCAAGAGAAGATTCCAGTCGTAACCAATTGGGTATGTCTAGGGAAGAGGAGGCGGAAATCCATTCGGCTCCTTGACGAAGAAGAAATGCTTGGTGGTAATATTTGAGGTCAGGAAAATTAACACCGCCCAAGTGAGATGGAGCTTTCAATTTTTGAATAGAGATTCTATGAGGTTTATCATTCCAGAGGAAGTGGGATAGTGAGGATTCCATCTGTTTGTAGAAGGATGGAGGAAACATAAGCGGAAACATGTTACATATGTATGTAATCTTGGGGACCACCATCATTTTAATAGTATCCAATCTACCCCACCAAGATAAGTGAAGTGGAGACCATGCTGAAAGAGTGGTTTTAATCTGAGCAATGAGTTTAGAGGAGATTATTTGTGTAGTGGATTTCAGATCCCTATCAAATGTTAGACCTAGATACTTAATCCCCGAGGTAATCCAAGTGAGCGGTTGTGAAGGAATATGAAAAGGGACACAGGAGTCATTTAGAGGCATAAGTTCAGTTTTGTCCCAGTTAATTTTGTAACCTGAGAGAGTGGAGAAGAAGTTAATCAGTTGTATTAGTGCGGGCAATGAGGTCTCCGGGTCTGAAAGATATAGCAAGACGTCGTCGGCATAGGCCGATATCTTAAATTCTATGTTAGCAATGGTGATACCCTTAATATCTGGTGAGTTTCTGATGGCCTTAAGCAGAGGTTCAAGAGCGAGGTTGAACAATAGTGGGGATATGGGGCATCCCTGCCGGGTGCCTCTACAGAGTGTAAACAGCGGTGTAGTGTCATCATTTACTATGATTCTAGCAGTAGGAGAGTTGTATAAAAGAGATATCATATGTAGGAAGGGTTTTGGAAAACCAAATTTTGATAGTACAGCAAATAAGTAAGGCCATTCCACTCTGTCGAACGCCTTCTCCGCATCGAGGGAGACTAATGCTGAGGAACTGGTGTCCGACAGAGTGGAGTGAAGTACATGGCATAAAAGCCTGGTATTATCAGCTCCATATCTACCCTTCAGGAAACCAACTTGATCTCTGTGTATAAGATTTGAAATAACTTTTTCCATTCTAAATACTAATATTTTAGCATATAGTTTGTAATCCAGGTTCAATAATGATATAGGACGGTAGTTCTTAACAAGTTGATGGTCTCTATTCGGTTTTGGTAGAACAACAATATTTGCTTCCAGGAAACGGTGCAATTGAGATGATTTTGCCAGGAGACTTTGGAAATAAGAGAGAAGATGAGGTGTCAAGATAGGAGCGAATGATTTGTAGAATTCCGCTGTGAGGCCATCTGGGCCAGGAGATTTAGCATATGATCACGTTACCCCAATTCTGAAAGATGCCCACTGGCTTCCTGTGGCCCATCGAATTACTTACAAAATTATTCTCCTGACCTTCAAAATAAAATCCTCCCATCTGCCTTCATTTCTACATAAACTTCTCATCCCTCAATGTTCATCTCGTACCTTAAGATCCACAAATCAAAATCTTCTTCTGATCCCCTCCATCAAAAGTTTTTATTACACACGGAAAATAAATTTCTCTGTTACTGCCCCAATGCTATGGAATTCTTTACCACAACTTCTTCGTGATGAACAACAATTAGATAAATTTAAAACAGGCTTAAAGACTTTCCTATTCCGTGATGCTTTTATTTCTGTTTAGTAGCTAACTCTCAGTCATCTTCACTCGTTCAACATCACAAATTTCATTCTAATGACTTTTCCCTTCCCAAATGTTGTTTTCCCATCCCCTCTTTCTCCCTTTTCTCTCTACATTGTAACTTTACCCTTCCATAAACCTCTTCCCTCACAATCAAGTTTGTCTAGTCTATGTCTGAATATACACTATTTGTACCTCTAAATGTAGAATATTTTAACTCCCCTTCCCTATTTAATTTATATTTTTATTGTAATGTACACCGGCCAGATATTTATTTGATGGTCGGTATAGTAAAACCAAATAAACTTGAAACTTGAAACTTGGAAGTGAAGTGATGGCTCGGGTGATTTCTTCAAGAGAAATAGGTTGGGAGAGAGACTCCTGTTGAGAATCAGTAAGTGAGGGTAGATCAAGTGAATGAATAAATTTTTGTATAGTTTCTGCCGACGAGGTAGATTCAGAGGTGTATAGGTCAGCATAGAAGGTACGGAAGTCTTCTAATATATCTTTGGTAGTCGTGTGAAGTAGTCCGTTGCTCGATTTGATGTGTGTGATGCGGTGTTTGGAGCGGCGTCCCTTGAGGTAGGTGGCCAGTAAATGACCCACTTTATTGGAGGAAGCATAATAGGTGGCTGAACGACGGAAAATCGTAGCTGAAGCAAGGGAGCTAAAGATTTCGTTGTATTGAAATTTAAGTTGTTGCAGTTGTTTGTATAGAGAAGGATCATGATGGTCATAGAGATGAGTCTCATAGGCATGTATATCAAATTCCAATTGATGCAAAGTGGATTTTCTCTTCTTTAGTTGATGGGCTGAGTAACTGATAGTTTCACCTCGGAGCCATGCTTTATACGTTTCCCAGATGATGGAAAATTCCATATCTGCAGAGATGTTTGTGTCGAAAAAGGCACTTGATTCCTTATTAATATGGGAGAGGAAGGACTCATCTTGGAGTAGAAAGTTGTTCAATTTCCAGTGTCTAGATTTGGATATGGAGGACCAGTTAAAAGTACAAGAGACCGCTGCATGATCTGAGATAGTGATATCATGGATTTGTGATGAAGTTACGAGGTTAACCAGGTCCTTGGAACCCAGGATATAGTCAATCCTAGAGAATGATTGATGTGGTGCTGAATAAAAAGTGAAGTCTTTGTCAGTGGGATGAAAAATTCTCCATATGTCTGTCCAGCCATAGGAATCCATCAATTTGATAACTTCAGATCGAACTCTGAGTTTGGCCGGACGGCAAGTGGACGATCTGTCTATGAATGGATCTAGTGGGAAGTTGAAGTCTCCAGCAACAATGGTGTCCGATGTGAGAGAGGAAGAACACACAGTTCGGAAGTGATGAAAGAAGGCAGGGTCATCTGCATTTGGGGCGTAGATGTTAAGTATCTTCAGGGGTTTCCCTGAGATTGAACCCTCGATCAGAGACCATCGGCCACTGGGGTCAAAAAGATGGGAAGAGAGTTGGAAGTTTAACGATTTTTTCATCAGGGTAACAACCCCATTTTTCTTATTTAGGGCAGGTGCTGCAAAGCAATGTTGGACCCAGCCACCGGAAAGATTTTGAGCTTCCTCCCCACTGAGGTGAGTCTCTTGAAGAAGACATATATCCGCATTAAGGTGCTTTAGATAATGTAGAATTTTTTTACTTTTGATGGGGCTGTTGATGCCCTTGACATTGAGAGTTACCAGATGAATGTCAGTCATTTGGGAAAAGAGATTGAATCCTCAGAATAGTTGAAATAGTGTACCAATACTGGGAATAGAAGAGATATTGGATGTCTTCCATGAAAGAATGATAATGTTGAAAAATTAAAGAAGAAAATAAATAAAAGAAGTGATTCATACTTGACATGTAAACATACAATGAACAAACAAGGAACCAGAGTTGGGATCCCATGCTGTCAAGAGGATCTCAGCTTCTTCCTCCCAAGAGCCCGGTATATTGAACATGAAGGTGAACACAGCTCCAGGGAAATATGAAAGATGGTATATTTGGTCAGATTGGCTCAGGTCATAGCTCCTACAGTGTCATCCAAAAATTGTTGCAGTGCAATAGGTTCATCAAAGTTTTTAGTGATGTTGTGGTACGTCACCCGCATTCTGGCCGGATAAAATAACCCATACTGCGCTCCAATATTTTTTAACTGAGGACGCATAGCCAGGAATGCTTTCCTTTTTTGTGCCGTGGTTTTAGAGACATCAGGAACAAATAATAGTCTTTTGCCTTCTGTAGAGAGAGCAGGAGATGATTTGGCTGCTTGTAAGATTTGTATTGCTTGCGTGTAGCGCAGGAGTTTCATAACTATAGGTCTTGGTGGTTTGGATGGTGTTGGAGGGCCTGAGGGGACCCTATGTGCCCGTTTGATTTCCAGATCAGGTTGAAATTTGAGCTTCAGCATGGATGGTATGAATGAGTGTAGATATTTCAGCATGTCTGATCCCTCAGTGGATTCAGGGAGCCCAATGAGACGCACATTGCTCCTTCTCATTCTATTAGAAATATCTTCCAGGTCTTTTTGCAAAGCAGTAACTTTCATCAGATCGCGCCGGATTTCTGTGTACTGAGAGTCATGTGCGTCGAGGCGCTCCTCTGTAAGATCGATGCGTGCGTTTTGCTGCTTTAACTGTGTCATAATATTACTCATCTCGTTTTTAATGTCGGCTGTAGCGGCAAGGTTTTCCTGCATTAGATCTCTCAGAATCTGAAGATCTTGAGAGATAGAGGTGCCGTTTTTGGCTGCAGATGTTTGTGAGGCCTTCGCTGGGGAGGGCGGCTCGTGTTTCGTCCGCTTAGATGCTGGATGCGCGGCCGTCGAGCTCGTGGACGGCGCGGCGTCAGCTCTATTCGGTTTAGAAGACATTCCGATTGCGGGTAAATATTATCTCTGACCTGTGCGATTTCTCTCCGGGGCTGAAATTGTAATTTTGAAACCGGGCTGCAGCGGAGGAAGCGTGCTAAGCGGCCATCTTGAGTGCAGGCACGTGACGCCCCCAATGGGTTACATTTTTAATCATTAGAAAATTGTCCCTCTCTGTCCCAGTGGGCTCACAATCTAATTACTATGAAATTAGGGTGTAGATATTAAGATATTTTTATTTTCACCTTGAGTGACAGACAAAAATAAGTTCCCATAGGAAATAATGTCATAATCATTAAGTATTAGTACTGTATCACCTAAGTTCAATATAAACTGTGTATTTTGATAAAGTGGAGACTCCTCAACAGTTACATATACTGTCCATATAAATGGATTTTAAGGAACTAAAGGAGTAGCTGTATCTATTTAGGAAACTGTTAAGGAGTCTTGAGATCCAAACGTTTGTTACTTGTCACTAGCCCTTTTACTACACATCACTATGCTGTTTCCATCCAGAGTTTTCTCTGGATTAATTAAGATCTGAAAAGGAGAGATTCTTAGTTTAGTTAACCATTCATGCAGGTCTCAGTGTCCATTATATGATAGAATTTATCTTGTTGAGACTTGGAATTTTAAATGTATTTGTAAAGTGCAGTGGAGTATGTGGATTTCCCCACCATGCAGTGGTATATTTGCTCCAATATGCAAAGTACAGATGAGAAAAAGGCTCTGTAGTATGAACAAACAAAAGATTCAAGTACTAAGTTTGGCAAATTAAATTTAATGTGGACAAATGCAAAGTGATGCACATTGGGAAGAATAACCTGAATCACAGTTACCGATCTAGGGTCCACCTTGGGGGTTAGCGCCCAAGAAAACGATCTGGGTGTCATCATAGACAATATGATGAAACCTTCCGTCCAATGTGCAGCAGTGGCCAAAAAAGCAAACAGGATGCTAGGAGTTATTAAAAAAGGGATGATTAACAAGACTAAGAATGTTATAATGCCCCTGTATTGCTCCATGATGCGACCTCATCTGGAGTATTGTGTTTAATTCTGGTCTCCTTGTCTCAAGAAAGGTGCTAGAAAAGGTTCAAAGAAGAGCAAACAAGTAAGGATGGGGATGGAACTCCTCTCGTATGAAGAAAGACTAAAATGGTTAGGGCTCTTCAGCTTGGAAAAGAGATGGCTGAGGGGAGATATGATTGAAGTCTACAAAATCCTGAGTGGAGTAGAACAGGTACAAGTGGATCAATTTTTCACTCCGTCAAAAATTAGAAAGACTAGTGGACACTCGATGAAGTTACAGGGAAATACTTTAAAAACCAATAGGAGGATTTTTTTTCACTCAGAGAATAGTTAAGCTCTTGAATGCATTGCCAGAGGTTGTGGGAAGAGCGGATATCATAGCTGGTTTTAAGAAAGATTTGGACAAGTTCCTGGAAGAAAAGTCCATAGTCTCTTATTGAGAAAGACATGGGGGAAGCCACTGCTTGCCCTAAATTGGTAGCATGGAATATTGCTACTCCTTGGGTTTTGGCCAGGTACTAGTGTCCTGGATTGGCCACTGTGAGAACAGGCTACTGGGCTTGGACCATTGGTCTGACCCAGTAAGGCTATTCTCATGTTCTTATGAGGGGTGCTGAAAAGTTCTCAGTCCAATGAAGACGGGAATGATGTGGAGCCATGGAGCTTATAAATTATTCCACATATTCACTCCAAGAAATACTCTGATGTCTATTCACTAAAATAGTTCTCCACTGCTTCAATCACCTCCAAATCACTCAAAAATTGTCATCCTTTCAAACTCTTTTAAGGTTTGGAAACAGAAAATAGTCAGATGGAGCAAGATCTGGTCTAATCTATTCTTCGGTTTATATACCGGATCATCTCGTAACAGAGCTCGACTTGGTTCACAAATAATTAAAGACCAGAATACATTAAAATGAGAATATGAAAAAGGGAATGTTAAAGTGCTATCAATTAGTTAGTTCAGTAGTTAAGTCATTTAGATATTGTGTAAACAGCAGAGTTTTTAGGACTTTGCAAAATTGTTAGTAGCTCACCTATCAATCTAACAGAATCAGGAAGTCTGTTCCAAGTTTCTACCAGTTTGAAAGCAAAGGATTGGCTAAGCTTTCCAACTGATTTGATTCCTTTAGAGGAGGGGAACAATAGTTTATATTTCTGTGTAATCCTCGAGTGGCAAGATCTAGAAGTATTCCAATATAAGGGGACTAAAGGATCAAATATTCCATAGAGAAGCTTAAAAATAACACAAGCTTGTTTGAACTGGATCCTAAAACAAACTGGGAGCCAATGAAGTTTTCTCAACAGAGGAGAAACATGATCATACTTTTTTTCCCCGAAAATGAGTTTAGCTGCCATGTTTTGTATTAATTGTAGTCGTTTTAGACTACCCTGATTGATGCCCATATAAACAGAATTACAATAGTCCAGCTGGGCAAGCACAATGGAATAATGAATAATTGAATAATATTCTTGATGGAATAACGATCTAACTTTTCTCAACATACGCAAACTAAAAGAAGCACTTTTTTGCTAAAGAGTTTATCTGTTCATGAAATGTGAGTGTTGAGTCCTGGATAATACCCAGGATTCTGGAAGAGAAATCTATGTAGCAAAATTCCTGTTTTCAGTGTGAGATTTTTTCCAATCTAGGCCCGATCCAAAGCAATTTAGTTTTAGTAGCATTCAATTTCATTTGAATGGACAACGCCCACATCTGAAGATCTGGTGAGTAGAATGGATAGTCCATGCACTGAAACACCAACTGCATTAAAACATCCATCATTTTGCCAACCTTGTGAGCAGATGCATTGTCTTGCAAAAAGAGAACTCCTTTCTGCAGCTTCCCTCTCCTTTTGCGTTCAGTGCCTCCTTTAATCAGCACAGCAAGTTACAATAGTATTCTGCATTAACTGTTTGGTCTCTTGGAAGATAGTCATTACAACACTGTCCTGATCCCAAGACATACTGGCCATGACCTTTCCTGCTGACTTTTGGGTCTTGAATTTCCTTGGCCTTGGAGAACCTGCGTGCTGCCATTGCATGGACTGTTGTTTTGTCTCAGGACCATAATGGTGTAGCCGTGTTTCATCCACTGTAACTAGTTGTTCGAAAAATTTGGAACCATCTTGCTGAAAATGCTGCAAACTCAAAGTTGTTTCTCATTAGCATTCAAACGTTTGGGCATCCACTTGGTTAAAAGCTTCTGCATATCCAGCTGCTCATAGATTATACACCCAATTTATTTATTTATTATTTTAGTTTTCTATACTGTTCTTCCAGGGGAGCTCAGAACGGTTTGCATGAATTTATTCAGGTACTCAAACATTTTTCCCTATCTGTTCCAGTGGTCTTACAATCTATCTAATATACCTGAAACACTGGGGGATTAAGTGACTCTAATTCCCTCAATATTCTAATTCATTCTCTTATAATATCCAAAATCGACTACTGCAATTCACTATATAAAGGATTATACCAAAAGGATATCAGACGTCACCTATACAAAATACATCAATAAAAATTATCACAAATTCAAAAAAATTTGATCATGCCACTCCTTTGCTGAAGAATGTTCACTGGTTGCCCATTCATCATCAGATTATTTATAAAATTGCCCTTCTTACTTTTAAGACCCGGCAGACCAATGCTCCAGCATTTATAGACAAAATTCTTATCTGATATGACCCCCCAGAACTTTAAGTTCCATATCTGAACACATTCTTAGGGCCTGTTTTACAAAGCCGTGTGGCAACAGCCCCGAAGCCTTTTAAATCTCTATGGGCTTTGGGGCCGTTACTGCAGTGGCCTGTGCTAAACGGTTTCGTAAAAAAGGCCCTTAATGTTCCTTCACTAAAAATAATTGGCACTTGTCGTGCATACATTTTTTCGGTAACGACACCTTCGATTTGGAACACACTTCCCATATACTTAAGAGCAGAACAAAGTTTGGCTAAATTTAAGAGTTGCTTTAAATGCTTTCTTTTTAAAGATGCCTACGATTGATTTATCCCATGCCTTATTAATTTATTTTCACTTTTTTAAAAAACAAAATTTTAAATATTTCCCAATTCTTTCCCTTTATTTTAATTGTAATTTTTCTCCTTCTATCTTTTTTGTTTTAACCTTCCCCCCCCACCCAAGTTATTTTGTATGGTTTTTGATTTACATTTTAATGTACAACGCTTTGAAATTTTATGTAAAGAATTTAATCAAATTATGATGGGCATTTGACACTCAGGACTGGATTCTGTATAAGACGCCCAGAACGGGCATCCTATATAGAATCGGGCCTACACCCGCCCATACTAAACCTGATTCTGTAACTGATGTCTATGTTACAGATGCCGGTTACAGAAGCAGGTTACTTTAGACTCGACCGCTATACTTAATCGCGGTAAGGGATCTCCCTGCCACAATTAATAGAGCGGCCACAGATAGGCCGCCAATCTCCTCTACCCCACCCCCTAAACCAGGGGTGGGCATCTCTGGTCCTCGAGGGCCGGAATCCAGTCGGGTTTTCAGGATTTCCCAATGAATATGCATGAGATACATTTCCATGCACTGCTTTCAATGCATATTCATTGGGAAAATCCTGAAAACCTGACAGGATTCCGGCCCTTGAGGACCGGAGTTGCCCACCCCTGCCCTAAATGAACTAAAGACCCCCCACCCATCCACGATGATCACCGGGAGGGGCCTTATGCGCCTGGGCCAATCAGACCCTAAGCTCCTGTGGGTTAGGCACGGGAGGGGTGAGTCTGCCTTATTTGGACGGAGGCAGGCCTGCTGGCTGGACGGTATAAGGACCTGTCTGTCTGTCCAACTCGCTGGTAAGCTCGTTTTTTTTTTTCTTTGGGGGGTCTGGGGAGAGGGGTTGGGACATTTTGTGGGGGGGGGGGGTTCATTGGGGGTCTGGCAGGAGGGGTTGGGGACCCTCCTGCAGGTGATCTTCAGGGGGTGAGGTCTACCGGCAGGAAGGGTTGAACACCTTCCTGCCAGCGATCGTTGGGGGTTGAGGGTCTTTCAGCAGGAGGGGTTGGGCACCCTCCTGCCGTGATTGTCAGGGGGTAGGAGGGTCTACCAGCAGGAAGGGTTCAGCACCTTCCTGCAGGCGATCGTCGGGTGCAGGTGGGAGTCTTTCGTTTAGGGGTGGGGGAGGGGAGACTGGCAGCCCTAGCCGCGGCCGCTATACTAATCGCGGCAGGGAGATCCCTTGCCACAATTAAGTATAGCGACCACATCTACTTACAATGTGGCCTACATTGTAAGCGTCTCCTGCTTTACTAGGGAGACAGGTAGGGCTGCCTAGGTTCGTTAGACAGCTGTAGGACGCCTACAGCTGCCTACAATTGGGACGTAATTTACAGAATCCAGGCCTCAGAGTTTGCATCATACATTTATGAATTTCCTTTAGAGTTTTCTTCTGCAGAAATAGGAACTTCATAACGGCTCAGAGTTCCACATATAAAAATTCCACACTTTTTGTTGACATTGCTCCATCAATGAGCTAAAACAATGTCAAAACATAGCATTACTGTTCTGCAAATTGGCAGTTTGCAAAATAAAAGAAAACTTTTTTTTCATCTACAGTGGCAAAATAACACTCAGAATTTAGGAAGTTGGTTGGGCTGAGAACTTTTCAACACCCCTCTTATATCCCAGCAGATTTATAAGCTGTATGTCAGATGATGATTTTAGGGTGAATGATGAAAATGAGAATGTCTGTACAACCTTGCAATATTTATTGTTGCAAAAGAAATCTTAAGCATGCCATCACATTTTACTTTTGCTTTCCACCACCACAAAGAACAGCCTGAGTGCCGCAAGAAAGCCTGAATCAGCCACCATTTGCTATTTTACTGCAGAAAATACAATCAGACAGCAGCAGTATTTAAAAAAATCATAATTGCTCACCTCCTGTTGGAACTGTCAGCTTCATGGTTTGTTAAGCAACATCACAGGAAAACTTCTGTCCACTTGCTTCTTCTTCACTGGTAGCTGCCTAAAGAAACATCAGTGTTTCAACCAAGGCAGTTATGCTTCATTAATGTACTTTATCTCACACTGTGTCTCTTTTGCTGTGTAATTCAAAACTCCAGAGCCAACAAGCAAGATATGCCCATAAAAATTATCAAAAACTTGAATGACAGAAGCAAAAACTTTGCAAATGAATCAGGATTAGAGTTGCTATTAGGTGGCCATCTTTTAAGGTTCACCAGTGCCTTCTCCAGCTCTGTCCCATTAGAGGCATACTTTCTCTTTGAAAATTAGGTATCTAAACCAGTTGTTCTTAGGTGCCATCGACTCATGCTCGAGTCCTAGCAACTTGATGAATTTCAGATCTAAAAAGAAATTGGTTTTGTGCTAATCTTGAAAGGTTATCCTGCATCATTTCCATGGTTGTTTCCAGAGTGTCTAGCCATCTGATTGCTGGTCACCCTCTTCGCCTGTTCCTTCGATCTTCCCAAATATGATGTCCTCCTCCAGTGATCTCTCTCTTTTGATGGTGTGACCAAAATAAGACATAACCTCATCATATGGGCTTTGAGTGACATAGCCGGTTTGAGTTCTCCCAGAATTGAATTGTTTGTTCTTTTGCTAGTCTATGGCATGCCTAAGATCCTTCTCCAATAAGACTCTCTTGCCATATAAAATCAAGTTTGCAAAGAACTAGTCAAGAATATTTAAACACTGGGGAATTCTCAGAACTCTACTCTGAAGATCTTCTATCAGCATAGCAGCACTCCTCACTGATTTCACCCTGTGTATAGCGAGACTATTGCAACTCTATTTTATATTAAATATTAATAAATAATATTTCTTATCTGTTCCATACTTATATAATATATTTCATCTTTAATTTCTTTTTTTTCTCTAATTCATTATGTCTCCCAATCTCTTCATAGTTTCAAATTCATTATTGTTTTTTAACTTATCATTTTTAACTTGTCAGTCCACGACTTTCATTGATAAACTTAGTTTTCATTCAGCTGTGTAGTTGCACTAGCCCTGTCCTGGACTCTCCTGCAAAAATTCAAATTTGTGACCAATGGACTCTCTTACTTCAGTCACCTCAAGCACCAGCCAATCAGGTTTGAGATCCCTCTTTATATAAAGACAAACTGCACAAATCACAACACATTCTGAAGAAAGCCACAGCATGATGGTTGAAATGCTTAGCTTTCATTCAGCTGTGTAGTTGCACTGCTCCCCACCAACGTGTTTTGACTCTTCTTCAGTGCTACACTAGCCCTGTCCTGGACTCTCCTGCCAAAATTCAAATTTGTGACCAATGAACTCTCCTACTTCAGTCACCTCAAGCACCAGCCAATCAGGTTTGAGATCCCTCTTTATATAAAGACAAACTGCATAAATCACAGCACATCCTGAAGAAAGCCACAGCATGATGATTGGAATGTAGATTCCACCTACCTAGACGCAGCAAGACCCGGTCAACTGCAAAAATGATGTTTAATGTATCCACAGTCAATATTTATCAGGTATATATGCATACACTTTATTTTAAAAAAACATGTACATGGTTTGGAACTGCAGTAAACAGACCTGTTTGCCTCTGAAACTGGGCATTACTGAAGTATTTCTGTGATGTACTTTTACACATGATCCTTCTTCCATTTGTGGGGGCACAACTTTCCTCTTATGTTTTCCCTAAGCATTTTTGGCTGCCATTGCAATGCCTTATGGCTAACCAGTTGGTAGGAATGTTCTGGGTTTTGTTTTGTTGTTTTTTTTTTTTACATGCCATAAAAGCTTTTTAAAGTGTAAGATGACAGAGGGTATTTAGAGAAAAATTGCAGGTGGTATATTTCCCTAGAGTTTAATTATTCTAGTTTATATGATGGATCCAGTTGTCTATTCAAAATCCCCAAATTGTGCCCAGGTCTCCATGAATTGTAGAATGCTAAGGATGGTCCCAGCTGGGGATTAGATCAAAACAGTATTTATTTTAATAATTAAATGAAGGCTCCATTTAAGCTAAGAAGTCTGGAATTTATTTTCAGGGTATTATTATGGTGGTGTTCTCAATTCAATATTCTTTACTTACAAATGCCTCCTTTTATGAAACTGTGATAGCAGTTTCTAGCGTGGGGATCCGTGCTGAGTGGCTCACGCTGCTCCCAACGCTCATTGAGTTCCTATGAGCGTCAGGAGTAGCTTGGTTCCCCGCACTAGAAACTGCTATCGAAGTTTTGTAAAAGAGGGGGAAAGTTTTTAAAAGGCATATTTCTCTTTGATAAGAAAAGTTAGAACAAACTGTTAACTTTTAAAGTAAAAATTAAATCTCATGCATTTGTTTTTTTCTATTGTTACTTGCATGTCTTAGTCACTATTGTTAAACTTTCAGACTTAAGGGTAGAAGACACTAAACAGATTAAATGAATTGAGAAGTGTATGATTTATTAAACAAAAACCTGATGTGGCCATGATTTGCCCTAGGCTGCATCTGTGGGAGATGCTAATATACAATTAAAAACAATTGTGAACAAACAATAAACATACAAAGGTCTGGATTCTATATAGGACGCCTAGTCTCAGAAACCAATGGGCGTCCTATATAGAATCAGGCCTAAAGCCTGCTAAAGTGAATCCGATTCTCTAACCGACGTCCATGTTACAGATGCCGATAGAGAATCATGTTGTAGACGCGGCTGCTAAGCTTATCACAATATTTTTTAGCAGCAGTGGCTGCGGCCACCAGTCCTCCCCCCCCCCCCGAACGAACACAGCTGGAGGGATGCCCAATCCCTCCTTCCTGGAAAACCCCCACCCCCTGAATTAAACCCACCAACTTCCCCCCCCCAAACCCCTCCTAACCCCCCTCCTCAGACCCCCCCTCTAATCTTTAAAGATGGCTGGCTGAGTCTTCCCTCCAACCGGTTGGCAGGCCCGCCTCCGTTGGAATGAGGCGGCCCATTGTGAGATGCTGGTTAGACAGTGGTAGGACACCTACCCCTGCCTACAATTGGGCCGCTGTTTACAGAATCCGGGACAAAATGTCTAATAAAAAATACAATATCAATTAAAATGATAAATCTGATTAAGAACTAATTAAACAGAAATTTACATAAGTTTACAGAAATTTACATAAGTTATTCATAAAACATGCAGAAATATCATAACAGTGTGTGTCTGGTGTACATATATAGATTCATAGTCAAAAACGCGCAGGACAATCGAGCGCTGATAATACCAAGCAAACAATCGCGTGCAGGACATCAGCGCGCCAGACTTAAACTTAATTTTAAAGTGCTCTCAGGAGGGTTTAGGGAGGGAATCCCCGCAGTTAAGTTTGTACTGTTTGCGCTACACCACCAAAAACATTGTCATAATGAAAAGTAGATAGCTTCTCAAAAACATAATAAATAACATGTAAAATCAGAATTAAATGATAACATACAAAACAGAAAATAATTGAGTGTTTGCCTGAACTAATGGAGGATTGCTAAGTGATGTATTTACCTGTCTGTCTATGTTCCTGTCTAAACCCTCACCTAAACTGCCCTGGTCCTCTGCCTGCTACCTCTCTCATCCCACACTCAGACTTTCCAGACCCCAGTCATCCCTTTCCCATATCTCTCCTACCTAAGGTTACCAGATGTCCGGATTTCCCCGGACCTGTCCAGGAGTCTGGATGGCTTTTCAAAACCCGACACTTTGTCCGGGTTTTGAAAAGCCTCCTCAAATCACATCAGGCAGGGAGGAAATCTGCGCATGCGCGGATGTCATGTGATGATGTCAGGCACATGCACGGGCATCTGTCCTGCTGTCGGGGTGGCAGTGGCGTTGGTTTCACTTGGCAGCAGGAGAGAGTGGGCATCTCTCCCACTGCGGGGAGGGGGGTCGGGCACACAGTGGTTTTATCTCCTGTTGCTGGGTGGGGATTGTCGCCGTCAGTTTTCTAACAAGTCTCTGACACTGCCATGCCAGGGTTTAAAACAGTGTGGTCACTGAACCAGCATCCCTGGACCAGTCGCTTATTTTGGGTGCCAGAAGCCAACGCCACTTTTAGAAAATTGATTGGAATTTTTTTAGAATCCACCGGAGTGTTCATTTCAATGTTGAAGAGCCCATTTGCATGTCAGTGTCGGAGAATGCTAGAAATGTAGCTAAAGACAGGGATAATCCAGTTTGATAATCCACCGCTAAAATGTGTGCAGGCTAAAGCATCGGAAAACAGTTTAGTGTTGGCATTAAAGTTTTGAGAATCTTCACCTAGGTTCTTACATTGATAATATATTTTCCAGTAGATAAGGATGGATTTAATTGCAATTAAAAAAAAATAATAATTAAAAAAAAAACTTTCAGTAGCTGGTACTGCAAGTAGAAGTGAAGAAATAATTTTACCATGGTGGATGCTATCTGCCATACTGCTGTACATGTCTTTTCATTGCCATTTTTGTGGGCTGTAGTGTAAGAACTTCTGATATAAAAGATGGTAGTTATTGGCAGCTATGGATAAAGCATGCTGTTTTTCAATTCCAAGGATATTGCCTTTAACTGGAACCTTCTTTCTTTCTCTTTAACTCCAAGATGCATGTGGGCTATCATTTTCCCATTTTTTTAAAGAATAGGCAATTGAGAGTAGCTTGGGACAAAGAGGCAAATGCTTTGCTTAACTAAGAATATATCCTCAGATATAACCCAACCGTGATTTTGGTTATATTGCCTCTAGATTGTATGAGGCCATGCATGCAAAATCTAATTGCAATATTTGGTCACTTAAACTTCCCTCTGACCGATGATCAATTGTCTTGGTTTTGAACCAAAATAAATAGACCAGTTGTCTTGGCTTCCATTTTGCAAATTCTGTTCTTTCCTATTCATAAAGCTTTGTGGATGCCATTTAAACAATAGAACGTTTACTCTCTCTAATTTATGTTGGCCTTGTAATAAACCATGTCAACAACAAATTGGTGAGTCTAAAATCCTCTGGAAACATTGGTTGCAGACAGGCATACGTACCTTAGATGATGTGTTATCAAATGGGTAAATGCTTGATTTTTCACAACTGCAACAATCATTCGGTATTACAAAGTCTCAAGCATATAAATGGTTGCAGTTGAAGCAGGCCATTCAGAAGGGGTTACCTGATTGGCAAAATTTTAAAAAATCAATATAACATGCTAGGGCATCAGGCAGCAAAGTGGTATAAATTAATATCTGAATATTTGAATAAGAAACCAAAAACTAGTCTAAACGACATTTGGAACATTGAGATAAAGCAGCAGATTTCTACTACTCAGTGGCCACGGATTTGGTCTTGGAGGATGAGATGTACAGTGTCAGCATCTATGAGACAAACCTGTTTTGTTTTTTTTTGTTACACAGATCTTTTTGGATCCCAGTTCGTTTGCAGAAGTTAGATAGTTCTAAATCTAATAGATGCTGGCACTGTCATCTTGAAATAGGGACACTGGATCATCTGTTGTTCTATTGTCCTTTGATATTCAATTTTTGGAAGTCAATATGGGGACATATCAATAAAATACTGGAATCATGAAGTCATCTGTAGGACACTATTGCATATTAAACCCCCATTGGATCGGTATAAATGCTGGCTTTTCATTATCATGACTGGGATTGCCATGTATCAACAATTGGAAAAATTGGGATCGGCTTAATTTTACCTTTTGGTGGGTGAATTTATGTTTGTGTTATAAGTATGAGAAAATGAACGCTGACATGTTGGGTATAATTTATTCAGATTAGTTTGGGGTCCATTAACTTTTGTTACTTCGGTAGAGTTGTCTTTTACCTTTAATTTCCTTTTGATTTATACACACATCCAGGGAAGGGTGGGAGGGTGAGGGTGGGGGGTATCTCCTTTGTTTTATTCCTTGATTGAATGTACTGGAAAGGAGCAGGGTAATTTATTTTGTATTGTTACTGATGGATTGTAAGTGCTGATTCTGATTATTAATGTGTGTATAATTTTATGCACCTTGTATTAGCCTTGAAAATTTAATAAAGATAAAAAAAAACTAACATTGTTATGCTAGAACTCATGTGCTTTTTTACCCTAATCTCAATAAGTTTTGGAGGGAGGTATTCACCAGAATTGGATCATTATCTCAGTGGACATCCCGTTGACCTTCAAGTAGGTTGTTTTCCGATCCCTTACCCTTCCTGATAGTGTACCTGACCAGAGTGAGTAATTACAGGATATTGTAGTTTTTATTGCTAGTAAAACATTATTTTTAAATTGGAAACACGTGCTCGTGTGTACCGTTTTCAAATATGAAAGGGTGATAGCTGAGCTTAGTGGATGGATGGCTCAGTTTCAGAGGATTTGGAACCCTTTGATTAATTCTTGTTTTATATATCATGTTGTTTGTACTCCTGAATTACAGGTATGCCTGCTATAAGTACAGTGCTTTACTATATTATTGCCACACTTCTCTTGTATTGTGTTTATTATAAAGTTTTGAAAAGCTTAATTAAAAAGATTGAAATAAATAAAAAAGATCATAGTTGTCCTCTCATGTACACTACCTCAGGATACAATTCTGTTCTCTGTTGGTTAACTTATTTCTTCTTGTAACCTAACTATCATTTTGTTCATCATATAGGATGGTCGCTTGCGGATAAATGACCAGCTGATTGCAGTGAATGGGGAGTCTCTATTTGGAAAGTCTAACCATGAAGCAATGGAGACCCTTCGGCGATCCATGTCTATGGAAGGAAACATTCGTGGCATGATCCAATTGGTTATTCTCAGGAGGTTGGATAGACAGACAGAGGTAACTCAAAGATACACATTTTTCAAGGAGTGTAACTGGTAAAGAACATTGTGGTATACACAACAAGATTGTATTACTTTTATGTAATCGGTTTGTAGGCATGCCAAGGAGCATAGTTTGGAGCTGGGGTAAAATTACTATATACACACATATATTATAAAATACACTTTTGAAGCGGGTACAAATTGTTGCACTCCTGAGGTCACTGCTGCATTGAGTGTAGTTTATAAAGGTACATGGTGGCTCAACTAAGATGGCCGCTGGTAGCCGGAGCTAAGACACCACTGAGGTCCCTGGGTGCTGCTTTTCACCTTATCGATGGTCAAATGTAAATCCAAGCTCCGGTGGTTCCCAGACAAATCTTTGGCAGCAGCAGGCCCAATGAATGCCTTTCTCCAGCGTGGGACCCAAACGAGTGAGTCGGAGTTTTCCTTGGCTGAAAGAGGCACGCAAGCTGAGGCGTCAGCACTCTCCCTCGAGGCAACATCTCTATCTCCGGAAGAGACTGGCCCCTTCTTCACTTAAAATGTCTTGTTTTGGGCGTTTGTGACTTGGGCAATTTTTTGGTTTATAATGTGTTCTAAGTTTAGACATAGTGGTGGTCTGGATGTGTGTTTTTTTTTTTTTTTTTAGAATAAACATTTTCCCTACTTCTACTTTCAGCGTTTAGGGCCTTAGGCCAAAAGGGGAATTAGATGTTTTGTTTTGTTTTTATTATGCCCCTCTATGTGTAAATCTTCTTTTTGGCATCTATTCTCTCTTCCTCCAAAACAGAAAAGGGGGGGGGGGGATTTGAGGCAGAGGTATAAAAGAGTTTGTTCATCTTTGAATACAAACATGAAAGTTATTTGCTGCATTACCTATTGATTTTCTGGTTGTTCTCCTATATCATACAGTATGTCATTAAAATTAAATATATATATATGAGATCTAAGATTAAAGTTGTCATACACTTTATTGAATCGATGTATTAATTTAAAGATGTCGAATCTTATGAGTTTTGGAGACCATAGTAGATAGTTCTTCTGATAAAGCATCACATTCTCCTAAGAATTCAGTTTTTAAGGCTCATTATAGCATTTTTTTGTTTGTTTGTTGTTTTTTTTATACACTAGTTCCTATTTATTGTATAAATGCACGCTATACTATACTTCTCATGAACTTCAGGGTAACAAAATTGATCCTGTATTGCTGTGAAGATTTTTATAGCTAATAAAATTGGCTAAAGTTTGTGGAAAAACATTAGTTGGAGAACGTATTAAAAATTTACTACTAATGCCGTCTTTTCCTAATTATGACCTGGATAGCCATGCAGATGATAACCTGTAATTGGAAACATTTTGATTGCCTAAATTTTCCTTTCTGGTGGGCAAGTTTATACTCCAGCTATAGATATGAGAAAATGAATGCTGACATGTTGGGGCATAACAATTTATTTAAGCTGGTTTGGGGCCTGTTGGCATCTTTTGTTACTTCACTAAAGTTGTCCTTTGTTTATAATTTAATTTTTGTTTATTTTCATATACATCCAGGGAAGGGTGGGAGGGGCAAGGTTATTTCTATTTCTGTCCTAATTTTAGCCCTTTGAGTTTATACATCCAGGGTGGAATGACATTACTATTTTAAATAGGGGAAGGTTATTGAAAGACTCTGTTTTTAGTGGGTAAATGTGTGCAAAGTTTCTTAAATATATGTTATTTGGTTTGGTAAGTGAATCAATTTATTTATTAATTTTTTGAGTTTAGAGCTTAATCTAGGGGTTCTATTATCAAGGCGCGGTAGGGGTTTAACGTGCGGAATACCGCACGTTAAACCGCCTGCCGTGCTAGTCGCTAACACCTCCATTGACCAGGTGTTATTTTTTTTTGCTTGCCGCAGGGGTTAGCGTGTGATGAAATGTCAGATGCGCTAACCCTGCTAGCGCGGCTTGATAAAAGGACCTCTAGTGTTATTTATTAATTCGTCCACAGTGGATAATTATATGTACATTAATTTTTTTAGTTTAGAGCTTAACCAAGTGTTTGAGTTTCAAAAGAAATTCTATGTGGAGGCAGATTTAGCTAGAAGATCATTGAAGGATTGTATACATGTTTTTCATATGGAGAGAATAGGAATAAAAATCACTGATAAATCATAAGAATATATTTCCATAATTAGTAATTATGTTTCCTTTAATTTTAATGAAAACAATACACACAAAACCTGAAAACCCATCTTCGTTTAAAAATCAATTAAACATCACAGTAGCAAAATTGAAGAAGCCCATTTTTATAGTCAAAGTATGTTTTATTGACATTCCCCTGATACATGAGGCATTTAAACAATTGTGACAAATACTCTATGAAGATTCCCAGTAGGTTCTTGGGCAAATCAGATTTGTTTTAAGCAGAGGTTAATTTTTAAAGGATGTGTTTTGAGGTTCAATTCTAATTTCATTTGAGACTTGAAGCCTCTGATGGATAAATGGTCTCAAACTTATTCTTCTCATTCACCCTTCCTTCTAAGTTCCATTATTGTTTCACTGAATACCTGTGGACAATTCAGGGTTTTTTTTTTTTTTCTGATTGACCTGGACACTAATGGATGCATTTGACAGGTTGTTTTTATAAGCTTCATATTTTAATTAAGTTGGTTACTGATCAATTGTTGGGGTATTGATTGTGTCATTTATCAAAGAGCTAGAAAAGCATAATTATGTTGTATATAGCTTTGTTTGCAAATTCTGATCACTGTGCTGCATGCAGTAAACCATACCCCTCCTCAAATGGAGATCCATCTTTAATTTAAGAACATTTGGTTTTGGTGCAAGACTTGACTTAACTGACAACACACCAATAAAGGATGACAAATTTGGTTCTCTCGGTATAAAACATATGCGATAATATTTTGCCAGAGCGCTTGAAACACTCTCAAAAGCATAAACAGCCAGATTGTCAAATAAAAAGAAGCTCTCTAACACTGTGTTCAGCTGTTAGCAGAATACAGTAATGAAGGAGCTCACATAGTACAATAGCTATTGGAGGGAAACAAATTGAGGGGCTTACAGCCTGATTTACTTAAGTGTGCTAATGTATTAAAGACTACAAATGTATGTTGTTTAACACAAACCTCAGTGTTACAATTGAGCCCTATTTACCAGCTAAATGCATACATTGCAGTATTGTGCATTAATATATTAACATACTGTAAGTTGGTAAATTAGATCCTAATACCTAAGGTAGCAGATGGCAGTGTGTTTTGCTCAAGATTACAGGATGTTTCAACAAGATTGGAACTTCTCAGACTGTTGCTCTTACCGTTTACATATTCCTCCGCTGTTTTCAGTATTTAGAAGAATTGTAAAGAATGAAACTGGATACGTGTCTGCTTAGCAATGCAGGGAAATCTCAATTTGAGGATCAAACTGGATTCATGGATGGACGACATTCCTCCAACACTATGTGTACTCTATCTAATATTATATCCGTGTGTCAATCTAAGTCATAAACTTGCCTTTTTAGCGCTAAATGCTGAAAAGACTTTTGATAGAGTGTAATGGCCCTTCCTGTTTGCAACTCTCACTAAATTTGGCTTTCCCATGCAATTTAGACAAATGATTAAAGTCTTATATTATGCCCCTACTACAAAATTTGCATCAACGGACAACTTGCTGATGTTTTTAGACCATCGAGAGGATCTCGTCAGGGATGTCCACTCGCGTCATTATTATTTAACTTGGCACTGGAGCCGATGTTGTCTGCTATCTGTGCAAATTACTCTATTAAAGGATTTGTCCATGAAACCATGGAGGTTAAATTGTCTGCATACACCGATGACGTCATACTTTATGTGTCTCTGGAATCAATTTCATTTGTTTTGAATGTGATAGACAATTATGCATCTGTTTTTGGATATAGGCTAAATATAACTAAGTCTGAGTTAATGCCGCTGAATTGTATTAGAGATAGGTATGAAATGGACTCTTATGGTTTTAAATACATAATTTCCTGAAGGTATTGTTCATAAAATAGGAAATTTTGTTAGAACTGAGTATCAACTCATTTAGTCTATGTATTCCATTAAAAGCATTCTCATCAATATTGCTGATATGATTGTGGTCAAGATACAGCCAGGTTGCTAATCTTGCCTGTTCACTCTCAACAAATGAAGAAGGAATAAAAATTGTTCAAATGGCAGCCAACATTTAGAGACATCGTGCCCACAGCACTGACTGTTTTTTAAATCTTTCTTACTGCATTTCAAGGACCCCTGAGAAAGGCTTTAAATAGCTGAAACACGGCCTGTGTAGGGTCTGGTCATCATTTTTGCAGTGCTATTATTATATTGTTGTAATAAGTTTGACTGTTTGTGATGCATTTTATCTATCTTATACACCAATAAACTTCACCATTTTAAACTATTGGAAGTCCAGGATCTGGTTCCACATTTCTTTTCTTCTTCAGTGTAATAATTAGGTAGATAGTTATGGGGGTTCATTTTCAAAAACAAAAAAGTCCAAAAAGTGTCATAAACAGGCAGGCAGATAGACGTTTTTCTGGCCAAACCCTTCCAATTCACTATTTTCAAAACCCATTCTGCAGTGCATCTAAATGTTAAGAGGGTGTTTTGGAGGCGTGGTTTGGGCAGGACTAGGGTGGGTTATGATTTGGATGTTTTTCTGCAATAATTAAACATTTTACAAAACATCCAGGACACAATTTGAATGTTTGGGGCTAGACCTATTTTAACAACAAATAAGTGCCAAAAAGCTGACCAGATGAACACTGGAAGGATGAAGACATGACCCCCCCATATTCCCCCAGTGGTAACTGACCCCCCTCCCACCCACCCCTACACTCAAAAAAATGTGAACAAAACTGTTTATACCAGCCTGTTTAACAGCTTCAGATATTATGGTCATTCTTATAAGAGAAAGGAATCTCCTGGAGTAGCCTATTGGGTGGTGCAGTAGAGTATAGAGATGAGACTATATGAGCCTCAAAAAATGGGGACAAAATAAAATCCACAAAATAAATAAGCAAACAAGAAAAGTGGATAAAAATTAAAAGTACCCGGATGACCACAAGAGGGACATAAAAAAATGCTCACAATAAAATCACGAAAACTTTAATAGTAATGTTATAACACAGGAATAAAACATCAAAGAAGAACCCAACACAGTCCATGTTTCAGCAGTGTGCCTTCCTCTGGAATCCTCAAAGATAAAATAAAAATGAGTAAAGTCTCAAAATACAGATTAAATGAAGGAGACAACTGCACCAAATCTTGAGTGCAAAAGAATGATGTATATGAACACAACTTAATGATAAAAGAAATGTGTGATGGCATGCACATATGTAGATATACCCTCCTTTTTACAAAACCGCAATAGCGTTATTTTAGAGCAGGACAGCATATTGAATGCTCTGCACTGCTCCCAATGCTCATAAGAACTGTATGAGTGTCAAGAGCAGAGCATTCAGCATGCCTGCCTGCACTAAAAGCCGCTATTGCGGTTTTATAAAAAGGGGGATAGAGAGATAAGAAATGTATGCTAGATAAGAAAGATGCAGATTCAATTTTATTCAAAAGTAATACGAAACTATATGGGATCATGCAGTTTTAATAGGAAAATTAAAACTTTAAAGATAACAAATCCCCCAAAATATGAAAAACAGTTTAAAAAGAAAATAGCATTGAGACAAAAGAAACATGGACATACCATATGTCGTGGTTGCTATGCAAAAATATAGTGAAAACAAAAACAGCTGTAAAGTTAAAATCCCATCAGAAAACTGTTAAAAACATAAAATTAAACCATACTAATATAAAAAGCATTATATACATTTTTTTAAAAATAATAATAAAATGACATAGCATTACAAAAAACATTGTGCAACAATGAAGTATTAAAACTAAGCACAAACATACAAAAAAATGGATGGATCTGCAGACCAGACTTCTCACGAGAGGTATGCTGTCTGCCTGGTGCCAAAATCCAAGATGTTACGGAGAGCTTGCCAAGACTCATCAAGTCTGATGACTACTATCCGATGCTGCTCATCTACATTGGCACTAACGATACTAGGTACCCCTGCAAATATGTCAAAGTGACTTTATGGCTCTGCAAGAAAAGGTGAAGCAGTCAGGTGTGCAAATAGCATTCTCATCCATCCTCCCTGTCGAGGGTAAAGGCCAGGGCAGAGAAGCTTGCATCCTGGAGATGAGTGCATGGCTATGAGGATGGTGTCATCAAGAGCATTTTGGCTTCCTGAACCATGGGATGATTTTCCAAGGGCTACTGAGCAGGGATGGTGTGCATCTATCAAAGAAGGGAAAAAGTGTCTTCACCACCAGGTTGTCTAATCTACTGAGGAGGGCTTTAAACTAGAAGTGATGGGGCAGGGTGATCAAAGCTCCCGGGTGAGTATAAGCCCTCAGGTAAGTAAATCACTGAATACCTCTACACAGATGGGAAAAGGGGAAATGTCTGGAAAGCAGTATATACTAATGCTCAAAGTATGGGAAACAAGATTCTGGATCTAGAAGCTGTAATGGAAGAAGAGGAGTTGGATATAGTGGCGACCACAGAGACATGGTTCATGGAGAACAATGATTGGGATATAGTTATACCGGACTATAATCTGTTCAGGAAAGACAGGGTAGGAATAAAAGGAGGGTAAGTAGCATTATATGTTAAAGATCATATTAAAGCCACACAATTGCAGGATCTGCAGGGCAAGGAAGAGGCACTGTGGATCAATTTGGAAAGAGGGAATGGTATGATATACAGGCCTCCTTCACAGATGGAAGAATTAGAAAGAGATTTAATAGTAGACATTCAGAATATATCTAAAAAAAGGGAAAGTCTTACTAAAAGATGATTTTTAACATGCTGGATATTGATTGGGGTATCCCTATTACAGGGACTTCTAGGGAGAGTGTGGTGCAGTGGTTAAAGCTACAGCCTCCGCACCTTGAGGTTGTGGGTTCAAACCCACGCTGCTCCTTGTAACCCTGGGAAGTCACTTAATCCCCCCATTGCCCCAGGTACATTAGATAGATTGTGAGCCCGCCGGGACAGACAGGGAGAACTGCTTGAGTACCTGAATAAATGCATGTAAACTGTTCTGAGCTCCCCTGGGAGAATGGAATAGAAAATTGAATAAAATAAATAAAGATAAATAAAAAGTAGGGAGATCCTGGATTCTCTACAATAAGAACTGTTCCAGTAGTTGGTAATGGAACCCACGTGGGATGGGGTCATACTGGACTTTACAAATGTGTAAAGTGTTTCTGATGTTACAGTAGTTAATTATCTGGCATCCAGTGATCACTTCATGGTACGGTTTAATATTAAGATGGGTATAGAGAGGGCTAATTCAAAAGCAAAGGTTCTAAACTTTAAAAAAAAAAACTAACTTTGCTCAAATGGGGGTTTACATCAGGGAATTATTGTTTGGATGGGAATGTTTGGAAGGAGTAGAAATACGGTGTTCAAAACTGAAAGGAGCGATTGTGAAGGCAACAAACCTTTTTGTGAGGCAAGTAAGCAAAAGTAAGAGGGAAAAGAAGGCCACTTTGGTTCTCAAAAGTAGTAGCTGAGAAGATAAGGAACAAGAGGTTATTTTTCACAAGCCACAAAAGATGGCAGAAAGAGGGAGACAGGCAAAAATATCTGCAAAAAGTTAAGAGAGGCTGGTCGTGTAAGTCAAGAAAGCAAAGATGCAAATGGAAGAAAAAATAGCTGGCATGGTAAAACGGGGAGACAAAACATTTTTTAGATATATTAATGATAGGAAGAAGTGCAAAAGTGGCATTGTGAGACTGAAAGCTGAAGGGGAGGAATATGTAGAAGCATATAAAGAAAAGGCCAATTGCTTAACAGATATTTTATTCTTTGTTCAAGGCTGAAGCGCCGGGAGCGGGACCACAGAAGACAAACATGAATAGGGATGGAGGAATAATAGACCTTGATCGATTTTCAGAAGGTTGTGTTCATGAGGAACTAGCTAAAATAAAGGTAGACAAAGCAATGGGGCTAGATGGTGTACATCCAAGGGTGCTGAAGGAACTTAGGGAAGTTCTGATAGCTCCGCTGACTGACCTTTTCAATGAGTCTCTAGAGTCAGGAGTGGTACTGGAGAAGGGCGGATGTGGTCCCTCTCCATAAAAGTAGAAATAAGGAAGAAGTAGGGAATTACAGGCTGGTAAGTCTGACTTCTGTGGTAAGCAAATTAATGGAAACACTTTTAAACAGAGAATGGTCAAGTTTCTTAATCCTGTGGATTACTGGACTGGCAGCAACATGGATTCCCTAGAGGTAGGTCTTGTCAGACAAACCTTATCAATTTCTTTGACTGCGTGACCAAATAATTGGATAGAGGATGTGCGCTAGATATGGTGTATTTAGATTTTAGCAAAGCCTTTGACAGTATTCCACACAGATGTCTAATAAATAAACTGAGTGCCCTCGGGATAGGTCCAAAAGTGACGAGTTGAGTTAAGAACTGGTTGACCTCTGCCGCGGTCCCGCCCTTTCTCTGATGTCAGAGAAGGGGTGGGACCGTGGCAGAGGAAGCAGCGCAGGGCTCAGAGAAGGGGCGGGACCGCCGGCAGAGGAAGCAGCAGGCTCACTGGCATCGCGAACCCACGGTAGGCTGCTTCTCCACCGCAAACGGTGAGGGGGGGCTGGGGGATGAATCGGACGTCGGGGGGGGTGTGCGAGCGGTCCTTCGGGGTGGGGCATCAGGCTTTCAGGGCTGAATCGGACGTCAGGGGGGGGAACCAGCAATGTAAAAAAAAAAAAAAAATTGTAAAACGCGCTCACGCATATAACGCGCATGGTTATGCTCGGTTTGTAAAATCGTATATAACGCACGCATTATGGCCCTGATTCTCCAAAGTGCCGTCCCGATTTTAGGCAGTTGTAGGCGTCCTACAGCTGTCTAATCAGCCAATCGGGATGCACGTTTTTTTTTTTTTTAAATGCTCCCCAGGCAGGCCTGAAGGCACCTCCGGGAGCCTAGGGAGATCCGCAAGATGCCTAAGCTCGTCTAAGGGCCTTAGGCGGGCCTTAGGTGAACCTAGGCGGCCCTACGCATCTCCCTAGTAGAGGAGAAGTTTAAAATGTAGGCCAGCAAAATGCTGATCTTCATTGTAAGTAGATGCGGCCGCTATACTTATCGCGGCAAGGGATCTCTCTGCCACTATAAGTATAGCAGGCCGCGGCCTGTCCGATTGCTGGCAGGAGGGTGCCCAATCCCTCCTGCCCGAAGACGCACCCCCCGACACTACCGACCGCCCCCCCCCCCCGACATTACCGATCTCCCCCCCCGACAATATTGATCGCTGGCAAGAGGGTGCCCAATCCCTCCTGCCCAAAGACGCACACCTCCCCCCGGTGCTAACAACCCCCAAACCTCCACTCCACCAAACCTGTTCTTACGGCCAGATGGGTCTTGCACGTCCAGCCGGCAGGCACGCCTCGTCAAAATGAGGCGGGCCCACCCCTTCCTGGCCCATCCCACCGAAGCCTAAGGCCTGATTGGCCCAGGCTCTAGAAGCCTGGACCAATCGGGCCTTAGGCATAGCGGGTCCGCCCATGCCCACTAAGTCTAAGGTCTGATTGGCCAATCAGATTAAGTGGGGATGGGCGGACCTGCACTGCCTAAGGCCTGATTGGTCCAGGCTTCTAGAGCCTGGGCCAATCAGGCCTTAGGCTTCGGCGGGATGGGCCGGGAAGGGGCAGGCCCGCCTCATTTCAACGAGGCGTGCCTGCCGGCTGGACGTGCAAGACCCATCTGGCCGTAAGAACAGGTTTGGTGGAGTGGAGGTTTGGGGGTTGTTAGCGCCGGGGGGGGGGTGCGTCTTCGGGCAGGAGGGATTGGGCACCCTCCTGCCAGCGATCGATATTGTCGGGGGGGGGCGGTCGGTAGTGTCGGAGGGGGGCGGTCGGTAGTGTCGGGGGGAGGCATCTTCTGGCAGGAGAGTTTGGGCACCCTCCTGCCAGCGATCGGTCAGGGGACCGCGGCCCGCTATACTTATAGTGGCAGAGAGATCCCATGCCGCGATAAGTGTAGCGGGCCTTGTCTAATCTAACCCGATTCTCTAACCAGCGTCTGTAACATGGACGCCGGTTACAGAATCGGGGTTTAGTTTAGGCCGATTCTGAATAGGACGCCTCTCCCGGGCGTCCTATACAGAATCAGGGCCTAGGTGTCTTGCGGGCCTCGCCTTCAATATAGGCGTCCTGCCTGGGGAGCATTTAAAAAAAACAAACATGCATCCCGATTGGCTGATTAGACAGCTGTAGGACGCCTACAGCTGCCTAAAATCGGGACGCACTTTTGGAGAATCAGGGCCTGTATGCGTGAAAATTTGGTACTATCATAGGCAAAAACTCCACCACCACAGAAATGTAATTATCAAAAGGGTACAGAACCCATCACTGTGCACAGGAAAAGAAAAACCAAAAAGTTTTACTTAGCTTAGGATCCATGGTCTGAAAAACCCTGTAGATGAAACAGTCTGGCTAGATGAGATGAACCAATGACACTCACAAGATGACCAATCCAAAGACCATGTCCAATTCTAATTCCAACAAGTGCCTTGTTTTGTCTCTCAAGGGCTTCCTCAGGGAATAAAAATCAGCTGAAAACTCTGTTCCTGTTCCATACACACTGGCACAAGAAATGGCCGTTGCTTAAAAAGAACCCAAAGATTCCACTTCCAGAAGCACTTCCGGACCGTGACGACAGCAACTCATCTGGAAGAAAAACAGCTGATGATGAGAACATAAGAACATAAGAAATGCCTCTGCTGGGTCAGACCCGAGGTCCATCGTGCCCAGCAGTCCGCTCACGCGGCGGCCCAACAGGTCCAGGACCTGTGCAGTAATCTTCTATCTATACCCCTCTATCCCCATTTCCAGTAGGAATTTGTCCAATCCTTTCTTGAACCCCAGTACCGTACTCTGCCTTATAACGTCCTCTGGAAGCGCATTCCAGGTGTCCACCACACGTTGGGTAAAGAAGAACTTCCTAGCATTTGTTTTGAATCTGTCCCCTTTCAACTTTTCCGAATGCCCTCTTGTTCTCTTATTTTTCGAAAGTTCGAAGAATCTGTCCCTCTCTACTGTTTCTATGCCCTTCATGATCTTGTAAGTCTCTATCATATCCCCTCTAAGTCTCCTCTTCTCCAGGGAAAAGAGACCCAGCTTCTCCAATCTCTCAGAATATGACAGGTTTTCCATACCTATTATCAGACGTGTTGCTCTCCTTTGAACCCTCTTGACTAACGCCATATCATTCTTAAGATACGGCGACCAATATTGGACGCAGTACTCCAAATGCGGGCGCACCATCGCCCGATACAACGGCAGGATAACTTCTTTTGTTCTGGCTGTATACCCTTTTTGATTATACCAAGCATTCTATTTGCTCTCTTAGCGGCCGCTGCACACTGTGCCGACGGCTTCATTGTCATGTCCACCATTACCCCCAAGTCCCTTTCCTGGGTACTCTTATTCAATAACATCCCTCCCATTGTATAGTTGTACCTCGAGTTTCTGCTCCCCACATGTAATACTTTACATTTTTCAATGTTGAACTTCATCTGCCATTTTGCCGCCCATTCTTCTAATTTGTTCAAGTCCCTTTGCAACTTTTCGCAGTCCTCTGTAGTCCGAGCTCCATTAAATAGTTTGGTGTCGTCCGCAAATTTTATTATCTCGCACTTCGTTCCTGTTTCTAGATCATTTATGAAGATATTAAATAGCAGCGGCCCGAGCATCGAGCCCTGCGGGACACCACTCGTGACCCTCCTCCAGTCGGAGTAGTGACCCTTCACTCCTACCCTTTGTTTTCTACCCTCCAACCAGTTTCTGATCCATCTATGTACATCTCCTTCCACCCCATGGTTCTTCAGTTTCCGGAGTAGACGTTCATGGGGCACCTTGTCAAAGGCTTTTTGGAAATCTATATATATGATGTCTATGGGGTCTCCTTTGTCCATCCGTTTGTTGATCCCTTCGAAGAAGTGCAATAAGTTTGTTAGGCACGATCTTCCCTTGCAGAAACCATGCTGGCTGGTTATCAGAAGAGAACATGCTCCACACTGCCAGTCATCCAATGAACGCCACCCATTCTACCCGTTGATTAAGCCCTTTAGGCCATAAAGTGCCCAGAAAAAAAATCCAGTGCTGTTCATGCTGATATAAGAGACACTTCACATTGCTCCTGCGCAAAGTAACAGGGACATGCTCCAACACGAAACACTTTAACTCATCAAAATTGTGCCGTTCTTTGACACAGTGTCAGGTAAGGATGTCAACTTCTTTTTTATGTGCTATGTTGGATCGGTGTTCAAACAACCACATCTTAAAACATCTAGCAGTGTGGCCAATGTAAGGTAGCCCAGAGGGGCACGTCATCCCATAGACCACTCCTGTCGTTTCACATGTAGTAAAGGAGCGTAATTTCACTGCTCTTCTGCCTGGAATCTGTGCCATATTGCCCTCCTGCATGACAACACATTTCACACATTTGCCACAGCAGAAATGCCCCACCATGCCCTCCTCATAAGTAGACCACACATCAGCCTTACACAATATGTTATTCAGATTTCTGTTACGTGTGAAAGCAATTTTACATTCCTGATCGTGAAAGCAGCTTGCTGTTTGCATCCTGGGCCAAATATTCTTGATCTTCCTGCCCAAACATTGAGAGATAGATTAATACTTCATAATACAGGGCACCACTTTATCATCTGTGCCCTGAATGTGATATTGCAGAAACTGCTCCTTAGGACTAAACCTAGCCCTCTGCCAGGATTTCTTTATCACTTTGTAAGGATAGCCCCTGTCTCCGTAACACTGTTTTAACGGTTCCGCTTGATTTATAATTTGCTCCGTCAAGTTACAGATCCGTCTATAATGGAAAAATTGGGACACCGGTAAATTATTTTTTAGCCCTGCCGGATGCATACTTGTATACTCAAAAAAAAAGTGTTCCGGTCAGAGGGCTTTAAAAACACCGAAGTGTTAAACCGACCTCCCTCCAAAGTGATCTTCACATCCAAAAAGGCTTTCATCTCAAACTGAATTGACGGATGACATGTATTCAAAAAATCCAAAAACATATCCAATTTGGCCTTAATAGAATCTGATAGGCTTCATGATAGTATTGATCCTTGTCCTGTATGACTAGCCCTGCTCCTTTATCAACCTTGCAAATTACATAGTAACATAGTAGATGACAGCATATATGTCAGAATGGTCCATCCAGTCAGCCCAACCTGATTCAATTTAATTTTTTTTTTTTTTCTTAGCAATTTCTGGGCAAGAATCCAAAGCTCTACCCGGTACTGTGCTTGGGTTCCAACTGCCGAAATCTCCGTTAAAACCTACTCCAGCCCATCTACACCCTCCCAGCCACTGTAGCCATCCCCAGCCCATCCCCCACCAAACGGCCATACACAGACACAGACCGTGCAAGTCTGCCCAGTACTGGCCTTAGTTCAAAATTTAATATTATTTTCTGATTCTAGATTATCTGTGTTCATCCCACGCTTCTTTGAACTCAGTCACAGTTTTACTCTCCACCACCTCTCTCGGGAGCGCATTCCAGGCATCCACCACCCTCTCCATAAAGTAGAACTTCCTAACATTGCCTATGAATCTACCACCCCTCAACCTCAAATTATGTCCTCTGGTTTTACCATTTTCCTTTCTCTGGAAAAGATTTTGTTCTACGTTAATACCCTTCAAGTATTTGAATGTCTGAATCATATCTCCCCTGTCCCTCCTTTCCTCTAGTCTAGGGTATACATATTCAGAGCTTCCAGTCTCTCATCATACGTCTTCTGGCGCAAGCCTCCTATCATTTTTGTCGCCCTCCTCTGGACCGCTTCAAGTCTTATTACGTCCTTCGCCAGATACAGTCTCCAAAACTGAACACAATACTCCAAGTGTGGCCTTACCAATGACCTGTACAGGGGCATCAACACTTTCTTCCTTCTTCTGGCTACACCTCTATTTATACAGCCCAGCATCCTTCTGGCAGCAGCCACTGCCTTGTCACACTGTTTTTTTCGCCTTTAGATCTTCGGACACTATCACCCCAAGGTCCCTCTCCCCGTCCGTGCATATCAGCTTATCACCTCCCAGCATATACGGTTCCTTCCGATTATTAATCCCCAAATGTATTACTCTGCATTTCTTTGCATTGAATTTTAGTTGCCAGGCATTAGACTATTCCTCTAACTTTTGCAAATCCTTTTTCATATTTTCCACTCCTTCTTCGTTGTCTACTCTGTTACAAATCTTGGTATCATCTGCAAAAAGACACACTTTTTCTTCTAACCCTTCAGCAATGTCATTTACAAACATATTGAACAGGATCGGCCCCAGCACTGAACCCTGAGGACTCCACTACTCACCTTTCCTTCCTCCGAACGACTTCCATTAACCACCACCCTCTGGCGTCTGTCCGACAGCCAGTTTCTAACCCAGTTCACCACTTTGGGTCCTAACTTCAGCCCTTCAAGTTTGTTCAACAGCCTCTTATGAGGAACTGTATCAAAGGCTTTGCTGAAATCTAAGAAAATTACATCTAGCATATGTCCATGATCCAGCTCTCTGGTCACCCAATCAAAAAATTCAATCAGGTTCGTTTGGCATGATTTACCTTTTGTAAAGCCATGTTGCCTGTATCTCTTTGCAAGGATGTCAAGATCTTTCTTTGATGGGGTCCATATTGTTATGCATATGATGCTGAGACTAGAGAGTTGCACTGGGAAAGAAATCCCATCCGCCCCCACCCAAATCTCACCCGTCCCCACTCATCTCCGTGAGGAATCCCTCCATCCCTGCCCGTCCCTATAAACTTCAAAAATAGTTATTTCATTTAATTATGCTACTAAATTACAAATAAGCAAAGACACTTTATTAATTGGGAAATATTAATTGGGAAGAATACATACTTTGTAAACAGGTTTCTACCAGAGCCTCTAATGTAAATATAAATACTCAGCTGATGAGAACCCCCAAGCTGTCAGCTGAGGACTTCCTTTGCAGTTGGCCAGGGGTCCCTTTTGCCAAGCTTAGCAGGCAGCAGTAGCGTCCCTGAGTCACAGTGGTTCATGGATGCTGCCAGAGACTGCTGCGCTTGGTGGAGGGGAGTTCTGGCCATCTCTAGATGAGGTCCTCTGCTGGTGGTGCTTGGGGATCCCCACCAGCCACAGCAAGGGTCAGCAAGTACTTCAACACTGTAGAAATAAAACCAGAAAATCATTTCCTTTTCTTTTGAACACAATAAAAAGACATCTGCTATATATATTTCCCAAAGCTAACATATTTTAGTCAATAAATTCTGTTTTTTACCTTTGTTGTCTGGAGACTTATTTTTCCATCAAGTTAGACCCATTTTCTTTTTTCCGCTTTCCCGTCTTCTGTAAATTTTTATTTTGTTGTCCTTTGGTTCCTCCTACTATAGTCCAGCATTTATCCCTTTCTCATCTTTCATCCCTGCCCACCAGCCCCATGCTCAACATTTTTTCCTTCTATCACCCCTCTCCAGCATCATGCCACATCTCTCTCTCCATTCCCTTCACCACTATATCCAGAATTCCTCCCTATTGCATCCCTTTCAATCTGTCCCACTGTTCCCTTTCCACCACAACATTGCTCCCTCTCATCTTTTTCTTCCCTATCATCTGTACCTCACTCCCTCCCTATGACCAAAAATTATCCTCTTTCTTCTATTCCCCATGTACATCATCTATTTGCCTCCCAATTCTCCTTTTCTATTCCCTCCCACACCTCAGCATCACTTTCCTCCCTTCCTCTGTCCTCTCTCCCAAGTTTATGCAATTCAACAAGTTATCAACATCAAAACTAGCTAACTAGCTTGCTATAAAAAGCAAAGGCCTGTAGACAGTTTCCCTTCCTTCCTTGCCTTGTTGTACAATGTACAGGAACACCCCCCAAAAAAAAAACCAAACACAAAACCCCCAACTCAAGCAGCCAATCTGTCCTCTTTCCATTAATGTTGCTCCTCTCTTCTTTTCCCTGCCTTCTGTGTTCAAAAATACACTCCCTCCTGTGTCCCGCGTTTGGGCCCCTCCCACGTCCCAACTGCTTCCTCCTAATTACAGCGCATGCTTGCCCACTTGCTTGCTCCTTCCCTTTCTGCCCCCCTCCCGCAAGACTCGCTGCTTTCCACTCTTCTGTTGCATGCGAGGCGCAGGAGCTATATATGTGCAACAGCTGAGAGCGCGCACGACAGAACCATCTCCCAACCTCTCCTGATGTCAGACTCAGAACAGCACTTCTTCACTATCACAGGGCAGCGGACCCTGCATACTGCACATATCTGACGAGAAGCCTTCCTCCAACGTCAGCCTGGGTGGGTCCCTTCCCTTTACAGTGGGCGACAGATTCTATCAAATATTTAGGGGTATTAATTCCTATGCACCTTTCTCGATTGTATACTCTTAATGTACAGCTTTTATTACAAGATACTTCTGTGAAGTTAAATGTTTGGCGAATGTACCCTCTTTCCTTGCTTGGTAGAATTCATTTATTTAAAATGATTTTAGCTCCTAAGTGGCTATATGTTTTCCAAATCCTACTCCTATTTTTGAGGGTTAGAGATGAACGGAAATTATGGCAGCATTTACAGGCCTATCTGTGGCTGGGAAAGAGGGCACGGCTCCCTTGCACTGTTATTTGTACCTCGGCCTTTATAGGGGGGCATGGTTCTTTTGAATGTCAAACTCCTTACAATTGTTTGTGCTATGAGGCATGTCAGTTACTGGTTTTGCTCAGCTGAAAACTTTACTAATACTAGCCTCGAATTATCGCTCCTGGACTCTGTGCATTTCAGTTGTTATTTCCATGTCATGGGCTTACGTCCACCGCCTGTTGTCACACTGTCTCATCTGCTTCCTTCTGCTGTTGCTGCCTGGAGATGGCTTTTACGACGTCAACACTTTTTATCTAAGGCTTCCCCGTACTTGGCCATCAGACACAACCCGCACTTTCCAGTGGGTGCTTCCTCTACGGATTTTCAACGCTGGGCACAGAAGGGTATCCTGTATCTTTTTCAAGTGCTCACAGAGGAGGGCAGGATGATGCCCTTTTCGGACTTACAAAGAGAGTTTTCTCTTTCTCCACAGGATATGTTTCCTTACCTGCAACTTCAGCAATTATATCCGGAGTCTTTGTTGGACTGATCTGACCGAGGATGTCCAGTAGGAAGTGGGATTTCTATTCACCTTGTGGACCCAGAATAAGGTTCCTCTGAGTTACCACCATCGAGCACTCTTGGACTCCTCGCCCACCCTCGTGTATCGAACGTATGCCACAGCATGGGAGTCCGATCTCAACATCACCTTGTCGGAGGCTACCTTTAAGACCTTTGTTCTTGCTATTCGTAAGGTTACAGTCAAAGTAGCCTGCTGGGAGCTGCAAAATAAATTTGTTCTTCGCCTACATATGTCTCCCCGCATGGCTTACTTGGCTGGGATAGCTCCGACCTCCAGCTGTCCCAAGTGTGGCTGTTGGGAAGCTACTCTGGCAGTGCCCTCCGGTGCAGTGCTTTTGGGATCGGTTGTTGCAGGCTCTCTCCTCCCTTTGGAAGTGTGGAGTAAAGTTTGAGGCTCCAAATAATTTTGATGTTTTCTCTCTGCAATCACCTACACCGAGAGGCTACTCTGCTTTTCTTCAACGGGCGATACTTCAGGGAAAAAAGACTATTCTGTTGTTTTGGTTGGAGCAGCGATCGCCTACTCTTCCACAGTAGCGACAGCACATGACCACCTTATTGAAGATGGAATGTACCCAGCTTCGTACTTTGGAGTCTCCAGCAGGCCGGCAGTTTCTGCGCATTTGGGGACCCTTCTGGAATATCTTTTCCCCCATTGCCAGAAGTAGATTATTGAATTGCTAAGATGCTGTGAGAGTTTCACAATGTACTTTCTGTTGACAGGCTCACTTCTGCCTCCTTTTTTTCTTCTTTCCTTCTTATTTTATTTTGCTCACTTGCCTTGGTTTTTGGATTTGGGTAGGAGGGGGATAGGTTAGGGAGGTTTGGTCTGGTGGTTGACATTGAAAATTATTTGAGTATGGACTACATCAGCTGACTGCAGTGCTAAAAATAGCAGCGTTTTTGGCTCAAAGTAAGGGCTTTCTTAACTAAAAATGATGGTGTCTGTATTAAAGGAGGCATAGCCCCTGATGAAACTAGGAGTGAAACGGTTGGGCAGCCGTCGGGCACAAAGATAAGTGCCTTTCCTTTACAGCACTGTATAGCACTCTATGCACTTTATAATTTATGCAGAGCCAGAAGAGAAAATTAATTTATATAAACATTTTTTTGCACATGCTACTTGCTAAGACCAATGATGAAAACACCACCCCAGTAAGGGTACAAATAGAAATACTAAGTAGTACCTTGGGTGTTTGAGGTCTAGCGGAAAAATCCATTTAATATAGTTTTGTCCTCATTATCTGGTGTTTATATCTATTTGACATTTCTAGAAGTTTCCTTATTTGGTTGATTCTAGTAAACAGATAATGTATAATAAATAACTTCAAAATAAATTATAATAGCCTTGAACATTAAGTGATGGTAGAGACCAAGTGGTTCATCGAGCCTGGTAAATATCTTGTTCTTAGTCATTATTACAAGTAATTATTCATCTTTGCTTAAAAGTTTCTGATTTCTTTTTGTTCCAGGAGCATGCAGAATTAAGTATTTTCCAGGTCCTACCTATTCCCCCTGTTCCTTGGTGCACTGATAATTTTCAACATTCTCTGGCAACAAGGAGTCCTCAGGAACGACTTAAAGGTAAAATTTCCATCTCTCTAACACTCTCTTAAGAAGAAAACTGCAACACAAATGGTTTTACTGACAGATTTTTTTTTTAATCCACTTCAATTGGGGAAAGAAGTTAATTAGAGTGAAAGCACATTGAATTACCCTGAAACTCAAATGTCTAGGCAGTCAGTGGTGAGCTGACTCAGATTTCTGGCAAAATGCACCTTCTTAAGCAATAGCTCTAACTGTTGATACTGCAGATATATAAGATTGAATATCAACAAATCATTGGTAGAAAAGTAGCAGCTATTCAAATACAGCAGTCATTCTTTATAATGACTACTTTGATTGTAGCCCAACTGGTTGTCCCTTGGTAAATTAATCGTACACAATATTTTATATAGCAGAAAAAATCAGTAACATTAGCATTCACACTCTGTCACCTACAATAGCAAGACACACCCACAACTACTTAATCACATAAATAATCACATAACTCATATTAGTGGAAGAACTATTTGGCCACAACTTTATTAATTATCTTAACATCATTTCAAAAATCACATCACAATCCATATTGAACAACCCCAAGCCCCCAATGTGATTTTCACACCCCCATGAAGCTATTCGGTGACAAAAGTAGCTCCCCTTAAGTTCTTAAACTGTATCATATCATCTCAAATTCACAATATTAAACAACAACAAATCCCCAATGTGTTTTACATACCCCAAGGGAGCTGTTTGGTGATGAAACTAGCTCCCCTTAAGTTCTAAAACTGTGTAGCCTCCCCCAAACATGACCCACGGTAATGCCAGGCTTTGCCTCCCCTTGCCACAGTGTCGCCTGCAAGACTTGCATTTAATTATTTATTAACTGCAGATGCCCCAAACCCAACTGAGTCCAATACCACATTTTCTGCCACAAGCCTTGAGCTTGTCACCGCTCCCCCACCAATAAGCTGCGGCCAAACAAGCTGATAAGAAATCAAGCAACCAATCCTGAAAATACTCAAGAAAATGTCCAAACCAATGCCCCCAAAAGATGAACCCCCATCTAAACAGTCAAAGCCATAGCAATGAACTATCAAGAACTCATGGCTAAAAACCCAACCTCCCAGAAACATCCAGCAGGCAGTCGCATACTGAACCTGGCAGTAGCTAGCAACCGTGAGCTAGGATATGGGAGTATGAACTTTCATACCGAACATTGCAGAAACTTCCACCTCCTAACCTCATTCCAAAATCAAGACACATCAGAAGAATAAGAAGTAAGAACAGAAGAATAGCCCTACTGGGTTAGACCCATGGTCCATCAGGCCCAGTAGCCCGTCCATACAGTGGCCAGTCTGAGTCACTAGTACCTGGCAGAAAACCCAGAGTAACAACATGCCATGCTTCATGATACCGGACAAGCATGGCTTCCCACATGTCTTTCTCAATAACAGACTATGGACTTTTCCTCTAGGAAACTGTCCAAACCTTTCTAACAAATAGCTACGTTATCTGCTTGTACCACAAACATTGGCAATGCGTTCCAGAGCGTAACTATTCTACGTGAGAAAATATTTCCTCCCATTGAGTTTAAAAATATTTCCCTATAACTTTAGTGAGTGTCCCCTAATATTTGTAATTATGACAGAGGAAAAATTGATCCACTGGTACCTGTTCCTCACCACTCAAGATTTCACAGACTTCAGTCATATCTTCCGGCTCTTGTCCAAGCTGAAGAGCCCTAACCTAAAAACAAAGAAACACCAACAAATCCATAGACCATGTACCCCTACCTGAAATGAGGTCCCCTACGTAACCCAAGCACACAGACGAACCCCAGTGACATATGAATGTGCACACATCTATACATAGACATCTTGAGGCAAAACCACAGAAATATAAACTAACACAACATAGTGCAAACATTTTGGACCAGGTTCTTCCCGTACAGAATTGTAGCTCTGTCAGCAACCCTGAAACCCAATGCAATAAATGAGCAAATGAGTATCCCCTGCTCTGACAACCAAAAAGCTACCCCAAGCCATAAAGAAAAACCTACCCCAAAATCAACATGGTTGAAACAAGCCAATATCCCCGCCCCCCAAACCAGGCCAAAGGTAGGATACTCATGGGCACAAAAGATAAGACATGGCACTCAGTGGCACACCCGCACAAAACAATCGATCAAATCAGTGGGACACCGTGAAAAAGCATGCACATTCCACCCACAACAGAATAACATAGAAACATGACAGCAGATAAAGGCCAAAATGTGCCATCTAATCTCCCATGCACAGTAACCATTATCGCTTTCTCTCACCGAAAGATTCCACGTGCCTATCACCAGGCCCTCTTGAATTCAGACATGAGCATTGTTATTTTTAAATCTATCTTTTATCCTTTTAAATTGTTTGTATTTCTTAATAAAGTTAACATTTTATCATGCAGAATCTTTAGAAGATTTTAATCCGATGTATGCATTTGTATTGTATCTATTGCATTATTTGTACTGTGATTGATTGTTGTAAACCGCCTAGAACTCTTAGGTATGGCGGTATATAAAAATAAATAATTATTATTAAATTATACACACTGTACACAAGAACCATAAAATGCAACCAGACCATCATACAAAATAGGACTAAAATAATTCGAACAGCACCAAAGTAACAGAAAACACTGCAAACACTACTATCCAAAATGATGAACAATGAAATGCATAAACCTCAACAGCACACTACCTCTCTACGTTGTGAGTCCAAAATCCCCACTGTTACATGACCAGGCTGCAACCCAACAAACTTATTAAACATCTAGGAAAAACTCACTGAATGGGAATCACACAAGCGACAATGTGGAAAATGTCCTAGGAAGGACTGAATTTCCGACCAATACAATAGCTTCGGTGTACTGAGTAGAGGACCCAGTGCATCACAATAATCCTAACAGCACTGAACTTCATTAGCCTCAACTAGTAAGTCTCACTGATCTGTGACCTTCTCATCTTCTACCACCTCCAGCCTCTTATCCTGTCCTGCTGCGCTGAATGCCTGGAACAAACTACCTGAATCCCTATGGCGGGCTCTGTCTCTGACCGAGTTAAAGCCAAGTTAAAAGCTCCCCTCTTGGAGATTACTTCAGACTGGTGGGGGCAACAAGAACAAGAGGGCACTCAAAAAAATTGAAGGGAGACAGATTCAGAACAAATGCTAGGATGTTCTTCTTCAATCAGAGGGTGGTGGATACCTGGAATGCGCTTCCAGAGGAGGTGGTAGAGAAGAGTACAATTTTGGGTTTCAAAAAGGAATTGGACGAGTTCCTGAAGGAAAAGGGGATTGAAGGGTATAATTAGAGGGGTACTATACAGGATAAAATGTCTTAGTAAGTGATCACTTACAGGTCATTGACCTGGGGGACCGCCGCGGGAGCAGACTGCTGAGCACGATGGACTTATGATCTGACTCGGAAGAGGCGATGCTTATGTTCTTATGTAACTCTTTACTCTCCTCCTTGGGTTCCTGATCCCCACTGTCTATATTATGTCTGTCTGTCCAAGTTAGATTGTAAGCTCTTCTGAGCAGGAACTGCAGATTTGATGTCAAAATGTATAGCGCTGTGATCACCCGTCAACACTATAGAGATGTTAAACATTAGTAAGAATCCATTTCCCAATGACCTTCATATTGGATCTTCCTTGAAAAGGAAAAATACCACATCCACACATATGGCACTTAGATAAACAAACATCTTTATCATCCCTCTCCATCCCATGTACTGAATGCTGACCCCACTAATCATGTTATAAGCCTTCCAAAAGGACCAGTCCCTTCCTGCTTGTCACTTGAAAAGTGCAGACACCAGAATAGTACACAATATACTAATGAAGGGCACACCAGAATCACATACAGTGTCATAAAAACCTGCATTGCCATCACTGAGCCTCCCGTTTCCTATGCACGCTAATATCCTTGCTCCAACCATACTCTTCCATATGCACCCAAATATCACTCTAGAGGTCCCAGTGCCTTACCCACCAAAACAGCACAACCTACTGACACATCCAAAATCCAACCCATTGACATGCACCAATGTTCATCACCCCTGAAGCTGAATAGGTCCCTGGAGTTTACCACCCAATAATCCTGCAGCAAAAGGTATTAAATAGTAGCAGCCAGTGAACACACCAAGGCTCAAGCTTAACAAGACCTACCTCATATGAGATCCCAATCTGGGTCCCCAGTGAGACCACCCAACACCGTCCATGGTGCTAATATCCACCCCACACAGTACAAACACCGACCACCTCACAATATACTGCCAGGTACCCAGACCCACCAAACCATAACCACCTCCAAAACAGAACACTCCTCTCTCCATACACACACCATCCAGTCTAGTACCACTCAACTTCCCCACCCACACAAGGAAAACCTCCCTGCTGAACCCCCCACCTTCATAAGAGCACACTCCAACTCAACCTAACCCCAATACACACACACAAATGCCACAAGTAGAAATTATAAGAAAAACTGCCCCGCACAGCCCCCTCCCTCCCCCAGCCTACCCGATCCCAGCAACAATGCTCCGTGAAGCACAGGAGGTAAAAGAAGTGCAGAAAACAAAAATTGCAGACACAGCCAGGCCCCCAGGACATCTTCCGCGCATTCAGCAGCACTCAAAGCGCATGAGGCTAGGCAGCTCCCCGCCAACAAAACACACCGTAGCGCTGAAATCGTAGCAGCACAAAACAGGCCCAAAGCAAAAGAGTGGAATACCGGCATCGCAAGCACCACAAAAAGAAATGTGCAAAGGCCCCCAAAAACGGCAGTCCACCCACCCCACCAGCTTCCACAGCCTAAATGACAAGACACCACACTACCCCCACCACACAGTGCCAACCCCACCAATTACACCTCAAGGACTCCCCGGCTCCACAATACTGCAGCACTTCCCGACTTCCACTGTCAACCATGAATCACTCCACTGCCTCTGCAGAAGAAAAAAAACACCGCCGGATGACAACAGCAGAAGGGAGCCAAAACCACTACATACCCGGATACAAAACGCCCACCATCCCAACTGAACACCTCCTCATACCCTGTCAGACCCCAACAACGATACCCAATCCACCCAGAAATCAACACCATTAGTATTAAAAGTTTAAATACAACCCAACCCTTATCCATTACTGCTCTCCTCAAATTAGACTCCCCCCCTCCGCACTTGCAAAAGGCACAACCCTGCTGGCCTTCCCCATCTCACCGCAAACACCAATACCAAACTCACAAAGCAATTCAAACCACCCTATATAAATTTTTTGAGAATTATAACAAGAAGTAATACTGTAATTTTTTTTTATTTTTAGACATAAATTTGTCCTAGCCCTACCCTATCCTTTCCTGTTCTCCTCACACTAACACTTCAAGCCACCAAAAAACCTGACTAATCATTAAACTATTCTTCCCCATCTCCTCATTTACCTCAACCAATCACCCAGTTGTTTACATCTACTTTTTAACCCTTTATCTCATTCCCAACCCCTGCTTTCTAATCCCCTGCCCATCAGTACCAAAAACTAACCTATTTCTTACCCCCTTCTTTAAACTTTAATGCTCCCCGAGGAGGTTATTACTGAATCCACCGTTCTAGGATTCAAAAGCAAATTAGATGCACATCTCCTTATGAGATTTTAATCTTACAAACCTCCGCTCAAACTTATATGAAAAGGCTGATTGCTTCCTTAGAAATCTGGTCAATAAAGTTAGAAATGTTTCTAAGGTATTTGGATGTTTGTCTTTCAAATCCAACATCTAGTTTAACTGAGTGTTCATAATATTTGGAAAGCACTTCTTTTTTGTTTTTTCATAAGACCTCAGAACCACCACTCCTCCGTCCCACCAAAGTGTATATACGGGGAGTTACAAATGGTGAAATCCTCACCGGTCTCTTCAAAGTTTTAAATAATATGCATTTCTTAGTGTATTATTACTTAACATAGTAATGGTAAAATCTTGTTTTTCATGCGGACTGAACGGTAAGACCCGACAAGTTTCACAGAAGTTTTGTCAGGGGTCTACCCTAAAATAGATAAAATTATATGTTTTAGTGTCCCTCTCAAACCATTACTTGCCTATCTGAATCAAACTCTAAATGGAAAAATTTCCTGATTTACCACTACCGCAGCCGTGCACTTCAAATCCATTAGTGTTATGAGATGCCGGCCATGTCTCAAGGGCTCTGTTTTATACACCTCCCACTACAGGATCGCCCCTAGTGGTAAGTCATGAAATTTTTCCATTTAGAGTTTGATTCAGATAGGCAAGTAATGGTTTGAGAGGGACATTAAAACATATAATTTTATCTATTTTAGGGTAGACCCCTGACAAAACTTCAGTGAAACATGTCGGGTCTTACCGTTCAATCCGCATGAAAAACAAGATTTTACCATTACTAAATTAAGTAATAATACACTAAGAAATGTATGTTATTTAAAACTTTGAAGAGACCGGTGAGGGTTTCACCATTTGTAACTCCCCGTATATACACTTTGGTGGGACGGAGGAGTGGTGGTTCTGAGGTCTTATGAAAAAACAAAAAAGAAGTGCTTTCCAAACATTATGAACACTCAGTTAAACTAGATGTTGGATTTGAAAGACAAATAGCCAAATACCTTAGAAACAATTCTAACTTTATTGACCAGATTTCTAAGGAAGCATCTCCTTATGAGAGGCATAGAGGGATACGGGTGACTAAAACTACATCAGGTGTGCACCTGACTGGGCCTCCGTGTGTGCGGATCGCCGGACTTGATGGACCTTGGGTCTGATCTGGTGATGGCAGTTCTTATGTTCCTAGCAAGTGACTAGACTCAGCTAATGTTATCTGCCACCAGCTTACTCTGGTGTCTCCTCTATAACAAACAGCCTCCTTTTAGAACACACATTGTCTTTTCTTTTTTTTTTTTAATGGTTGCCATTTTAGCCCTTTGTAATATGTAGAAATAAAGATCACAACAACATTGTAGACTATCTTTTCAGTGCTGCACTCTCTTTGGTTCACAGTATTCTGTGTTTTGTATTGTTGGAAATAAGGGATCTGAAATTAAATAAGTAGTTATTTGTTAAATACCTTCTGTAAAATACCTTCCAGTGCAATAGGTGTGTCATTCAGGACAAGCAGGTTATCTCCCCATGGCCGCTTGTCCAGAATGACACACCTATCTACTGGAAAAATATTATCAAGGAAAGGACATAGGGCTCCTTTTACAAAGCCGTGCTAGCGGTTTAAGCGCACACACCAGATTAGCACACGCTAGCCGAAAATCTACCCCCCTGCTAAAAAGGAGGCGGTAGCGGCTAGCGCGTGTTGCAATTTAGCACGCGCAATTCCACGCGTTAAGGCCCTAGCGCGGCTTTGTAAAAGGAGCCCATAATCTCTGTCTTTTTGTTAAAATATATTCTGGCTTCTTAAAATTCAGTGGCTACATCTTTCTGTTACTGGGCTGGACATCCTCAGTACAACACTGAGATAGCTGAATAATATACTGTTACCCTTTCTGAACTTGAATTATTATAGTGGCTTCACATATGGAGAGTTCAGAAAGAGAAGGGCAATATTCAAAAGTTTGATAATTAGCAATAGTGAAAGAAAATTGATGAAAGAAGTCTAACTTGTGTAAGGTAGTCTAGAAAGCAGTAAAGTATTATAATGCAAAATGCCATTAATTATATGGTATTAATGTTTATTTCTACATTTGTTTTACTTGTTTTGAAAGTAAATCAATGCTTTACCTGTAAATTATATTTAAAAATTCTGGTTATACTTTTGTGAAGTATAACTGGCATATTCAGGACTCCTTTTACTAAGCTGTAGTAAACGCTAGTATACACTTATTGCAGCTTGAAAGGATTTAATGCAGGTCCTGCTGAGGCGCCATGCGGTAAGAGCCCAATGTGTCTGCACAAACCATATCTTCATTTTTTCTCTCGAAGGGGGCATGCTTGGAGGTGGAGAGAGGGCTTGACAGTGTGAATCAGTTAGCACAGCCACATTACTGAGCACTAGATTATTAATGCAGGATTAGCGATGAGCACATACCACCTACGAAATGGTTGCTGGTAAGGGCTCACACAAATTTTTGGTAATGGCTAGGTAGTAGTTATGGCAAAATTAGTGCATGGCCATTAATTCAAAAAAATTGAAAAATCAACCATTTTCTATCTGCCTGAAGAACAGCCTTAGTGCATGGGAAAAAAAACCCAAAAACATATAAGGGTGTGCTAAGGCCACTTTTTTTTTTTTTTTTTTTGCACCTTAGTAAAAGGAACCTTTCCAGTGAGTTTAAATGAGACTGTTAAATTCTAAAGAGGAATTCCCAAATTTCAACAATTTCAACATTTCCTTATCAAGACAAACCTCCTTGGCCAGCAAATTGGATAGTCTTTGAGTAGAGGGTTAACATTTCCTGTTTCTGCTCCCTCCACGCTTAAGCAGTGTCCGTATAATAAGAGGCAGACAAATTATCTTAAACAGCGTTCCTGATGTTCCTTCAAATAAACATCTGTTTCTTAAATTGATTTCTCTGAGGAAACGGTTCAAAATTCATAAAAGAAACAGCCAGAAGGCTGACAAACAAAATAAGTTTATTGGAAGAGCAACCTTTGGTAATAATCAAATCCAGAATTTTATAAATAACCTATTCCCAAATGGTCTTGTGTACAATAAAGAAACCAAAACAATTTTGAGATAACAAAATCCTAGTAAAAAAATATTAAAAATAAATTTACATAGTTAAAACTTTTCCGAAAAGAAACTTGCTGGGTTTGTATTAGCACTTCTAAATGGTAGGACAATATAAACACACTTTTATTATCTAAGTTGTTTTTCTAGTAAAACTCTTCTATTTGTCAGCCACAGGTTGGTTGTTATGGCTTCTTCATTTCTGACTTTTGGATTGTTGTTAGAACTTTTATGTGCCTCTGTTTTGTCTTCAGAAATGGTACCCATCAACTTTTCTAGAAGCATTTGAGATGTCACAGCACAGATACACTCTTGTTCCCACATGCCTCTCTCATGTGGGACCTTCTAAGTTTAATTTTTTCCACAGAACCGATTGGATGTTTTCTTCATTCATGGTCCTCAGCCCCTCAAACTTGTTTCAGTAAAAATTGTTAGTCCTTTTTCTGCTACATGGTCTTTACATTTACACAATAGTTTCTTAGGTTTTCATCAGATTTGTGTTTAATTATTTTTTCTGTATTGTCCCTCCAGACTGGCACAGACAGTTGGGTTTATACTCCTTTGTCAGCAGGTGGAGAATGATAACACACTAGATTCTTATAGTACAACTGTGCTATGCAGTCCCCCATAGAATTGGTCTGTTCTCAGTCTCCAGCAGGTGGAGGTGGTAAGCTTTGTGTAGTCTTATCTTTTAGCTTTGAGCAGGGTCTGTTGGAAAGGTTAGGCAGTGGCCTTTTATTTGCCCCTATTTTTATTTTGTCGGACTGAGCTTGGGTCCTGTGGTGTCACACTTGGACAGTAGAGTCTCCCCCCCCCCCCATATCCACTCCATCAAAAATTACAAAGACTAGGGGCCTGTTTTACAAAGCTGCGCTAGCGGCTGCAACGCACTAACCTATAGAGCGTTAAAGGGCTTTGAGGTTGTTGCTGTGCGGCTTTGTAAAACAGGCTCTAAGGGACACTCGATGAAATTACAGGGAAATATTTTTAAAACCAATAGGAGGAAATATTTTTTTTTTCACTCAGAGAATAGTTAAGCTCCGGAACACATTACCAGAGGTTGTGGTAAGAGCAGATAACATAGCTGGTTTTAAGAAAGGTTTGGACGGTTTCCTGGAGGAAAAGTCCATAGTTGGTTATTGAGATAGACATGGGGAAGCCACTGCTTGCCCTGGATCGGTAGCATGGAATGTTGCTACTCCTTGGGGTTTGGCCAGGTACTAGAGAGCTGGATTGGTCACCGTGAGAACGGGCTACTGAGCTTGATGGACCATTGATCTGATCTAGTAAGGCTATTCTTATGTTCTTATTCATCAGGTGCGCAGTTACCCATCTCTGTACAGTTTATAGTTGTTCACTGCATGAGGCTTGCTGCTTCTGAAACCTCCCATCAAGCATCATATAGTGTCACTGGACCTCTGTGATGTCCTCAGCTGAAGAAAGCTCCTTTTGAGCCACAAAATACTTGCTAGTTGAAGTACTTGATCTGGAAAATCTTATTTTTTATAGTGTTTACTTTAATGTATAAGGCTAGTGCGCTCCTGGCCCTAGTTTCTGAATAATATGTTACTATTTTTTAATAGAATGCTTCTACATAACAGATCAAAGTTCATCTAAAAATGGGGCAGCTTCTAAATGGTACAGAATTCTGCAGGTTAATTTGTTTTCTCATCCTAAATGTACTGAAGCAACATGGCAATTTGAAATCAAGACGGATGTTTCTGAGCAATGTTGGAAACAGATTTGGTCTTCCATTCACAAATCATTAAGACCCGCAGCAATTAAACAATCCATATTTTTTGTATTCCACCTTACAAGCTATCTAAAATTAAAAGTGATAACTCGAACAAGTGCTGGGCATGTCAAAAGGAAGTCACACATTAATTCATTCACCATATTATTGTGATCATATGGAATACTATCAGTTCTTTGCTCAATAAGATGCACATCCTTATTGTTCTTTTTGTTGTATTTAGGATAGTATCAATGATCATTAATTATGTTTATTAAGAACTTTATATACCATATAACAGCCTAAAACGATCCAAGTGGTTTACAATACATAGTTCATATTCATCAAGAAAAGAACTCCATTAAAAATAGAAAATGAAAGATTAAAAGCAAAAGTTAATTTTTTTTTTCATAAAATATCATAGCAAACATCTCAACAATAGCAATTCTAATAGTAAAACAATAAAAATTAATTGTTAATTTGATGCTTTTCTAGTTTGTTTTGTTATTCATACAGTCTATTTTATTTTGTATTGTGATGAAATTCATTGATGTATGATTTTTTTTTAAACCAATAAAAACTTATTGAACAAAAAAAAGTTTATTTTTAAAATTTTGTCAGACTTCCACCTTCCAATCTTTTTTCCTAAACCACATGTCTATAAAGGTGAAAGTTCACTGCACACATAAAAGAACACTTTGGCTTTCTATGTTGAGTGGACTAAAACTATAGAAAGTCCATCCAGCTTTTTGTTTCTTTGACCCCAGCAAGATGAAGCTGCTATTAGCATGTGCATACTTTCCAGGAGGTTAGCAAGCTGCATTTCTTTCACTGATTTTTGAGGGTCGTGTCATGGTTCATAATGTATGAGCAAAGTGTTTGAGACTAGCCTCTATAGAGGAGGTTTGCAGAGCTGTGACAGAGACTTCTGTCCATATGTTTATGCACCACTTCTGTCTAGATGAAGACTCCTGAAGTGACAGTGGTTATCCCAGGACAAGCAGGCAGCATATTCTTTACGCATGGGTGACGTCACCGACGGAGCCCACGGTACGGACCTTTTTACTAGAAAGTTCTAGTTGGCCGCACCGCGCGTGCGCGAGTGCCTTCCCGCCCGACGGAGGAGTGCGTGGTCCCCAGTTTCTTCGTTTCCGCGGAGCGAAGAAGACGTGTGTTTTTCAACGTCGTTGAAATACTCCTTTTTGCCTTCCCGCTCGCGTTCTTTTTTCGATTTTTTCACCTTCGGGTGCTCTTTTCTTTCTATTACAAAAAAAAAAAAAAAAAAAATTTCTTTCTTTTGATTTATTTTTCGTTCCTGCCCCGGCGGGGCCTGTTAGCACGATCCAGGCCTCGGGGTTTGATTTTGCGGAGGCCGTGTTCCCATTCATGCCCCCGCAGCCCGGTTTTAAGAAGTGCCAGCGGTGTGCACGCCCGATCTCCCTCACTGATCCACACAACTGGTGCTTACAGTGCTTGGGACCGGATCATCGGGCGGATTCCTGCACCCGCTGTGCCACTCTTAAAAAACGCACTTTGAAGAATCGTCAAATCCAACAAAATCTACTTTTCGGCACCGGCCCGACTATGGATTCGACCTCTTCATCTGCGGCACCGTCGAAATCGACACCGACCACTTCGACACCGCCTGAGTCGACATCGGCGCCCCCGGCGCCAGGTAAGCCGGCTAAGAAGCCTTCCACCCTTGAGCGCCCTCCCTCTTCGGGGACGACACCAGTCCTTTCGGCTCCACGCCGAGCCAAAAAACGCTCCACTCCGATTTCGGTGAGTGCCTCGTCATCGGCCCCCTCATCGCCGGAGTGTAGAGCGGCACCTATGGAACCAAAGAAGAAAAAAGTGGTTCCGGTGCCTCCCCTGGATGACCGCATTGCGGCCATCCTCCAGGACAAGTTGCAGGAACAACTCCACAAGCAACTTAAGCAGCTCTTACCCTCTATCTTGGCACCGCTGCTCTCGGTACCAGACCGGCCCGAGCCCCATACCGTCCAACCGGTATCCACTCCCTCGGTACCTATGGACTCCTCCATGCCCATTCTCTCGGCACCGCATCTCCACTCCCATGCCGAGGCTATGGCCTTGACGACGACCGATCCTCCTCGGGACCGGGCAGGGCACCGGTCTCCTCACGACTCTGATCGGCACCGTACTTCTCGGGACCGAGACAGACACAGGTCTACATCACCCGGTAACGTCTCGGTACGCTCAGGCAAATCTTTGTCTAAAACTCACCATGCCGAGCCTTCCACTCCAGTCTCTCGACACGCACATACCGATGTCAGAGACCCGGACCTATGGGAACAATCCCCCACCGGTACCGAGGAGGATGCATCGTCGTCGGACGAAGAGCCTTCGGCACCCGATACCGCATCTAAACCTGAACAATCTTCCTTCTCAAAATTTCTCAGGGAGTTGTCGGGTGCTCTGTCTTTGCCACTGGAATCTGACTCTAAGAAGTCACAAGCTTTCCTGGAGGCATTAGATTTTGATCAACCTCCCAAAGAGTTCCTAAAGTTGCCCGTGCATGATATCTTACGGGAAACTTTTTATAAAAATTGGGAGAACCCGTTGACTGTTCCTGGGGCTCCCCGTAAATTAGACAGCCTCTATAGGGTTATACCAATCCCAGGATTTGATAAACCCCAACTCCCTCATGAGTCTCTCCTGGTGGAGTCCACTTTAAAAAAGACTCAGGGCTCTAGTGTCTATGCCTCCACCCCTCCTGGCAGAGAGGGCAAAACTATGGACAAGTTTGGCAAGCGGCTCTATCAGAATGCCATGCTTGCCAACAGGGCAAACAACTACTCGTTCCATTTTTCATTCTACCTCAAACATCTGGTAATGCAACTCTCCGCCATGCAAAAGTACATGCCAGAGCATAAAGTCCCACTTTTCCAACAGCATGTCTCCAGCCTGCTTCAATTAAGAAAATTTATGGTGCCCTCTATCTACGACTCTTTTGAGCTCACCTCCCGTGCATCTGCCATTGCCGTGGCCATGCGCCGCCTAGCCTGGCTCAGGGTCTCTGATCTGGACGTCAACCATCAAGACCGATTAGCCAACGCCCCATGCCTTGGTGATGAATTGTTCGGAGAGTCCCTGGATACCACCACGCAAAAACTCTCTGCCCATGAGACCAGATGGGACACTCTCATTAAACCTAAGAAAAAGGCTCCACCTGCTCGCCCTTACAGGCCACAGACCTCATACCAGCGCAGGTTCTCCGCTAGGCCGCTCAATCCACCTCCACAGCAACCCAGGCGGGCCCGCCAACACCAGCACGCCCAGGCTCGTGCCCAGTCTAACCAACCGGCCAAGGCTCTTCCTCCTGCCAAACCTTCTCAGCCCTTTTGACTCCTCTCTCCAGGGCTTAGCCAGTCTTCCACCCTCATTGCCTCTTCCTCAGCCAATCGGAGGCAGGCTCCGCATCTTCATCAGCCGTTGGGAGGTCATCACATCGGACCAGTGGGTCCTAAACATCATCCGCCACGGCTACTCTCTCAACTTCCAGACTCTTCCACCAGACAATCCTCTCGTAGAGTCTGCTTCTCTTTCAACTCAAACCCCCCTCCTCCTGAGGGAGGTCCAATCCCTCCTTCTACTCAATGCCATCGAAGAAGTACCTCTGGAACAAAGGGGCCGGGGATTCTACTCCCGTTACTTTCTAGTTCCAAAAAAGACAGGAGACCTGCGTCCCATTCTCGACCTCCGGGACCTCAACAAGTGTCTCGTCAAGGAGAAGTTCAGAATGCTCTCCCTTGCCACGCTGTACCCTCATCTCTCTCGGAACGACTGGCTATGTTCCCTGGACCTCAAGGAGGCCTACACTCACATCCCAATCAATCCATCCTCACGTCGCTACCTACGGTTCCAGGTGCACCATCGCCATTATCAGTACAAGGTGCTACCTTTTGGCCTGGCATCATCTCCCAGAGTGTTCACCAAATGCCTCATTGTGGCGGCGGCCTTCCTCAGGTCTCACAACCTCCAGGTGTTTCCCTACTTGGACGATTGGTTAGTGAAAGCACCTACGTCTCCACTTGTGCTACAAGCCACTCATCATACCATCTCTCTCCTCCATCTTCTGGGGTTCGAGATCAACTACCCCAAGTCGCATCTGCTTCCCACACAGCGACTTCAGTTCATCGGAGCGGTTCTCGACACCACACTAATGAGGGCGTTTCTCCCCTCCGATCGTCAGCGAACTCTGCTACGCCTGTGTCGTCAGGTGCTCCTTCATCACTCTATTTCTGCCAGACAAATGATGGTCCTCCTGGGCCACATGGCCTCGACGGTACATGTGCTTCCCCTGGCACGACTCCACCTCAGAACACCTCAATGGACTCTGGCCAACCAGTGGTCACAGACCTCGAATCTTCTTTCTCATCCCATCTCTGTGACATCGTCTCTTCAGCGATCTCTACAATGGTGGTTGGACTCCTCAAATCTTTCCAGGGGCCTTCTTTTTCATCTGCCCCCGCATTCCATGATCATCACCACGGATGCCTCCCCTTATGCATGGGGAGCTCACCTGGGAGACCTTCGCACCCAGGGTCTTTGGACCCCGCAGGAGCGTCTCCATCACATCAATTTCCTGGAACTACGAGCCATGTTCTATGCTCTCAAGGCCTTCCAGCACCTTCTTTGCCCTCAGGTTCTGCTTCTGTGCACGGACAACCAAGTTGCCATGTACTACATCAACAAACAGGGCGGCACCGGATCTCGCCTCCTTTGTCAGGAGGCTCTTCGCATTTGGACCTGGGCCACGGCCCGCAGTCTCTTCCTCAAGGCTGTCTACATCCAGGGCGAACAGAACTCCCTGGCCGACAATCTCAGCCGCATCCTTCAACCTCACGAGTGGACTTTGGATCCTCCCACGCTCCACTCCATCTTTGCTCGCTGGGGCACTCCGCAGATAGACCTATTTGCAGCTCCTCACAACCATCAGCTGCCCCAGTTCTGCTCCAGACTCTTCTCTCCTCATCGTCTGGCCCCGGATGCATTCCTTCTCGACTGGACGGATCGGTTCCTCTATGCCTTTCCTCCTCTACCTCTGATGTTGCGGACTTTATCCAAACTCTGCAGGGACGGAGCCACCATGATCCTCATAGCTCCCCGGTGGCCTCGTCAACACTGGTTCTCCCTTCTACTTCAACTCAGCTCCAGGGAGCCCATTCCTCTACCTGTGTTTCCTACTCTACTTACACAGCAACATCAGTCTCTACTACATCCCAATCTGTCTTCCCTCCACCTGACAGCTTGGTTTCTCTCGGGCTGACCTCTTCAGGAAATCTGTCTCAGCCTGTCCGTCTCATTTTGGACGCCTCCAGGAAGCCGGCCACCCTCCAATGTTACCATCAGAAGTGGACCAGGTTTTCCTCTTGGTGCCTCCGTCATCATCACAATCCCACCTCCTTAGCGGTGGAAACTGTCCTGGACTACTTACTCTCCCTGTCCAACGCAGGCCTCAAGTCTACCTCAATCAGAGTCCATCTCAGTGCCATCACGGCATTCCATGAGCCTGTCCTAGGAAAACCTCTCACGGCTCACCCTCTGGTTTCCCGATTCATGAGGGGCCTCTTCAACGTCAAACCACCTCTGAAGCCTCCTCCGGTCGTCTGGGACCTGAATGTGGTTTTGTCTGCCCTCATGAAACCTCCCTTTGAGCCTCTTGCCACAACTTCGCTCAAATTTCTGACATGGAAGGTTCTTTTCCTCATTGCCATCACCTCTGCCAGGAGGGTTAGTGAGCTTCATGCACTGGTTGCCGATCCACCGTTCACTATTTTTCACCATGACAAGGTGGTTCTGCGCACCCATCCAAAGTTCCTTCCAAAGGTGGTCTCAGCCTTTCACCTCAACCAGTCCATTGTTTTGCCTGTGTTCTTCCCGAAGCCTCATTCACATCCCGGAGAACAGGCATTGCACAGTCTTGACTGCAAGCGTGCCCTAGCTTACTATCTCGATCGTACAAGGGCTCACCGCTTGTCCCCTCAGCTCTTCCTGACCTTCGACCCGAATCGTTTGGGTCGACCGGTCTCTAAACGGACGCTATCCAACTGGCTTGCAGCTTGCATCGCGTTCTGTTACGCTCGGGCCGGTCTGTCACTAGACGGTGCTGTCACGGCCCACAGGGTAAGAGCTATGGCCGCTTCTGTTGCTTTCCTCCGTTCCACACCCACTGAGGAAATCTGCAAGGCGGCCACCTGGTCCTCAGTTCACACATTCACTACTCACTACTGTCTGGATGCTTTCTCCAGACGGGATGGGCACTTCGGCCAATCTGTACTTCAGAATTTATTTTCCTAATGGCCAACCATCCCTCCTCCCTCTTTGTTAGCTTGGAGGTCACCCATGCGTAAAGAATATGCTGCCTGCTTGTCCTGGGATAAAGCACAGTTACTTACCGTAACAGGTGTTATCCAGGGACAGCAGGCAGATATTCTTACGTCCCACCCTCCTCCCCGGGTTGGCTTCTTAGCTGGCTTATACTAACTGGGGACCACGCACTCCTCCGTCGTGCGGGAAGGCACTCGCGCACGCGCGGTGCGGCCAACTAGAACTTTCTAGTAAAAAGGTCCGTACCGTGGGCTCCGTCGGTGACGTCACCCATGCGTAAAGAATATCTGCCTGCTGTCCCTGGATAACACCTGTTACGGTAAGTAACTGTGCTGTTTGGCCAGACAGACCTCCAGAATCTATTTGGGATTTAGAATCCAGTTTCACCTCTCTAGGCCTTCTCTTTCAGATCCAGACTGCCCATCCCCCTAAAAAAAATTGGTGTCTGCCCATTGTGCTACCACTCTTTCCCTTTTTACAGTTTCATCTTCAGGTATGGAGTCCCATGTATGAGGATTCACAGTTCTGTTTGTCCTTGGAGAAAACAAATTTACTTAGTCATTCTTCAAGGACAGCAGGACTTGAATTCCCACAGCTCTCATACTTCATCAAGGAGCAGTATTTCTTTAATTAGTGATAGACTAGGAGGTCCCGTGTGACAGCAACAGGCAAGAACAAGCATATATGTAGTGAGGCAGCCCAAACATTTCTAGAAAAGTTGCTGAGTTATCCATTTCCTGTGCTGGGCTCTCTTAGTGAGGTCACCCTTAAATGAAGACTGCTGTTCTCAGAGAACACCTGCAAGGATGTTAATCTATTTTCTTTCATGATTTAGCTTGTGATAATTTCCCAAGCATAGATTCTGCATAGGAATTAACTACGGTTGCATGTAATTTAGGTGTGAATGATGTAAAGATTGATTCTACTGGTGAGGCTATACTAGAAATGATATACTATCTAGTACGGAAAAAAAAATGGCATGCTTGATTTGTCAATAACAGAAAAAGGAAAATGTGTAGATTGATCTCTGTTCCAATGTCCTCATACCTTTTAAATTGTGTATTACAAAGAATAGAGGTCAACATTTATATACCTCTTTTTTTTCATTCTCTAATATGCTTTAAAGCTTCTAGATCTGATGATGCATTGATTCCAAAGATTTGACAATTTTGTGGCTAACTTACACCCCCCCCCCCTCCTTTTATAAAACCGTAACATGGTTTTTAGAGCTAGCTGTGGCAGTAATGGCTCCGACGCTCAAAGAATTCCTATCTTTTCTAATTAGGGTTATGTGGAACATGAGACCAGGAGAGAATAGGCTCCTTCCCCCTCTGCTGCTTCTTAGTTTCAAAATCATACCGTGTAACCTCTTTCCCCAGGTATGTAGTGAATCTGGGGAAGGGTAGGATTTGGCCAAAGATACCCATTGATTATCTGAGAGGGAAAAAAAAGAAGGGTAGGACTTGGTATGGGACGCCTTTATGGAATCTGAAGGAATAATTTATATACCGCGGGACCGTGAAGTTCTATGCAGTTTACAATGATTAGAAATATTACAGATTGAATGGAATAAACAAAGTACACACTTAGTGATTGATAGTTCTACAGATTGTTTGTTGAGGACTAAGATTGTACAGGTTGGTTTCCTAAGTATTTCAGGAACAGATGCGTTTTTAGCCATTTCCTGAATTCCCCATAGGTAGTAGGCATCAGTAGTGGTGGTTAAGGTCCATTGATGGTATATTAAAAGGTGGAAAGAGGTATAGTTTTTATTTTGTTTGTTTTCATTATAGTGTCCATGCAAAATTATGCATTTATGCACTTTTTTTTTTTTTTTGTATAAATCATATTTATTGAGGTCAACCAGAGTAACACCGGGCATACAAAGAATACACAGGCAAACAAACGCGGCTATGAACAGTACAAAACAATACAATCATCATTTATCACATCTGAAACATCTGTACCTTATGTAGTTTAACCAGATATTTCACCCAATAATGATTGTATTAAAGCATATAGACTTTATACAGTGTTTTTTTCACAGTAGCAATCCCTTTCAAATTAGCTTTACAGTTTGCTAACTCCTAGTTCTAAACTGTGTGGCAATTTAAAGTCTTATAAAAAGAGAGCTTTAGTAATGAGTAACAATGTTAGTAACAAATCCAAATTAACATAACATCTGCTAGATTTCATTGGTCTATATTGACTGTGCTGCCAATCAAATCCAGTTCTGTGTGAAGTAATTTGTGATTTGGTTCAAGTAAGGATTCTGTGTGATACGTAGGAATTACATTTAAGCCTACAGTAAATTTATATGTATTTTCAAAGGTGGTTCTTTTTTTATTTTAATGCACAATATATAATGTATATAGTTTTCTTATGTTAAGTTATCACATTTTTTATAAATTAATTTTAATTCAGAGATATTTCTACTGCTACTTACTACTACTTATCATTTCTACAGCATTGTCAGACATACGCAGCACTGAACATGTCAATGTATGTATAGGGCTATTGACAAAAATTTAGTGCACTAAAGGCTATATTCTACAAACGGCATCCCAATCAGGATGCAAGTTTCTAAAAAAAACAAAAAAAACAAAACCCAAGGCTGGCAGCCTACATTGTAGGTCGTGGCCTACATTGTTGTGGTTGAGGCAGCCTAAATTGTCATGATTGAGGGAGATGCGTAGGGATGTTTAAGCTCACCCAAGGTTGAGTATGGGCATGGTTTTGCCCAGAAGTTGTCACCTGCCAGGATCCACGCTATCCTTACAGCGGCCCTCCACCAGGTGGCAGTAAAAAGAAACTAGACATGCTCCTGCAATGAGGCAGAAGCCCTATAGGGGGTGTTGGTCTGAACCTCTGAAACGCTCCAATTCTCAGACAACCCAGACAACCTGAAGGCACAATAGTGCAAAACACAAAAGAGTTCTGTTTTCAAAATGGAAAAAATAAAGGTTTATTATACAAGCCTTCACATTCAAAACCAATTGCAAAGAATAAAGCAGTCTGAGAAAACCATAAACAATAATGGCCAACAGCAATAACAGATGGTAATGATTCACTCTTCAATGGAGAGAGACTGCTCAGTATCTGCCAGGTTCCAAGATGGCCACCATGGTTCTGGCAGTTTGTTGCTGGGCCACGCCCGGTTTCCAGCTTGTGGTAACTTTCAGGTTTTTCTCCAAAATAAAAGAAGGCAAAAATCAATAGTTACTTCAGTGCATTGTTTTAGCTTATTGCATCAGCTTTAGTCAATATTCTTATCAAACCAGATAAGTATTTTAATCTTTGCAGTTTGGGAAAAAAAGATCTTAATTGGCAGCTTTTCTTTAAAGCAAAAAAAAAAAAAAATTCAAGGCAAAAAGGAAAAATACAATATTAAAGTCCTGCCTGTGGTAGTTCTCCTGAAGCTACCACATCCAGCTTTCTAAATCCTTCACCAGAGGCAACAGAGTACCTCCTGGCAAAACTAACAAAAAAGTTTCCAAAGTTAAAAAATAAACCAGAAATGTCCCTAAACACTCAGTATCATAAGGGTGTTTCAATCACTTTACTCACTTACAACAGCTTTCTATGAGGCTTCTATCCAGCTTGGCTATATTAGAGAGAGAGCATGAATGAGAGAGTAGCTTCAAGTAGTAATGCACCCCAGTAGCAAATCTCTTCAATCCTAAACACATAGGTTTAAACCAGCTCCATAGCTTCTCACAGCCCTGCTTCATATGACAGTCACCCACCTCCATAAACTCCTGGTTTGTGGATAGCTCTAGGTCAGGCAATTCTCCAGCTTCAGACATATCTACCATGTCGACATCAGGGCTTCTCTCAGACTGATAACTGATGGGAGGCAGTATTCTGGGTTCTGTTCTGCTTCTCCTGGGAAGGGATACTGGTATTGCTTCCTCCCGGTTGCTGGTATCGCTTCTGTTTCTTTTACTGCTCTCTTTGCTGCCCCATTGTGTTGTCTCAGAGTCAGGTTTAAATAGGAGAGAGTCCTGCCTACACCTGTGTGGGATAGGGATGTCAAGGTACTCTCTCTGCTTCCCCCTACTGTTACTGTGTGGGGACAAAATGACTTTTCTGCCTGTTCTGTGTGCTTTCCCTTGGTGCTGTACTGGGCTTGCTTGGCAATGATCCAGGCTATGGGAACTGGACCTAGAATAGACAGACAGCCCTGCTTGCCTGCTCATCGGGGAAACTATCCTGATGGGCTTTAAAACCCTTTAATCATGGCTTGCCCAGATAATTCCCCTATGGCAAGTCGGGAATGTCACTAGAATTGCCACAAATTGGCCTTAGGCAATCTTAAGCGGCCCTAGACGTCTCCCTAGGGCTGTGATAGGCACCTGAAATGTAGGCCATTGAAATGTTGGCTTTCATTTCAATTAGATGCAGCCATTAAACTGATCATGGCAAGGAAATCTCCCTACAAACAAACAAAATTCCTGAGAGAAAAAATAAGAAAACAAACAAATGGATTAAAATCTAATCAATTATACCCATCAATAGAATCCAATCTTTAAAATCACAATTCAAATGCATCCACTAACTCAATAATCTATCAATGTAGTCAATATAATCATATAAATTTATTAATTCATACAACATTTTATTAATATTCATAACACCATCAATAAGTTAAAAAAGACAAACATGTAAACATATACACAAAATCTAAACAAGGCAAAGGAATCCAATCATACATTATGTTCATATATTCTCATCAAATAATTCATCAATCACTTATCTCAAATAGACCCAAGCTACAGCTCAGTTCGACTTAGTCCATCTTAATCCATCTTCCATCCTATGATGTGAAAGACAGGTAAAACATCAGGAACAAATTGAAGTCCTTAGCCATCCAAAACTGTCTAAAAATCAAACATCCACAAATTAATCAAGTCATGTGCAAACTGTTCCCAGAGTCCTCACAATGAGCAAAGTGCAAGTGTAAAATCCAGTGATGTGATCCAGTGGTATTCCAAAGCATGGCAAACAAAATTGTCTTCTAAGAAAACATTCAGCTCCCTCCTCAATACAAGCTGTGTTTCGATAGCGTTCTTTATCAAGAGGAAGAATATCACTGGGAAGGAAGAAAGCACAAAAACACACCAACTATCACCCACATAAAATAATGTATTAACTTACACAAAACAAACTTTGCTTGGTATGATTCCCCTTACTTTTGTTTATATAGTTTGTTTTGTGTAAGTTAATACGTTATTTTATGTGGGCGATAGTTGGTGTGTTTTTGCACCGGGAAAGGGAAGGCCCACCATTTTGACGAGGCGGGCCTGCTGACCATAGAGAGCGCTATTGAAATACTTAATATTTATAGTAGTAGTCAAAGAAACCAGTAAATTGCTAGCTATAGTGCTTAAGTTCCTTTCTGAAAATACCACACCCAAGATATCAGCCTCTGTATTGCTACATGACGTGACCTCACCTTGTGTATTGCATTCAATTCTGGTCGCCTTATCTCAAGAAAGATATAATGGAACTAGAAAAGGTTCAAAGAAGAGCAACCAAGATAATAAAGGGGATAGAACTCGTATGAGGAAAGACTAAAAAGGTTAGGTTTTGCTGATGCTATGTCTGTCCTATGGTAAAGGTAAATGGTCATGGATTTGATATACTGCCTTTCAGTGATACAACCAAAGAAGATTGCATATAATTATACAGTATGTAGGTACTTTCTCTGACTATAGTAAGCTCACAATCTAAGTTGTATACCTTGTGTGGCTAAATTAAGTATCTGACTTGCTGCTAGTGTAGGTCATTGGTCATTTCATACTACTTTCTGCTCTAACTAATAGTTTGATCCTTTCATTTACAGATCTCACAATGGCTGATGAAAGTATTGTAGAAAACGAAATTCCCCCTCCTTTGCCGCCACATCCTACTGAAGAGGCATTTTCTGGAAAACAGAAATATAGGTATGATGGCTATACTGGAAAGTCTGTTTTTGTTGCTTATCTACTGGTGTCTGTGGTACCTTATCAATTAGTTGAACATTTTTATGTTATGCTTTATACTCAATTATACAGTAGTAATATGGTTGGCATTACTTTTTTTAAAGTAGTTTGCCACTGCAAATTGAAGGATTTTGACTGCTCAACATTTTTCTTTCCATTGTGCTTAAAACTATCAGGTCAAATTTGGCCTTTCCTTGGCTTTCACATCTTTGTTTTCCTAATCTGAAATTAAAGATAAGTTTTCAATAACTAATGTTTTATCAATAAGTATTTTATCAATTATCATAGTGCTTTTCAACAAATTATCAGAGTGATTTCAATAAATCACAATAGGAAGGAAGAACATATAACCAAAATACTGTATTATAATAGAGAAAATACTGATCCTCCAGAGAGGAACAATTGAGGAATAAAAGGTAAGAAAAAGAGAGAGGACAGCTATTAAATCTAAAAGAGTAAATAATAAACCATACAAATGAAAAATATATCTACTACTATTAATTATTTCTAGAATATTACCAGACATACACAGTGCTGCATAAAGTCACAAGGAGACAGTTCCTTCTCGAAAGAGCTTATAATCTAAACAGACACGATAGATAAACAGGATTCCAGGGTGTGGTATACAGTGTGTGTGTGTTGGGGGGGGGGGTGTAATCTGCTGGCTAGGGTTATGGATTGAAGGCAAAATCAAAAAGACAAATTTTCAGTCTGATTTTAAACAAGATAAGGCAAGAGGTGTGACAGACTCAGGTCGTTTATTCCAAGCATACAGGACAGCTAGATGAAAGGAACAAAGTTTGGAATTGGCAGTGGAGGAGAAAGGGTAAAGATAAAGACAGTTTTTCTGAGGAACAGAGCTCTTGGGAAGGTGAATAAGGAGAGTTATGGAAAGATACTAAGGGGCTGGGTGAATCTGCTCTCCATACATTGGTCTGTAAACATGTGTTGACTTATTTAGATTGTACTAAACCTCACAGAAATTCCATTCTCACAGAAACCTCACAGAAAATCCTGATAGAATGGGAACTCCTGTAACCAAGAGAACAATCTCTATATGATTAGCAGACTGTATCTCTTTCTGTTATGCTCAGACTGGGCTGCCACTGGAAGGTTGCGTTACAGCACATAAGGTTAGAGCAGGGGTAGGGACCTCCGGTCCTCAAGAACCGTATTCCAGTCTGGTTTTCAGGATTTCCCCAATGAATATGCATGGTATTTATTTGCATGCACTACTTTCAATGTATATTCATTGGGGAAATCCTGAAAACCCAACTGGAATACGGCTCTCGAGGACCATAGTTCCCTACTCCTGGGTTAGAGCAATGGCAACCTCAGTAGCTCATCTACGTTCAACTCCCATTGAGGACATTTGTAAAGTAGCAACCTTTTCCTCAGTTCATACTTTCATATCCCTCTACTGCCTTGAGAAGCATTCCAGATGGGATAGTCGGTTTGGCCAAGCAGTTCGACAAAATGTATTCTCTATTTAGATGGCTACTTCCTTCCAACCCTTCTCTGTTAGTTAGGTAATCCCATGTGAGAGAATATGCTACCTTGCCTGGGATAAAGCACAGTTACTTACCTGTAATACATGTTATCCAGGGACAGCAGACAGATATTCTCACAACCCTCTCTCATCCCCTACTTGGCTTCTTAGCTTTTTTACTGAACTGATGGTCCTGTGAGCCAACTAAGGGTGGGAAGGCATCAGTGCATGTGCGATACAGGCTGTCTGGAGACTTTTGAAGAAGTTTAAAGTGACAATACAATTTTGTACTGTCTGTACCGGGCTCCCTGGATGACATCACCCCATCTGTGAAAATATCTGCCTGCTGTCCCTGGATAAAATCTGTTACAGGTAAGTAATTGTACTTTATCAAAGATTTTGTTGATATTTGTGTGATTACATGAATGATTCATTTTATGGATTTTGTGCTTTTTATACAATATTATTGTGTATTTAAAATTTGTAGTTAATATAAAAATTAAAAAGGCTTCAAAAGTATTTACCTCGGGGTTTTTTTTTAAGTTATTAAACTATTTGTCATAAAAGAAATCTGAAGGATATATACTAAACTATGGTATTTCTCATAACATTTTAGTACTTTTCTGTAAATATTCAGGTGAGGGTTTAGATGTCTTCTTTTTTGGCAGGTTTCCCAAGGCAAAATGGGGGATAAATAAAAAAAATGTAAACCCAGGCATATAGTGCTATAAATAGATCAAATAAATACACACTAGGCATATACCAAAACATTCACAATGTTCACTAAGGGTTCCTTTTACGAAGCCGTGTTAGCGGCTTTATTGCACGCAACTTTTTATCACGCGCTAGCTGAAAAACTACTGCCTTGCTCAAGAGGAGGCGGTAGCGGCTAGCGTGGCCGGCAGTTTAGTGCGCGCTATTATGCGTGTTAAACCGCTAATGCGGCTTCGTAAAAGGAGCCTTAAGTCACACTTACTGTATATTGTGCTCAGAGAACTGTTACAAGGTAAAAACACCCTGTCAGTGAGCTAGAACATAAGAACATAAGCAGTGCCTCTGCTGGGTCAGACCAGAGGTCCATCATGCTCAGCAGTCTGCTCACGCGGTGGCTCAACAGGTCCAGGACCTGTATAGTAATCCTCTATCTATACCCTTCTATCCCCTTTTCCTTCAGGAAATTGTCTAATCCCTTCTTGAACCCCAATACCGTACTCTGTCCTATCACACCCTCTGGAAGCGCATTCCAGGTGTCCACCACCCTCTGGGTAAAGAAGAACTTCCTAGCATTGGTTCTGAATCTGTCCTCTCTTAACTTTTCCGAATGCCCTCTCGTTCTTGTAGTTTTCGAAAGTTTGAAGAATCTGTCTCTCTCCACTTTCTCTATGCCCTTCATGATCTTGTAAGTCTCTATCATGTCCCCTCTAAGTCTCCACTTTTCTAGAGAAAAGAGCCCCAGTTTCTCTAATCTTTTCATACCTTTTATCAATCGTGTCACTCTTTTCTGAACCCTCTCGAGTATCGCCATATTCTTCTTAAGATATGGCGACCAATATTGGACATCGCCCGATACAATGGCAGGATAACTTCTTTCTTTCTGGTTGTAATACCTTTCTTGATAGTACCTAGCATTCTATTTGCCTTCTTAGAGGCCGCTGCACACTGTGCCAACGGCTTCATTGTCTTGTCCACTATTACCCCCAAGTCCTTTTCTTGGGGACTTTCACCCATTACCATCCCTCGCATCGTATAGCTGTACCTCGGGTTTCTGTTTCCTACATGCAAGACTTTACATTTCTCTACATTAAACTTCATCTGCCATCTCGTCGCCCACTCCCTAGTTTGTTCAGGACCCTTTGTAAATCTTTGCAGTCCTCTTTAGTCCTAACTCCACTAAATAGTTTGGTGTCGTCTGCAAATTTTATTATTTCGCACTTCGTCCCTGTTTCTAGATAATTTATAAATACATTGAACAGCAGCGGTCCGAGAACCGACCCCTGCGGAACACCACTCGTGACCCTCCTCCAGTCCAAGTAGAGGCCCTTCACTCCCACCCTTTGCTTTCTACCCGCCAAACAATTTTTGATCCATCTGTGTACATCTCCTTGCACCCCATGGTTCTTCAGTTTCCATAGTAGGCGTTCATGGGGTACTTTGTCAAAGGCTTTTTGGAAATCTAAATATACAATGTCTATGGGGTCCCCTTTGTACATCTGTTTGTTTATTCCTTCGAAGAAGTGCAATAAGTTCGTTAAGCACAATCTTCCCTTGCAGAATCCATGTTGGCATGGTTTCATCAGTTTATTCCTTTCTAGATGCTCATCGATGCGGTCTTTTATCAGCGCTTTCGCCATCTTCCCCGGAACCGAAGTCAAACTCACCGGTCTGTAAAAAGCCCACCTTTGAAAACGGCTCAAGTTTTCAATCATTGCACAACAGTGCATATATGAAGTGCTTTTTTAAAAAATTACTTAATATACTTAATGGAAAGACAAAAAGTCAATTTACCACATTAAAAGTAAAAAATTGAAACTTAGCTGCATGTGAACGTGTGAGTAAGTACAATGGGTCTCAGATCCTGATGCGTTTCGCAATCAGCTGCTTCAGAAGACCCTGATTGATGCAGGCAAAAGAGCTCACATTTCTTTCTGTTTCTATTCTCCCACTTTTTTTTCTGTTCAAGTCTTTTTTGGCAGACATGCATCTGGTCAAGGTTGTGTTATTAGGTAATGCATCTAGAGACATTTTAACTTTAATTGAATTGTTTCCATATGTTTATGTGGTTTTGCACTGATAAGTGCTTGTAATAGAGTTTAAAATATTTAAAAATTCATCCATGATAAATGACAGCTGTTTTAGAATACTTAGAAATCCATTGTCAAGTGCACTTAATCATATGTCAACAGATATAACTGCTATAGGCTTACACATCTGAGCCAAGTCCTGCTCACGTTAAGCTTTGATTTTTCCAAAAACATCAGTTTAGGCTATACCACAGAGTCACATGGCATGACGGTTTAATGGCATGCTATATACCAAGGACTTAGTGTATACTCTAAATGCTTTCTGAAAGATATTAAAGTCAGTTATCAAAGGAAGTTATATGTTATATATACATCTGGCAGCTGGTACACATATAAGTTTAAATTTCCATGTATTTTGAGCCGCTATCCTATATAATAAAATGCTAAGCGCGCATGCACACTCTTACTCCGTGTACCCTGATCCCTGATCTGTCGGGCTGTGGCAGGTAAGAGTACGCATGCGCGCGTCTAAGGACCGGTTACAGATAACACGCCACGACTCCCCCCCCCCACCGCCGACCCTACCCGGCACACCAGTAACACGCCGCGACTCCCCCCCCCCCCCGCCGCCGACCCTACCCGGCACACCAGAAACCCCCGTTGACCCTCCCAGCCGACTCACCGTGAAACGAATACAAACCTCCCGGCTCCAGCAGCGTCCGAGGTAGAGTAAACACGCTGCTTCGCGTCCTTCTACTGGCCTAATTTCCTCTGCTGCGTCCCTGATGACATCATCAGAGACACGGCAGAGGAAATTAGGCCAGTAGAAGACCGCGGAGCAGCGTGTTTACTGTGCCTCTGATGCTGCTGGAGCTGGGAGGTTTGTCGACCGTCTAGCAGTGGGAGGGTCGGTTGGGAGGGTCAACGGGAGTCTCGGGTGTGCCGGGTAGGGTCGGCACAGGGTGGGGGGTAAATGGATACATGCTGCTCAAGGGGATGGGAGGCAGGCAGGCTGGCATTGGGGGGGGAGTTTAAATGGAAACATGCTGCTCAGGGGGATGGGAGGCAGGCAGGCAGGCTGGCATCGGGGGTGGGGGTGAGACAAAGTCTGGAAGATAATGATGGGGACATATGAAGGATGCACTGGGGGGCACTAAGGACATAGAAAGGGGCACTGAGAGCACTAAGCAGGACAGAGGCACTGGGGACACTAAGGACACGGGAAGGATGCACTGAGGGCACTAAGGACATAGGAAGGAGGCACTGGGGCATTAAGGACACAGTACGCTGGCACTGGGCCACTAAGGACACAGTACACTGGCACTTGGGCACTAAGGACACAGTACGCAGGCACTGGGGCACTAAGGACACAGTACGCTGGCACTTGGGCACTAAGGACACAGTACGCAGGCACTGGGGCTCTAAGGTAAGGATGTAGGAATGGGTACTAAGTACATGGGAAGGAGGCACTGAGGGCACTAAGGACATAGGGAGATACACAGACAGAAAAAATGACAGACAGACAGGCAGCGTGCAAGGAGAGAGAGACAAAGAAAAACAAACAAACAGACAGACAGACTATTAGTGTGTGCTAAATGCCATGTAGCCCAGATCTGTCTTAATATTAAACCATAATGGTAAGATGCACGATGTCAAATGGTAAATTAGTGACACAGTGCAGGTCGGAATATCAATTTCAAACGGAGGAAAAAGCCTCAGACAAGTGCCCACCCACCTCCACAATGGTGGAATAGTGGTGGTGAGGCATTCACCTCACTGGCTAAAAAACCTCCTTTGCATGAACCAGACACTGCACTATGTTGAAATACAATGAAATGAAATAAACTATAAGATGGATGAAAAAAATTTCAACTTATCTTCATTGATCGGTACACCTTAGGCCAGCGTTTCACTGTTTAGCTGCCTCAGGGTGTAACGTATTCGATCAAACTGAAACCAGAAACAAAACTTAAGGTTAAATACTAAACAAGTATGTCAAACTAGATTTAAATGGTAACTCAACATATAGTTAAATGGTTTTGTTACTCTCACACTCAATTTCCCGTCTTCCTTTCGTTGGTGACCAGATGGATACAGCAGTTCTGTGTCCCCAACTATGTCAAAGTATTGACGCGTTGACACTTCCGGTGGTGATGACAACCACCGGGAGCATTTAAATCTAGTTTGAACTCTGTGGAGCCATCTTTTGATGCTGGAGGCGCGTTCTTGCATCCGAACAAAAGGTATGTCTTGTTTTGGTCTTTACTGATGTTCTTAGAAGACACATACTTGTTCAGTCTTTAACCTTAAGTTTTGTTTCTGGTTTCAGTTTGATCGGATACGTTACACCCTGAGGCAGCTAAACAGTGAAACACTGGCCATCATTGGTGTACCGATCAATGAAGATAAGTTGAAATTTTTTTTCATCTATCTTATTTCATTGTACTTCAACACAGTGCAGTGTCTGGTTCATGCAAAGCAGGTTTTTTAGCCAGTGAGGTGAATGCCCCACCACCACTATTCCACCATTGTGGAGGTGGTTGGGCCCTTGTCTGAGGTTTTTCCTCCATTTGAAATTGACATTCCGGCCTGCACTGTGTCACTAATTTACCATCTGACATTGTGCATCTTACCATTGTGGAAGTGTTTTGAATTATTGTTGGTTTTCACAATATCTGAGGTTTTTTTGGCTATTAATATTAAACCATACCATTCAGTGATCTCTGGATGCCAGATTATGGCCCACTATCATATCAGTAGGCACTAAATCCAGTATGGCCCCATCTACTATGGGTTCCATTACTAAGTGCTGGAGTAGTTCACCCTGTAGAGAATCCAGAATCTCCCTACTTCTAGAAAACAGCAATCCATATCTGACATTAAAATAATCTATTAGTAGCACTGCCCCTTCCTTTTACAGCTATAATTTTAATGTTTATAATTAAATCTGTGCTCATGTCTCTTCTATCTGTGAAGGAGACAAGTATATCACACAAATGTAAACACATCTCCCACTCTGTGTTCCCAGAATAACCCAAGGTGCATCTTCCTTACCTTGTAGGTCCTGTACAATATAGCTTCTCTTTTATACTGTTTGTGCATGTTGTGTTGCTCCACTACCTGATTGGTGACTGATGAGCAAATCATCAGTATTTCCTTTAATGTCAGGGAAAGAGAAAAGGCACTGCTTAGAGCAGACATGGGCAACTCTGGTTCTCAAGGGCCAGAATTCAATCGGGTTTTCAGGATTTCCCCAATGAATATGCATGAGATCTATTTGCATGCACTGCTTTCAATGCATATTCATTAGGGAAATCCTGAAAACCCCATTGGATTACGGCCCTTGAGGACCGGAGTAGCCCATGTCTGGTTTAGAGTATACTTTCCCCAACCTGTGGTATGTATGTGTGTGTATGTGTGTGGAGGGAAGTATGCAATGAGGCATACCCAATTGCTGCCTTCATTGTCTATGATTACACCCAGATCCTTTTCTTGGGCGCTAATACCCAAGGTGGATCCTAGAATCCAGTAACTGCAATTTGGGTTATTCTTTCCAATGTGTATCACATTGCATTTGTCCACATTAAATGTAATCTGCCACTTGGATGCCCAGTCTTCTAATTTCCTAAGGTCTGCCTGCAATTTTTCACAATCTGCATGAGTTTAACAACTTTTAACAGTTTAGTGTCATCTGCAAATTCAATCACCTCACTCATCATTCAAATTTCCAGATCATCAGCACAGGTCCCAGTACAGATCCTTGTGACACTCCACTGTTTACTCTCCTCCATTGAGAAAAATGACCATTTAACCCTACCTTCTGTTTTCTATCTGGTAACCAATTCCTAATCCACAAATGAACTTTGCCACTTAACCCCATGACACTTTAATTTTTTTCTGGAGCCTTTCATGAGCAACTTCATCAAAAGCTTTCTGAAAATCTAGACACACTACATCAAACGGCTCATTTTTATCCACGTTTGTTCACACCTTCAAAGAAGTCAAGCAGATTGGTGAGATAAGATCTCCCTCGGCTGAACCTATGCTGATTGTCTCATTAAATCATGTTTGTCTATGTGTTCCATAATTTTATTTTTTTTGTAATCATTTCCACCATTTTGTCTGGCACTGAAATCAGGCTTACTGGTCTGTAATTTCCTGGATCTATCCTGGAAGTCTTTAAAAAAATTGGTGTAACATTTGCCACCTTCTAGTCTTCAGGTACTACAGACAATTTTTAATGACAGATTACAGATCACTAACAGCAGGTCAGCAATTTCATCCATGAGCTTTTTTAGTACCTTGGGAGGTATACCATCCGGTCCAGTCAATTTATCACTTTTTAACTTGTGGATTTGACTTAGTACATCTTCCAAATACACTTAAGAATATAAGAACATAAGTATTGCCTCTGCCGGGTCAGACCAGGGGTCCATCGTGCCCAGCAGCCCGCTCCCACGGCGGCCCTCGAGGTCCTTGACCTGTAAGTTCCCACCACCTGAATTGTTTATGCCCTAATCCTGAAGTACCCTGTATAGTACCCCTCTATCTATACCCTGTAATCCCTTTCTCCTTCAAGAAGTCATCCAGGCCCTTTTTGAAACCCATTATTGTACTCTGTCCTATCACCTCTCCTGGAAGCGCATTCCAGGTGTCCACCACCCTCTGAGTGAAGAAGTACTTCCTAGCATTCATCTTGAATCTGTCTCCTTTCAGTTTTTCTGAATGCCCTCTTGTTTTTGATGTCCCCGCTAGCTTAAAGAATCTGTCCCTCTCTACCTTCTCTATATCTTTCATGATTTTATAGGTCTCTATTTTGTCCCCTCTAAGTCTCCGCTTTTCCAGGGTAAAGAGCCCCAGCTTCTACAGCCTTTCGGTATATGCAAGGTTTTCCATGTCCTTAATCATTTTTGTTGCTCTTCTCTGGACTCTCTCGAGCATTACCATATCCTTCTTAAGGTGCGGTGACCAGTATTGGATGCAATACTCCAGATGCGGACGCACCATTGCTCTATACAGCGGCAGGATAACTTCCTTCGTTCTGGTAGTGATACCTTTTTTGATAATGCCCAACATTCTGTTTGCCTTTTTTGAGGCCGCTGCACATTGTGCTGCTGGCTTCATCATTGTGTCCACCAATACTCCCAAGTCTTTTTCAAAGTTGCCTTCCCCCAATACCCTCCCTCCCATCGTATAGCTGTATATCGGGTTCCCTTTCCCTATGTGCAAGACTTTATATTTCTCTACATTGAAGCTCATCTGCCATCTTTTTGCCCACTCACCCAGCTTGTTCAGGTCACTTTGTAGATCTTTGCATTCCTCAACAGTTCTGACCCTACTGGAGAGTTTTGTGTCATCCACAAATTTTATAACTTCACACTTCGTCCCTGTTTCCATGTCATTAATGAATATATTGAACAGCAATGGTCCCAGCACTGACCCCTGTGGGATACCACTCGTGTCCCCTTTCCATTCAGAGTAGTGTCCCTTTACTCCTACCCTCTGCTTCCTGATCGCCAGCCAATTTTTGACCCATCTGTGCACGTCCCCTTCCACCCGTGGCTCCACAGCTTCTTTAGTAGGCGCTCGTGGGGTACCTTGTCAAAAGCTTTTTGGAAATCCAGATATATGATGTCTATAGGGTCACCTTTCTCCAGTTGTTTACTTATCCCCTCAAAGAAATGCAGTAGGTTCATTTGGCATGATCTTCCTTTACAGAAACCATGCTGGCTTGTTCTCAACAGATTATTTTTTTCTATGTACTTTCCTTGATCAGTGATTCGGCTATCTTCCCCGGAGCTGAGGTTAAGCTCACCGGTCTGTAGTTCCCCAGGTCGCCTCTCGATCCTGTTTTGAAGATAGGCATAACATTTCCTATCTTCCAGTCCTCCGGGATTACCCCTGTTCTCAAGGATAGATTACAAATCTGTTGCAGTAACTCTGCTGTTTCGTCTCTGAGCTCTTTCAGTATTCTTGGGTGGATTGACCAATTCTCCAGCTTTCCTAATCTCTGAAAACATTTTTTCATCTGTCTGCTCATTTTTTACCAGGGGACAATAATATAACCCTACCTTTCTTCCCTTCACACATGGATTTTATAACTGTATGGATTCCACACTTCTATCTATGTCATGCAGAATGTTTATTTTATTTGATTCATTTCCATCTTTAACATATAGCACAACCCCCTCCAATTTGATCTATTCTGTATTTGTAATATAATTTGTACCCAGGTAATAGTTTCCCATTGATTGTCCTCCTTCCACCAGGTCTCCGAAATGCCTATTATATCTTCCTCATCATTCAGTGCTTTAACTCTCCTATTTTATTTTTTAGGCTTTTAGCATTTGTATACAGGCCCTTCAAATTATGTATTTTCCTTGTAACTACAGGCTGCTGAGAAGACAAGGACAATTTGAGTCTATTACTCTGCCTTCCTCTTAAACCCTCCTGGTTTCTTTAATCATTATTGGAGCCTTTCTACTGGGACACCAAAAATATCCCGTTTCAGTAGTATCCTTCAAGGATACCTCACACCGAACCATCCGCTCCCGGGCGACAGTCGGCTTTCCCCCACATCTCAGTTTAAAAGGTGCTCTATCTCCTTTTTAAATGTTAGTACCAGCAGTTTGGTTCCATCCCGGTTAAGGTGGAGTCTGTCCTTTCGGAGCAAGCTCACCCTTTCCCAGAAGGTTGCCCAGTTCCTAACAAATCTAAATCCATCATCCCTGCACCATTGTCTCAATCACGCATTGATACTTCGGAGCTCTGCTGCCTCTTGGGTCCTGCACATGGAACTGGGAGCATTTCTGAAAATGCTATCCTGGAGATTCTGGATTTCAACTTTCTACTTCAGAGCCCAAATTTGGCTTCCAGAACCTCCCTCCCACATTTTCCTATGTTGTTGATACATACATGTACCAAGACAATTGGCTCCTCCCCAGCATTATCTAAAATTGTATCTATGTGACGCATGAGGTCTGCCACCTTCACATCAGGCAGGCAAGTGACCAGGTGATCCTCACGCCCACCAGCCACCCAGCTATCTACATGCTTAATGATCAAATTACCAACTACAACAGCTATCCTAACCCTCAGTGCAAGAGGGAATTGCATCCCATGGTGGGCAGGTCCTTGCTACAGGATTATTTCCACTTCACCAGGGTGATGCTCTCCTTCTAGGAGACCTCTCTCCTCCAAGGCAGCACAGGAGCTACTAGACTGGAGGTGGGACATCTCTACAACATCCCTGTAGGTCTCCTCCTCTATGTACTTCATAGTCTCCCTCATATCCTGCAAGTCTGCTACTCTAGCCTCAAAGGAACATAATCGTTCTCTGAGAGCTAGGAGCTCTTTGCAGTGAGCACACACATATAACTTCTTGCCAACCGGGAGAAAATCATACATGTAATACTCGGTGCAAGAGACTAAGCCAGACCCTGCTCTTCCTGCCAGAAACTATCTCTAGCAGAAGGTTCAAGCTTACAAAACTGCAGAACTATAAAAGGCTATCATTCTATGGAAACTAGCTGAGTAAAGTTCACTCTTTTAAGATCTAAACTGTCTATAGAAGGGAACTTACAATTAAGCTTTTCGTTCTAAACCTATCAAAGCTCAGAGCAAAATAATGTATACTTATTCAAAGATATGTCTTCCACTCATCTCCCCTCATAAAGAGAATGTCTTCTTCCCTCTTTCTCTGTTCTTAGGAAGAATGCTAACTTGGAATTACTTTTATTATAAAGTTATATTTGTACATCTAACTTTTAGGATGTTATGTCTTAATATTTTAATGTATTTGTCCTTTTATTTCTGTTTTAACAATGACATCTATCTATAAACCATGGGCACTGCTATGGGCACCTGGTACCACAATATGCAAACCTCTTCATAGGATAACTAGAGTAGACATTTCTAAATACATATCAGTCAAAATCCCTGAAATACTATCAGTATATTGATGACATTTTTTATGATTTGGACTGAAAGAGAAGAAACTCTCAAACAATTTTACAATTCTTTCAATATCTACCACCTTACAATCCAATTCAAAATTGACTATTCCCCAGAGTCAATTTTCTAGACATCACAGTCTCTATCAATAATGTTTACATCCAAACATCTATATATGAGAAACCTACAGACAGATTAATTTACCTCCACAACTGCAACTTCCACCCCAAACATATAAAAAAAATCCATTATACACAACCAAGCCACATGATACCACCGTATCTGCTGTGACCCAAACCCTGACTAAATCCTTCAAACAAAAAGGAAATAACACTAAAATAATCTCCAAGACTGCAGTGCAGCCCCACTTTAAACCCGCGGGTTAAAACCAGGGCCGCCATCAGAAATTTCTGGGCCCCTTACTGAGCAATCCTATTAGGCCCCCCACGCACCCCTTCCCCCCCGACCCCCCCTTCTTCCATGGGCCGAATACACACATACTTTTCTCTGTCGCCGCACTTTTTGACCAAAAGATTTGTAAGCCTGCAACCACGTCAAGGTAGACTCTTTCAGCAGGGCCCTAACCTAAACTAATCTATACCTATCTGTTCTAAACTAACATATGTCTAATACTGAACTAATAACAAACTAACAAACATCTGCATAATAAATAACTAATAAATAATAGTGCTAGTAGCTATAATTCACTTTTGAATGTAAAATCTCAGTTAAGGATTTCTTTTGACCTTTGTAGGCCAGAAGTAGATCACAATTGCACAATATTTTTTGTAACAAGTATTAAATGTGTTTTTATAAATACTGTAAGCTTAATAAATATATCAGAAAAAACTACACATCTGAGCGCATATCTGAACATACACATCTGTATGATCCCATCCTCCTCAGCTTGCCTATAGCTGCATCATGCATGTTAAAAATGTACGATATGTTGATATGTGCACCTTCCTTCCTTCCCATCCATCCTCCTCTACCTGTCCTTACACATCCACAGCTGCATGTTAATGATGATGTATTTGTTATGATGATAAATAAGTGCATATGAGCACATCATTAACATGCAGCTATGGATGAATATAAAAAAGAAACAATATTCTGTACAATTGTCAATTTATAAATCAGCGTCTTCTCCCCACTCTCTCTTCCCCATTTCCCTTCAGCGTCCTCAGCCCACTCTCTCTCCACTTTCCTTCAGCGCACGCACATAAAAACAAGCAAGTAATTTATATCATTTTAATTCTATTCATTCATAGAAATTAAAGTCTAAATAATGCCAGTCACATAACAAAACATGATTTTACAAAAATAATTCCCTGCACAGTCAAGCCAGCAAGGATTACTAGATGTCTTTCAGCAGCTCCCCTCCCTCCCTCCCCCTTACCTTTGTGGCCAAGTCAAAATGATCTACCAACAATAAAATTTTAAAAACACAAAGCACGCTGTACGCAGAGAAAATGTTAATTATCATTTATATTCCGTGGGTTTTCAAAGAGGTCAAGGCAGATAACTTTATGCAATGTCACCTCAGTAACAACTATACAAAAATAGACAAATTTTCCCCTTCCATTTTACTAAAACGCGATAGCGGTTTTTAGCGCAGGGAGCTGCGCTGAATGCCCCACGCTGCTATCAATGCTCATAGGCTCCCTGCGCTAAAAAACGCTATTGCGGTTTAGTAAAAGGGGGCCATAGTGCAAAATATAGACAGCATATATAAATTCTCAAAGCAGACACATTTTGATCACTAAATTGAAAATAAAATCATTTTTCCTACCTTTGGTAATTTCATCAGTCTCTGGTTGCACTTTATTCTTCTGACTGTGCAATCAATATTTCTTCCCTTCTTTCAGCCTCCTGTATGCTTCCTCTCTTCCAGACCTCATTCCCTCCCCAAACTTTTTCTTTGTTTCACCCTGCCCCTTCTTTCTTTTTCTCTCTCTCCATACCCCCTTTCTTTCTGTATGTCTGTTTTTCTCTCTCTCTCCGTGCCCCATTTTTCTTTGTTTCTCCCTAACCCCTTTCTTTCTTTCTGGCTTCCTGTCCCCCCCCCCCCTTTCTTTCTTTTTCCCTGCCCTCCCCTATGCCACCACCATTGGGAAAATGATGCCACCGCCACTGGGGAATAAGCTGCCACTGCCGCCATCGGGAACAGACCGGCGCCGAGTTCGCCCTGCTTTTCTTCCCCGCGGGGCCGACCAACTCTCGCCACCCGACGTCAATTCTAGCGTCGGTGAGGACGTTCTAGGCCAGCCAGGCAGCGATTGGCTGGCCCAGAACGTCCTCTCCGACGTCAGAATTGACGCGAGTGGCGAGAGTTGGTCGGCCCCACAGGGAAAAGCAGGGAGAACTCGGCGCCGGCCTGTTCCCGATGGTAGCGGTGGCACTCAAGTGGCTAAAGAGCCGCAGTTTGCTGGCCTAAGGAGAACACTGGAGGGTGGCCAGGTGTGCACCCCCTTGGGACGTAAACCCGGGGCGGGGCGGACCCCCCACCCTCCCCCACCTTGGTATGCCACTATCTGTACCTCACTCCCTCCCTATGACCAAAATTCTCCTTTCTTCTATTCCCCGTGCACACAACCATCTCTTTCTCTCCCTTCCTCTCTCCCAAGTCGATGCCTTCTGTGCCAAAAACCCATTCCCTCCCCCACCTCAGCATCTCTTTCCCTCCCTTCCTCTCTCCCGTCGTTGCCTTCTGTGTCCAAAAACCCATTCCCTCCCCCACCTCAGTATCTCTTTCCCTCCCTTCCTCTCTCCCAAGTCCATGCCTTCTGTGTCCAAAAACCCATTCCCTCCCCCACCTCAGCATCTTTCCCTCCCTTCCTCTCTCCCAAGTCCATGCCTTCTGTGTCCAAAAACCCATTCTGTCCCCCACCTCAGCATCTCTTTCCCTCCCTTCCTCTCTCCCAAGTTCATGCCTTCTGTGTCCAAAAACCCATTCCCTCCCCCACCTCAGCATCTCTTTCCCTCCCTTCCTCTCTCCCAAGTTCATGCCTTGTGTCCAAAAACCCATTCCCTCCCCCACCTCAGCATCTCTTTCCCTCCCTTCCTCTCTCCCAAGTCCATGCCTTCTGTGTCCAAAAACCCATTCCCTCCCCCACCTCAGCATCTCTTTGCCTCCCTTCCTCTCTCCCAAGTTCATGCCTTGTGTCCAAAACGCACTCCCTCTCCCCTTTTGTGTTCTGCGTTTGCCTCCCAGCCCATCTTTGCAACTTTCTCAGCAAAACGGAGCTCGAGCCGCGAGGCTTGTCTTTTGTTTCCTGCCTGCCCTGCCGCGCACAAATAGCTTACCGGAAGTATTCTCCGACGTCAGCGCTAACGTCGGAGGGCAGGCTTTGCTTAAGCCCTCCCTCCGACGTCAGCGCTGACATCGGGGAACACTTAAGATTGGCTATATGTGAGGGCAGGGCAGGTAGGAATAGAAGACGAGCCTCGCGGCTCGAGATGTATTGAACTCTGCGGGTTCCCCGTCCAGCTCTCTCCTGTGCACCTGGGGCGTACCGCCCCACCCCTAGACTGTGGCCTAGGACCCTGGGGGAGCCCGGGCCCCCTGTCAGCTCCGGGCCCCTGAATGCAGGACTGGTAGTACTGCCCTGATGGCGGCCCTGGTTAAAACCACAGGCTTGCAAAAGTAAAGTTTCCAGCTCTTCTTTGCGTGGAGAGCATGTGCAGACCATCTACAGGCAAAGATGGTCTGCGCATGCGTCAGGATCGCTCTTCAGCAATCCATGTGGTCGGTTTGGGGCGTGCCTCCGATTGGCATCATTTGCATGAGGACACTTTGTGAATCGGGTGCCTGGACATAGATCGGATCGGATCGGACACGGTAAGAGGGGTTTAGTGAATCTAGGTCAGGGGTAGGCAACTCTGGTCCTCGAGGGCTGGAATCCAGTCTGGTTTTCAGGATTTCCCCAATGAATATGCATTGAAAGCAGTGCATGCAAATAGATCTCAAGCATATTCATTGGAGAAATCCTGAAAACCCGACTGGATTCCGGCCCTCGAGGACTGGAGTTACCCACCCCGATCTAGGCCTTAAACTGTTTTTGTCACCTCCCTGTCACCTACTTAACAAAGACTTTGGATTTCTTTCCCACTACAAAGAAATTAAAATGCTTTGTCACCTTTTTGTCTCCAACTACCACTGAATTGCTTTCATATGTTCCTTATATATACTGGTTTTGCCAACATTTGCCTGTTTCTGATGTGAGGAAGAAGATGTTATCTTCGAAAGTTAATCATAAACTACATTGTTAGTCCAATAAAAAGTATTTTTTTTTCCTTTGTTTTTATTTTATTTCTATATATTACCTTGAAAAGTGAACTAACACGGCCACAACACCATTTCATTCAAAAAGGTAGTAAATAAACCCAAATAGATAAATTTGAGTAAACATATTTCCATGTTAATAGAACATCCAGGAAGGGTATTTATAAAGGCACATATGTATTTGTTGCTTTATTCCAACTTTGACAAAGGTGCTCTATTATGAATTTAGCTCCCACTTTTGTAGCAGTTCATCAATATCATGAAACACAGACAACATCGTAACAATAATATACTAAAATCTACATTGCATCTCATAAATTTAAAGTAAGCGTTCATAAATTCAGCACCAAATATGTTTTGTATTAATACTTATGGTATTTGGGGGGCGCTAGAGAGCCCGAACAAGATGGAGGCTTAGGTCCCGAGCTCCCGCTAGCGATCCCAATACACAGCGCATTTCATCAACTTTAACCTGCACATACATTGCTCTTTTATGATCGTGACGATGCCTCAACCTAAGCAGGGTAAAATAGAGGCTGCTTTCGCCGGCACTGCGGGCGCAAAAAGACCAAAACAGGACCCACCGACGCCTACTAAGGGGGAAGCGGCCCGACCACATGGCGATCCTGACCTAACGATATCGGAGCAATTACAGCTAATTTCTAACATGATGTCAGAGAGTAAAGACGATATTAAAGACATCAAACATGAAATTATTAACCTAACTGAAAAGTTCTCGGCGATGGATGCCCGACTGCTAGCACTGGAACGCAAACATCAGGTAGTCGATGAGCTAGCCACTAATCAGAAGATGGATCGCCGAGGCCTGCACGCGCTAGAGAGTCTGCTGGAGGACCTTGGCAATCGCGGCAGGAGACAGAACCTTCGCGTCAACGGCTTACATGAAGGAGCGGAAGGGTCGGATGCCTGTAAATTTTTTGAGGACTGGCTTCCCAGGGTGTTATCCCTTAAGTTTGATCGGGCACTTGAGGTGGAGCGAGCCCATAGAGTGCCATCCAAGATGTCTTCAGGCTCCCAGCGTGCACGCCCGATGGTGTTGAAATTACTGCGCTTTCCACATGTTGCTATGATATTGGATAAAATGAGATCACTGAAAAAAGTGGAATGGCAAGGGCAGTCGATTTATATTTCTGCAGACTACACCAAAGATACGGCAGAGAAGCGCCAAAAATTTCTAGCCCTGCGCCCTCGACTGCGTGCAATAGAGGCCCGTTTCGGTCTCCTGGCTCCTGCACGATTTAAGATCACATATCAAAATAGAACCAAAACTTACACGGATCCTACTGAAGTGGATAAGTTTTTGAAAGAGCAAGAGGACCTTGTGCGCATGGATACCTGATATTCTGTATTATTATTATTATCTCTGTATATTCATGCCATGATTTCCAAACTGATGTGTGTGCAGACGGTTGCATAATTGTTTTGCTATTATAATTCCACTATGGTGGCTATAGGTGCTGTGTTTCACCAATGCTGTTTAATGTTTGACTCATCTTTTTCAGGGGGATTGCTGGGGGGGATGAGAGGACTTCGAGCCTCCGTGTTGTTGCTGTGTCTCCTCCCCTCCGCAGGCCTTCGGGTCGCCTTTTGGGCGGGTTGGTTACAAGGCATTTGTCTTGTGGGCGGGTGGGAGTTGTTATGACTGGTGGGGGGAGGTATGGAGGTATGAATGTGGGTATGTATGGGGTTTTTCTTCTTTTTTGTTCCAGCTCTAGACAGCAGACTACAACTCTGAGACTTGCTTGGCATGTGTTTTTCGGCACTAATACTGTACTGCTACTGGTATTGACTCTGATGCTACTTAACCCTGATGGGAGTGTGTAATGTTTTATCTTTGAATATTAGAGGCTTGCATCATCCTATCAAGAGGAAAAAAAATGTTGTTATTCTGTAAACATCATGCTGCACAGGTAGTTTTTTTGCAAGAAACCAAGCTGAATGTCATTGAATCTGCCAAACTGAAGAGGGATTGGGTCTCACATTGTTTCTTTTCCCCAGCTGTCTCCACTAAGGGAGGGGTTGCTATTTTACTATCCAAACATCTTCATTACACTATAATTGGCTCTTCCCATGACTCTCAAGGTCGATGGGTGTCAGTCACCCTTGATATAGCTTCCAGCAGGTACACATTCCTCTTGGTATTTGGACCCAATACTGCAGATCCAAAGTTTTTTCACGAGATCTCTCAGGAGTTGGCTTCCCTTTCTACTGACCATATCATTGTGGGGGGTGATTGGAATCTGGTGTTGGATTCGCACTTAGACCGTAAATCTCATTCATCCTATCGCTTACCTACAACCCATTCGCTCTTGCGGAATATAATTCAATCCTATGGCCTAGCTGATGTATGGCGTCTCTTTCACCCCCAAAGATAAAGAATACACCTTTTGGTCAGCGCCCCACGCGTCTGCTATGCATCTGGATTACTTCCTTATGTCCAATTCGCTCATACGCTCTGTTCATTCTTCGTCTATACTCTCCTGCCCTCTTTCGGATCATTCTGCCATATCAATGTCCTATGATCTCTCGACTCCCTCGCCCTCTACACCCTCGTGGCATTTGAATGTTGCTCTCTTGACAGAGCCAGAATTATTTTCCCAAGTTGAGTTATGGACAGCTGATTATTTCCTGTACAATGATACACCACTTGTTTCTTATCAGATGGTCTGGGATGCCTATAAGGCGTACCTAAGGGGTCGCATCATAGCATATTCGGCCCAATTACGTAAAAAATTGCCAAATTACGTAAAAATTGCCAAATTACGTAAAATTGCCAAATTACGTAAAAAATCTCTGCTTGATCTTGATGCTCAAATTAAATCCCTGGAGGTCCGATACCATATCTCATCGGCCGCCTCGGATTTAATACAAATACGTAAGATAAAATTCCAATACAATACCATTCTATCTGAGCAAGCTGGTGTAATGTTGCTACACGAAGGTGCTCTATACTATGAACATTGAAACAAAGCGGGTACCCTGTTAGCTAATTACCTTAAACAAAAAAAAAAGAGCTTGTCATATTGTTGCCCTAAAGCAGGGGGGCTCTCTCATTACAGACCCAGTTGTTATTACTGATCAGTTCCGTTCTTTCTATGAGAAACTATATACTTCGGGAGTTAATCCCTCTGAGACTGACTTTGACAAATTCTTCCGAGACCTGTTGCCACCTTCTATTCCATCTAAACTTCATGAAGAACTCAATCAACCCTTATCTCCTTCAGATATCACTGCGGCCATTGGTGGACTACGTACAGGCAAGGCCCCAGGAGGTGATGGCCTCCCTTTGGGTTTTTATAAAACCTTTCAAACCACATTGATACCATTACTCCTTCGGCTTTACACTGACTTTATGATGAAGGGCTCGAGTGGCGGAACTTTTGCTGAAGCGAATATAGTGGTTTTTCCCAAGCCCGGGCGTGATCCCTTGCTCCCTAAAAATTATAGACCAATTTTGTTGCTCAATTATGATTGTAAAATTTATGCTAAAATACTTGCAGATAGGCTTGCTAAGGTTCTTCCTTTGCTTATACATCCTACTCAATGTGGTTTTGTCAAGGGACGACTTACAGCTGATAATTCTAGAGTACTCTGTCATGTATTACAGGCTGCCAGTCATGTCTCCATCCCTCAATGTGTGATGTCATTAGATGCCGAAAAGGCTTTTGATTATGTGGAATGGAAATATTTGTTTCATACCCTACACTGGTTCCAATTGGGTGATGTCTTCATTGATATGGTACGCCTATTGTACTCTAGTCCTAGGGCCAGGTTGAATGTGGATGGTCACTTTTCCTCTTACTTTTCTTTAACCAGGGGAACTCGTCAGGGGTGCCCCCTATCGCCCCTCCTGTTCAACCTGGCCCTGGAGCCCTTATTGCGACGATTGGATACCTCAGCCGCTATTCAGGGTATAAAGGTTGGCCCCAGAGAGGTGCATCTGTCCGCTTTTGCGGATGATGTGCTTCTCTATGTATCCAATCCAGAAGTCACTCTGCCGGCCGTGCTAACACTTCTCTCTGGTTTTGGCACTTTGTCAGGATATACTATCAACTGGGATAAGACTGAGGTACTCCCTCTGAATGTGCATTGTACCCAGGCAATTATATCCCCTTTTGGCCTTACGTGGTGTCCCCATGATCTTAAATATCTGGGCATTCGTTTTTGTAACACCTGGCAAGACACAATAGATCTGAATGTTACAAACCTCTTGACCAAGATCCAAACACTATGTAACCAATGGTCCCCCTTGCATTTGACGTGGTGGGGTAGATTAGAGTCTATTCGCATGATGATGACTCCTCAAATATTGTATGTTTTACAAATGCTCCCTCTTCCGTTTCCCCCTATTTTCTTTAAAAAATTAGATAAAATTCTTGTACAATTTTTGTGGAAAGGGAAGCCACCTCGCATTGCACTATCTACTCTAAAGAAGCCTTGGCACATGGGAGGAGTTAATTTCCCCCATTTCTCTCTCTACGCCTACGCGGCGTTAATATGTGGTGTTAGCAAATGGTTTTTGCTCCCAGACAGTCCTGATCTACCTTACTGGGGCAAACTTGAGAGAGATCTGGTAACTCCCTATTCTTTAGACAAGATTTGTTTTTCTTTGGGGACTCCCTGTTTCAGGGAATGGGTGACTCTTTCTATATCTCAGAAAGCACTTATGACTCTTGGACGAGAGCTGCGCTTTCCCCTTTCTCTTTCTTTTTACTCACCTGTTTGGGGTAACCCCAAGATTACTGTGGGCTCCCGTATGATATATTGGTCTGTTTGGATTGAATGTGGGATTTGGTACCTCCGAGACCTATTTAGGAGGGACACCCTGATGTCATTTACACAGCTGAAGTACACTTATGGGCTGCCTCTCACTCAAGCCTATAGATACTTACAACTCAGACATAGCATACTTGCTGCTTTTGGGAATGATTTAGGTCGTATTATCCCTATGTTGTCCGCATGGAGTAACAAACCGCATGTTATGTCTGTGATATATAATGTATTCCGGAATGAGGGTCCGCTCACGTTGTTACCTGTTCAGCGATTGTGGGAACGGGATCTTTCTTGTTCAGTTTCTGAGAGTCAATGGAACCAGATATGGCGACGCTCCAATAGACCCTTGCACTCGGCCTCTATTAGACAGTCTCTGTTTTTTGTTCTTCACAAATCATTATGGACTCCAATCAAGCAACAACGAGCTATGTCCACTTCATCTAGCGAGTGCTGGAGATGTATTTTGACTGCTGGAACTCTACAACACATGCTTTTTGACTGCTCCTTCGTATCTGACTTTTGGGTGAACGTCGGGGACATAATGAGTCATATTATACCTTCTCCGGCAGTGTTGTCCTATGACCTGATAATACTACGATCTTCAGCACTTGAACCTCCTCTTCCTCGACATATGGAGACCTTGTTTGACATACTCTGTGGCTTGGCCATCAAGACTGTGCTACTTAATTGGAAGACGCAAAAACCAATATCTGTTTCTCAATGGTGGTCAGTGGTTCTCTCTGCATATAAATATGAGTCTAGAGTGGCTGAGTGTAGAGGCTCTCAATCTTCTTTTCGTAATATCTGGTCTCCATCGATTGCTTACTGTGAGTGTACCACGTGAGTTATTATTTTGCGATACATCTTATTTTGTTTTACTCTATTTTATTTTTATTTTTCTACAGTGCTGTATTAATGGTGCTTTTGATAATATTACTGCCTGTTACTGCTATTTCAGCGAGTTTATCACCACTACCTTTTTATTATTGATTATTGATTATTATTACCTTTTTATTATTGATTGATTATTTTGCTGTCATGAGCTGTTTTGTTATTGTTTTTTTATGTTACTTTCTCAATAAAAATTGATTGACTTAAAAAAAATACTTATGGTATTTTAAGGAGATAGTAGGAAATAATTCTCTCTATCTAGTATAACGTGACTGACTTTAATTAATTACGAACAATGCGATGGTCAGATTTCAAAACTTCACAACAATTATTTTGTTTTTCTTATGAAATGGAAACCAGAAAGGGAAGTGGTATAACAATATTTTTAAGTAACTTAATTTTCTTGGCAGAATTTCACTAAATATTATCTTATAGATATGCTCCAAAAATTAACCTTAAAAACCTTGCTCCAAGAAAGTTAGAGTGTGACAGTTCCATCCCCATGATATTTTGAAATGACAAAATTAGTGTCTTGCAGTGGGTGTATATTATAAAGGTGGAATGTTGCACTCAAGTAAAAGATGGCCATTTAGTTAATTAAAGTAAATGATCCAGTACTCTGACCAAAAGCATCTTAGACATTTTCATTTTTACTGCAATTGTACCAATTTAGAGTATAATTTATATGAGATTTTACTTAAATTGTCTTCCAGTACATGTGTGAGTGACATTGTATGTAAATTGATTGAATGAACATGCAAAGCAGCATTTTTAGCTAAAACAGGCTTCCCACCTGTCAGTTGACCTCTGAATTAAAGGAGCACCATTTAGTGTAGGGCAATTGTTTCTGGAATGAGGGAAAAAAAAGAAGGGAAAATTAACACATGTATTTGTTATTCCCTTCTACTCCTAATCCCATACCCTTTCACTTTGTAAAATCTGATTACAGTTAACATGTGTAGAGCAGACCTTGCCTTCTGTGGGATGCTTTATTTGAATGTAAAAAAGTACATATGGATATAGAAAATTTGACGAAATGCAGAATTGAATTAAGATGTGCTTTCACAATAACAGAAACAGCAGAATACATTCATGTTATATACATTTTAATTGCTTTGCTTGGTTTATACAAGTGCCTAAATATTTTATGTGCCTTTCCTTTACAGTTCACTACTGAATTCAGCAGCATATGTTACAGATGAGCACATAAACTTCAGATCTTTGACACCAGTCACACAGCCTGAATCAATTAACCTGAAAACCTCAAAAAGCATGGATCTTGGTAAGAAGGAGAGCAGAGGGAATAAGATCTAGGATGTTATGCCTTACTTTACAGCTGCTGCTACTGCCTTTCTTGATTTTCTGTTTTTACTTCTTAAACCCACGCTTAAGGCAGCATGTTCTACAAGATGATAGGATGTGATAACATCTTGTACTTCACAATAGCTAGCTGCAGCTCTTGCTATTAATAAGGAACATTTTTTTTCTATTATAGTATGGCCTCTATTTTCATATCAACAACAGAGTTGGAGAAAATAGAAATTAAGAATCGCTAAAAGCAATGTTTTCAACAACTAAAATTATCAGTCAATATTTAAACACCATTACAAGTGTTTGTTTAAAATGCTAGCTGCGGTGTTTGAGTGCTATTATGCAGTTAGACTATATGGATAGGGGTCAATATTCAATTGCTCTCCTTATGGTAAAGTAGCTTTAATGATAACAGGATTTTTTCTAGCCTAACTTAAACCACATAGGTAATGCAAAGAGTGGGTTAAATATTGCTACTGTTCATATAGCTGGTGAAATGTTCTCTCTCCATCCTGGCATTGTACAGATAAGAACCTGTAATATGGTGCTGAAAATGAATTGGTAAGGATCTTATTCATATAGCACCCACCACCATACAATTAAGTCCTTTTGAATTTTGGGCTATTAGTTCATGCTGTTTATGTAGGTATTTATATACCACCTATCAAGTTACAATCAGATACTCAAGCCTTTTTCCTATCTGTCCCGGTGGACTCACAATTTATCTAACGTACCTGGGACAATGGAGGATTGAGTGACTTGCCCAAGGTCACAAGGAGCTGCATGGGATTTGAACCCACAACCTCATGGTGCTGAGGCTGTAGCTCTAACCACTAGGCCATATCTTTTTGCATCTAGAGATAAGATCATCTGGAGTATAATTTTACAAGAGGCTCTATAAGTTGTGTCATAGGCATCAGAATGGGGGGGCAGGGGAGCCATAGCCCCGCCCCAAAAATTGCTTGTAGGATCGGGGCTGACAGGAATCTTGCAAGGTTCTTCTTGGGAATGGAAGCACCTCTTGCGGGGCTCCTGAAGTATACCCGTTTCCTGGCTCAGACATCCAAGAAGGCCGCCATCTCCTTTTTTCCAGCCGCACTTGTTTCTTCACAAAGCTGCAGACAGCAGTTTCTCTACATTGCCCATGGCTGACCCAGAAGCCTTACCTCTGATGTCGGAGGGAGCTTCCTTCTGATGTCATAAGGAAGGCTTCTGAGTTTGTCACGGACAGACTGTAGGAACCACTGCTGCGGCTTTGTGGAGAAACAAGTGCAGCTGTAAGGAAGAAGGAGAAGGACTACTTGGATGTCTTAGAGCTAGACAGAACACAGGTACACACTTGTGGGAGGGGGGCACAAAATTGGAACATGGGAGGAAGGGGAGTGGTTATTGCGGATGGGCATTTATTTTTTTGGACATCATGATCATATCTCCATGGTTACTCAAGTCTCTGGATGGCACAGGGGCCTCTTACTTGTTCTACGGCCCCAGCATATAATGTCTTATCTGTTAGAGAAACAGAACACACAAATATTTCACAGAAAATAAATTCAGAAAAGGGGCCTAGGTAGTTAAGAAACATCATACTTTTGCACTCAGGAGCAGTGGAGATTAGGTATATGAAACCTGGTAAATGAGTTTTCTGTTTATCACCCCAGTAATGGAATTCCCTGCCAGAAGATTAAGGGCTCACTCTTCTGTATCTCCTGTTTTGTAAACTGTGATAAGCTCGGCCATATGAACAGCCTTTTAGTTGTTCATAATTTATTCCTCAAATTATTTATTTATTTATTATTGATTGTGGTATTTTAGTTTATTTACTATGTACTGATTGTGTTTCTTACTGTCTTGAATATCCATATAGATATGGTCATATAAACTCTTATGCATTATATTGGGTTACATGGCAACTCATAAATTTATCAAATAAACAGTAATGGAACTATTGCTCAAAACGAGCAACAGTAGCACTTATGACTGGGAATAGCATATGTCTGTCATGCAACAGACTTCTCTCAGATCATTGGTGTTCGAATCACTGAACTGGAGAAATATGGTACATCATGAATAGTGATGGTTTGTTGCTGGTGGAGTATTAAATGGAATCAAAATAATCCTCAAAATAGCCTGTTTCTTGTCATAGGTTTTCCTTTTCCTTACATTCAAGCCAAAAGTCTGTTCAAGAACCAAATAAGGACAGTTAGTCTTCTAATATAATGACAGTAGGCCTGAAATGGTCCCATGATATTACAGAGTAATTTTCCATGAGAGTCCTATAGAAAAATGTTTCTCTTTCTTCCTCCCCATCCCCACACATTTTCAAAAGATGAAGGTATCTGAAGTCCATTAAAAGAAAACCAACTTTGTCTACTTGCTATGATTATTTGAAATTAGAAAATATATTTTCACAAAATTATTTAACAATAATTAAATTAGAGTTATTATGTTTTGTGTCTTTTTTCCTTCCATCCAGTGGCAGATGAAAGCAAAATTAGCTCACTGGTTGGACACAAATCGGGTAAGGAATTTCTTGTAACTAACTTTGTCTATGCTCGCCACTCTCATTTTGTAAAAAATACTATGGGGTTCATAAAAAAAAAAAAAAAAAAAAATCTAAAAAGGATCCTAAATGGCTACTTGGACGATCAAAAAGTCTGATCGTCCAAGTACCCATAACCAAAGCTGGTTTTTAGACGTATCTAAAACCAGCTTAGGCCTTTCCCCTGCCTCTAGACACACAGAGAGAAAAGAGGCATGTTTAGAGGAGGGGAAAGGGTGGGCGGTGGGCGGGAGGTAGGCCGAACTACACCTAGGCGTACAACACATATAACCAAAACATTTGACAGATTGCCTATTCGGCACTTATACCTTTTTGACTTAGACGAAGTCAAACCAGGTTTAAGTGCCGAAAAAGGGCCCACTGAGCTGATGGCCGCTGGCGCAATCAGTTCAGCGGCCCGGCAACCTACCCACCGCAACCATCGTGACAAAAGAGATGCTTCATCTCCCCTACCGCGATGCGATCACCCTTCTACCCGAACTGCCGCGACCCTCGGCAGGAGAGATGCCCAATCTCTCCTGCTGCGGGTTGTGGCAGCTCGGGTACAGGAGTGATTGCATCGCGGCAGGGGAGATGGCCAATCTCTCCTGCCAAGATACCTCCCCCCCAACGATATCAGGGCAAGAGGGAGCCCAAGCCCTCTTGCCCCGTCAAACTGCGACTCCCCCAAAGGCATCGGGGCAAGAGGGAGCTCAAGCCCTCTTGCCCCGTCGAACTGCGACCCCCCCCCCCCGACGATATCGGGGCAAAAGGGAGCCCAAGCCCTCTTGCTCAGGCGATCGTGCCCCCCCTGACTCGAAATGGCCAGGAGGGAGCCCAAGCCCTCCTGGCCCCGGCGACCTCCCTGATTGGATTGGGCCAGGAGGGAGCCCAGGCCCTCCTGCCCTCTACACAACCCCCCTCCCCCCAACGACCGCCCCCCCCAGAAACCGGCCCATGTGCTTAAGGCTCCGCCCACAGGAGGAGCCTAAGGCTCCTGGGCCTATTCTGATTGGTCCAGGCACCTCAGGCCCCACCTGTGGGCGGGGTTTCTGCTGCCTGGGCCAATCCTGCCCCATTCTGGACCCGGCTGGCCTGCCAGACGGGTGGGTTTGGCACCCGTCTGTCTGGCCAACGTTAAAGGTATAGGGAAAGGGTGGGGTGGGGGGGTCGTGGGGTCAGCCATGGGGGTCACGGGTCGGCGGGGGGTCCGATCGGGGGTTCTGGGGGGCGGTCGTTGGGGGGAGGGGGTTGTGTCGAGGGCAGCCTAAAAGCCCTTGTGTTGGATGTTTTAGGCTTATGCGTTTTTTTGGTTCATTATGGGCTAAAAGTGTAGACGTCGTGGGGGTATACTTGTAGACGTAGTGATCTGGGCGTTTAGTAGAGGCAGGCCATAATCAAAACAAAGACGTTTGTTTTGGTTATGGACACTTTCCCTTAGGCCAAAAGGGGACTTAGATGTTTTTTTTTTATTATGCCCCTCCACTTACATAGCAGCAGGATCTAATTTCCAACTGTTGTGGTGAAAGAAAGGTTTGCATGAAATGCCTCCAACCTCTATGTGATAAATTATATCAAACATTACAAAACAATAGCCTTACTGGGTCAAACCAATGGTCCATCTAGCCCAGTATCCCGTCTTTACAGAGGCCAATCCAAGTTACAAATACCTGGTAAAACCCCAAATAGTAGCAGCATTCCATGCTACTGATCCAGGGCAAAGAGTGGCTTCCCCCATGTCTGTCTCAACAGCAGACTACAGACTTTTCTTCCAGGAAATTGTCCAAACTTTTTTAAAAAAACTAGCTACATGAACCACTTTTACCACAACCTCTGGCAACACATTCCAGAGCTTAACTAATCTTTGAGTGAAAAAAGTATATCCTCCTATTGGTTTTAAATGTATTACTCTGCAACTTTATTGAGTGTCCCCTAGTCTTTGTAAATCTTGATGTAGTAAAAAATTGATTACTTGTCATTGCCAACAAATTTCTAAGAATGGATTTTACAGTTTAATCACAATAGCCCCAATTCTATAAAGGGCGCCTAAGTCATGCCTAACTGTAGGTGTGCTTTAGGCATTGTATAGACGTCTCTAATGCACTAAGCGTATCTTAGGCATGTGTTAGGCACGTGTTCCCAAAAGCCCCATATAGACGCCAGATAGACTTCCATACGATGTTATACATAAAAAGGTGTTTTTTACTGATTTATTATCATTATTTCACAACTGTAAGCTTTAACATAATTAACCCAAAGTATACCATCATTAAAAGGATAATAAAAACACAGTATATCATGTTTAAAAGGATATTTATAATATATTATTTTCAGTGGGAGTTGATCTGGGAACATCAGTGTGTATATTGAAAAAATGTGACATGCTTACTTGCTAACCTTCACTCTAATCCGCTGTGCTAGACAATGAGCCATACAATAATAGCAATTCTGATTGGATTATACTACTCCTTATAGGTAGTGAATGGCAGTTAATTCTGCTAGGAGACAGAACAAGGTAGATCTCTCTTTCCTGTTATATCCTTTTTCTTCATTATTTCAGAATTGTATACTTCAACAGTATAAAAACAAAAAAGTCATAAAGTATGCCATGTTTAAAAGGAGTATAAGATTACTGTTTGACTGAGAGGTACTGAGTGGGAGTTGAACTAGAAACATCAGCATGGAAGGGGGGAAGTTTTGCTCCTGTGCTACACAGAAACTTGTATAGCAATGGTATCAGTTCCTATAAGAAGTGTAAAGCATAGGACTTTGAGCTCCGTATAGGCTTCAAATAGATGTGGTTTAAACTCCAGAAAGGCTGTAGCACGATACATGCTATTTAGATCATCCAATCAGCTTTCTCTGGGCATCCCACAGATGTTATTTGAGAGAGGTTTTTAGAAGCAATTTCTTGCTCTAAATAATACTCTTTGTCATGAAACATTGCTACAATCAGCTCATTCTTCAAAGCAAACAGAAAGCCCATAACTTCAATTGGCCAAGCTTAAAAACAGAATAAAACACAGAACAGACCTGAATGTGGCTTCTAGTTCATTGCAAATGTAGGTATGCAGCTGCACAATGATGACCTCATTGTGATATCATCAAAGTGCACCTGCAAAGTAGAATGCCACAAGTAAAAGACAGGCCGGGAGTTGAACTCACAACCTCTGGAAGATCAGTACAGTGCTTTTACTCATTGAGCTACAGCACCTTCCACTCCAGTTTTTCTGACTCCCCTGTCATATCATATCTTAGTGATCTGCTAAGATAAAATCTGCTTAGCTATCATCTCACAGTTAGCTGAGACAAAAGACTGGTAGCTCAGTGGCTTAAAGCACTGTTTTCATTGTCCCAAAAGCCATAATCTCAAGTTGGGTTCAACAAATGTGACATGGATTCAAATACTGCTGTTTTTATCTAATGCAAACTCAACTTTTGGAATAGATTGTTTCTAGAATTGCTAATGTTGTGCTGTTTGAGATGAAAATTAGATGTGATTGGGTCTGTAGCTTGTCATTTTTATAAAAATTAGTATTTTGTCAGCTGAAGGACATGAGGGAGTCAAACCCAGACCAGGCTCACACTCCAAACTTCATTCTAACCGCTGTGCTACAGAATCAGCCATAAAATCATAGCAATTCTAATTGGATTATACTGTTCTGTTTAGGCATCCTTTGGGCAAGTAGCATCAGCGTGGTTGTGGCTCCATAATGGAGTGCCCGAAGCATGCCAAATCGGCTGCAGTTCAGCATATCTCAAGCTGTCAGGGTAGGAAACTGACTGAAAGAAGCCACCAAGTTAAGGCACCTGGTTCATCTTCTCCACCTCTCATCTAATCTTATGTTCTCAAATTTTATGCTGGTTGCAGGCTGTGAGGCAGGAGACATGCCAGATACCCTGTTTGCCAACCCCCCCCCCCTTTGCAGCCTGGGCCTCATGGAACACTAGATAAGACAAAGTTCAATGTGACCAAGGAGCTGAAATGGTGCTTACTATGGAAACACTAATGCCCAGCTGCTACTCAATATAAATAAGCACAAGGTGAAAAATGGTATAAGATTTTGATTGCACAGTCCAGGAAAGCAGCATGCAAGTGTAATATCAGGCAACTGCAGTTCGATGAGATGGATGACAGGTATGCAGAATAACAATAAATAAGAATGTTCCTCTTTTTTAAACTATAGGCACTACCTCCAATGGAAGAAAAAGCCTCAGGTATTATTGTGGCAGAACAAGAAATGATCAAACCTCCTCCACCCACATCATCGGCAAAAAACTTCCAGAAGGAGTGTGTGCTGCTACCACTACTCTATTTAAGCAGGACTGAGATCATTTGCAGCCTATGAACTGTGAAGATGAAACAACATGTTAGCCAACGTTTCACAGCGTATAGCTGTTTCTTCAGGGCTTTGTTAAATGTCACTTCCCCACTTGTGTCTGTGGAAAAAACACAAACAATTGTTTTATGTACCTTATTGTAGAATCTTGAGCAGTATTTGATGTGACCGCTAGGCTACTCACTGCTTGGCTTGCTTTTCTGTTCTTACCAGCGTCCTGTCGCTGTAGTAGTGTCTCCTATTCCATTTTAAATGAGAGCTTCACAGTTCATAGGCTGCAAACAATCTCAGTCCTGCATAAATAGAGTAGTGGTAGCAGCACACTCCTTCTGAAAGTTTTTTGCCGATGATGTGGGTGGAGGAGGTTTGAGCATTTCTTGCTCTGCTGCAATGATACCTGAGGCTTTTTCTTCTGTTGGAGGTAGTGCCTATAGTTTAAATAAGTGGAACATTCTTATTTATTGTTATTTATTTATCCACTTCCACTTTTTTCAAATAGATATGCAGAGTAAGCCACTCCTAGGTCCAAGTTGTTAATGTGGTAGAATTGTTAAGGTCCCAGAATCTGCTCCTGGTAGGAGAAGGCAGGCTGAAGAAAAAGTAAGATGGATTGAGACAAATTAAGAGTTGATTGGTGAGTTGTAGGCTGTGTTTTACAAAGGTGCGCTAAATCCACGCATGTGCTAACTACTAACGCGTACCTAGGATAACATGCATGAGTTAACCTTTAGCACATGCTAACGGTGCCGCTTCCGCATGCGGTAAAACTTTGCGTGCATGTTATCCTATGCACACGTTAGTAGTTAGCACATGCGTGGATTTAGCGCACTTTTGTAAAACTGGCCAATTGACTTTTCTCAGAAAATCTTCTATAAATACACCCTTCTCCTATTCTTTCAGTTTTGGAATTTGAGCTTTGGCCAGGTGCAAGCTGTTGTGCTGAACCCAGTTTGAACAGACCTGCTATGGCCTCTGGGAAACACAAGGAGAGTCATTAGTCACTGGGAGCCTGAAATCAGGAGATAAAGGGGAAAAAAGTTAAGACAGACATCAGTGGCAAAAATAAACAGAAGCCTTGGGAGAATATGTCACACCACAGTCTCAGAATAACAGCTAGAATGAACAGAAGCAAAAAAAAACAACACCCTGTTCCTTTTTATAATAAGGATGCCTATTAATTAAGACTCTAAAATGATTTACCTTTAGCTCTATGAGGAAAAGCACTGCTTCCATCTTCCCAACATCATAGGTTCCACATATTCATGTAACTTGCATATCCATTTTGTTGGCACCAAAGTTTCAAACAGCATGGGTTTTTTTTCCAGCCAAGATTCCTGGAACCAAATTTTATCATCACTAATTCTCAGACCTGCTAATGACCCTGTGGAATGGAGAGCTGTGGCAGATATCAGGGGGGCAAAAATTTAATGGAGAATCACCATAAGCAATAACACAGAATGGGAGTCCAAAAGAAGTTCTGCCTGAGCTTTTATCTAATAAAGACACCTAAGTAGCTAGCAATATATCATTCTCACCTAGATTTGTTCCTGGGAAGATGAAAAGGTTAGACAAACATCAAAATTGCAAATTAGTATAGCTGCTAATGGTCCTATGAAATGGAGAGTTGTGGCAGATATAGGAATGAAAAGTTTAAAAGATAATCAAGAAAAGTAAAGTCTCACTACATATAGGCTCTATCCACTGAGTTATGTGTTTGGGTATTCCCATTTGCACTAGAGTTCTCCATAGTTTATTGTGATCCACATAGTCAAAAGCTTTTGCTGTAATCGATGAAGCAAAGGTATAGGGGGCTTTTGTATTCTTTGTTCTTCTCCAATATCTATCTAATAATATTTGCAATAACGTCTCTTGTTCCTCAATGTTTTCTGAAAGCAGCCTGAACTTTGGGTAGTTCTTGCTCAATGTATGATTGGAGCCTTTGTTGTACTATTTTCAGCAATGTTTTGCTGGCATGTGGAATTAATGCAATTGTTCTATAGTTGTTACAGTCTTTGGCATCACCTTTCTTCAGTACAGGTATGAACAGTGATCTTCTCCTATTGCTTGGCTATGTATTTTCCTTCCAAATCTGTTGACACAGTCGAGTGAGGGCCATGATAGCACCACCTTAGCCTTCTATTAATTCAATTGGAATACCGTCAATACCAGTTGATTTGTTTTCCATTAAAGCTTTAATTGCTGCTATGACTTCTTTTAAAATATCTGGTTCTTCTTTGGCTTTAGTTTCCAGTTCATTTTTTTCCCCAATGTAATTCTCATTGCATTGTTTGTATAAATTTTCTGTATATTCTTTCCATCTCTCTTTAATGCTTTCTGTATCATTCAATATAATTCCATTGGTGTCTTTAAGCATCCCCAGTCAAGGATGGAATTTCTGCCGCAATTTCTTAATCTCTTGATATGCTAATCTAGTTTTTCAATTTAAGTGTTTTGATTCAATTTTCTGACAATATCCTTGAGATATTGTTCTTTGTCTTGCCGATCTTGACGTTGAAACACTCGGTTCATTTGTGATACTTTTACTCCATCACCGGATAATTTTGCTTGTCTTCTTTCTTCTGCTACTTTTCTGGTTTCTTCTGAGATCCAAGGTGATTTATTGGTTTTCTTTTTCTTCTGGAGTGGGTTTTGTTTGGTTTTTTTTTTTTAGCTTCATCACTTATTACAGTTTTGATGTCATTCCTTAACTCTTCGGGCTCTCTATCTCCTATATCAAGCAAGGCAAACCTGTTGTTTAGTTTTATCCAATAGTCTGATGAAATGTTTTCAATGTTTTCAACACGGCCCATCTGCTGCTTCCCAGATGGGTGGTACATCGTTAGTCTAACATCTCTGCTGAAACCTGTCTGCCTTGGGAGGCCCAGATATGCAGAAGCTCCAGTGGCACACTAAGCCTACATACCATGACTGGATAAAATGCCAGAATATTCATGTACAAATTGTGAATAAGACATATAAAGCCACTCCTTAAGCTTTTGTTCATCAAAATTGTAAGAAACCTACAGATCCCTGGCGTTCCAGGCATGCAAATGGAACAAATGTCTATCCACTCTCATCTCTAATTCTCCCTCCTACCAAACTTTCAGGAAGTCAATCAAAACTTATCTCTTTGACAAATATCTCTGACTCCCGCCCTCCTTGTAACTCTACTTTTAACTATGCCTTGTACCTCCCACCTTCCTGCACCTCCCACCTACCTGCCTTCTCCCTACCTGCATCGCCCATCTACCTGCACCCGACTTCCTAAGCAACGCCGATTGACTTGTTTATAACCTCTCTATCTCCTTATTGCCTGCTCCCGACTCGCTAAGTTATATTGATTGATTGACTTATTTGTAAATTTTGCTGTAGATGTACAATCTCTTGTCATGTAAACTGCTCTGAACTATTCTGGTACTGCGGTATACAAAAATAAAGTTATTATTATTATTAGGTAAAGATAAGACAAATAAATCTAACTTGTAGATGTTTGTTTAAACATAACTAGTATGGTTTTGCTTCCCATAACAAATTCAAATATATTACTCCTTGGAAGATTTCTCTATTTATTATAATTGTTTTTTGTTTTTTTTCCTTCATTTTTCATTTTGATTTATGTTTAGAAGTCTCTTAATATGTATTGACTGTCTGCTGAGGCTTGTGCTGACACAGCTTTTTAGGATGATGCAGTGCTAGAGGAAAGCTGATGAGTTGTTCTTAATGCATCTGACATATTAATTAGCAGAATGGATTAAAGAATGTTTGCTATTTTTATTTTAACTTTTCAAAATAAGTCTCAGTTTAGGTATGTCACAGATGAGCACCAACATGAAACTGAGGACTGGGGAAGGGCATTTTTCCTCTTTCTGACAAAATAAAATTGTCATCTTATCTCTCTTCATCATCATAACAAGTCTATGATTTTTATTTAGTGCCAAAGCTGCTTGCTTCTTTTGCTTTGGATCCAAATTCATTTGTTTAAAGGGATGATGCATATTGCATCTTACATCACTCAGAGTGAAAAACTTCCATAAACAAAAAAATGCAACTGGGCAGATAGAGCTCAGGAGGAAAGAAAAACTGCTAGGAAAGAAAAAAGATTGAAGTGCTGTAGAAGGGAAGCATTGGAGCCCACTGAGATGAGTTGCCTAGAGAAGTGGTATACAGGTTTTACAGTGGACAGAATTAATAGTGACTACTAGAGAGAAGAGTTGAGAGGGCTAGGATAAGATTGAATAAATTCTAACAGAGAAACACCTGCCAGGAAGATAAAAGGTGAAGCCTATCAGAGAGATAAAGGGTAAAGAAAGGGTCAAGGGTGTGATATACCACCTTTCTGTCGTATAAACAAAGTAATCTAGCCGTGGCTTATCTAAGCATTTTAAAACCTAAAACGGCCTCTCCCCCCCCCCCCCCCCCCAGTAAATACCATCACCGGCTACCTCCTGCCTCATCACAGCCAGCAGTGCAGGGCAAGAACATTCTTTTCAACATCCAGCCATGGCCGTGCTGCTTCCTCAATGCCTGCGTCAGTTCTGAAAAGATCACCCCTGCCCTGCATCGCTGGCCTCAACGAGAAGGAGGCAGCCATCAGCCATCCAGGAGGCAAAAAAAGGAGAAAGAAAATCCAACGTAGTCTGCAGTAAACAACAGCAACCAGAAAACAACCTTTTAGCCAACCAAGGGATCCGACACGGTCCGTGTTTCGGATAACGCCTTTTTTTTGCCATTGTGCAAGACTTGCTTGACGCCATTTGATCGTGATTGGCATGTGTTTGTTATCTTTTATGCAGTTTGCTTTATACCTTAACCACCATGGACCCCTGAGGAAGGCGTGTAATCTGAAACACGGACCGTGTTGGGTCCCTTGGTTGGCTATAAAGTTGTATATGTTACTGCATTTACTAATAAACAACGCCTGCATCTTGTACATTATCTGCAGTCTGTTTGTTGTTTTCTGGTTGCTGGTGTTTACTGCAGACTACGTTGGATTTTCTTTCTCCTTTTTGGGCACTTATGATGCCTAACACTTCTGGCATTAGCCACACCTACAGTGGTGTTAGGGCTGTTCATTGGGGAGGGGTGTAGCCAAGATGCGGTGTAGCCAAGATGCAGGCGTCTTGAGGTAGAGCTCTTGGAATATTGAATTTTTCTCTGCAAAATGCTGCTTACCAAGTGCAAAGGCACAATCTGAATGGGGCCCATACCATCGGATTCATTTACGCCAATGCACCAGACGCTGCTGAACTTCACCCCCAGAACTCCTGTTGTTGCTGGAGCCGTGGGTTGCCCTCCTGGGACTTGGATGGCATGCCAGAGCCGGAAGTCTTTCTCTCGTCTCCTGACCTCACTATTCCTCCGTGTCCTGCGACGGAGTCATTTATGCTTGAAGGAAGCCCTGATACCGAAAGGGTTGCAGGAGCATTCCTTCATGAGGGAAGCACAGCCGAATACAAAGCAGCAATGAAGGAAAAACATCAAGGATCTGAGGGTAAAACCACAACTCCCTCGGAGGTTTCCCTTGTGAACGTTTTGAGAATGCTCCACAAAATGTAAGGAACAATCCGAAAATCTACTGAAGAAACAGCGAACTTGGTAGGCAAAGTTGACTCTAGTAAAAACAGTAGATGGAATAAAAAAGATACTGAATCAAAGTTTCAAAAAACCAATGAGGAAATTATAGCTTTAAAAACAGTTAATGACACTTTAATAAAAGACAAAGTAATGATCCATAAGAAAATAGAACAACTCAAAAATTATAACAGAAGATTAAATTTGAGATTATTAAATTTCCCAAAATCAGTTGATATGTCTCTGGTTGAAATGTTTAGAAATTACATGTCACATAATTTAAATTTCATACCTGAAATGTTTCCTCAGTTAAATAAAATTTATTACCATCCTATTTCTTAAAAAAAAAAAAGAGGTGTTGAAGCAACTATAATAAATAAGGAGCCTCTGACTCAAATGGATCTAGGTAATATCTCAAAGATATTGGAATCATCGTTATCACAGATTGAGGAAAGGTCGACTCTGCTTGCCTCGTTTGTTTTTCAACAAGATTTAAATGCTATAATGAAAATGTACTTTAGAAATACACAGACTCCTTTCATTGGACAGCGGGTTTGGATTTACCCTGATGTCAACAAAGAAACCCAGGAAAGGAGAAAACTTTTTCATAATATGAGGCAAAAAGCTAAGGATTTGAGAGCTATTTTCCAGCTAGCGTATCCATGTAAATGCCTCATTAAATGTGCTGGTTTGAAGTACACTTTCTTTGTTCTGGACCATTTATGGACTTTTCTAGACTTAAATAAGATCACCAAGGGTTAAAATTGGTCTATAACTTTATTTAGAGGAGTTAATCCCGTTAAGGCCATTAGTTAAAATTGATTTTCTTGTTTATGAAATAAGTCCCTTTATATTTTGGTCCACAGCCCCGCAGAATTATTGTTGGGGGGGTCTAAGAATTTATTGATTTCTTAATTTGTAAAAAGTATTTCTTTCTGAATTTGTTTCCTTTCGCTTTACTTGAACAAGTGGGTTTTTTTTTCCTTGCTTGTATTTCAAATTATAATAACCAGATTAAAAAAAAAAAAAAGTGGTGTTAGGTGTCCTAACACACCTCCATAGCCTAATTTTTTTAAGCAATATTAACCTTTTTTTAACAGTATTTTCCACTTAAGTTAGGCGCCAGTAAAATGCCTATTGGCACCTAACTTAAGGTGTTCTTTATAGAATATGGGCCTATCAAATATATCAAATTATAACAAAGATATACAAGGTCTGACAATTAAGTTCATGAACTCATCCTAGAAAAAGTGCTACATACCTCATGGCTGAATATCATGACATTACATTAGTTTACTTTATTACACCAATAACTTGCAGTTCTAGGTGGATTACAATAGGAAGAGATTTTGGTCATTTCCAGAAGATTATTAGTTGGAACATTTGGAGTCTGGTGATGGAGTGAGGATATTGGTTATATCAGGAGTTTCTCTTGATATATTTCTTGAACAACCTGGTTTTTATTTCCCTCCTGAAGGTTTTGTAGTTTGGTGCTGAAATAAGTAAATTGGAAATGTGGCTGTTTAGTTTCACTGCTTGTGTGGCGAGTATTCCATCATGTTTTGTTTTTACGCTGAATGCCTGTGATTGTGTGTGTGTGTGGGGGGGGGGGGTGAAGGGTGTCTGAATTCTTCTTGGTCTGGAAGAGTTGTTCTGAGTTAGGTGAGTGTTGAAGTAGGATGGTCCATTGCCATGAAGGGTTTTGAAGAACATGCAGTAGAATTTATAAAGTATTTTTGCATGTAAAAGTAGCCAGTGTGTGTCTTGGTGATGTGGTCAAACTTCTTCAGTGAGTAGGTCAGTCTGAGGGCTGTGTTTTGCACTGTTTGTAGTTATTTGATCATGGGGTAGGGTAGGTATATGATACTGCAGTAGTCTTGTAGGCCTGGTATTAGTGCCTGGACCAGGAGTCTGAATTATGCTCTATTGAATAATTTTTGGATTTGTCTTAAGTTATGCATGACTGTGAAGACTTTCTGGACTGTTTTGTTGATATGTAGTTGCATGGTGCAGCCTCTTGTCTATCGTCACCCCTAGTATTTTTAGGTGGGGTTGTATGAGGTATGAGATGGAGTTTGTCAAGGTTTGTTATGGTAGGGGATTCTGTCCTTTTCGAGAAGTAGGATCTTTGTTTTGTCTGGGTTTAGTTTTAGTTTGTGGTTTCTCATCCATTGTTTTACTATTTCTAGTGTTTTGTGTAGTTTGTTTATTGCTGTGGGGGTCTCTTGATCGAAATGAAGGAGGATGATGATGTCGTCTGCATAGATGTATGACATTATGTTGGTCTAAGCAGGTACCTAGTGAGACAATATGTAGATTGAAGAGTGTTGGGGACAGTGGGCATTCTTGGGACACACCACAGGGGTTGTACCAGGATTCGGATTTTTCTTTGTTTTTACCCTTTATTTTCTGGTTTGTAGGAATCCTTGGAACCATGTGTGTACCATGCCTATGATTCCTATTGTCTCCAATATTTGTTGTAGTATGCCACCTTCAAAGTACTCCCCTTGGTAAGCTATGCACTGATGCCTAGTCCACCCTTCAAAGCAATTTTGGACCTCTTTTTCCTGGAATGCCCATCAGAGCTCTCATCATATTACCCTTCCATTTCAATATTTCCTTTATTTTCAGGAAAAGAAAAAAAGTCATTGGGGGCCAGATCAGGTGAGGAGGGAGTGTGTTCCAATACAGTTATTTGTTTACTGGCTAAAAACTCCCTTACAGAAAGTGCTGTGTAAACTGGTGTATTGTTGTGATGCAAGAGCCATGAGGGACCATTTTTGCACACACCTTTCTCATGCCAAGATTTTCAATTAAGATTTTCCTGTTTCTCTATCATTGTTTACTCGGTTTGCTATGCTTCTCACAACTGAAGATTTTGATACATAGTTTGACAAATTTTTATAATGTTTTTTTCAGTTCTTCATGTTACTGGCTGTACTGATCTTTCTTCATCAGTAACACTTTCTCTCCCTTCAGAAAAATGTTTAGTCCATTTGTACACTGCCATTTTCTTCATGACATTATCACCATAAACTTGGATTATCATGTCCCTGATCTCACTTCCACACTTGCCAAATTTAACAAGAAATTTAATGTTTGTTCATTGCTGTAATTCAAGCTCCAACATTCTTGCAGCAGCACACAAAAACATACAACACAGTTATAAGACACTGATATACCAAGGTTATGAAACCTTACCGAGCTGTTTGTACAGTACTGCCAATGTAAGCGCTCAGTGGCAAGTTCATTAACTTAATTGTCATCCCTCGTATAGAGATCAAATGAAGAGGCTTTAGGCATTTAATTTTATTCATTTAAATTAGCCTCAACAGATTTAGTCTCAGGAGGGGTTTGGATGCTAACGCTCCAGAATATATACTGTAGGTTTTGATTTTGAGCCAAAACACCAGCAAATGATTGTTCTTAACTCAAGATTTAGATTTTATATTTAATTTTTACCCAAAAGGCTAATACATGACTAAACAGTTTCAGAACTAGTTTTAGAATAAAATCAATCAGCAATACAGTTACTTTCAATGGCTCTGCCATTTTATTTTTTATAGTCGAGGTCACTAAATTATGTAAATAAGCAGGTAATGAGGGAGAAATATCTTTCTCACCTTTATGAAGAGCTCCCTGTGTGACCAAGTAATCTCTCATAAAATATTTCCGTAATTAAACTATTAGTTTAATCAGTGTGCCTTTCCTACATCAGATTAGAGGTCTGCACGGGAACGGGGATCGCGGGGATCCCGCGGGTCCCGCGGGGATCCCGCGGGTTCCCCCCCTGGCCCACGGGACTCCCACGGGGACGCCCCCTGGCCCACGGGACTCCCACGGGGATGCCCCCCTGACCCACGGGACTCCCACGGGGACGCCCCCTTGCCCACGGGACTCCCACGGGGATGAAAACAACCTACCTAAATTCTGGCGATGCAAGTCTGGCGTCGCGTCGGGAAATAGCCATGTTGAGCAGTGAGCTCAGCACGTACACAGATGAAAGCCTTGCTTGCTGATTGGTCCGGCGGCCCCGCCCCACCGTGCCGCCGGACCAATCAGCAAGCAAGGCTTTCATCTGTGTACGTGCTGAGCTCACTGCTCAGCATGGCTATTTCCCGACGCGGGCATTAGGCTGTTTTTTGTCATTTCGGGTGGGGGATGGTAGCGGCAGCAGCAGCCTGAAAAAGAAATCATCCTGGCCGGGTTCGGTGTCATGCTCCGGAGCTTCTACAGCCTTCCTATCTCCCTCTCCCTTCTACCTGCGGCTCTCTTCGGCAACTTAGCAGCAACGATCGACACAAGCTTCTGGCGTCGGGGCCTACCCTCTGCGAGTCCCGCTTGTTTCAACTTCCTTTTTCCACAAAGGTGGGACTCGTAGAGGGAAGGCCTCGATGTCGGCAGCTTGTCTTGATCACCGCTGCTGACGAGTTGCTTAAGAGAGCAGGGGGGTGTTGCCAGGTGCAGGTAGAAGGGAGAGGGCCAGATGCAGGACTCGTGGGTGAGGGAGGAGAAGAGAGAGGGGAGAGAAACAAAAGGAAATATTTCATACTGGGCTGGGCCGGAGTGGAGAGAGGGTGGAAAGATTCTGGCTACAGGGTGCATTAACAAAGGAAAAAGGGGGAAAGCTGAAAATGGAGATAGTGACACAAAGAAGAGAAAGGGTAAGCAGGACCTTCTGAATAAGGATAGAGATACAGAGGGGACATGAAGAGGAGGTGAAATAGAGACATAGAAGTAATGCTGAAAAAGTGTGTGTGTGGGGGGGAGATAAAGACATTGAAAGGGCAAATGGTGAATATGGGGTAAAGACAAGGACAGAGACAAATGAAGATTCTGAAAAAGTGGTGAGATAGGGATATAGGTGAGATGGACACAAAGAAGGGTGATGCTGGAAAATAGGTGGAATGGTAATTCTGACAGACACAGAAGGGAAATGCTGGATCAAGGAGAGATGGGGCTCAGGCTGGATGGAATGAGGAGAAATGCCTTGTTGGCCCGGAACTTCCTCTCCTACGTCAGAATTGACGTCAGGGAGCGGAATGCTGGTCAGCGCGACGCTTCTGCAGGGAAAGCTTGGGACAGCGGTGGCTTGGGGACTATTCCCCGATGGCGGTGGCAGCAAACCGAGTGGCTTGGGGGAGGGCACGGAGAAAGAAAGAAAGGGGGCAGACAGAGAGACAGAAAGAAGGGGGAACAGGGAGACAGAAAGAAAAAGTTGGGGGAGAGAATGAGGTCTGGAGGAGAGGAAACATACAGGAGGCTGAAAGAAAGGAAGAAAGATTGGATGCACAGTCAGAAGAAGAAAGTGCAACCAGAGACTCATGAAATCACCAAACAGCAAAGGTAGGAAAAATGATTTTATTTTCAATTTAGTGATCAAAATGTGTCTGTTTTGAGAATTTATATCTGTTGTCTATATTTTGCACTATGGCTCCCTTTTACTAAACCGCAATATTGTTTTTTAGCGCAGGGAGCCTATGAGCATTGAGAGCAGCGCGAGGCATTCAGCGTAACTCCCTGTGCTAAAACCTACTATTGTGGTTTAGTAAAAAGGGAGGGGGTGTATTTGTCTATTTTTGTATTTTGTTACCGAGGTGACATTGCATAGAGTCATCTGCCTTGGGAAATGTATATGGCAGATATCTTTGTTTTGTGTTCAAAAGAAAAGGAAATGCATTTCTGGTTTTATTTCTACAGTGTTGAAGTACTTGTTGGCCCTTGCTGTGACTGGTGGGGATCCCCAAGCACCGCCAGCAGAGGACCTCCTCTAGAGATGGTCAGAACTCCCCTCCACCAAGCGCAGCAGTCGCTGGCAGCATCCATGAGCCACTGAGGTGCCAGCATCTGTGACTCAGGGACGCTACTGCTGCCTGCCAAGCTTGGCAAAAGGGACCCCAGGCCAACTGCAAAGGAAGTCCTCAGCTGACAGTTTGTGGGTTCTCATCAGCTGAGTATTTATATTTTATATTTACATTAGAGGTTCTGGTAGAAACCCATTTACAAAGTATGTATTCTTCCCAATTAATATTTCCAAATTAATAGTCTCTTTGCTTATTTGTAAATGGGTCTCTACCAGAGCCTTTAATTCAGTAGCATAATTAAATAAAATAACTATTTCTGAAGTTTATAGGGAAGGATGGTGACGGAGGGGATTCCTCGCGGGGACGGGTGGGGACGGAGGGGATTCCTCGCGGGGACGGGTGGGGACGGAGGGGATTCCTCGCGGGGACGGGTGGGGACGGAGGGATTCCTCACGGGGACGGGTGGGGACGGAGGGATTCCTCACGGGGACGGGTGGGGATGGGTGGGATTTTGGCGGGGACGGGTGGGGACGGGTGGGATTTCTGTCCCCGCGCAACTCTCTACATCAGATATTTATCTTGATGAGAGTGATATTTACTCATTATGATAATGTGAAAATTAAAAGTGGTCACAAGAGGAAAAGGTTATGGCAGCATTTAAAAAATGGAAATAGATGTAGGGGGAGAAAGGAAATGTCAAGCATTTAGTAACAATGTTTTAGAGATTTCCTAAAAGCAACAGGAGTAAGTAATCTTTGTATAGCTAAGTTGGTATGGCTTAGCAGACTGGATAAACCATATGGTTTTTATCTGCCATCATTTTCTATATTTGTTTCTATGAGAGAGTGACTAGAAGTATCATCATATTTCCTTTAATTTCTATTTCTTACTTTTATGTACAAAGCACTTGAACTTTTATTATTATTTAACTTTTTACAGTTCTGAACATTTTATTTTGCCTAACTTTCTCTAGATAAGTGCCTTGTTGGGTCAGGCCAGTGATCTAGAGGTTTCCATGAATAACTTAGGTCAATTACTGACTTTTATATGCACACAGGCACATCTAAATGTCGGTATTTTGTACATTTACATGTATAACACAGCATAAATGTGAACTCCTAATTCTGTTATGTCCCTTCCAGATTCTATATGCTAGGGGCCTGTTTTACAAAGCTGCGCAGCAACAGCCCCGAAGCCCTTTAAATCTCTATGGGCTTCGGTGCCGTTACCACACTGCAGCCGCTAGCGCGGCTTTGTAAAACAGGCCCTAGGTGTTCAGTTCCAACCCGCAATCTGAGAGTTGCAAAAATCCACAACATTTCTGAGCACATGCACCACCCTCTTAGCCTGAGAACTAGGAAACATTTCTAGTTACAGTTTCTGCAAGCAGTCTGTACAGAAGTCTTTTTGCAGTTGATCTGCTTTTTTTATTTTACAATTAAAGTTTATTTCTTAGTGGCTTCAGTGCCTCGAGACCCCTTCCCGGTGGTCCGCTGTCGGAGGAAAGGATACAGTCCCGTGGTGCCAGACTGCTGCTTCACAGAGAAACTCTAGTGGATCTGTGGAGCCAGCCCACTGTGTGCCACCATTTCTAGACTTAAGGTCCATTGCCTGGGAGTCTGCTTGCCGGTGATCTTGTCATGGGTTTCAAGCACAGGCCGTATGCGTCTAGAGTGAAACCCACCTGGGTTCCAAGGTGCAGGCTGCCTTTCCCGCCCCTGATGGCTTGGACAAGGATCTGTGGGGGTGGAGGTCAAAGTCTGTCTCTGTCTAGCTGGCAGTCTGAAGATTTCATGTCTGGATCTATTTGGAACTGTTGCTGAGGCAGAAAATAATTTTCCTCCATTCAAATGTGGTTTAAAGCTGCTGAGAGTTTGGCACTACTTGCTATGAGTAAACCTCTGTTATTTCTTATGGGAACTTTGAGGGGTGGCTTGTAAAATGGATTTCAAATCATTTTTCACAATTTCTGAGGGTAGGGTTCAGGTCCCCCACCTCCTCAGACCCCAAATTGCTATTTTTTTTTTATTTTTGCCATTTTGGGTGCAAATTAGTGACAGCGGCCATCTTGGATTTTAAAATTAATGTTTTTTTTTCTTTAATTTCTGCCTCAAAAACTCCTCAGTTTGACTCAAACTAGTTTGGAATGGACTCTCCAGCCCCTAATATGTTATATGTGAACACTGGTTGCATTGGATTTGTGCCGGATCAGCAATTGTGTACTGCGTACTAGGGAAGGGGGTGGGAGCTTCAGACTTCACCTCCTCCATGTAATCTTGGGATGTGGAGCCAGCCTGGGTCCATGCCTTCTGAAGAAAATCTCACCCAGAGGCTGTTCTGGTGTCTGGCCCAAAACACCTGCATTCCAAGTCTGTGGGCTCTTTTGGTACGATGCATGTACTTCAACAGAGCCATGCCATTATTGCAGAGTGGGCCTTTTTACCAGATTTTATTTGACTCCTCTGGAAGGCATATCCTCAGACCCTGCTCGTTTGATGCAGCCGGTGAGCATGTCGGGGCTTTTTTGGCCTGTTGCACCTATGGCGAAGCTTCCTGTTTATGAGCCCTCTCATCTGGCTGTGCCAGACCTCAATTGCATTGGTTGCCATGCATTTATTTTGGATATGGCTGATCAGGGCAGGATTCATTTGTCAAGGGACTCTAGGCACACAAGTCCATTTGGCCCCCTACCCTACCCCGCCCTCTGCCCCTCCACACCATGCCCTGCCCCACTCCTATTTATTTACTTCTTTATTTCTACTTTATTTCTTTTATTTTAAAATTCAAAAGAAACAGCAAAGATTACCATACCAGTTCCAGTATACAGTTGTTGGTTTTTTTCTATGCAACCTCCAAACATCTCTGAAGAAATCCCCCCCTTCCTTCCTAAAGAAAGATATCTTCAGCTGGTAGGGCTTTGGGAAGCCCCCCAGTTTATATTTTGCATTTGGGTAGGAGGCATGGGATATGGCTGGAAGAAAATTTAGTGCCCATCATTTTATTTGACTAATACATTTCTCAATTAGCTTTCAGAGGTTAAAACCTCTTTCTTCAGGTCAGTAAACTATATTGCTGTTACAGAATCCCTGCCCTGACCTGAGGAAAGGAGTTATGGTCTCTGAATTAGTAAAAAAGTATTAAAATTAATCCAATAAACAGGATCATAGAAACATAGAAAGATGACGGCAGAAAAGGGCTATAGCCCATCAAGTCTGCCCACTCTACTGACCCACCCCATTAAGTCTGAGTACTAATGACCTAGTTCCTTAATTCGACCCTCGTAAGGATCCTACTAGGGCATCCCATTTATTCTTAAAGTCAATAACGCTGGTGGCCTTGATCACCTGCTCTGGAAGCTTGTTCCAGTGATCTACAACCCTTTCTGTGAAGAAATACTTCCTTATGTCACTATCAAATTTCCCTCCTCTGAGTTTGAACGGATGCCCCCTTGTGACCGAGGGTCCCTTGAGAAAGAAGATGTCTTCTTCCACCTCGACACGTCCCGTGATGTATTTAAATGTCTCAATCATGTCCCCCCTCTCCCTGCGCTCCTCTAGAGTGTAGAGCTGCAATTTGTTTAGTCTTTCTTCGTACGAGAGACCCTTGAGCCCCGAGATCATCCTAGTGGCCATCCGCTGAACCGACTCAACTCTAAGCACGTCTTTACGGTAATGTGGCCTCCAGAATTGCACACAGTACTCCAGATGAGGTCTTTTGTACAGTGGCATTATGACTTCAGATTTGCGGCTAACAAAGCTTCTATTGATACATCCCATAAGTTGCCTTGCTTTGGATGAGGCCTTCTCTACTTGTTTGGCGGCCTTCATGTCTGCACTGATGATTACTCCCAAGTCTCTTTCTTCTGAAGTCCTAGCTAGTGTTTCTCCATTTAAGGTGTAAAGTTTGCATGGATTTCTGCTACCGAGATGCATAACCTTACATTTCTTAGCGTTTCTTAGCGTTTCTTATTTCCATTTTCTATTAATAAATGATTATCAGCACAGCTACCATAATACTTTATTCTAAAGCAAAAATAAATAAATAAAAAATATATATATTTTTTTCCTACCTTTGTTGTCTGGTTTCAGCTTTCCTCATCTTCTCATTCTCTTCTTCCATCCACTGTCTGCCCTCTCTCTGCCTCTTAACATAAGAACGTAAGAATAGCCTTACTGGGTCAGACTAATGGTCCTTGAAGCCCAGTAGCCCGTTCTCACGGTGGCCAATCCAGGTCACTAGTACCTAGCCAAAATCCAAAGAGCAGCAACATTCCATGCTACCGATCCAGTGCAAGCAGAGGTTTCCCCCATGTCGTAATAACGTACATATGGCATCTGCTCTCTTTCTATGCCTCTTCCAGAAACTGTCTGCCTCTCCCTTCCATCTCTCCCTCCCCCTGCCCAATTGGTCTGTCATTCATCTACTTTTCTCCGCTCCCCCATGGTATGACATCTGTCTTTTACCCTTCCATTTCTTCCTCCATCACAACAGATTTTAGCATCTCTCTCCTCCTTTCTTCCCCTCAGATCAGGTATCTGTCTCCTCCCACCCATGCTCTGGAATTTCTCTTCTCCCTTCCTCCTTTTCTTCCTTGGTCTTCCTTCTCAATTTATTTTCTGCCTCTGTCTAGATTCTTTACTAGTCAGTCCTCAATTTCCCTCTTTCATTGCATCTACCTACAGCTTGCCACCTCTTTCCCTCACCCCTTCCAGTATCTAACTATCCTCTTCCCCCAATCCAGCATGTGCCCTTTTTTTCTTTCTCCTCCCCACTTCCTTCTAGTGCATCTGCTCATCACTCTCACCCCTCACACTTCCATTCAGCATCTGTCCCTCTCTCTCACCTCCCACACTTCCATTCAGCGTCTGTCCCCCTCTCTCACCCCCACTTCCATTCAGCGTCTGTCCCCCTCTCTCACTCCTCCCACTTCCATTCAGCGTCTGTCCCCCTCTCTCCCCCTTCCTACTTCCATTCAGCATCTGTCCCCATTCTCACTCCCCACTTCCATTCAGCATCTTCCCCCCTCTGTCACCTGAGGAACCTTATGACTCAACAACCGAAGGGCTACCTGTGAGATCCTTTGACTTGGTGACCAAAGGACTACCCGAAGAAGGACCCCACTACTCAGCGAATGAGACTTCACTTATCAACAAACCCGTCATCTCAAAATCGCCGGAGCTGGCGAAAGAAAAGCTGCTCTTACCACTTTACGACTCAGGGCTAGAAAAATCCCCAGACGAGGGACCCCAGGACTTCACAAATAAGGAACCACCAGACTCAACTATTGAGGAGATGTCTAACGTGGAATGGCGGGAAATGCCGGCTGCGAGCTGTAGCTCCTGTTCCCTCTCTGCAAGCTTTTCTTCTGAGGTGGTGGAAGTGGCCTAAGCATGAGTGCTGGACTTCATGGTTTCCTGCCTATGCCAATACTTCAAAGACAGGAGCAGGGACTCCACTGAAGGTGAGCCCTTAAGCTGCACGCATGCGGCTCCCCCAAATCTTTTCCTCTGATGCAACTTTTGGTTTCTGCCAGATTGCGTCAGATGAGAAGCTTTGTGGCAGCTGTGTGTGTGCAACTACTGAGAAATGCCCAGACAGCTGTCCTGTTTGCCTTCCCCTAATGCTGGTGGGACCCCCTGATATTTTGTGGCACGAGGCACGTGCCTACTGGGCCTACCCTTTAATCCAGCCCTGCAGCTGATGCCTTTACTAATACTGGTCTAGATTATCACAGTATAGATACCAGTTTATGATAGAGGATCTTGGTTCCACTGAAGTCTTTATTATCTAAGTATAAGAACTCTGGTATTACTAATTTTTCAAAGACTATAGGCCCTTTATTATCAGGAAACAAAAGAGCATCAAAACTATATAAAATCTTAAGAGAGTGTGAGGGAGAAAAAGATATTCCCTTTGATAATATGGAGGCAACAGATCTAAATGAAAATCCAAGAGTATTAGATTGGAAATCCTTCTGGGCATTTTCAGCTAGACCTACTATGTCGACACCCATATGCCAGTCTACATTTTTCATTATGCATAAAGCTTACTGGACCCCTGCTAAAATGGCTAAAGTGTTACATGCGACTTCAGAGCTCTGTTGGTCATGCCAACAGCAACCTGGGACTCTAATACACCTCTTATATGAATGCCCTAACTTACAAGTTTACTGGTTGGACATTTGGTCCAAAATCTGCTCAATTTTAAACATGAATATTAATGAGTTGCCCATGTCATATAAATCAATCATATTGTGTTTCTCTAATCTAGATATATCAATACCACCATTATATAAAAAAAAAAAAATTTGATTTCATGATTGCCTTATCTATCCACCATATTGTTTCCAATTGGAAAGACAATTCTAGGCTTAATTTTTATGAATTGTGGAATCACCTTTGTGTCATCAGAAAGTATGAGGAAATAACATTCAAATAAAATAACATAGCCAGATTCACAAAAATTTGGACCCCTCTTAATGAATATGTAAGGACTCATGTAAATCCTAATTAGCTTTACTTTGTATATTACTATTTCACATATTATTATGTATATTTTGGTATCTGCAGCTTATTGTTTTGTTTTATTCTTATACTTTTGTATTTGTAAAATTTCAATTTTTTTAAAAAAAGACTGGTCTCGGCTGCCCTGAGCATCCAGATTTGGGGTGCTGACCCTTCTTTGCATTTTAAGTAGGCTTCTATCTGCCTCTTTATGGATGATGTTCTGAAAGAGCTCCATTTGGATTCTTCTCCTTTCATTTTTCAAGCTTCGGTCCTAGACCGTTTTCCTGTGCCCTTTTTTCCATTCAGGCCACAGCTCTGTGGTCTGGTTTAATAACAGTGTGATACCCCAAAAAGCTTTTTCTGATCTTCTAAAACTATGTTTACTCTTTATCACCGGGGTCCTGATTTTCAGCAGGTTTAAACAGCCTGAAGTAGATTCCACCGTTATGTAAGTTATCCAGCGTGCAGTCCTCCCTAGTGATGGGGGAGTGAAATTTAAAGACTCTCAGGATCGCAGGGTGGATGTTATGTTACTAAACATTCTTTTCTAGCAGCATCCTCAGATAGCCGAGAGGCAGCCACTTCCTTTATGGTGCGTGCCTGTCATTCCGGCCTGCACAATGCATCCCCTGTGGAGGTACATGCCTATTCTCCACTGGTGATGGTTGGTGGGGATTAGGTGCTGTGTACCTTTATGATCTCATTTGAGTTCTTAGTACATTCTTTGCTTGTGCAGTGTCTAAGCGCCGGACTCTGGGTCCGCCTTTGGATGAGGATGCTGTCTCGAGGATCACCTTCAGCGGATATATTTTCAGGGGCCAGATTCTTGTTCTGAATGAATTCTACTTAAGTGTTGATGAATGCCCCCTTAAATTGCTCCCTGTGAACAAGTTTTGCTGCGTGTCAGGAGGGGTTCGTAGTACTCATCATTCCTCCTGCAGGTGTTGTCAGGGATACACAGGATTTTTCTCCAAGAGACATTCCTAGGACTATGCCCGCATTACAACGTTTCCAATTTCAGGCATCCTCAGGTTCCTGTACAGTGGTTGCACCTAAAAAAAAAAGTGCTGATGATGCCAGAGGTCAGACGTGATTTTCTCATCTTGAAGGCTACTTTCTCAGTTTTATCAAGAGTGAGCTTGATTTTCATCAGACATTTGTTAGTCCTCCTTTGCCCACCTCTAGCTTCATTTCTGGACTCTGGCAAGTCAACTGCAGCAGAGTCCAGGGGCCACAATACTTTAAAGTACCTCTTAGACATCAGGATGCTGGCACTTGTTCCAGAATGTGAATGGGAGCTTAGCTGGATATTCCTTATACTTCATGCCAGAAAGGCTTGGAAGGATTGGAGACCCATTCTGGATCTTCTGAATCTACAGTCAGTCACATGCTGCATGTGAATTCCCATTTTCTGAATGGACAACAGAATACACAGTGATAGCTGTTGTCTCTCCAGGGGAGTTTCTAGTGTCCTTGGACCTCACAGAGGCTTACCTCCCTATTTCAATCTGCCTGGAGCATCACAGGTTTCTGCGTTTCCATGTTCCGCAACAACATTTCCAGTTCATAGCTCTACCCCTTGGTATCACGATAGCTCCTGCACTTTTATCAAAGTGATGGTAGTTGTGGCATCTTTCCACCAGCAGGGGGTCCAAGTTCAACCTTCCTGGGATAGCTGGTGATCTGGTCAGGTGTACAAATGCAGTGGAGATGGTAGTGTCTCTGATGTAGGCATTGGCAGGTTTAGGAAGAAACACTTGTTGTCCTCCCAGTCCCTGGAATTTCTGGGCATTCTCTTCATCTCCAGACAGGGTGATGTTTTTCTTCTCAAGGCACGTAGACAGAGCCTTTGTCAACAGATCAGAATTCTCTTTGACTTTCTGACTCTCTCGGCCTGGTTTTATCTACAGGTTATAGGGTCTCAGACAGCCTCTTTGGAGGCAATACCCTGGGCCAGAGTGCCTATAGGCCCTTGACGGGAATACCTCCTATCTTGGTGATCTCCGCAGACATAGCCAGCTAGCAGCAACTTGAGCTAGGGACAGGGGACTCCTGGTCAGAAATGTTGGTTGACCAATTATCTGGAGCTTTGGGAAATTTGGCTTCCACTACTCGCTCTCCAGCCCCTTCAGAAAGAACCAGTGGTGCAAGTTTCTTTGACGCCACAGTGGTAGCATATGTACATCATGAGGGAGCTCTAGTGCTCTCTTTCTCTCTTGTGCCAGAAAGATTGTTGGAGTTCCACTGGGCGGAAGCAAATCTACTTTATTGGCTGCCCATGGGACCAGAATTGACAATGTTCAGGCAGACTTCCTCAGCTGAAAATTCCTAGTCTCAGGAGCATGGTCTGGCTGGCAGTGGCCTCCCTGAAAGTTCAGGTTGCAAGCCTTTCATGTTTTCAAGCATGCAGAGGCACTAGTTTCCTTACTGTTCATCTAGATGTGACCAGGTTTATGAGGGGGAGGTTTGTCTGTGTCCTCCTTTACATCTTCCTTTCACTTTGTGGAATCTTAACATTGTTTTGCAAGGGTTTGGAGAGGCCCCTTATGAACGACTGAAGGATGCTTCTCTTCTGGACCTAACGATCAAGACTGTCTTTCTGGTTGCCATTGTCTCAGCATGGTGTATTTCGGAGCTTTATGCTCTTTCGTGCAGGGAACCCTTTCTCCATATTACGGATGCGGGTATTTTCCTCCATACTGTACCTTCCTTTTTGCCGAAGGTGGTATCGGCTTTCCATGTCAACCAGGAGGTTAGGTTGCCAGCATTTCATCCAACAGGTTTGGAGTGCAAAAATCATATATTATGCAAATTGGTGGTCCGGAGGGTCTTCCTCCATTATTTGGAGAAGTATTTTGAGTTCAGGCTGTCTGATCACCTTTTTGTTCTAATTGCTGCACTTCTCTGTGGTAGGCTGGCATCTAAATCCTCAATCACTCAATGGATTTGAATGGCCATTTCTGTAACTTACATCGCCCGCAACAACCAGCCCCTGATCTTGCTTAAAACTTGTGCGATTCATCCTGATAAAATTTACATGGTGGCCACTTGGTCCTCTGTTCATACTTTTACCTGGTTTTACCAAGTGGATGTGGTGGTGCATCCTGATGCCGTTTTTGGGACCATGGGTTTGAGGGTAGGCTCCTCTATCACTCCCTAGCTTATGTGGCATAGGTACATCACATAGCATATGGAATCTGTAAGGGATGCAACAGAATAGAAGATTAGGTTTATACATTTGATAATCTTTCTGTTAGTCCCTGAAAGATTCCATACGACCTACCCTCTCCATATTCATTCAGTTGTTTGGAGTAGCCTGCTCCTTTCTGCCTCAGTTACTCACATTACATGCTTGAAGATTTTTCCAGCCAATTGCCAGATCCTGTGGGGAGTTTCTATGAGTATACACATTACCGAAGGCCTTTCTTGGGGTGCTTGCTGCACACTGCAGGTTAAGTTTAAGTTTAAGTTTATTAAATTATTTGATTAAACGCTTTTCCAAATACAAAGCGTTTTACATAAAATAAAATCAGAATTTAAAAAAAACACACTTACCCCCTTGTCATAGATTAATTCAGGTATGTTGCTTGTCTTTGGGACTTAACTGGATATGTTTCCTAGCTCTCAGGCTAAGGGAGTGGAGCATGTGCTCAGAGAAGTTGTGGATTTCTGCAACTGGCAGACTGCGGGTTGGAAATAAACACCTAGCGAATACAATCTTCCAGGGACTAAGTAGAAAGAATATTATCAAAGGTATAATCCTAATCTTCCATTTATAGAAATACCCTTTACACCCATGCTACCAGCTGCCTTCACAGGTAACAAATAGCAACCTATTGTGTGCTAACGGCAAGTGCAGCTCATGCCCATCTCTGCCCAACCTGCCCGATTTCCACGCCATACAACACTAAGAAGTTAGCATGGGATATTTATCACAAAGGTGGTTTTTAGCATGCAGTAATCATTAGTGTCAAAAATCTCACACTGTTTGGCATATCTTAGTAAACTGTCCCTTTTATTTGTAATTATAAACCTTTGAAAATGGATGAGGTATTTCCTAGACTGGGGTTCTTGACCATTGGCCTGTGGCTCACTGGTTGGGCTGCTGCCTAGAGAATGACATGGTGAAAATATTTGTCCCTGTTCCATCAAGCTCAGCCCTGTCTCCGACCTGTCCCTACGAGCTCGGTCCCCATCCCCGTAAATCATCTGTTCACATCCCCACAAGCCTCAAATAATTTTATATTGAACTTATTTTATTAAAGAAACAATATTCTGTACAATTATCATTTTATAAATCACAAATAATAAAGAGCAAGGATCAATAAAACCCCTGTCTCCCCTCTCCTCTCCCTCACAAATATCCTCTCCACTATCAAGAAAACTGAAGTCAAATTACTACAGAATGCTACATAGAAAAATCAAGCTAACAGAATATTTCAGTCACACATGGCAGGAATAGTTTAGGAGAGTGCAACTAGGTCAACTGTCCTCTGGTCAGAGAGAGACCTAAGCCAGCTGGAAGCTAAAGACGTACATCTTGTACTTTGCAGTCCCCTGTTATGTCTAACAGGATACATATTTCAAATTTGATATATTCTAATCACAAAATAGAAAATTGTTGTCTTTTCATTTTATTCTTCATATTACATTGGTCTCAGGCTCTGGTTTTTGATTCCATCTGTCTACTCTTAACTCACTTGCCAGGGTCTCCTGGCCTTTTGACATGTCTTCCTTTTCAATGCTCACCATTCATTTTAATCTCTGTGTATGTTTCCCCCCCCCCCACCATGTTCAGCAAGCATCTCCATTCTCTTAACTTCCCTTTCTGGTATTTTCCCTGTGCCCATCTCCCTGCTTTCATCATCAACCCTATTTTGTATCCCTATCCATTCCATGCCTAGTGTCAATCCTCTGTGTTCCTAATGAGCAGCGCTACAGATAAAAGCAAAAAAAGTTATGCAGCAGATTTGATCCCTTGAGAAAGCCCAAATATTCTGGCAAAAAGGGTCCTGTCTAGCCTTTGGCTACCTGCATCACTTAAGTCATTTGACCTTTCCTTTCCCTGCAGAGTTACTCTTCCCTTCCTTTTCTTCTTTTTTCTAATTCCTTCACTTCATTTCCAGTTTGCTTTCCTCTCCGCTTTCTTTTGATTCCTGTTTACCTATCCTGTTGTCCTTCCACTACTTGTCTTCTCTCCTATTCAATATTGTATTTCTTACTCTCCTTTCCCTTTGATACAGTAAGTCCTGTTCGTCTTTTGTACGTTTGGCATAAGGTACCCCTTGATTGTTGTAAATTTTTAGCCATGTTCATCGCTTAGAAGACTGATTAAGTGATTCATCAAATTTTAAATAAAACTTGGAACTTGAATATAGACACTATTAAGATTAATATTAAATATAAATTTTTAAAAGAGAATGGATTAAAGACGTTTTAGAAATATAAATAAGAAGGGGAGGTTTTTGAGGATCAGTGAATCATGTGAGGTTTGGCTGAGGTTTATGCATAACCACTAAGTGGATTTCTGAGATCCTTTTCCTCCCCCATCCATACCTCAAGCATTGCTCAGTGGGATCTATGTGTGTATTTTGAGTGTTTCCATTTGATCTCACCTACCATCTTTGTTGGATATTAGTCCAACATCTCTCTTCCTTCCCTCTAGCTCCAGCTCTGAGCCGCAAATCCAGTACCTCTCCCTTCCCTCCAACTCCCAGCTTTAAGTCTAGCACCTCTCTTTTCTGTTCTCACAACACCCCCAATGCTCTCCACCCCCAAATCATTAGATGAGATGCCCACTCCCTCTTGCCTGAACAGCACCCCCCTACCTAACCCTCCACCTTAATGAATCAACAGAAGGCGCATCAGAGGAAAGGCCCTGCCAGGTCTGGCTCCGAGTAGCCTGTTTTGAGGCTGCTGACTGCTACACTTCAGGTAAGGAAGAGAGAGAGGGATGGAGGGAACGAGAGGGTTCATGGCTCAGGACTGCCACCTGCTTCTGCTACATCAGGGCTTGAGGGAGGAGGGCTTTATGGCTCAGGACCGCTGCCATACTGGTGCTTCGGGGAGGGGGGGGGGGATGAACTGAGACTTTGTTAGATAAGATTTCTAACACACTCTCAATTAACCAGAAAAATAGTTATCTGGTATCCACCAATCCCTGTGGGTACCAGATAACTGAAATTCTACTAAATGCTCATTTATCTCATGCATATTTATTTTGGCAATCATGAAAACTGAACTGGCTAGGTGTTCCTTCAGTAGAGGGTTATAGTATGATAGCTGTGATTCACTGCTGCTCCTCCTCCAAAGATCTGCAAGTGACTCATCAGTATCCGTGCCTTACACTGGTCTTGGAATCATACTCTAGTTTATTGCATGTTAGCATATAATATTGCTACTAATGACACTGGGGCAAACTGTTTTATTGTTTTTGTTTTCCTTTAGAGAGTACCATGCATGCATAACTGGCTTTCTATTGCCAATATGAATATACCATATCTTTACAAGTATTAAAAAAAAACTTTTAACATCATTTCTAATCAGCCCCACTAGATATTCCTGCAGATTAAAAAAAAAACAAAATTGTTAAATGAAACATTTTCTAATTTAACACTAGTGCCTTGACTCAAAATGTGTTTAATTTATTTTTAAACTCATATGAAGCCAGCATGTGATATTTTGTGATAAGTTAAATTATATAGCCTTATATCCAAAATGAAATCATCCAAAAGGTGAATCAGATTATGAGCATATTTGCTTTGCTCGGATGCCCCTGCCCTTTGTTCACCTGTGTTTTAATTTATTTTAGATTGCTTAATGCACTTTAATTTAATTTACAGGACATTGCTTCTGTCACAAGACTATGTGAGTTCCCCTCCTCCCTTATTGTTTTCATTGATCCAATTTAATCATACACATTTTGCTAGGAAGATATCTCTGAATTCTAGCCTTGGCTTATCAGAAAGTAGTTCAGCTGTTTCCCTCTACCATGATTTAGGACATAATAATTGTATGAGATTATCAAAACTCATGCTGTGTAATGTTCATTTAAAAACAGATAAGCTTATATAATCATTATATTACTTTAAGTGATATTTGCTTTTTTGCTTGGTTTTACTGAACAGTGTTTGATGTGATATTCTATAAAGGTAGGCAGAAATTTGTAGTGTAGTAAGGTATTATAAGAATGCAAGGGGGATGCATTGTGTGTAATTTGTGATTGTGGAGGAGAGTTGGACTGTAGAAAACATGTGGAGGGGCAATAATCAAAATAAATGTCTAAGTCCGATTTGGACACAGTATGCTAGTCGCCCAAAGTCGGCAGCGGCAAAATGTTCATTCTTGAAAAGTACATCCCAATTTTTTTTATTTTTTTTTTCAAAAATTGTCTATCTATACGTCCAGGCGTTTGATCAGCCAGACCGCCACTACATCTATCTTTATACCACATTCTCGACCAAAAATTCATCCAAGTTCCAAACACCCAGAACAAGACCTTTTGGATGTGGGAAGGGGCAGCATTGCGATGGTCTGACCACCCAGACATGGCAAAAGAGCAGTAGGGCACTGCTGTGAACTTCACAAAAAGGGTGCCACATAAATATTTCAGCACAACTCCCTTACAGGTCATGGTGAGCCCCCCAAAATCCACTATACCCATCTGTGTACAACCCCAATAGCCCTTATGACTGCAGATGGCACCTATATGGCAGTAGAATAGGGTTTGTTTGTTTTTTTTTGGCGAGCTCACATTTTCCACCATTGATGTAGTGGTTAGAGTGGCTTATGGGCCTGGGTCCTCCTCTCTATGGTTCACTAGCCCACCCACCCCAAACTACTTAAGCCACCTCTGTGCAGTTCTACTAAGTGCTGACGTTCCGGAGGCAGGTATGTACGTTTTTATTCTGAACTTTGAGGGGGTGCGATGGAGTCAGTGAACACAGGGAGGGGGGAAGGGATATTCTGAGTTCCTTTACTTTGTCCCTGCAGTGGTTATCTGGTCACTTTGGATACTTTTTGGGCACTTACATGTGTCTTATATTGTATAAGTCACAACGTGTAAGTTCTCTCTAGGCAGTCTCAACAAAATTTTGATTATCCCTGCAGGATGACTAAGTCTAGGTCGGCCCACATCCTGGCCTAACCACTCCTCCAAAAATGCCCCTTTCAGCTCTGGGCGCACAGCGGGATTCAGAGACCTGAAAAGTCCCTGGATATGTCTAAAAAGCTGTTTTGATTATTGGCACTTGGATAACCTGTCTTTTAGATCGTCCAAGTACTGACTTGGGCGGGTTTTTAGATGTATTTCAGTTTTGATTATGAGCCCCATACTGTATATGGCATCCAACTTTAACTGCCCTTTCTTAAATAAATTTACTCTCATTTGTGGTTTGTTAATCTTTATTTCTGTGCATTCAAGTAAATTAACATGGCATCCAGACTGCTATATTCAATTTCCAAAATGCATTTTTTGTATGTGTACTGTACGTGTACCTTTTCTAGTCATGTGAGTAACTTTCCAGTTTGCAATCATAACTTTCAACTTACATGTATAACTCTCAAGAATGCAATCAGTTCTACTGCACAACTTTTTGACTAAACTCAATGAGCATTCACTCTGTAAAGTCTAAATATAAGTTAAATCCCTCTTAGAATCAAACTAACAGAATGCTACATAATACTATTTCTTCAGATCCTCAGATGCACCACTCCGGGTTCAAACAGTTTCATAACGCTAAGTTTATGCGCAGAATCTTCCCTGGATCAATTGTATTAATCACCCATGTGAATCTTAAATCTTAATAAATATACTTTAATATTTCATTATGTTTATATTGCTAGTACTTAGCTTTTTTTGTGGTCACTGTTAGGGACTGCTATGCTGACATGTTTCGTGGGATGTGCTTTATCAAGGCTGGGTCCCTACAAAGAAACACAGCCAGATTAACAGGTTGCACATAAAAACACTATACAAAATTTAAGGTATAAGACTTTTAGTCCATGCATTCTACCTACCTAGTCGATATTGACCACAATTTTTGTGTAAGTAAAACTTGTGGCAGTTATGTTTAAACTGTCTTTTATAATCCCGTGTGAGATCAGCTGAGAATGACGTAACAAACATATTCTCTAACATATATTAACTCCCCAAAGGAGTACTACACTTTAAACTATCCCTGCCTCACCCAACAGAAGAGGACTGGGTTAACAAAGTTATATAATATCAAATCCCCCCCCCTCTCTATATCTCTGACTCTCATACTCTACCATAATCCTCCCCGATCAGGTTTTCAATCTGGTTTTAGTACTGAAACAGTTATTACATCATTGCTAGATTTCCTTCATAGTTTATTTAGTCAAGGTACAAGTGCACTAGTTCTGCAAATAGATTTAAGTAGTGCCTTTGATTTAGTCGATTATGTTATTCTGATTGACTGTTTGGAGTCAATTGAACTTTCTGGTAATGTATTAAAATGGTTCCAGGGTTTTTTGAGTAAACAATCATATCAAGTCTATAGTGATAATAAACAATCCTGCAGTTGAATAAATTATTGCAGAGTTCCGCAGGGTTCTCCTCTATCCCCTACACTGCTTAACATTTACCTTGCCTCATTGGGGAATTTATTGCAAAGTTTAAAAGTGAAATTTTATATCTATGCGGACGATATCACTATACTAATTCCCCTTACAAACTTGACTTCTGAGATAAAGAATCATCTGTCGTTTATTTTAAAGCAAATTGAATTGTGGATGACCAAATTTAAATTGAAACTTAATTCAGATAAAACCAAATTTTTTTCTGGCAAGTCCAAATGATAAAATTAAAGATTCATCAATTTCTTTGAATGGTCAGGACTTTCCTATTGACTATTCCATAAAAATTCTGGGAGTGACATTGAACTGATAACTTACTTTAGATGAACACACGGATTTATTGGTTAGAAAATGTTTATCGATATTATGGAAACTCAGAACCAGCAGAAAATATTTTGCATTTTAAGCATGCTTGACTATTGTAACATCTTTGGGACATTGCTGAAACAAGGCTGCCCTGTGAACTTCTAAAAGCTAAGTTACTCACCATTTCATATTCTGCTCTTTTCACTGGTTTTCAGCATTATATCTGCTTAATTTCTCTTCTCCTCCCTGTTTCTTACTAAAAAAAATATAAAAAAGCACAAAAAATCCTTCTCTTTCCTCTGTTAAATCTTATTTCCTCTTCCTGCAGTTTTGTTTAAAATACTGTGTTTTAGGTGGTATAGAGCTGATATTTCTGGTGCCTGTGGCTCAGGGTGACTAAAGTAGGGAAAATCCTGTTATAAATCCTGTGTTTTAGGGTAGCACTGATAGAACCTGCAGTTTTGTTTAAAATACTGTGTTTTAGGTTGTATAGAGCCTATATTTCTGGTGCCTGTGGCTCAGGGTGACTAAAGTAGGGAAAATCTGTTATAAATCCTGTGTTTTAGGGTAGCACTGATAGAACCTGCAGTTTTGTTTAAAATACTGAGTTTTAGGTGGTATAGAGCCTATATTTCTGGTGCCTGTGGGGTGACTAAAGTAGGGAAAATCTGTTATAAATCCTGTGTTTTAGGGTAGCACTGATAGAACCTGCATTTTTGTTTAAAATACTGTGTTTTAGGTGGTATAGAGCCTATATTTCTGTCTTACCAGTATTCAGCCATTGTTTTCTGCTGATTAGGTGGAGAAGGGAGGGGTTCTGTTTTACTTCTAAGGTTAATTGCATTATCTTTGGGACATTGCTGAAACAAGGCTGCCCTGTGAACTTCTAAAAGCTAAGTTACTCACCATTTCATATTCTGCTCTTTTCACTGGTTTTCAGCATTATATCTGCTTAATTTCTCTTCTCCTCCCTGTTTCTTACTAAAAAAAAATATAAAAAAGCACAAAAAAATCCTTCTCTTTCCTCTGTTAAATCTTATTTCTTCTTCCTGCAGTTTTGTTTAAAATACTGTGTTTTAGGTGGTATAGAGCCTATATTTCTGCCTTACTAGTAGTCTTACTTATAGTCCCACCAACCCCAGGGACCACTATTCATATATAGAGACCCATATAATCAGGACTTCACAACCAATCAAGATGACCTTTATTCTATGCAATCACTGTGGTGCTTTAATTCCAAGACATACTATTTGGAGGCTTAAGGCTTGCCCCATCTGTCTTCAACTTGCCAGTATTAAGGAGGAGCTCTGCAAACTTAAACAGGAATTGAATACAATTAAAGCAGCTTCCATCACTCCACAAAATCATACCAACTTACCACCTCTACCTCAAAGAATAAAACAGCCCAGGAATAAATGGGTCACAGTAGGCTCAGGAAGACTGCGACATGTAACACAGAAACATCCACCTTCACTAATATTACCTCTACAGAATTCCTTCACTCCACTAGTGCACTGTGATACTCAGGAAAACAGAAGGGAGGTGGGACTGGAACCAATGAAGGAAACTCAAGAGAACAAGAGCACCCTAAGTACAAATAAAAAAGCCAAAAAAAGAAAACTATTACTGTTGGGGGATTCCATCATCAGAGGCATTAACCTTGGAACACAGGGCGAGGAGTCCAAAATAGTGAAATGTCTTCCAGGATACTCAGCTACCAGGAGTTCCAGGCAAATACTGACTATAATTAAGGAAGAAACTAAGGATTTTAACACTGATGTTGTTATCCATCTGGGAACAAATGACCTGGCCAACAACTCCACACTTGCAGCACAGAAAGCTTTTCGGGAGCTTGGTGAGGGCGTGAAACCTTTTGTAAAGACTTTAGCTTTCTCTGAAATACTGCCTGCATATGGAAAAGGAGAGCAAAGAATGAAAAACACAGAGGACTTTAATAGATGGCTCAGAGCCTGGTGTCATCAAGAAGGCTTCAGGTACATAGGAGGATGGGGAAATACATGGAAGGACAAGAAGCTATATTGCACTGATGGGCTACATATTACTACAGCAGGAAAAAGAAACCTTGCAGAGAAATTTAGACAATATTTTTCCAGGCATTTAAACTAGAAGGTGGGGGTGGTGTATGTACGAAGGACAATTATAGAGACCACCCCCGGCAAAAGAAAAGATGTGATAGTAGTAAAGGCTGCAACAAAAGCAATATCAGCAACTCATTTCTTAGTATTGCAACGGAAAGTGAAACGACACAAAAATCCGTACGAAAAAGGAGATTATTGCTGAAAAATAGCTGGAAAGCGATGACCACAAATGCTCGCAGTCTAAGCAACAAAGTTCATGATCTGCAAGCCCTGATATTAGAGGCAGATCTAGATATTGTTGCTATCACAGAGACATGGTTCAGTGAATCACATGGATGGGATGCAAACATACCGGGATATAATCTTTTTAGGAAGGACAGAGATGGTCATAAAGGTGGAGGAGTAGCTCTCTATGTAAAGATCAATATCCAAGCGACCAAAATGCAAGGGACCTGGGGAGAGGAAGAAGCGATATGGATTGCTCTGAAAAGAGAAGATGGAACTTCTATCTACGTGGGTGTAGTCTACAGACCTCCGACTCAATCGCAGCAAATTGATAAGGATCTGATTGTGGATATCCAAAAGTTTGGAAGGAAAGAGGAGGTTCTGCTGTTGGGAGATTTCAACCTGCCGGATGCGGACTGGAATGTTCCGTCTGCGGAATCGGAAAGAAGTAGGGAGATTGTGGATGCTTTTCAAGAGGCTCTGCTCAGACAAATGGTGACGGAACCCACAAGGGAAAAAGCGATATTGGATCTGGTCCTCACAAATGGAGAGAGTATCTCTAATGTTCGAGTGGGTGCTCACCTGGGTAGTAGCGATCATCAAACGGTTTGGTTTGATATAACGGCTAAAGTGGAGAGCGGCCGCACGATACTTAAAGTCCTAGATTTCAAACGTACGGACTTTAATGCAATGGGAAAGTACCTGAAGAAAGAGCTGTTAGGATGGGAGGACATAAGAGAAGTGGAAAGACAGTGGTCTAAGCTGAAAGGAGTGATAAAAATGGCTACGGACCTTTATGTGAAGAAAATCAATAAAAACAAAAGAAAAAGGAAGCCGATATGGTTCTCCAACCTAGTGGCTGAGAAAATAAAGGCGAAAGAGTTGGCGTTCATGAAATATAAAAAAAACCCAAGAAGAGGAGAGCAGAAAAGACTACAGGGTGAAACTGAAAGAAGCCAAGAGAGAGATACGTTTGGCGAAGGCACAGGCGGAAGAACAAATGGCTAAAAATGTAAAAAAGGGAGATAAAAATTTTTTCAGATATATTAGTGAAAGGAGGAAGATAAAAAATGGAATTGCTAGGCTAAAAGATGCTGGGAACAAATATGTGGAGAGTGATGAGGAGAAAGCAAATGTGCTAAACAAATACTTCTGTTCTGTGTTCACAGAAGAAAATCCTGGAGAAGGACCGAGATTGTCCGGCAAAGTTACATGAGAAAATGGAGTAGATTCTGCGCCGTTCACGGAGGAGGGTGTTTATGAGCAACTTGAAAAACTGAAGGTGGACAAAGCGATGGGACCAGACGGGATCCATCCCAGGATACTAAGGGAACTCAGAGAGGTTCTGGCGAGTCCTATTAAAGACTTGTTCAACAAATCTCTGGAGACGGGAGTGATTCCTGGGGATTGGAGGAGAGCGGATGTGGTCCCTATTCATAAAAGTGGTCACAGGGATGAAGCAGGAAACTACAGGCCGGTGAGCCTCACTTCAGTTGTTGGAAAAATAATGGAAGTGTTGCTGAAAGAAAGGATAGTGTATTTCCTTGAATCAAATGGGTTACAGGATCCGAGGCAACATGGCTTTACAAAAGGTAAATCGTGCCAAACGAACCTGATTGAATTTTTTGATTGGGTGACCAGAGAGCTGGATCGAGGACATATGCTAGATGTAATTTATTTGGATTTCAGCAAAGCCTTTGATACAGTTCCTCATAGGAGGCTGTTGAACAAACTTGAAGGGCTGAAGTTAGGACCCAAAGTGGTGAACTGGGTCAGAAACTGGCTGTCGGACAGACGCCAGAGGGTGGTGGTTAATGGAAGTCGCTCGAAGGAAGGAAAGGTGACTAGTGGAGTCCCTCAGGGTTCGGTGCTGGGGCCAATCCTGTTCAATATGTATGTAAGTGACATTGCTGAAGGGTTAGAAGGAAAAGTGTGCCTTTTTGCAGATGATACCAAGATTTGTAACAGAGTAGACACCGAAGAGGGAGTGGAAAATATGAAAAAGGATCTGCAAAAGTTAGAGGAATGGTCTAATGCCTGGCAACTAAAATTCAATGCAAAGAAATGCAGAGTAATGCATTTGGGGATTAATAATAGGAAGGAACCGTATATGCTGGGAGGAGAGAAGCTGATATGCACGGACGGGGAGAGGGACCTTGGGGTGATAGTGTCCGAAGATCTAAAGGCGAAAAAACAGTGTGACAAGGCAGTGGCTGCTGCCAAAAGGATTCTGGGCTGTATAAAGAGAGGCGTAGTCAGTAGAAGAAAGAAGGTGTTGATGCCCCTGTACAGGTCATTGGTGAGGCCCCACTTGGAGTATTGTGTTCAGTTTTGGAGACCGTATCTGGCGAAAGACATAAGAAGACTTGAGGCGGTCCAGAGGAGGGCGACAAAAATGATAGGAGGCTTGCACCAGAAGACATATGAGGAGAGACTGGAAGCCCTGAATATGTATACCCTAGAGGAAAGGAGAGACAGGGGAGATATGATTCAGACGTTCAAATACTTAAAGGGTATTAACGTAGAACAAAATCTTTTCCAGAGAAAGGAAAATGGTAAAACCAGAGGACATAATTTGAGGTTGAGGGGTGGTAGATTCAGGGGCAATGTTAGGAAATTCTACTTTACGGAGAGGGTGGTGGATGCCTGGAATGCGCTCCCGAGAGAGGTGGTGGAGAGTAAAACTGTGACTGAGTTCAAAGAAGCGTGGGATGAACACAGAAGATTTAGAATCAGAAAATAATATTAAAGATTGAACTAGGCCAGTTACTGGGCAGACTTGTACGGTCTGTGTCTGAGTATGGCCGTTTGGAGGAGGATGGGCAGGGGAGGGCTTCAATGGCTGGGAAGGTGTAGATGGGCTGGAGTAAATCTTAACAGAGATTTCGGCAGTTGGAACCCAAGCACAGTACCGGGTAAAGCTTTGGATTCTCGCCCAGAAATAGCTAAGAAGAAAAAAAAAAATAAAAAAAAATTTTAAATTGAATCAGGTTGGGCAGACTGGATGGACCATTCGGGTCTTTATCTGCCGTCATCTACTATGTTACTATGTTACTATGTAACATCATTTATTTGGGAACTTTTAAGAAAACCCTTCAAAGACTCAAAATTTGGCAGTTCGATTGATTTTTGTTTGAAAAAAATGGGAACATATAAGTCCCTATTATCAAAAAACTACACTGGCTGCCCCTGGAGGCAAGAGTTTTGTTTAAATTTTTTGTCTTTGTTTTAAATCTTCAGAGTTCGACCTCCCTCCAACGCTTCCGAAAACATTTGAAAACCTGGCTTTTCGCTAAAATGTAACTACTCCCTCCCTCTCTATTATACTAAGTCCCCTCTTTCTTTCTTTTTACTAAGCCCTTCTCCTTTCCATTGGAGTTCCTTTCTATATTAATTCCTGTAAACCGTGTCGAGCTCCACTTTTGTGGAGATGATGCAGTATATAAACTTAAGGTTTAGTTTAGTTTAGTTTTAGTTTAAATCAATATTTGGTTTGGCCCCTACGTACTTGGTTTCCCATTTTAATTTGGATTGTTCTATTAGGCCTACACGTAGAATTCATATGTTCACTTATCCAACAATAAAGGCCTGTTATTATAAAAGATTCCTAGAGAGAACTCTTGCTTTCCAGGCAGGTAAATTGAACGATTGGCTGGGTAACATTACCATGCACTCCTCATCCTATTTTAGTTTTAGAAAATCAGTAAAAACAAAATTGTTTAATCGATTTGTAAGCTAAGAATTTTTCTGTTTTTACTTCTTTTATTTTGTATGCATGCATTTGGTGATTTTACATTGTGACTATTTCTCCGATTGTCCAGCACTTCTTATTGTAAACCGCCTCAAACTATTATGGCTTTGGCGGTATATAAGAATAAATTATTATTGTTAAAGATCCCCATTCCAACTCCTCATTCAATCCATACGGATCTACCGTATTTAACCAGTACATCCATCTCTGTTCTTTAAAATTTAATATTTCTTCAATATTACCATCTTCCCTCCCATGAATGCTGTCAATTATCCTCCATCAAAGATCTGCTGCTATCTTATGTTGTTTATGCAGCCAATATGATACAATTGGGACTTGTGTGTTTTCTGTGTTTATACGCAATTTGTGTTCATTGAGTCTAAGGTATATGGGGCGCTTTGTTCGCCCCACATATACTAGCTTGCAGGGGCAGATTAAAATATATACCACCCCTGCTGTTCAACATATAGGGCTCCTTTTACAAAGGTGTGCTAACGTTTTTAGCATACACACCAGATTAGCGCCCTATAGCGTGCGCTAGCCAAAAAATTACCGCCTGCTTAAAAGGAGGCGGTAGCGGCTAGCGCGTGTGCCATTTTAATGCGTGCTAAAACCACTAGCGCGCCTTTGTAAAAGGAGCCCATGGTGTTTTTCTTACTCTGATAGTAATTTTAGTCTGGGCATCCTTCTACTCTTCTCCTTCCAACGTGGATTCACACTACTGACAATGACCACACTTTTATGCGCACCTCCCTTCGTCATTTAGGTCTTTTGATTTTTGTATTTCTTATGTTGAATCAAAAGTTGTCCCAGGGTCCTCTCTCTTGTGAAGGCAAATTGTGGTATTTCTTCAAAACCTTCATGATACTGTAAAATATGCCAGTATTCCTTGTTCAATGCTATTAATTTTTTAGATCCATCTGAATAAGGGAGAACACATGTTTTTCTTTTTACTGGTCCCTTGTTTTATTTTCTTTAAATAAAAGATTTATCTGTGCAAATCTAGATCTTATATATTCTTGCTTTATAGCCTTTTGGGGGTACCACAATTCAAAAACTGTTGTTCTAAATCATTTGCTGCCACTTGAAACTACTCCAGATAAGAACATACTCTCCTCGCTCTCAAATACTGGCTAATAGGGAGGCTGAACTTAAGGTTATAGGGATGGTGACTTGAGAAGTGGAGAAGTGTGTTTTGGGCTACTGGTTTTCTATACAGTTCAGTAGTAATCTAAGTGCCCACTTTCTGAGTATACAAAAAAATAAATAAATAAGTATATAAAACAGAAGGAAAAAAACCTCTGGAGTTGATATTCAGAATAATGTAATTGGCCAGAAATAGCTCCTGGCCATTTAAATTGCTTGTCCCAGACTAATTGGGCATGTTCCCTGGTTCTTTTAATGCCAGTGTCCAGACATAACCTGGCATTGAATATTCTGGGATAAAGGCTGCAGTGGCCAAAAAAGGCTGACCACCACCAGCTGAATATTTATCCCCAGTCCAAAAAAAAAAAAAAAAAAGCTAGTTGCAATTTATTTATCAGTTTATAACCTGTAGTATCCAATGATCTAAACAGGGATAATGTGACGCAGTGGTTAGAGCTACAGCCTCAGCACCCTGAGGTTGTGGATTCATCCTTGGGTGGAGGGGGACTTGACAGCATACTAACTGCTGTAAATGTGGGAATGATGGTACCAGATTTTATAAATTTTATAAATAACGCCATGAAAAACCTACTTTGTAGGTGCTGCTTGTCGTGGTGGTAAATCAAAAAAATGGCACCATTTATAGAATCACGCCTAGTAGCACTTAGACTTAGGCATTGCTCCATTAGGCTAGTTTTTCACTCGCCTAATTTGGCAGTGCCCATATTGGACATCTAAGGCAATCATAACTATTCTTCGCCCAAAACAATGCCTACTTTTAAACATAAAACAAAAAATAAAGTCACCACTGATTCATCAATACACTTAGAAAACTTATTTTATGTTTAGAACTCTGCTCAGAGACATGAAGGCTGATTACTCGGCCTCACCTACCAATTATTGCAGTGTTCAAAAAAAGATTATTAATTTAAAGTACTTATTAATGCGCTAGCCAAAAAGCTATGTGGAACCAGTCACTATTCAAAGTTAAGTTTTCTTTCATCATTATAAACCTCATGAAAGCATTTATATGTTCAGCATAGCTTTTTGGCTAGCGCATTAATAAGTACTTTAAATTAATAATCTTTTTTTGAACACTGCAATGATTGGTAGGTGAGGCCGAGTAATCAGCCTTCATGTCTCTGAGCAGAGTTCTAAACATAAAATAAGTTTTCTAAGTGTATTGATGAATCAGTGGTGACTTTATTTTTTGTTTTTTGTTCTATTGACCTCTTTAGTCACTCGATAGTAATTTTCATTTGAACAAGTTACCCCTGCATTTCTTTTTGACTTAGTCTGCAACTACTTTTAAACATAGGCATCATTAAGCATCCTTGGGCGTGGGAGGGTGACTCCACATAAGCATTGCTAGGCATCCTAAGAGATCGGTGCCAAACTCTTAAATTGATTTTTTTTTTTGGGGGGGGTGGGGGGATTTACTGAAAACCAGCATGGTTAATAACCACTGTGAAGAGGGAGCCTGCTAGATAAGGTAAACATCCACGGGAAGGAGGGAGGCACAAATTTAGGACCCAGCACAGAGGGAGGGAAGGATGACAAAGGTTGCATTGGGACACAGAAGGGAGGAGGAGGATCACATTGAGACAGGATGGTTAGGAAGAAGGGCATGTTAGCACAGGAAGGAAGAAGCAGGCTCGCATTGGAACACAGAAGGAAGGGAGGGAGCACAAACTTTGGACAAAGGATGGAAGGAAGAAGGGAGGGAACATGAACTTGGGACAAAGAATGGAGAGAGGGGAGCATGAACTTGAGACATAGGATGGAAGAATGGAAGGAAAAGATAGTGAGATGGTGAAGGGATAGGAAGGGATAATTGTTAGGCAAGGTGTCTTAGTGAGAGAGAAAGGGAGATGGTGCACATGGGGAAATGAAGAAAGAAAAGAATTGTTGGGCATAGAGAGGGACAGTGAAATATTGGATATGGTGGTGAGAGAGGCATGAGGTACATATGCATGGGGAAGAGAGAGATGAGAGGAGAAATGTTGGATGTGGTTGTGGAGAGGGAACAGTGGGACGGATAAAGAATGAAAGTAAGAGTAAACCTATATTTTCTTTAAACTATATTTTGAGGACTGTTTCTTTAATATTTAATGTTTTTTAATGTGTTTATATACATGATCTGAGTTGCATACAAATTCAACTTAAGAACAGTTTAAAAAATGGAACTCGTTCTTAACCCGGGGACTCCCTGTATAAGAAAAATACTGGAATTTGGAGATCATAATGTGTACCTTGGTTGTGACTCAGATTATAAATGTATCATTCATTAATATAAAGAAATATAAACTCAATTACTTTGTTTTCAAACACATTTCATTTGTAAAATCAGAGCAGAAAAACTATTCATGGTGTTTTTCCTTGATCAGCACCACAGGATTCAAGTTAATTACTATATTCAGAAAAAAAATAGATAATTCTTGTCCTCATCTGTAAAGCTTTCTAGATGCTGCTATTTGTACTTATTATTGAGTATTTAATACAACTTAAATCTTCAAATCACTCAACAGCTATATGTGATCTGAAAAACATCAAATAAAATTGTAAGTAAATGTTGCAGAAAAGCTACAGCAGCAAAATTACTTTGTGTAAGATATAGCATGATTTCTTCTATCATTTCAATGATGAAAAGATGTCAGCAGAGGAAACTGTGATTTTCAGATGAAATGTTAGAGCTTTCAGAGAAGTACCAAGGTCAAAGGTAGGTGAAGATGCTGCAGCCTGTGCAAAATTACTGGATAGGAGCATTTTGAAATGTACAAACATATGGAGGTTGATGAGAGACATGAAGAAACCAGGCTGAGAAGTAATTCCTCTGTATGGGTTGTTTTGTTTTTTCTTCTTCCTGGTCAAACTATTGACCAAGAACATTTAAAAGCAGATGTTGGTATATTCATCTTAAGTGAGTATAAAATCTTAAAAATAAATAGTACTAGGAAAAAATTGCCAGGATGTTCATCTTTGAGAGATGATTGAGAGAGCATAGGATACAAATTTATAAGTGGGATATAACATGAAAATAAATAAATTAGTTACCCTTTCAAATAGTACTAGGAATAAAGTGGCAGACTTTAGAACTGACTGCTAGATTTAAAACGAAGAAGCTAGCTTTTCAGTAACATAGCAGCTTTTGGGGAAAAAGTGTCCTGAGGGCATAATCATTAATACATATTATCCAGATAGATGAGAAAATGTGGCTTTTTACTGCTTGTAGCTGAGTATGAATAATAGCTAATGTCTGAAATGTTTTTCCATGGGAGATGATGGGGATGGAAATGATGGAGGAATTCAAAAAGATGTGGGATATATATAAAGAATCCCTATATGGGAAAAAGATGGAATAAACATTTCTAATGTGACAAACATTCAATTTCTAAACTTGTGGGTAGTCAATCCCTTCTCGCGATAATTCTTGTAGGGAGCTTCATTAGCATTCTTTTGCTTCACCTCCCATCCTTCTGGGCTTCCAATTGCTTGTAGAGAAGGTTGTCTCTCTACAAGTGAATTCATAGGTGCCTGTCTTTTCTGCTCGTGTTTCTTTTCAATTAAATTTGGTCTTTTCTGCTAATCGTTTGTGAAGTTTTTTGGTGCTGCGTAGGATCTCACTCTTGGGACAGCTCTGGCTGTGGGAGAGCACAGACTTTGAGGTTGAGAGTTTGCTTCCAAGGGGCAGATTGCTTTGCAGTACACCCATTTGAACAGCCTACACTAACAGTTCAGGGTCTCAGAGATTGTTCCCTTTGGAGCAAGGCTTGCCCCCAGGTTCATCCGCATTGGGCTTGAGCACAGGTTGAGTGGCTCCATGGTGTTTTTTCCAGGATTGGGGGGCCTGTTAGCATGCATGTGGGCCCGAGAGGCAGGCTGAAGATACAAGCAGTCTGGATTCCAAGCTTATTGAGGCAGATGTTCTTCCTGTAAGCTGTTTGCAACTTCGACACTTGCAGCTCACAGCACACATGAGTAACAGACTGACAGCCTGGCAAACAAAATCAGAAGGGTCTTAAAAATCAGTTTTTCTTGGATTCTGGGGATTGAGTTAGGTTCCTCTACCTCTAAAATCACTCATTTCCCCCCCCCCCCAGTATAGCTCCTCCAAGCCATTTTTTTGTGTTAAAATCATTGCCACTATGGCCATCTTGGGTTTCCCAATTTGAAAATAAAAGCCTCATTCTGCCTCAAAACACATTGATTTTGCTTAAAAAAAAGGGGTGATGGACTCCTCAGGCTAGGATACCTTGGATTCATGCCAAGTTTGCAGTGGATGGTCATCTGAGGATTGTCTGTGTTCCACATGTTGGATAGTCTGCGTTATGGTTACCAGATTTTTACTTTAGTAAAATCTGGACCCCTAGACCTGCCCAGTTCCACCCATCCCAGTCTCTCTTCCCCCCCACCCCATTGCCTGCTTTCATCTGAAAGGAGGGCATGTGTGGATGCCCTTCTGCCAACGTGATTTTGAGGAAGCTTTTCAAAAGCTCGAAAAGGAGGACATGTCTGAGGAAATCCGGACGTCTGATAACCTTAGTCTGTGTTTAGGCAGCTGAAGATTTTTGGTTTTTGTTTTCTTGTGCTGCTGTTTTTGTTTCTCCTGCCAGTAGTGCGGGAGGTGCAAACTAAAGCCCAAGAACATTGCCTGGGGAAACTGCTGTGTGCATAGAACTGAAGTGAAACACCTGAGGAAAGTTTTGGTTTTCTTTTTCCTTTTGTGTTGCTAATGCTGTAACAGACTATTATTCTTTTTGACTCGGAGCAGGGAAGCCAGAATGTTGGCTGCTATATTTACTGAAAAGCCTGTGTTATTTTTTTCTTTTTGTTTGTTTTTACACGGCACCTGCGAGGAAGCTGCCTTAAAGGGTTGCAGATTTTGATGTGAGAGAGAATGGTAATAGTTATCATTACAAAATCTTGTGTTAATAACGAGTGAAGGCACTAAGGAAGTCAACAGCATTAGCATTTAATTTCAAAAAGACAACTCTGGAAATAAGTTCTAGTCAACTTCTGCTTGGCTTGTGTTCCTAACCACAGCCCATCCCAACCCACAACTCATCCATGTTCAGCTGTGCTCTTTCTCCCACCACTCGAGTCATATCCATGTTCTGTTTCCCTTTTCCTACCCTTGTGTCCCATCCATCTGATGATTTGATCCCCTTCTTACTCCCAACCTCACATCCAATCCTTCTTCTGCTGATCTGATCATCTTCTCCTTACCTGTCCCAAAGTCCCATCCATCTTCTGATCTTTTCCCTTTCTCCCTACTTCATCCCACTCCTTTGTCTTCAAATTCTCCTTAGCCCATCGCATTCTGGGAGCAACTATGGTCTTTACAAAGCAGCTAGGCCATGTGATTCTATACCGCTCAATTTGAACCATGGTGTTTTGTGTCTACCAAGCTCCACATAGTTCAAGCATCATTTGTTTAAACCACTTACCTCCACCACTGAAATAGATTATGTTTGAACCATGCACCCACTCTCTTCCTTTTTCCTCTGTGATGATCTGATGTTCCAATTGAATACGTCACATGATTCCTGCTTGTTATGTAGCTAAAAAGTTTTTATTATGAATTTTTACCTCTATAAAAGACTTCCTTTCAAGTTATCTTTTCACTTTCCTTTACAATGCTTTGCATCTAATTTACCAGTATCTATGCTGCTTCCTGTTTCTATAGCATCCCTCCAGACATAGAGAAATGTGTTTATATATCCCTACCAGCAGGTGGAGACTTAGAACAGATGATGACTTGTAAACTAAATATAAGTGGGTTGTACAGTCTCTTCTTAGTCTCCAATAGGTAGAGGTGGTAATTCTGTGCAGTCCCAGTCTGTACTTGGTCTGTCCTTTAACTTTTATCATTGAAATTTTTTTTTTAAAAGATACCTTCTCAGTGCTAAAACATTGTTATTTGCTGGACTGAGGCAGGGGCCTGTGGAGTCTCCTTGGCCTTGGTAGTGTTACACTCAGGTGGCCGAGTCCTTCTTCCCATTCCCTCACCTTTTATTTAGTGGTGTCTTGGCTTCTTTGCTGTCTGCTTTATTTGCACTGTGGGGTCTGGCCAGTGCTATTTATATTTTTTTAAAAGCCTTAAAGGACGCCTTTCACAGCCTTTGATTTGGCAGGGAGTAATACCTGCTATGTCACTATAAGCCCAAATGATGAAGTTATGACTCTTATTTTGATCATACTATCAGAAAGATCACTGGAGAAGGACATCATGTTTGGTAAGATTGAAGGAACCAGGTGAAGAGGGCAACCTGCAATCAAATTGCTGAACATGTTGAAAACAACCATGGGGATGATGCTGGAGGACCTTACTGGACTAGCACAAAACTGATTTCTTTATAGATCTGTAATTCATCAAGTCGCTAGGACACAAGCATAAGTCTATGGCACCTAAGAAGAAGTACCTGCTTCAGCCGTTTTCCTCCAGCTACCGTCTTGAAGGCAGCATAAATTTTGTTTTGTTTAGCAGAATCCATCAAGAGATTTTCTGAAATCCAGTATTACTAAAAGAAATTGGTAGATAGCAATGTAGAAGATCAATATTTAGACAACTGAGCAGGGGAGAAATAAATCAAGCAGACATGTTGGAGTGTGACAAGATCCGGAAGTTGAGGGGAATTATTTTTAGTTGGTTTACATCTTTGTTAAGAGTGTTTTATGCAGGTTCAAAGTGTGTGTGTGTGTGTGGGGGGGGGGGGGGCAGTTTCTCAAACTGTTTTTGTGAAAAGAGGGGGTACTTCGAGTTCTACTCTTACAGCATTGCTGTTTAATCTATGGGACATCTTTGGGGCAGGTTGTTGAGCTTTGGGAAGTGCTATATCAAATGTACAAGATGATTTGCATTTTTTTCCCTGTTGAATTTGGAGAGGCATAGTTGTCTGTTACATAAATTACTATGTATGAATGAAGTGGGATTATAGATTTAAAAAACAAAAAAACAAAACAGATTGGTATTGAATTTATCTAAGGCAGAGAACTCATGATGGTTTGAAAAAATGAGGAAATGTTATGGTTGGAAATGGTGTTGGTGGGAGAAACAAGGATATCAGTGAAACAGAGGAGCAGAAAGAATGATGCCTTCCTGAAGCAGCCGGTGAGGTGAAACATAGTGCTATGTTGCAGGCTTGTCACACTGAGATAAAAAGTGTTGAAGATTTTATGAAGTATTCTTTGTGATGGAAAATGTTGAATGTGCTATGAATCCAAGTTTCTGAAAAGATATACACAATTTCCCCCTATTATATCAAGAAAGAAAGTTTATGATGTTATGCTGAAATAGTATTTATGAGGTTTGAACAAAATAAATAATGCACCAATAAAGATGCACAATGGATTCATATCAATCTGTGTTTGAATCAGAAAGTTTTAACCATCTGAAGGTCCTTGTAGAAAATTATATTGCTTTTCTGATTTACTCATGTAATTAATAGTGTGAAGCTATAAGTATTATATTATATCTTGGAATTACATCTTCTAGTGTTCATACTTTGCAAGTGGTTTACAATACTACTGCCCAGATGATAATGGTTGACTCTAGGTTCATACAAAAACAGGGAAAATTTAGGTTTATCAACTCCATATATGCTATAACATACCTCTAAGAAAATAACATTTTATAAACATTTTGATCTCTATTGAAGTTAGGTAAAACTATTTTCTGAAAAACAAGACATTCCTTGACACCTCCCCAGATCAGGTTAATGTCATTGACTCACTGGGAAAGGGTGAAAGTTTCCACAGTTGAGGCCCTCTATGTGGCTGGTATTTGGATTAGGGGTGCCCAGATCAATGATGACTTGGACCATGGAGCCTCAGTTAAGAGCAAGTTAAAGTGCTTTTTTTTTTTTAAAGATGCCTTTGACTGATTAGTTTATTTTTTTGTTTGTTTTTTTTAAATTTAGGGCTCCTTTTACTAAGCTGCGCTAGCGTTTTTAGCACGCGCACTAGACGCTAACACCAGCATTGAGCTGGCATTAGTTCTTGGCGCAATGGGGGCAGTGGGCGCTAATCTGCAGCGCGCACTGAAAACGCTAGCGCACCTTAGTAAAAGAGGGGGTTAGTCTGCCCTTTTAAATTTTATACTCCGCTATTTTAATTTACCCCCTCCTGATGTTTAACCCCTTATTTGTTTATTTTCTATTAATTATTGTATTTCTTTCCCTTTTCCCTTTTTGTAATGTATGTCATGTTCGTTGAGTATTGTTTATGTATTTGTTCCCCCTGAACATTGTAAAGGATTTATAATGTTCATCGCTTTGGAAGTATGATTAAGCGATTAATCAAATTCTAAATAAAACTTGGAAACTTGGATAAAGCAGTCATGTTGTTCTTCCAGTAGTTTATCAGATATGGTATAATGTTTTATCAATAATTCATCAAGTATTGTATGCAATTATACATTGATTTTTTTTTCACAAATGTTGATAGATCAACCAGGTAGACAGTTGAGATCGGAGAGTACAATGAAGTTATCTGCTGACAGGATGGTAGCAACAAAATATGTAGAAATGTGTGCAGCTTTTTCAGTAACAGGGCCACTTTTGTCTGACAAGACAGCCACAGAAACTTGTGGCAGCCATTTTTACTAGTGAGACTGCACAGGCAGATGTATAGGAGGATTTTCCTGGACCACCAGAGTTTAAAGCAGGAATATGTAAGGGGGCATGGTGCTTGCAAAACCAGCCAAGACAGGACCTGATATCCTACCTTTGGGGGAAGCAGGGATTGTTCCTGTCCCATCTCACCACTGAACTATCATGGCTTAAGGTAGGCCTAGGGAGAGGTGTATGCTGGGTCTAGGAAGAAGGAGAGGGTGTGGTAGTTGTAGAGCCAGCCAGGACAGGACCTAACGTCTCACCTCAGAGGAGGGAAGGATCGTTCCTGTCCTGGCTCACCACTGGATCTCAAGGGCTGAAGATAGGCCCATGGAAAGGCCTGTAGTGGGTCTGGCATATGGAGGGGAGCAGGTGAGTGCAGAGCAGGCAGGTACTTAAATATGATCCCTCTGTTTATATTTGAGTTAACATTTTTCCCCTAAAAGAGGGAGAGGGGTGTTGTCTCAGTTTATATTCAAATATATATAGCATTTGTTTGTAGCATACTCATAATATACATTTGTACCTGTTGTATTCAGCTGTACTCACAGTCCTTCATTTTGACCCACCATTCATGCATACACATGTAAGATTAGAAGAATACAGAAAGTAGACTGTTTTACACACAAAAATATATTTTAATGTTTATTTAGCAATGATTTTTCTTTCCAGGGGAGAGTAGTAGGGTTGTGTCTCCTGAGTGAAATTACATGGGGTGTTCTCCTTTAACCATTCTTAGAGGAAGGATAGTATATCAGGGCAAGGTTTACAGAAAGAGAATAAGAGTCAGTCTGTCAGGTTGCATCTGAGACCAAACAAAAAGTAACAGGAGGGCATTTCCTTCTGATTTATTATAACAAAAATGCTAACATGCAATTTTAATATTATAAGTTAGTCAACAAAAGTTGACTGTTTCAAACTTTCTTATATCATTTTTTGTGTCAATAAAATTTTGTCTGTTCCCTCAAGCATATCCTGTGTGTTGCAGAGCTCTTTTCTGGATGATGCAAAGATCTCTAATATAGTGGACACGCTTGAGGAAGTAGACAGGATGAAGTGATTTAAAAATGCTTGAAGAGTGTTTGACTGTTTGGCAGCTAAGTTTCAATACAAAAAGAAGTGCAGTTAGGTATTATAGGCACATTTTAAACACAGAAAGCAGTACATAATAAAGGCAGGTTAGATCAGGGGTCTTCAGATTCCTTGAGGCTTTCAGGATTTCCACAATTAATTTCTCTAAGATTAATTTTCATGCAGTGGAAGCAGTGAATGCAAATAGATCTTGTACATATTCATTATGGAAATAATGAAAATCATGCTGGATTGTAGACCTCAAGAATTAGATTTTGGGACCCCTGGGTCAGGAGAGAAACCAAACTGATCAGATTCTCCAACAATTCTATGTTCATGGGAGATCATGGTACAGAGTATATTTAGGGCACTTTTAGTTAATAACCCCATTTGTTTTGGACATTTATGTCCTATTGTAGCAGTAGGGATAGAAGTACGGTCCTCATAATTTTCTCTCCTTCTCATTGTGTACCAAGTCTAGCATATGAAAAGGACAGCAGGTGGTGTGGCATTTCTGGTTGTATTTGCTGCCTATTGTGATGCCAGCCCTGAGCAGTAGAAGAAAGTGTGACTTTAGGTACTACACTGCAACATATGTGCTGATTGGCAGACACTACCAAAGTAATATGCTATCATGTACAGCATAAATCCCCTCCAATGAAAGGAAGAAAAAAAGAAAGTAAGCATTCCTTCCCCTTCCCTGAGGCTCCATGGTCCAAGTCATCATTGATCTGGGCACCCCTAATCCAAATACCAGCCACATAGAGGGCCTCAACTGTGGAAACTTTCACCCTTTCCCAGTGAGTCAATGACATTAACCTGATCTGGGGAGGTGTCAAGGAATGTCTTGTTTTTCAGAAAATAGTTTTACCTAACTTCAATAGAGATCAAAATGTTTCCCTAATTTGGGTGAGACCACAAATAAAGGAGTGTTTCTCTTATTTGATAGACTAACCCATAGCAGTTCAAAAGGTCATTTTTTTCCACTACTCTCAGTCCTGAATTATATAATATGTTTAAGTATCAAAAATGGCATTATCCCATCAGAGTGTAAGAAATCAACCTTTAGTCCCTTGTTAAAGGACCCAAAATCAGATCTTTCTGTGACCACCAATTATATTTATTAGCTGTTTATCAAATCTAAATCTGTAGAAAAAATTGCTGGTAGACCAACTGACTTCTTATCTTAAACAAACCAGCTTCCATTCTCATTATTCATCAGAACATAATTTCCAGTATTCTTGATTAAAGAGAGAATAGATGTGGACAATTGGGAAGTTGGGGAAGGAGATAAAACATTTTGAAAGTAGGACCAGGGCTGCTTAAATCAAGTCATCATAGACACAAAAAAACCCTCCACTTATCAAACAATATCCATCTTGCAATATACATAGGCTACTCATAACCTGTAGTAAAGCACAAAGTGAGGCACTTATCTGAACAACTCCAGCAAATATTCACCGAAGTTTTCAAACTCTGCAATCTTCTGAATCATACAGGCACAACTCGTACATCAATGGAGACAGTCCAATTGAAGAACCAGAATGAATTACAACATGGTGCTTACTCATATAGGAACACTGCAAGAGAGAGCACTTCCAAGCCACAAAGTTTGCCACATTCATGATCTCAAAAAAGTTAAATTATCCAAAAGAATGCATTCCATTCTAATCTAGCATTGAGTCAACTTGGCCATACTGTGTTAAAGGAATAAATTAAGGGCTCCTTTTTCGAAGGTGTGCTAGTGCGCACTACAATGCTGCATGCGCTAACCCTGCACTACATGGAAAATACTAACGCCAGCTCTATGGAAGCATTAGCGTGTACTGTGCGCTAAGCATGCGCTAAAACCACTAGCGCACCTTCATAAAAGGAGCCCCAAATGTTGTTCAATTTGTCATAATTTAGTTTTTAAAACGTCACAATGATTTATGTTAATTAAAGATCTCAATACCACACATTTCAAGTCTAAAAAATTTTGCTGGTTACTTTCACAATGTCTCATTAAAGGATCTTCACCTCTACCATTTTCAATGTTCAGACAGACACATTTTTAATGCTCTGGAGGTTTGCCCTATATAAATTAGCTGACAAGGGCAAATTAGTACATAAACCACAAACCTTGATTTGGCATGTGGTCCAATGAAATGATTTTAACAGTCTTACCTGTCGGTAACATAGCTTCTTCTCCTTCAATCATTATTTGGCAATGCACACATGACACACATCGTCAGTGTCCTCCTGAAGTCATCTGTTGTCTTGTCCAAACATCCGAGATACATAATAAATCTTTCAAATTACTTTCCATACTAAGTGCCATTATAAAAGTCAACACTATAAAGCAGACATTCGTCTGTAGCATTCTCCAGTGTTTTGTATTTTTTTGTATTTTTTTTTCATAATTGTATTAATGACCAAGGATAACAATGAATATTTCATTGCACAAGTGACGGTGTTCAAATCACATCCCTTGGCACAATATGACAACAATGAGTATCTAGGATTATGCCATGCTAATTTTTGAACTTTCTTAATTACTTTATCAGAATATCTTCATTCACTAAACTTCATTGAAAGTAATGCTCCCTTTTCAAAAAATAGCTGATCTGAAGAACATATTCTTCTCAATCTCAAAAATAGAGATATTGGTAAACTATTTTTCAGATGGGATGGATGTGAGCTATGATAACGTAAATAGGTGGTATGATTTATATCTTTAGAGTACACTGTTGTCAAAAATCTATTATCCTACCACGAGATCAAGACATCCAAACAATGTATTTTAGTAGCATGTGCTGTCAATTCAAATTTAATCATTGAATAACATTGATTCAAAACAATAATAAAAAGACCTAAATGTCTCCTTACTGTCTTCCCACAACACAGAGACAAAATCCTGAGAGGGGTAGACCCAACATTTTTCAAAATGTGCCATAAAACAATTGGCAAAGGATACCCCCATGGCCACCCTTTGTTTTTGTTCATAAAAATCATGATTGAACATAAAATTATTTCTCTGCATAAGTAATCATTAATAAAATTATGAAAAAAAACATTGGAGAATGCTACAAGGATTTCAATCTCCTGAGCTCCTTAGATGTATATTGTTTGAAAAGTGGAAATTTTTATGTGCTATGATTTGATTTAAGAAGCCTTAAATAATCAACTTTCATGCCATTATACAGCATCTATTCTTTATGAGGCTTTTTTTCTCCACTATGTTGCAATACTGCATATTGGCTAATTAATTCCTGTAGAATTATTTTCAACAGTTATTTTGTTGGGTCTCAAATATGGACACCCAAAAATGTGCACTACGGGCTATTCTGTAAATGGTGATCCATATTGGATGATCTTCACAGAATAGCACTTAGTGCCAGGGCCTGTACCCAACTTTGAATGTAAAAAAGTACACCAGCTGAACCCTAGTGTAAATCCCCATACCTAAAATAGGCACAGATTCCCCCGAATTCTGTAACACTGTGCACAAATCCTAGAAACAACCCAACCCATCCATGCCTTCTTTTCAGATTTGCGTGGAAAAATGTATGCATTCATCTTGATAGAATAACGACTCAAAGATGCATATATCAATTCAAACTATTATTAATTAGTGCCTTAATTAACCAACAACTCAGTGTCCAATAATTTGTGCTAATTGACTCATTAAGCAATTAAATAGTGCACCCAATTTCTATCTAGGAAAATATATTGTGGGGGTGGGAAAGGGGTGACATTGCTGTAACAATGCCTCCAGATATTGCTGTAACAATGAACATAAGAATAGCCTTACTGGGTCAGATCTATTTATTTATTTTTAAAATTTCTATACCTTTTTTTTTTCCAAGACGGTTTACAAAAAGTTACATACATGAAATATTAAAACAAATCAGAACAAAGTAGGGACAAAAACAGACAGATTCAATCCTTACTTAAGATCAATTATTCATAGAAATACATCTACAAATAGTTATGTTTTAAACATTTTCCTGAATGAGTTCTTGTCTCAATCAAGCCCAGTAGCGTATTCTCACAGTGGCCAATCCAGGTCACTAGTACCTGGCCAAAACCCAAGGAGTAGCAATATTCCATGCTACCGATACAGTGCAAGCAGTGGCTTCCCCCATGTCTTTATCAATAACAGACTATGGACTTTTCCTCCAGGAACTTGTCCAAACCTTCTTAAAACCAGCTACGCTATCTGCTCTTACAACATCCTCTGACAATTCGATCCAGAGCTTAACTATTCTCTGAAAAAAAAATCCTCCTATTGGTTTTAAAACTATTTCCATGTAACTTCATCGAGTGTTTCCTAGTCTTTGTAATTTTTGACGGAGTGAAAAATCGATCCACTTGTACCCATTCTACTCCACTCAGGATTTTGTAGACTTCAATCATATCTCCCCTCAGCCATCTCTTTTCCAAGCTGAAGAGCCCTAACTGTTTTAGTCTTTACTCATACGAGAGGAGTTCCATCCCCTTTACAATCTTGGTCGCTCTTCTATGAACCTTGTCTAGCATTACTATATCTTTCTTGAGATTAGGAGACCAGAATTGAACGCAATACTCCAGATGAGGTTGCACCATGCAGCAATATAGGGACATTATAACATTTTTAGTTTTGTTAACCATCCCTTTTTGAATAATTCCTAGCATCCTGTTTGCTTTTTTGGCCGCCGCCCACATTGAGCGGAAGGTTTCATCGTATTTTCTATGATGATACCCAGATCCTTTTCTTGGGCGCTAATCCCCAAGGTGGATCCTAACATCCGTTAACTGTGATTCAGGTTATTCTTCCCAATGTGCATCACTTTACATTTGTCCACATTAAATTTTATCTGCCATTTGGATGCCCAGTCTTCCAATTTCCTATGATCTGCCTTCAATTTTTCACAATCCGCATGCGTTTTAACAACTTTGAACAGTTTAGTGTTATCTGCAAACTTAATCACCTCACTCGTCATTCCAATTTCCAGATCATTTATAAATACGTTAAATAGCACTAGTCTCACTCCAGACCACTGTGGCACTCCACTGTTTACTCTCCTCCATTGATAAAAATGATCATTTAACCCTACCTGCTGTTTTCTATCCAATAACCAATTCCTAATCCACAACTGAACTTTGCCACCTATCCCATGACACTTTAATTTTCTCAGGAGTCTCTCAAGAAGAACTTTATCAAAAGCTTTCTGAAAATCTAGATACACTATATCAACCGGCTCACCTTTATCTACATGTTTATTTAAACCTTCAAAGAAGTCAAGCAAATTGGTTAGGGCAAGATCTCTTTCGGCTGAACCCATGCTGACTCAGACTCATTAAATCACATTTGTCTTCGTGTTCTACAATTTTATTTTTTTATAATTGTTTCTACCATTTTGCCTGACTCTGAAGTTAGGCTTACCGGTCTGTAATTTCCTGGATCTCCCCTGGAGCCCTTTTTAAAAATTGGCGTAACATTGGCCACCCTCCAATCTTCAGGTACTACAGACAATTTTAGCGACAGGTTACAGATCACTAACAGCAGGTCAGCAATTTCATGTTTGAGTTCTTTTAGTACCCTGGGATTTATACAATCCAGTCCTGGCGATTTATCACTTTTTAACTTATTGATTTGGCTTAGTACATCTTCCAGATGCACCGAGATTTCTTTTAGTTCCTCCGCATCATCACCCTTGAAAATCATTTCCGGTTCAGGTAGATCTCGTACATCTTCTTCCATAAAGACAGAAGCAAAGAATTAATTCAGTCTTTCCGCTATCTTCCCTGAGCGCCCCTTTTTCTCCTTGATAATCCAATGGTCCCACAGATTCCCCTCACAGGTTTTCTGCTTCTGATGTACCTAAAAAAAAAAAAAATTGCTGTGAGTTTTTGCCTCTTTTGCAAGTTACTCTTCAGGTATTGCTGTAATAATGCCTTATAGACATTGTTGTAACAATACCTCCAAGGAAACATAAGTCAATTGGCCAAGTGCAATCAAAGGCTAATATAAGATTAGAATAAATAAATAGCCGGGTAATCAGTGTGTATATATAAAGTATGTGTGTGTGGGTAATATGTATATGTATATATATATATATATATATATGTATATATATATATATATATATATATATATATATATACACACACACACATGTAGATCTGCAAGTAGTACATTCCACTACACTGATGTAAACACTATATATACATCTCTGATAAATAGTAAGATCTGCAAGTAGTACATTCCACAACACTGATGTAAACACTATATATACATCTCTTCAGATCCTTGCCATCTTTCCTTCCTTTGATCTTAAGAGCCAAATCTATATCTAAACTTTGGTGAGACTAAAGATTAGCTTGGATAAAATTAAATAAGTACAACTGACCAGTCAAAGGCTGAGTCACAAGCACGGACCTTTAAAAGGGTCTGGTGGAAAGACCTTTCTAACTATTCCTGTTTGCCGCTGCACTTGCCATTGTGGGCGTAGGAGTTTGCTCTGCCCCCCCCTACAGCTGAGTCATAAGGATGAACTATTAAAAGGGTCCGGTGGGAAGACCTTTTTAACTTTTGCTGTCTGCCACTGCACTTGCCATACTGACGCGTCACAGTAGTGTCATGTCGAAAATGATATAAACATAAACTGATGCATAACGTAAAAACAGGATGTGATAGACAAAATCTGTTCTCAGATTTAGAGTCAGCATGTGGCCCTTGTTAAGGTATAGGTGACAGAACTCAAGTAGCAAAATGTTTGTTGACCAGTGTAATGATTTAGATTAGAGAATGACACGGTGGCTGTTACCCGCGGCTAGCCATGGGTAACCTGCCGAAACGGGGGGGGGGGGGGGAGCGCTTACTGCGGGCTCAGGGACAAGGCCATCCACTGCCCCGTGGAGCAGTGAATCGCCTTGTCTCCGCAGTTAAGGGAGGTAACACACACGGTCACCGATCACGCATGGCCTCCTCTCTCCTTCCTACCTACCGAATCTATCTCCCTCCCTCGCTCCCCCTTACCTTTGCGACGCGTTTGTAAAGTAGGTTGCTCAAGCCAGCCAAGCCTGCTTGCTTGCAGTCGCGTGTGGGTGGACGGAAGCTTCTCTGATGCAACTTCCGGTCGCGTCAGAGGAGAAGCTTCTGCTCACACATGCGCGACTGCAGGTAGGCAGGCTCGGCCGATTTGAGCAACTTACTTTATTAATGTGCTGTGAAGGTAAGGGGGAGGGGGATTCTCAGGCCGCGTGAAGGTGTGCTGAAGGGCGGTGAGGTGGCGAGAGGGAAGGGTTGTGGTGGGGAGAAGACACTGGAAGGGAAATGGGGAAGACAAGTGGGCAGAAGACAGAGATGCCAGACTATGGGGGGAGCGGAGGGAAGAAGATGGATGCGAGACCAATGGGGGGGGGGGATGAAGGGAGAGACACTGTAACAGAGCAAAAGGAAGTCACAGAGAGAAGACAGACAGTGGATGGAAGAAATTGAATGAGAAGATGAAAGCAGAAACCAGACAACAAAGGTAGAAAAAAAAATATATTTATTTCCTTTTTTTTGTTTGTTTTTGATTTAGGATAAAGTAGTATATTAGTTGTGTTGATAAAAATGTATAAACAAAGCCCTGCCAGCTGAACATCTCTTTCTCTAGTTCAGCGGCCAGAACTTTGATATATAAGGAAGGAATAAGCTAAATATTGTAGTACTGAGGCTTGTATGGATGCTGCGGGGATAGGGACGGAGTGGTGAAAGGGACGACGGGGACGGGGCAGTGAAGGGGACAGGGTGGTGAAGGGGACGGCGGGAACAGGGCAGTGAAGGAGATGGTGGGTCTGAGGACAGGGCAGTGATGGGGACATAATTTTTCCCCGTGTCATTCTCCTTTGTGTGACTGAATTATGGGCTTTGAAAACAGATATTGTTTTAGTGAGGCAATGTTGTCCCCCTGGTATATCATTACCACCAGAAGAGTTGGAGATAGGTAGTACAGACTATTATCTGTTTCATATACTATCTGGATTAAATTTAGTACAATTAGGGCTCCTTTTACTAAGCTGCGATAGTGGTTTTAGCGCGCGCGCGCTAGACGCTAACGCCAGCATTGAGCTGGTGTTAGTTCTAGCCACTTATCACGGGTTTAGCACGCGCTAAAATTTTGACGCACGTTAAAAAAACGCTATTGCAGCTTAGTAAAAGGAGCCCTTAGTGAAGGAGAAGACTGATATAACTGGTTATGTTTTAGATTTGATTTTTCTTTCAGAGAAGTTGTCATTAATGGTGGCGGACTCAGTGAGAATTGTTAAACTCTCATGGACAGATTCATTCACTGCTGTTATTTACATTCTTGGACCTCTTAAAATGTGATCAGCCTAAAGGTAAGGTCGTGGTGAGACCAAGTTTTGAGATACCATTACTAGCAGAAGTCTGGCTACCAGCTTTACTGGTTGTTGATTGTAGATCTTTGCACGAAGATAAGGAGTTATCTTTGTGCAAAGATCTACAATCAACAACCTGTAAGGAGTTTTGGCGATCTTCATCTCATCCTACTTGTTTTCCCCTCAAAATAGTGTAAATCTTTCCTGCTCTTGTGTGCTTACTTGTGTCCAGTTTAGTTAATTTTATTTATTTATTCAATTTTAATTGAACATACTGTATAGCACTTACATGCATTAGGAAATAGAAATCATATAGCAATATCAATCATTTCACAAAGACAACAAAAAAAATTTCACAGAATACTGTACACTTTTAGGGAAAATTAAATAGCAATGAATTCCTTATAAGCCTACAATTTAAAGCAGAGAGATAATAGGAAAAGAAGCTCTCTCTAAAGAAGAAAAATAAATAAATAAATAAATTCTCACAACATAAGACATCTCATCAGCATATCTTCAAACTTCACTTTAAAAAACTAGTTTCCGTTTTCTTCCCTCATACCTATAGTCTGGACCTGTATCTTACGCTCATTTTCAAGAAAAGCCTTTAGTTGTTTGGGGTAAAAGAAAAGACATCTATTAGACTCAAAAAGAATTAAGCATTTACAGGGAAAGTGCAAAAAGAAATGTGCACCCAGGGGTAAAACCTGAGGGCATAAAAGCAAAAATTGCTTTCTCTTTTCCTGTGTATCTACACAGACATCAGGAAAATCTCAAACTTTTCTAACCACAAACAACTTATCAGAGTTACGAAAGTACATCCTCATCACCCAGATTTTATCAGACTCAAATTAAAATGATATCAAGAGTGTAGTTCTTATACACTCCTCTTCTAAAGATGTTTCCAACAGTTGTGTTACATTCAAACTGTCCAAGAGTCTGTTGTTTTTTTCCCCGGCAAAAAAATGGATACGGAAGAGAGGGGGCAGAGCTTCTTTGGGGACCCCCAGTATCTCCATCAGATATTTATTAATTCAAGAGGGGCTAAATTCTTAGATTGAGGAAAGTTGATAAAACATAGATTCAATCTCCGGGTATAATTCTCCATTTTATTCCTCAACCCCATTACTGTATTTTCACTCATATACCGCGCACCCGTGTAAAACGCGCACACAGGTATAGCACGCGGGGAACTGTAATTTATGTAAATAATTTTTTATATACCGCACACACCTGTATACCGCGCATGCTGCCCCGACTCTCCCATCGCTGCCTGACTCTCCTTTCGCCCGCCCCGACTCTCCTCTGGCCAGCCCACTCTCCTTTAGCCCCCCCCCCGACTCTCCTCTCCCCCTTGAAGTCCTGTCCCCACCCTGAAAGCCTGATGCCCCCCCGACGTCCGATTCACCCCCCCCCCCCGAAGGACCGCTTGCACCTCCCCACCCCCCCATCATGTAGAAGATTCCTACCGTCGTCCTGCTGCTTTCTCTGCTGGCGGTCCTGCCCCTTCTCTTAGCCCTGCGTCTACGCTGCTTCTTCTTCCGGCGGTCCCGCCCTTTATCTGACGTCAGAGAAAGGGCGGGACCGCCGGAAGAAGAAGCAGCGTAGACGCAGGGCTAAGAGAAGGGGCAGGACCGCCGGCAGAGGAAGCAGTAGGACGACGGTAGGAAACTTCTACATGTTGGGGGGGTGGGGAGGCTGTGGGGGTGCGAGCGGTCCTGCGGGGGGGGGGTGAATCGGATGTTGGGGGGGAACTATGTAAAAAAAAAGGGGATAACGCGCTCACGAATATAACGCGCATGGTTATACACGGTTTGTAAAATTGTGTATAAAGCGTGTGTTATATGCGTGAAAATACGGTAATCCTTGACCATATGTCAGGGTATTAGATTTTATCTCTCTCAGATTTTGTTGAGCTTCCTCAATTTTTTTCCCAGTTCAAAATTGTTTGCTTCCTGGGTAATAATATGTATTTTACAATCGTGTAAGGAACTATCCGCCAAAGATTTATTCCCCATGAAAATTTGTTCCAAGTGAGCCACAGCATCCCAGATGGAGTCTAATGTGACATGGGTAGGTTTAACCAAAGGCGTAAAAGAGTGCTCACCATCATTTTAATGTTGGCCAGTTTTCTCAGTCTTGGAATTCTCACGGGTCTGTCCCTGCAAACCTTCCTGCTGTACCTTCAAGGTCCAAAAGGAGCTCAGAATCTGTTCCCATGGTGGTGTTTGGCACTCCTGTAACACCCTCTAAGCTTCGGTCACTCCCCTCTGTTGATGACGCAGCCGCTAAGCTGCCTGCTTCCTGCAGGCCCATTGATTGCTCCAAATGCACCACCATGCCTAGGGCAGAGTGTAGAAGTCTCTCCTCCAGGCTCATCATTACATTGAGCTCGGATAAGGCCGCCTCTTTGCCAGCACCCACTCTGGAGGATCGCGCTGGATAAACAATGAATTTCTTGATGGAGGAAAAGGGAAGTGGAGAGGACTTAGAAGGGTAAGTCATAATCTTCCCCTTTCTCTTATCCATCTTTTGAGAAAAGTTCCAAGCAAAATATGTAGAAAGGAAAAGCTCAACTTCGGAGCCTGTTTCAGTGTAACATAACGCCATCTTGAATCTCTCTCATCCAACCAGTTTAATTTGTCTATGTATAATTTCCTAGTTTATTTTTTATTGATTTTAAATATAGCCATTTGTTTTTATTTATTGTAAACTACTTTTATATGATTTTTTTTGTTAAAAATTGTGGTATAAAATAAAATAACTGTATAACGGTATTGCAATCCTCTTTAGATGTACTTGCTTCAGAAAAGGTAGTAGAAATCAGGGTAAATCATGGTAGTTTGACGTGGAGAAATGGTATCCCTCGCGATGTTGTTCAAGAATTAAGAAAATCAGAGAGAAGATGGAGGAAAATTGGAGAGAATGAGGGCTATGTCAATTATAGCATTAAGTTACTGGAATATAAATCCCTTTGTGATAATGTTCAAAGTAAATTTTTTTCTGGATAAATACAACTTGCTCAAAACAGGCTGAGGGAATGATTTCAAAGAGTGAGGTATTTGACTGAGGGTGATAATGTTCCTAGTGCTGATGTTTATCCAAAGGTTAATGACTATGCTGAATATCTGTTTAATAAAATGGATTGAGGTATTTCCCTGTATGATATTGCATGTGCTGATTTGAATTTTGAATCTGAATCAATCGGATTTGCATGGGAATTTTGCAAATAAATTGATGTGGAAGAAGTGAGTATAGTAATTTTGAAAGTTACTCCGACAAGATCTCTTCTTGAGCCCTGTAAAACTAATATATTGTGTTTGCTGGCCAAGCAAATTGTCCCATTTGTTACAAATGTGGTTAATAAATTGCTTTCAAAGGATTATGTTCCTGACAATTGTAAACAGTCCACTGTTAACCCAATTTTGAAAAAAAAACAAACGGATTAGATATAGATCATATGTCAAGTTATCGACCAATTTCTGCAGTGACCTTCTTTGGGAAGGTAATGGAAAAGCTGGTGTTGGAACAATTGGATGAGTATGTCCGTTGAGTAGGATGTTTGGATTCTATGCAGTTCGGTTTTAGAAAGGCTCATAGTGTAGAATTATTTATGACTTCAGTTGTCAAAACACTAAGGGCCTTAACGCGCGGAATAGCATGCGCTAAATTGCTGTGCGTGCTAGACCTTAACGCCAGCATTGAGCTGGTATTATTCTAGAAGCATACCGCGCAGTGTAGTGCGTGGTAATTTTGTGTGTGCACTAAAAATGCTAGCGCACCTTAGTAAAATGAGCCCTAAGGGAGGGATTGTATTGGCACGACTCATACTGTGTTGTTTCCCTGGATGTTTCTGGTGCTTTTGACACTGTCAATCTGGAACTATTACTGTTGAAACTATCCAAACTTGGAATTTGTGGGGAGATGCTATCTTGGTTCTCTTCCTATATTCTGGGATGCTCTTTTATATTTCAGAGAGGTCAATTGGTTTCTGAAAAGAAAGATGTTAGGAAAGGTGTACCCCAAGGTTCAGCTTTATTGGCATTATATTTAACATCTATGTGGCTATTTTGGGATCAAGGGATTCTATGTTTTCTATTGTGGATGTAAAACTTTATAATTCACTTCCTGGGGTTATGAGACTATGTGATCCTATGAATTTCAAGAAACAGCTAAACATCCAATTATTTGTAGACACCTTCATGTGATATGTAAAGAGGGTTCATTGATCTAGTTTGGGCCCCTTAGGATTGAGAGATGTTTCATCTGGTTGGGAGTTGTAAGATGATGTAGCTATACCAACATTAGACCATTGTGAAATGTAAATATTATATTTAGTCTCTTAGGGCTTTTGGTCTGTTTTATTATGTACTGTATATTATTGTGTGTAGCACTTAGATTTTAAGCGGTTTATGTTTTTTTTAATAAATAAAGTTTCCTCCAGAGTAGTTAAAAATAAATATTGCTCAAGTTATTTGACCTCTGTAAAATGTGGTTCCATGTGTTTTCCTCACACCTACTTTGTTAATAATTAAAGTCTAGCTTTGCTTTATGACAGAAGACTAACAGTCCTAAAGAGCTATTGTGAACAGATCTCCTGGGCTTATATGGTGTTCTCAGATCTATTTATGATGTTTGTAGTTTGTTGCTAATCTACTGGTTATTCTTTGATAAGGTTAATTGTCAGATAAGTAACATACCAAAGTGCCTAGTAATTAACTTCCACTCGGCCTATTAACTTTTTTTACTTCTCTTGTGAGTATAGTAAGGTGGTTATCATGTTTCTAATACTCTTGGGGACATGCAAAGCAAACTATTCACTAATCTAGAGCAAACAAAATTAATACAGTATTTATGCTCTTTTAATTCAGGGCTAAGGATATTTAGATGAAGTGTTTAGTTTGCAAGCAGCTTCAGATTACTGTGGCATATTGATTCCTGTTATTACTAGCAACCATTTAACCTGACCTCTCCTAGATCCCATATTTTAAAAGCCATAAATTTTAACTTTTTATGAGCAAGAACTGAAAGGATGTGAAAGCCTTTTTTTTTCTTACTCAAGCTTTGTCTTTGTTTGTGTGTTACCCATGGCAACAATATTTAAAGGTTCTTAAATTAGAGTGACTGAGACATCGGAAGGAAGGGGGAGACAATAGCAGTAAACTGGTACATATGCGAAGGCTGTAACACTCACTGATCAGAGCAAGCAGGTGAACAAAGCAAACCAGGAAGAAAGGAATTCTCAGCTGGCTGCCTTGTTACGGTTGTTTTCTGGTACTCTTGTAATTTGTGGAGGAGAAAAAGAAAAGAGATTGCTCGATGCAGTGATTTTCAGCTTTTTGAGAGAAGTTAAAGGTTAAAGCTCTCAAAGTGAGATATAGATTTCCATTTTCCTGACCCTGTCTTGCAGGTTTTTGATGTTCACATTCTCCTTAGTGTAGTTTCTCTCTTTCTCATCACAAGAGTATGATTAGAATATGTGAAGTAGGGTGGGGGGAGTGGAAAAATTGGCACAGACAATTGAACACTTCTAATATTCACGTTTTATGTAGTGAGGGGTGAAACGAAAGGAAACTATAGAAACTAAAGATGAGGTGGAAAAAATTAGATAGTTGGGAAATGAACGGATTGTGATTTGATCCATAGATATTTTCTTCAAAATAAGGCAGAATGTATGAATAAAGCAAAATAAACTATAATATAATTAATGGATACTTTATTAGCTATTAAAAATAGATAGTATTTCTTCTATTTATAAAACATTTGATACTCCTCTCTGGGATAACCCCCTTATTTGTATAAATTGTAAACCCATTTACTGGTGCACCTGGTCCAATTGTAGCATTTACCTTTTGAAAGATATTTTAACTGGGAATTCAGTTGTTTCCTTTGAGAATCTACAAAGCAAGTATTCCCTTCCCTCTTCACTTTTTTTTTATTTCATTATTTACAATTAAATTTTTGTTTAATGTCTAGAAAAGATTATTCCTAGTGCACTTCTTTCTCACCTGTGATTTTTAAGGTGCAACTTGAAGCAGACCTAAGCAGATCTGTGTCCAGATTTTGTAGATTGCTCATTAGCAGGAGTTCCCCTGAAACCAGTGCATTGCAACATTATATGGCTGCTAGATACAAACTTAGGAGTAAAGTTAGGATAAATTAAATTTAGAATAAAGTTAAGATAAAGTTTAAAGTATGAGTGATTTTTTGTAACTCACTCAGAATTGTAGTCTGTCAGCGAGTAAGAAAATTTTAAAATACCCTTGAGGTGGAGATGAAACTGGTGACAGAATTCAAAAAAACATGGGATGAACACAGAGGATCTCTAATTAGAAAATGAATGGTATAAAATGAATAACTAAGATCAGTACTGGGCAGACTTGCATAGTTTGGGCCAAATTTTATAAACAGCATCCCAATTGTAGGCAGCGATAGGCATCCTACGGATGTCTAACCAGCCAATTGGGATGCACGTTTTGTTTTTAAACACCCCGATGCAGGCCGCCTACACCATAGGCATCTCTCGCTATTGAGGGAGATGCGTAGGGATGTTTAAGCTCACCCAAAGCTAGGTGTGGGCTTGTTTTTGCCCAGAAGTAGCCTTAGGTGAGGGCCAGCAAAATACAGGTTTATATTTCAAATAGACTCAGCCGCTGAGCTGATCGCAGCAAGGGAATCTTCCTGCTGCAATCAGTTTAGTGGCCACAGCAGGAAACCCGTCTGTCCCCCTCCCCCCGTGAAGTCAGCCGGCAGGAGGGATGCCCACTCCCTTCTGTTGGAACTCCTGAAGCCCCCCTCCCCCAAAAAACAATGTCTGCCGCAAGAGGCATGCCCAATTCCTTCTGCCAATACAGTGAACCCTCCCGACACAGTCCAAGGCAGAAGAGATGCCCACTCCCTCCTGTTGCTGACCCCATCATCCCCAAACCTCATCAAACACTCCCTGACTCCACCCCAACACTCCCTGATACCCCAAGATACCCCTGACATTCCCTGACTCCACCCTGATACCCCCAAGACCCCCTTGACACTCCTTGACTCCACCCTGACAACTCCCCGACACCCCCAAGACCCCCCTGCCACTCCCTAAACCCCTCGAGTGCACCCTGCACCTTTATCTGATGGCTGGCAAGAGATGTTTACTCCTTCCTGCCGGCAGGCCTGCCACTGTAAAATGGTGGATCTTCCCCTTTCTGGTATATTCTGGGATGCACATGGTAGGGAGCCTAAGGCCCTGACTGTCTCAGATGCTTAAAGTCCATGGGATACCTATAGCCCCTCCAATTGGATGGGCTTTAGGCACATGGGCCAATTGGGGTCTTAGGCCTCCTTCCCAGTGGATCCTGGGATGCACTAGGAGTGGCCTAAGACTCCAATTGGCCAGATACCTAACCCCCCCCCATGGGAGGGGCTTTAGGTTCCCATGGGAAAGGCCTTAGGCATCTTAGGCCCATCCCCGGTGCATCCCAGAATGCTCTAGGAAAGGGAAGGCCTGACATTTTGCGGTGGCGGGCCTGCCAGCAGGATGGAGTGGGCATCTGTTGCTGGCTATCAGATAAAGTTATGTGGAGGCCTTCGGGGAGTTGTTGGGGTGGAATTGGGGAGTGTTTGAGGGGGTTTGGGGGATGATGGAGTCAGCAGCAGGAGGAAGTGGGCATCCTCCTGCTGCGATTAGCTCAACAGCAACGCGATTCTCTAACCGGCACCTATGACATGGATGTCGCTTAGAGAATCAGGGTTGTTAAATGGGGTTAGGCATCTGTCCATCAGGACCAAGGTGAAGAGACCATTAGCATCAGCTTCCATATTATAATCCCTTTATTTTATGAAGCACAAGGTTATGTTGACCCTTGTAAAACAGAATAGAGTAGATTGTACACTTTCAAACTGATGTTGGTTCTGTAATGAAAGTATAAGCAATTTAGAACATTTAATTTATTCTTGTACAGATCAACCACCTTTTTGGTCTGGAGTTTGGGAACAAATATTCCTTATTCTATTAATAAGATCAATCCTGTCATATAAAATTGTAATATCCCATTCTGTTTGTTTACCTAAGAAACATGGAAACAAATGGAAACAGGATGGCAGATCAGTCTGCCCATCCGCAGTAACCGTTATCTCTTCTCTCTAAGAGATCTCACATGCCTATCCCAGACTTTCGTGAATTCAGATGGGAAGCTTTTATATATCAATTGCTTTGAAAACATTGTTTTTTTTTCTGAATGGAAAAATAACAGCAAAGTGATTTTTGTGTTTTAGGGTGGAAATCAATATTTTTAATATATAAATATGAATCAAACAGTGCTGAAAGTCAGTGTATGGTCTAAAGTGTTAAATTATTATGATACTGTACACAATTGAGCTTGATTTTACCATACTTACCTCATTTTGTAATATACCATACCTGATAATTCTGTTATATAACATGCCATTACGCATATTCTCCTGCTTTATTGTTCCTGCAAGATGTTGTTACTCGCGTGTTTTATGTTCTTACCGTGGAGGGGCATAATAAAAAAAAATGTTTAAGTCCCCTTTTGGCCTAAGGCCTTAAACGTTGAAAGTAGAAGCAGGGAAAATGTGCATTATCAAAAAAACGTCCAAAAGGAGTTTTTTTTAAATAATGGCTTGCCTCTACGTTCAGTTGTTTAAACGCCCAGACCACCACTACGTCTAAACTTATACCATATAATCAACCTAAAAAATGCCTAAGCCCCAAACGTCCAAAACAAGGGCTTTTAGGTGAAGGAGGAGCCAGTCCTTTGCCTAAAAGCTGGATTCTGTAACCAGTGTCTGTCAAAAACAACACTGTTTACAGAATCCAAACCCCCCCCCGACGACATCGGAGCAAGAGGGAGCCCAAGCCCTCTTGCCCCGCGATCTCCCAACCCCCCCCCCCCCCGCCAAGTCCAATGGGGCCAGGAAGGAGCCCAAGTCCTCCTGGCCCTACGATTTCCACCCCCCCTCCCCTCCACGATCCGACCAGGAGGGAGCCCAAGCCCTCCTGGCCCAGCGACACCCCCTAACCTCCTCCCCCCACTAAAATACGGGCAGGAGGGATCCCAGGCCCTCCTGCCCTCGACGCAACCCCCCAATCGCACCCCCGCTGACCCATGCTCCCCGCTGACCCATGACCCACCACCCCCAATCCCACCCCACACCTTGAAATTGTTGGCCGGACGGACGGGTGCCAAGCCCGCCCGTCCAGCAGGCCAGCCATCTCAGGAATGGGGCCGGATTGGTCCAGGCAGCTCAAACCCCGCCCATAGGTGGGGCTTGAGGCGCCTGGGCCAACCAGAAAAAGCCCAGGAGCCTTAGGCTCCTCCTGTGGGCGGGACCTTAAGCACATGGGCCGGGTTGATGATCTCTAAAAATCTTGTAAAACAGGGAGGTGGTATGTCCTTGAGATTGTCCTAATTGGTAAAATAATGTGGTTTTGTATGATTCTGAAGTGGATGGGTTGAGAGGCCATTTTAGTTTGATTATGCAATGGTGTAGTTGTAGCCATCTATAAAATTCAGAGGAGTTAAGTTGGAAGGTTTGTTGTAGTTCTGCAAAAGGTATTATAACCTTATTTTTAATACCCTTATCTGACCAATGGGGGTCATAGAACAGTCTTTTTTCCAATCATAATGTCAGCATTATGCCAAATAGGAGCTTGAAGCATTCTAAGTCTATGTGGGTGAAAAGTATTCTCAAGTTTGTTAATGGCAATTTTGGTAGCATGTATGGATGCGAATTGTGGAGGAATTTGGGCTTTAGATAAGTAAGGAATGCATTTCAAAAGTATAGGAGACATTAGATACAATTCAATAGAATACCATGAAGGCATTTGAGTTGATGCATGGGATGTGGACATCCACAAAGTACTGTAACGCAAGATAGCGGCTAAATGATAAGAATAAAAATCAGGAAAACCCATCTCACCCTGTTTGGGGGCTTTTAAGGAATTTAGGGCAATGTGGGCCGGTTTTTTGTTCCAAATAAAATCAACTAAGAGTTTATCAACATCTTTATAAAATTTACTCTGAGCTAGTTGTGGAAGCATGCTTAAGTAGTAGTTAATAATGGGGGTTATTATCATCTTAATAGTCTCAATACGTCCACACCATGAGAAATTAATCCGAGACCATGCAGAAGTTAACCTATGAAGTTTAGCTAATAAATTTTTAAAATTTTCACACATGAGGAGGTCTCGATCATTATAAAACAAGACGCCCAGATATTTTATGTGAGAGAGGGACCAATCTCAGAACGTATGTGCCAAGATCAGATTGAAAGGTGTTATAATTAAGAGGCATAACCTCAGACTTATCACAGTTGATACGATAGCCAGATACTGTAATGTATAGTGGAGAAGTGAGAGACAAGATTTAGTAGAGCTTGTAAAGAGGAGTTTGGATTTGTAAGGAATATGAGTAGGTCATCTGCATACACTAATGTTTTATGAGAAGTGTGTCCAATTTCAGTACCAGTAATAGATTTATCATGACGGATGGCAATAAGGAGCGGTTTGAGTGCTAAATTAAAAAGTAAAGGGGAGAGAAGGCATCCTTATCTGGTGCCTATTGAGAGGAAAATAGGATTAGACAGTGTATCATTTATTTTAAATTTCGAGGTAGAGGAAGTATATTAGACTTTGACCTAATTAGCGAAGGCCTCTGTGAATCCAAACCAATGCAAAACTTTGTATAAATGAGACCATTTGACCATGTTGAAGGCCTTTTCGGCATCAAATGACAAAGCAATAGTTGGGGTTGGACTTCTTTTTTTTAAGGAAATTATCCACACCTTTTTTAAAACCCCAGTAAGCTAGCTGATTTTCACCACATTCTCTGTTTGGCTAGTCTAGAATGTTATTGTTTTGTCAAGTGTGTTTTTTTTGTTAAAGTTATGTTAATTTGTATTATTTGTTTTTACCCTATTTTAAAATGTATACCCACCTTGAAATAAATTGATAAGGTGGTATATCAAATTTTTAATAAACTTGAGACTTGAAACTTGAGTTTAATTGCATGTTCTGTGAAGAAATATTTCCTCTGTTTTGTTTTAAATCTACTACTAGCTTCATCGATGCCCCCTAGTCCTAATATTTTTGGAAAGAGTGAACAAGTGATTCACATCTACCCTTTCCACTCCACTCATTATTTCATAAACCTCTATCATATCCAGATGAGCCGGGATCCAAGAGAAAATGCTACCTCTCTCATTGCCCCATATAACCCCCATTCTCTCCCTGTTAAGTTGAGCTTAGAATATGATTCAAAAGTGTAGGTGAAAGCTGAAAACTTTTTTTTGTTTAAGAGGATATACAGTGGTGAATGTTTAAGAGATTGCTAAACAGCAGTGTAGAGTTTTTGTGTAGTGTGGTTGATGTATGTTTTTGACAAACATTACATATATCAGCCACACTACACAAAAACTCTGAACTGCTATGAAATATTTATGTATTGTAAACAACTCAGAATGATATTGTAGGGTCATGAAATGGTTAACTGTTGTTTGAAATACTGCTCTGACCTACATAGCTGAAAACAGTGTATAATCTACTGACCTCATCTGCTTGAAATGTATGTCCCTACCTTACCATATTGTAAGCTAAATAGATAAGAGTTTGAGCCATGATGTACCTTACCCTTCTGTACATGTAACATTTAGAACTGTAAGATTTAGATAAGCAGAGAAATGAGCTAGCTCCCTATAGGACTATAAGTTGTATCCCTGAACCTATCATAAGTGCTGGCTTAGGACCAATAATAATTGTAGAAAAGTTATAGAAGTAACAAATGAAAATTTGTAGTTTTTGCATGTATTAGTTTGCATATGTTTAGTGAAAAGGGCATAAAAATCTGTGCATTTCCTGTTTCTAACACTCTGGTAAGCAGGCTGTTCACTGCACTAGACTCCGGCATGCTGTAAATAAACCTCTTGTACTTTCTTCATGCCTCTGACTTTGTGTGTCCAAGTGAACATAAGAACATAAGAAGTTGCCTCCGCTGGGGCAGACCAGAGGTCCATCCTGCCCAGCGGTCCGCTCCCGCAGCGGCCCATCAGGCCCACTGCCTGAACAGTGGTCTCTGACTAATTTTATAATTTACCTCTAATCCTGTCCCTATAACCTTACCTCTACTCCTATCTGTACCCCTCAATCCCTTTGTCCTCTAGGTACCTGTCCAGACCTTCTTTGAAGCCCTGTAGCGTACTTCTGCCTATCACATTCTCCGGCAGCGCATTCCATGTATCCACCACCCTCTGGGTGAAAAAGAACTTCCTGGTGTTTGTTCTAAACTTTCCCCTTTCAATTTATCCAAGTGCCCCCTTGTATTTGTGGTTCCCCTTAGTTTGAAAAATCTGTCCCTGTCCACTTTTTCTATGCCCTTCATGATCTTGAAGGTTTCTATCATGTCTCCCCTGAGTCGTCGCTTTTCCTGGGAAAAAAGCCCCAGCTTTTTCAGTCTGTCAGTATATGAGAGGTCCTCCATACCCTTTATTAGCTTAGTTGCTCTTCTCTGGACTCTCTCAAGTACCGCCATGTCTTTCTTGAGGTACGGCGACCAGTACTGGACACAGTACTCTAGGTGCGGGCGCACCATTGCACGATACACGATTGCACCATTGCACGATACACCATTGCACCATTGCACGATTCCTTCGTCCTGGTTGTGATACCTTTCTTAATGATACCCAACATTTTGTTCGCTTTCCTTGAGGCTGTGGCGCACTGCGCCGACGCCTTCAATGTTGTGTCCACCATCACTCCCAGGTCTCTTTCAAGGTTGCTCACCCCTAGCGGTGATCCCCCCATCTTGTAAGTGAACATCGGGTTCTTTTTCCCAATATGCATGACCTTGCATTTTCCTATGTTGAAGCTCATTTGCCACTTTTTGGCCCACTCTTCCAGCGTTGTCAGATCTTTTTGGAGGTCTTTGCAGTCCTCCATGGTTATGACCCTGCTGTATAGTTTAGTGTCATCCGCAAATTTAATAACCTCACATTTTGTTCCCGCCTCCAGGTCGTTAATAAATATATTGAACAGGAGCGGTCCCAGCACCGACCCCTGTGGAACTCCGCTTGTGGCGTGACCCTTTGCCAATCTGAGTAATGGCCCTTTACTCCAACCCTCTGTTTCCTGTCCGCCAGCCAGTTTTTGATCCATCGGTGGACCTCCCCTTGCACCCTGTGGTTCCATAGCTTCCTTAGCAGTCTTTCGTGTGGTACCTTGTCAAAGGCTTTTTGGAAGTCAAGGTAAATGATGTCTATGGATTCCCCTCTCTCCACCTGGCTGTTCACCCCCTCAAAGAAGTATAATAAGTTTGTGAGGCATGACCTGCCCTTGCAGAAGCCATGTTGGCTCGACTTTAGCTGCCCATTTTTTTCAATGTGTTCCCAAATGCTGTCTTTAATCAGCGCTTCCATCATCTTTCCCGGGACCGAGGTCAAGCTCACCAGCCTGTAGTTTCCTGGGTCTCCCCTTGAGCCTTTCTTGAAGATGGCCGTGACATTTGCTATTTTCCAGTCCTCTGGGATCTCTCCAGTTTTTAGGGATAGGTTGCATATTTGTCGAAGTGGCTCAGCTATTTCGTTCCTTAGTTCCTTGAGTACCCTTGGGTGAATGCCGTCCGGACCTGGCGATTTGTCGCACTTTAGCCTGTCTATCTGCCTGAGGACATCCATCTTGCTCACCTCTAGTTGGACCAGATTTTCATCCTGATCTCCTTTTCCGATCTCCTCGGGTTCCGGAATGTTGGTTGTGTCCTCCATTGTGAAAACTGACGTGAAGAACTCATTTAACCTGTCCGCTATCTCCTTTTCCTCTTTTACCACTCCCTTTCTGTCTCCATCATCCAAGGGTCCTACTTCCTCCCTAGCTGGTTGCTTCCCCTTGACATACCTGAAGAATGATTTGAAATTTGTTGCTTCCCCTGCCAGTCTTTCTTCATATTCTCTTTTTGCTTTCCTAACCACTCGGTGACACTCCTTTTAGTGTATTTTATGCTCCTTTTGGTTGTCTTCTGTCTGGTCCTTTTTCCACTGTTTGAATGATGCCTTCTTATTGCTTATTGCCTTTTTCACTGCATTTGTTATCCACACTGGGTTTTTTGTTCTATTTTTCTTGCACCCTTTCCTGAACTTGGGGATGCACAGGTTTTGTGCTTCGTGCACCGTGCCCTTGAGAGGGTCCAGACCTTTTCTACGGACTCTATCTTCCTTGCGATTTCGATGAGTTTCTTTCCCACCATTTTCCTTTCAATATGATGTATGGTATAAAATGATTACTAAACATGAAACTTTAATCTTCTGAATAATGTTAAACTGAGCTGATTATTGATGCTATCTTATTAATTTTAGCTCCACCCCCAAAATGGTCTTTACTTCTCTCAATCTTAGCATACATTAGCATACCAAGCTGCTTTCTACGATAAGGAATTTCGACCTTTGCTGCGTAGCACTTGCTCTTATAAACATTTTAGAACCCAATTGAAAACTTATATTTTCTCAAAGTACCTAGTTAAATAATTTATGTTTTTCTAATGTTATTTTATTATTAATCTTTTGTTAACTGCATTGAACTTACGGTTGTACAATTTATAAGTACGATGCTATGTTAACTTGTTCAATAGCGCTGAAATTTCTGTAGCTATGATTTTTGTTATTATTTTTGTAGTTAATCACATAAATCTTTCCCAGTTCTTATTTAACTACTAAGCTAGACTTCAAGATTTCTGCTGACATTTGTTTATCTGATTGTCTCATTGCAATTCAGAGGAATAATACTGATCTTTAATCTGAATTGCAGTTCTACAGCAGTCCTTGCGGTGCTAAACAACCAAAAAAAAAAATACTACTGTAGTGGGTACCTGGGATAAATTGGTTTTATGGTGCTGACCATTATACAAGTGAGTGGCATGCCAACTCAGTCTTTCAATCCCATTTAGGAGGTTAGCATTTTAAAAAAACAACATCTTTTCTTCATTCTTTAAATTGCAGAGGTGATGTTCCAATCATCGCAGCTGTAATTTTAGACTTAACAGGTGTGAACTAAATTGCAGCCTTCACACCTGCTTAAAAATTAGTACATCTAAAACCTCTTCTTTGAATGTTTCTCTTTCATACTTAGCCCGTATTTTGATTCTGCACTGTTTAAATCTTTCTGTAGAAACATTTAAAACTAAGATTATTTGTGTTCTTTATATGTTATTTTCTATAGCCTCATTATCTATTATGGTCAAAAAAATTATTTGAGATCTATAAACCGAGAAGAGAGCTTAGAGATGTAAATGGGATGAAATTAAGTTTGGAGGGCAGAGTGTCGACTATGCATGCTAGGATCGGAGCACAATGATATCTGTGGCTGACGTAGAACTATGGAATACCTTGCCTGGTATCCTGCGGTTTTGTGTGGGGGAGGATGAATTTTAAGAAAATGCTGAAAACTCAATTGTTGTGCCAATGCCTTCTTATGCTAAGATATATTTCAGCTGATAATCGCCTTTTAGAATTCTTTTAACAGCAATGTATGATTTAAAGCTTGATTGTATTTCTGAATTGATTGAATTTGTGCTCTATCCCTGTTTATAACAGGGATAATTAATGAGGTTGTATACATGTCTATGTTATAAATGTGATAATTGTAAAGAAACAAGATTTTATGTATGTGATATGGAAACCGCATAGATATGTAATTTTTTTTTTTTTTAATAAATAAATAAAATGATTCACATCTCTAAAAGCCAAGACCCTTGGAAATCCAGAGTAGACAGAGTCCCCTACATGTTATGTTTTCTAAATGTAGTAAGATCTTATACATGCTATGATGGGGAAGTGTAAATGGAAGGTAAAAATGGGAGTTTATACTATGCTGAAGAGCAGTGGCCCTAAAGACAGATGCTTATTTGTAAAATGTGACTTATCTTCTTGATGCTATTCTGCTTCCAGTGCCTCTCTGAGTGTGGGTGGTCATTCTTCCCTATCCCCTCCTGGTGTTTATCTTTCTGCCACACAGGGAGGCTCTATCTAATATGGTGTTTTCTTTCCAGGGCAGAATATCCATTTAGGTTTGACTTCATCCTTCTCAGAAACTCCATCTTTAAATGAGTAATCATGACATCAGCTTAGCAGTCCAGAAACATTGTCCTGTTGATGAGTGAAATCAAGCTAAATTTCATCCTGCATTTGGGACTATGTAGGCAAGGGTTTAGACTCTTACCTGAGGGAGGGAAGGGGAAATATTATTTAATAGCAATGTGAAAGACATATCAAAATATAACATTTGACCGCAATTATGATGCTAAAGGTGATGCAATCTAGGAGACAGTTACTTCTTCATGAGTAGTATGGGTGTTGGATAATTTTGTTCCTTACAAATAAATGAAGTAATAATTTTAAAACATATGTGTACTTTATCTGTTAAGCTAGTATTCTATAAAGGAATGTAAGTGTTTTATAGACTAGGTGCGTATATATAGGTACAATGTTAATTAGAACTATGCCTGTTTTGTTTAAAAGGGGAAGAAAAGGCTTCGAGATAGAACCCTTTTCACTACTTTTAAAGGAGTCTTTTTCAGATTTCTGTGTTGGTGTCATTGGATAGACTGAAAGGAAAAGTTTAGGCGGCCCTCTGCTACATATTGCTTTTCATTAGAGGTAAAGAAAGAGAGAGGATTATTTTTGCTCCCAATGGATTTGGATTTAATATTTATTGCACTCTTCTTTTTAAAATCCAAGCTATCAAGATAACTTGTATTTAGGTACATGAGTTATTTCCCTGTCCAAATGGTCTCACAGTCTAAGTTGTATTTGAGACAATAAAGGGTGAATTGATATGCCAAAGTTACAGGACATGCCATTGAAGGACTTAGTACAGCCTGCTTCCCAAATTACAGTTACTCTTGTGGATATAGAAAATCTGCCCCATCTCCAGATGTTTAGTTTGTTGCCTCATAGCCTGGAAATATATATATATATATATATATATTTAAATAGTGTGTATTCCTTTTATCCATACATCTATAACAGACTAGCTAAATGAAAACTATATTGCAGAAATCCTTAGAAAAAGAAAACAGAAAAATAGAGCATGAAATGGCTTGGTTTGATAGTATTCACTTGTATTTGGTTAGCAATCTTAATATTGTTAAGATCTAGTGTAGCCAATCATCTTCATAAGCACACACGATTGACTCACCCAGGTTAAATTGTACTGATTATGTAATTATAGAGAAAATACTGTCCTGGTTCAGACCAACAGCCAATAAATCCCAGTTTCTATTGCTGAAGGCATACGAGTCTTAACCGATGTGTTGTGCTCCCCTACTAATGAGTTTGTGTAGAAGGATTTGTCTATATTTTTTGGCTCCTTCTCTTGTAACACTGCTCAGTGTTCCACAGTTCATCCTTCTATACATGAGATGAAGGTGCCATTTTTTTTTTTTCTTTGTTCTGTTGTTTGGTTTTTACTTTTGAAGCATGCAATGGTGGTGGTATATATCAAAGCTGGCAGTCTTTCCAGACTTGGTGTGCTAGTGTAAAAATCATGGAGGGATTGGTACATACCCAACTGATGGAATATCTTGATCAGTTCTCTCTCTTACATGAAACTCAATTCGGTTTTAGACCTTTGTTCAGTACTGAGACAATAATTGTGTCTATCTTAGATAATCTGCTTCTCTTGTCCAGCAAGGGCCTCAATGCCCTTATCATGCAATTTGATATGAGTTCTGCCTTTGACCTAGTGGACCATGGGAAGATGCTACAATGCCTGGATGAAATTGGCATTAGGGAAGAGGTGTTGGACTAGGCCTGAGTCTTCCTCATGTCCTGTACCTATCAAGTATGTTTCAATTACGATCTCTCCGATACCTGGAGCAATCCATCTGGTGTACCGCAAGGGTCATAACAGGATGAGATAGGACTTGAAATCACTTAGTATGAACACTGTAGCCCTCAGATACCTGTGCTGCACAGTGGTCCGAAAGAACACACCGGAAAGCAGTTTCGGACCACTGTGCAGCACAGGTATCTGAGGGCTACAGTGTTCATACTAAGGGATTTCAAGTCCTTTCTCATTCTGTTATTACATTTTTCTGGGACTTGACACCATTGTTTTGTGAGTAGTGTACCGCAAGGGTCACCACTATCCCCATTGCTTTTCAATGTCTACATGTCTTCACTAGGTACGCATTTGACCCAGCTGGGGATAAAACTATTCAGTTATGTAGATGTTTTTACGATCATCATCCCATTTGCTAATTCTCTCTTGGAAGTTACTCCCAAAGCATCAGAAGCACTAAATTTGATGGAGCAATGGATGTCTGAATTCAAACTAAAACTTAATTCAGAAAAAACAAAATTTTTTGTAGTTTTGCCACATCCACTTGACACCAAAACACCACTATGCATCAATAAACTTAGTTATCCTATTCAGACTACTATGAAGGCATTGTGTGTAATACTAGATTAGTGCCTAACCATGAAAGACCAAGTAGATTCCTTAATCAGAAAGGGTTTTGTCACTCTCTGGAAACTTTGATCCATTAAAGCATATTTTGATAAGTCAGCATTTAGAATTCTGGTACAATCCCTTATACTGAGTCAACTTGATTACTTTAACATCGCCTATTTAGCAATTTCCCAAAATAATATGCGCCGATACAACTTATACAAAATGCAGCGGTCAAACAGATTTTCGAGCTGAAGAAGTTTGATCATGTGACACCTTACTACCGACAGCTGCATTGGCTACCGATGGAGGCACGCGTAAAGTTCAAGTTCACCTGTTTCTGCTTTAAAGCACTATATGGTCTAGCCCCCCAAATACATAACTAACCTTTTTTCTTCTCAGCCAACAGACATAAGAGAAGCACACATTTGAACTTCATTTCCCCCCCAGTTAGAGGATGTAAACTCAAAAGACACCATCAATACCTTATCTCACGCCAAGCAGCATTATGGGGTAAAGATCTAGCACTATTGCTTACGCCTTCCACTTATAGGGAATTTATAAAACACCTAAAAACATATCTGTTTCTAAAGTATCTAGACAGCTGACCCGTTCAATTCTTTCTCTTCAATAACAGTTCCCTTGAACTGTTAACCACTATCTTTCGCCTCTGTTAAGTTCTTTCAATTTGTACCATCTTTTAATCTTTGTAAACCGCATAGAATTTCACGGTCCTGCGGTATATTAAAAAAACTATTATTATTGAACCATTTCAGGCTTCTCTTTCAGCTATTCTAGTGTTTCTTCTGGAGGGGCTAGCAAAATGGCTAGCAGTCAGTTCTCTTACGTTTCAAGTAGCAGGTCTGTCAAGTTTCAGAAGTTGTCTGGAGGATGTTTCTCTGGCTTCTCCTGACATAGTTAGATTTTTGAAAGGAGCTACAAGGCTGAAGCCACCGGTGCAGCAGCCCTTTCCAACTTGGAACCATAACCTTGTCCTGTATTCACTGTGCAAAGCTCCTTACAAACCTTTAGAGCAGGGGGTCCCCAAAGTCTCTCCTTGAGGGCCAAATCCAGTCGGGTTTTCAGGATTTCACCAATGAATATGCATTGAAAGCAGTGCATGCATATAGATCTCATGCATATTCATTTGGGAAATCTGAAAACCCGACTGGATTCGGCCCTCAAGGAGGGACTTTGGGGATCCCTGCTTTAGAGGAAGCGACACTTATGGATCTGATTATTAAAACTATATTTCTGGTAGCTATTTCTTCAACAAGAAGAGTGTCGGAACTTCAGGCCCTGTTGTATAGGGAACCTTTTATTTATTTCACCGAAGCAGGTTTCACTGTGCATGGTGTCTTCCTTCCTTCCAAAGGTTGTTTCCGCCTTACATGTGAATCGGGAAGTTCAACTACCCGCTTTTCATTCAGTGAGCTCACAGAAAAGAGATAGGATGTTGACTTTGCTGAATGTCCATAGGGTTGTCATCCAGAACCTGGAAGTGACAAATCCCTTTCATATTTTGGATCATCTCTTTGTGTTTACTAATTCTAGCCATTAGGGAATCTGGCCTCTAAGGTTTCTGTTGCAAGGTGGATTTGGACAGCTATTTCCTCAGTGTATGTTGGGTGCAATAAGCAGCTACCATTTTCTTTGCATACATACTCCTCTAGGGGGTGGCTTCTTTGTGGGCAGAGTCTTGAGTGGTGCTGCCTGACAGGGTTTGTGAGGTAGAGGTAGCTATGTGGTTCATTCTCCATACCTTTACTAAATTTTATAGATTGGATGTGGTGGCTCGTACAGACTCCACTTTGGGGTCTTCTTTTTTTCTCAGCAGGCTCCTTTATCCCTCCCTAAACTTGAGGGACTGCTTTGGTACATCCCACTGGTCAAGATTCTTATGCCTTTTACACTAGAAGGGAAAATTAAATACTTACCTCCATAATCTTCTTTCTAGTAGAAAGGCATATGAGTCTTGACAACCCTCAAATTGTCAGGTCACCTGCTTACTGACTCAGACATAGGTGTCCTGGGCCTTTGCGTGATCTGCTGCTATGGGGTCTGCAAAATGTAGAATATCCTGGATTGCTCAGTAATTTTTGATGAATTCCCCTTCAGGGGGAGTGGGGGATGGCTAATGCCACACAGGCAAAATTATTTAAAAAAAAAAAAAAATTAATAATAAATAAAACAATGCATGAAGTATGTAAGAGTTCCTATATGCCCGACTTGGGTGTATGGTTGTTATTTCTGTGTTAGTGTCTGTTGCACTGTGGTATGGTTTTGTTATATATTCATTTTCTAATCAATTTTCTTTATAGTCAGAGTAGATTTGGGCTGGGCGGGGAATTCCCTGTACCTCTCCTCTTTCTTTGTATTATTTTCTTGAGTGTCTTGGTATGAACTGAGGAGCACAGAACAGTGTCACAGAAGGAGGAGCCAAAAAATGTAGATGATGCTTTATACACAAGCTTGCGAGTAGGGGAACACAACCCACTGGTCAAGCTCATATGCCTTTCTACTAGAAAGAGGATTATTGAGGTAAATACCTAATCCACCCATACTTCTTTCCAGTTGTGTCCAATTCAGGTCACACATGACTGGCAAGGTAGAAAAAGGAGAGCCTTTCCTTACTGATCAGACTCAGATATAAATGATAGCTTTCCCAAGCCTCTATGACTAGTAATGGTTTATGAACTTTCTTTGAAGAACTTCTCTAAATCCTTTTTTAAAACCCAGCCCTATCAACTACATTTTTATATAGGGTGACTATCTTTTGTTTGAGATCCTAAATGCCAAAAAGCTCCACAAACTGATATTTTTTTTTTTTTTGTAACATTGATGCATTTTAATTTGTATTTAAAAAAAAGCTCAGTTTAGCATCAAAAGTGAAACTTAGCCACAAAGTCACTTAAAATAATTCACTCTACAATGATATTTGTTCACTTGTTCATCTTACTTCACACTGGTATACCTTTGAGGTGTCACTGGTGGCTGCAGTAATTCATGTTTGTTGTCTACTGCAGCCATGCAGGTTTCTTTCTGTCACATCCAACCAGGGAGGACATAGAAAGTGATGTCAGCAAGGACAGAGTGTGGCAGAGAGAAGGGTGTGGTTCCACAGCAGGCAACAAATATGAATCTCTGTGACCACTGGCAACACCTCATTCCAAAAAACTGAAAAATTCTAAAATCCAAAAAGTCTCTGTCAAAGCATTTCAGATAAATGATCGTGAATCTGTATATATTTCATCAATTTCACAGTTTAAATTATATACATTCACAGTAGTTTTGAAAGGGCAACCTATTAGAGAATCATGGAGTATCCCTTTGCCTTACTATTGTTTAAAGGGGTAAACCGCCTCATCCAAACCACCTCAATCAGACATAGAAAAACATACACCCCTCGATCAAAGAAGTAAAACGGAAAAAAACTATACGATGGCCTCCTGGCCACTCAGGCAGCTAAACTAGATAACCAAATTGCCAATATACTGATAATGAGACCAGACTACAAGATGTTCAGAAAAGAAATAAAAACTATACTCTTCAAGAAATTCCTGAAACAGCCCTAACTTCAAACTTACCGTCCTTCCCCCCCTCCCTCTTCCCGCCACACAGAAACTACATAACCTACTCTTTACCTCTCTAGAAAGGACAAATGTTTTTCCATTGTAACCCTCCGTTTTTTTTTTTCTCTTTTGTAATCCGCCTTGAACCGCAAGGTAATGGCGGAATAGAAATCTCTAATGTAATGTAAACAACCATTTCCTATTTCCATGTTCCACTCTACTCATGAATTTATAGATCTCCAGTATATCTACTCTACGCCATCTGTAATTCGCTGTCTGTACAGTTTCTCTTTATTGTAAACCGCCTAGAAGTCGCAAGATTGTTGGCGGTATATAAGAATAAAGTTATTATTATTATTATTATTATTATCTTCTCTCTGAGCTGAAAAGATAAACCTTACCTTCTTTAGCTTTTCGCCATAGGGGAACTGTTCCACCCACTTTAACATCTTATTGCCCTGCTCTGAAGCTTTTCTTGTTCTGCTATATATATATATATTTTTTTTTTTTCTTTTAGATGAGGTGTCCAGAGCTGTATACAGTACTCTGTGGTTCATTGTACCATAGATTGATATAGAAGCACACCTTTGGTGATTTATAATACAGAGCTCTGGATTATATATTCAGTTTGCATTGTTTTTCTCTGTGTGCATCAGTTTAAACTTTTCCATTTAAAAGTCTATCTGCCATTCTAACGCCCAATGTCCCTTTCTTGTGAGATCATCTGATAATTCCTTGCAATCTGCTTGTGATCCAATATCTTTGAACAAGTTTGTTATCTGCAAATCTGATCACCTCATTTATCATGTCCTGTGCATATTTATAAATATGATGTAAAGCACTGCTCCCAGTACAAATCTATAGGGCACATCATTCTTCATCTTTCTCCATGGTGAAAATTACCATTTAGCAATGCTCTGGCTCCTATCTTTTAACTTGTTAGCAATCTCAATTAGTCTTCCAGGCAACACTTTACCCTGAACCATATGTCCAAAAAGATTTATTTAATAGTAGAAAATCTGTTAGGATCTACCTGTAGCATACTTGGGTCATATAAAGTCCATCTAATTTTGTTATACCCAGACTTATAGTGACAAAAGGAAAACAACAAAGAGAATCCTTTCTGTTTGGGTAACAAATTATGGGGCCCTTCCACTAAAATGTGCTAAATTTTTCAATTAATATGTTTTAACATGCAGTGGCTTCTAATTTTACATAATACTTTTAGAAGACTTTTTTGGGGGGCAGGTCATATGCTAATGTAGCCTGTAGTACTTGCACAGAGTTGACATGGGAACACTTACCACTTGCTGTTTAGAAGGTGCTAAGTAAACCTGTATTAACTCTCCTTTGGCCAGTTAGTATGTGGTAAGTATAATGTGCTAGCTGGCTACTGGTTCTGCACCCTCGGAACAATTTAAAACAAATTCAGCAAAACATGCTTCAAAGAGTAGAAACAGGAAATCTACTGAAAAATGCCATCATGCATTTATGCAGTAGCTCCTTATCACTCATTGAATTTGCCTTAACCCCCACGTTTTACAAAACCGTGAAAGTAGTTTTTAGCGCAGGCCGGTACACCGACGGCCTCTTTTACAAAGCTGCACTAGTGGCTGCCCTGTGCTAACAGCCCCGAAGCCCATAGAGATTTAAAGGGCTTTGGGGCTGTTGCTGCGCGGCAGCTGTTAACATGGCTTTGTAAAAGAGGCAGTGAATGCTCTGCGTTGCTCCCAACACTCATAAGTTCCTATAAGCTTCGGAAGAAGCACAGGACATTCAGTGTGCCGACTTTCAGGATTTTGTAAAAAGGGGGGGGGGGGGATTAGTGCTTAACATTAGTAAAAGGGTTCCTTCTATAACAACAGAATCTGGATAGGCCCGCTCTCTCTATACCTTTTAACCCATACCCCACCACTATTTCCCAGAAAAACACAACACTAATTATGGTGAAAAATAGCCGCAGCCCTGTTTATTGGTAATAATAGACTGATAACATATAAACAGCATATTACATTATAACACAAAATTCCCAAGCTACTGTAAACCAAGTTATGGCCCACTACCCCGCTGTTGAAGCAAGGATCTAAGGGTGGCATGTCCCCCACATGCCTCATTATCCTGGGTCACCTGACCCACCAGACACGGCTCCCAGCTGGCCCACCGCTCATCTCCTGATGAGCCCAGCCAGGAGCTCGGGATACCGCCAAAGCCTCCCTACTCTACTCTCCCTACCATGAATCAAAGGGGGAGGGCGGGCGGAAAAGCAGCTTCGGAGGACCAGGTACGCCCTAAGTCCTCCCAAGCTCGGCTTATAAACTCTCCCCCCTCCCGCCGACCAATCACCTGCCTCCTGCTTCCCCCAACATCCCCGCATCTCTGATGGGCTACCACGCGAGCCTCCCAGCTCTGCGTTAGGTTCGCCCGTCGAGACGGGCTCTCGGGCTGCCTATTATACAAGGATTTCAGAAAGGTCCAATTTTATGATTTTTTTCTGTTGTATGTCTTGTTAGAAAATGACAATTATAAGAGTTTTGTTCCCAAAAAATGGTCAAGTCTATTAAATATTCTTTTTACTTTGCTTCTCCCATTTTTCACTGCTAACCACTTATAGCTTGAAATTACACTTGTAAGATGTGCTTAATTTCAGAGTAAGCAAAATTATTTACTTGAAAAAAAAGTATTTTCTGCACAACAGTTCACTTATCATATAGACCCATCTCCTCTTCATACTTTTCTTCCCAAATATGCTGTATAGAACTGTGAGGAGCTATGGTTTTCCTAGAAACTACCAGGCATAAAGAGTGAAATGTTGTTGTTTTTCTCTACAGAAAACTATGAACGATTTATGTCTTTTCTTCTTCAAACTTAGGCCCCCCTTTTATGAAGCCCCTTTTATGAACATCAGAGCTTTTACTGCTGCAGCTGGTGATAAAAAAGCCTAATGCAGCTTCATAAAAAAGGGGGGGAGGGGAGATTAGTCTTGTTGCATACTAGTGAACTGTAGTCTTCAGAGAGCACCTGTCATAGGCGAGCAAGTTTGCTTTCTTGACCAAGCATGTTTGATAGATTGTTACTGCCATGCATTATCACTGCTCATTATTTATGACCAAATAAACAAAATTTCTATACTTACCCTATGATTGTTTTTTTTTTTTTTTCTTTAGAATCTCCTGGTAAAGATTTTGGTCCCACCCTAGGATTGAAAATGTCCAGCTCACTGGAGAGTCTACAAACTGCTGTCGCTGAAGTAAAAAAAAATGATCTTCCTTTTCACAGACCCAGGCCTCATATGGTCCGTGGCCGAGGCTGTAATGAAAGCTTTAGAGCAGCCATTGATAAATCTTATGATGGACCTGAAGAAGCTGAAGATGGTATGCATATGTTCAGTTTAAAGAAGCTTTCCCCCCCCCCGCTTTGGATAACTTGATGACCACCTTTAAGCACATCCTAAATGGCAAGCCTATTGGAGATATTGCAGGTTCTTTTTTTGAATGGATCAAGATTTTGTGGATGCTAAATGGAAATTCTAAATTTATTTGTCATTTTTACTTCAGTACTTTTAAAGGAAAAGGCTACTTGTAGAAGATAATCCAAAAAAACAACTATGAGTATAGCCAAAGTAAAGTGTTTGCATGATTGTTGTATTTGAAAATTTAAAATCAGTAAGGGGGCAATTCTGTAACTCAGCACCTCCATTTAGGTCCCTTGAGGATACGTGGTGGAAGAATGTTCCCTGACAGCACCTGAAGGCCCAGATTATGTTACAGAACTCCAGTATAACCCAGTATTGGTATTCTGTAAGTTATGTGTGTAAGTTCAAGCTCCGTCCATGTATACACCCCTTGCATTTGCATGCTATATATCTTAGAATAGCTCAAGTGCACTGCTGACGCTTCCATGGGTAAGGGGCTACATAAGTGTGGGTGCCTAGATTATAGAATTTCCTTTCCACATGGAGTTTCTAGTTTCAAATAACCCACGTAAATACCAGTCAATTGCAGACTAGTTAACTAGTGTCTGCTTTTTCACTTATTTGCTACTCTGAAAGAGGGAATATCTGATCACAGTGAAGGGGAAAGGACTGATTAATAAGAACCAATTCAGGAACTATGGATTCTGCTAATCCAGTCTTTACAAAAAAAAAAAAAATATATATATATATATATATATATATCTTTTTTTTTTTTTTTTTTAATTCAATTATACATATGTTACAAATACAGAATCCAGGCCAAAACCCCGATTCTGTAACCGGCGTCTGCAACATGGACATCGGTTACAGAATCGGGTTTACTTTTGGCGGGTTTTGTTCCGATTCTGTATAGGACGCCCAGGACGGGCGTCTTATACAGAATCCGGGCCTTTGTGTCTAAATGCTTTGAAAATGTGCCCTTTAATGTATCAATCATAAAAGAGGATAAATGGGAAAAAAAATATTGCTATATTAAAAGTGAGCTATATTAAAAGTGAGCAAAAACATAAGTGGCAAGCCATAGACAGAAGTAAATAAATTAAAAAATGTTAACCATAATTAATAAAACTGTGAGAAAGATGTGAGCAAACCTACAAATTCTATAAAGTGTGCCTAAAGTTAGGCTCATACATCTGACAAAAAATATAATATTCCTAAAAGTTAGGACATCTAACAAAGCCTAATGTTGCTTAGGCATTGCTAAGCATAATTCTATACAATGAACCTAAATTTATACTGTAGAATCATGCTTAGTGCTGTACTAGTTGGCACCAATTTTTAGGCAACCTATAGAGAATTGGTGCCAAAGTGAATAATAAGAAACAAAGGAGAAAACCCGAAAAGAGATTATTTTAATTCAGCTATACAAAAGAAAGTGCATAACTATATTTGTAACAACCACTAAATACTCTATAAATGATGTAACTGCACCCTTAAGAGAAACCATACATACATGGAAACATGATGGCAGACAAAAGTCAAATGGCCCATCCAGTCTGCCCATCCATAGCATCACTATCTCCTCTCCCTAAAAGATCTCGCATTCTTGTCCCATGCTTTCTTGAATTCAAACACACTATTTTCTCCACCACTTCTATTTGAGACTATTCCATGCATCTGCCACCTTTTCTGTAAAAAAAAATATATATATATTTCCTTAGATTATTCCTGAGCCAGTTGCCACTTAACTTCATCCTATGCCCTCACGTTCCGGATCTCTTCATGGAGGAAGTTAGGGGGTGGGTCATTAGAGTGGGTAGACTTGATGGGCCGTGGCCCTTTCCTGCCATCATTTTCTATGTTTCTATGTTTCCTTTCAAGTGAAAAAGATTTGTCTCATGCACATGTGTGCCACGTAAGTATTTAAACATCTCTATTATATCTCACCTATCCCACATTTCCTCCAAAGTATATATATTGAGATATTGAATTCTGTTCCCATATGCCTTATGATGAAGATCACCGACCAATCCTCTGGACCAACTTCATCCGGTTTATATTGTATTGTGATGGGCTGGGGTTTTCTCTAGCGCAAATATGAATGGTTTCCACTTGGATAAATAAAGTGTCTAAATATTACTAATAAACTATACTCCTATAAGAGAGGAAAAAGAATCTCAGAAACCTGCTTGGAACTTAATTGTACAAGGAATAAATCTGAGACTTATAGGTTCCAGATTTCAATCATGGAATTTTTTGTAACAAAAAACTCTCGTGTGCACCAAAAATTAAGTGAATACTATTTTATAACAGTGTCACATATCATTGTCATAAAAATTACATTTGTGTTTATGTGATTGATTTTCAATCCCCAATTGACACAATCTTTCAAGTAACAATCAAAGCGCAATATTTCATATGACAATATAATTTTCAAAGGTGTTAATTTAAGCTGATGTTTCAAGCCTAAAACTCAATATCCCAATCACTATAATGCAGCAGGGGAGTCATATGAACTTCACACCATTAATATCATTATTCACCTGTTGCTGTCAGCTTTGAGATCGGGTTAAGAGCTCTGATTAAGTTCCTGCTACTCTTTTTATTCATATGTTTTAAATAATTGCTGATGCAGCCATTTTAGGCATTGAATAATGGCAGCCAGCTTTTGACCCCTGAAGAAGTCATTATTGGTGAAGTGGGTCCTGTAGGGACTGGCTGGATTAAGATGTGCATATACCCAATCACTTATTGTTCTAAAGTTTTTCAGCGAATAATGATATTAATGGTGTGAAGTTCATATGACTTTCAGGAAGTTTTATCACATGACTCCTTGAGCTATCTATTCCACTACTGACCAGTCTTTAACCCTGGGCAGGGGAATGGGGAATCTTACCACCCTTTATAATATTGATGGTCTATATCCCTCCCTGTGTTCCCATTATCAGGTGATTTAGAATGTCAAGCTCTACATTAACCTTAAGGGTTCCTTTCTCTCTGCACTGTAACCTGTCTTAGCCCATCCCCTCCCCCTTCCAACATGCTTCCCCAACACTAAAAGGATCCTGGCTTTACTGTTTCTGACATGGACTGGGGGGACCTGCAAAGGAAGTAGCGGTATTAGACCCACTGGGGAACAGCGATCACAACATGATCCAGTGCAGACTAGAACTGGGATCATCCAGGGTGAAAAGAACCACAACAACAGCGCTCAACTTCAGAAAAGGGAATTATGATGCAATGAGGAAAATGGTGGGGAAGAAACTCAACGGCAGCACAAGGAAGATAGAGTCCGTAGAAAGTGCCTGGACCCTGCTCAAGCGTACGGTGCACGAAGCACAGAACCTGTACGTCCCCAGGTTCAGAAAAGAGTGCAAGAAAAATCGAATAAAGAACCCAGCATGGATAACGGCAGCTGTAAAAAAGGCGATCAGTAACAAGAAATCATCGTTCAAAAAATGGAAACAGGACCAAACGCAGGCCAACCAAAAGGAACACAAGGAAAGCCAGAAGGAGTGCCACCGAGTGGTTAGGAGAGCAAAGAGGGAATATGAAGAGAGACTAGCGGGAGAGGCAAAAAATTTCAAATCATTCTTCAGGTACGTAAAGGGAAAGCAACCAGCGAGGGAGGAAGTGGGGCCCTTAGATGATGGGGATAGAAAGGGAGTAGTGAGGGAGGAAAAAGAAATAGCTGACAAGTTAAATGACTTCTTTACGTCGGTCTTCACGAGGGAGGACACATCCAACATTCCGGAACCAGAGGAAATAGAAAATGGAGATCAAGATAGCAAGCTGGTCCAATTAGAGGTGAGCCAGGAGGATGTCCTCAGGCAGATAGACAAGCTAAAGAGCGACAAGTCGCCAGGTCCGGACGGCATTCACCCAAGGGTGCTCAAGGAATTAAGGAATGAAATAGCAGAGACACTTCAGCAAATATGCAACCTATCCCTAAAAACTGGAGAGATCCCGGAGGACTGGAAAATAGCTAATGTCACGCCCATCTTCAAGAAGGGTTCGAGGGGCGACCCGGGAAACTATAGGCCGGTAAGCCTCACATCGGTCCCGGGAAAGATGATGGAGGTACTGATTAAGGACAGCATCTGTGACCATATCGAAAAAAATGGACAGCTAAGGTCGAGCCAGCATGGGTTCTGCAAGGGTAGGTCGTGCCTCACAAACTTGTTGTATTTCTTTGAGGGGGTAAATAACCAGGTGGACAAAGGAGAACCCATAGACATAATTTACCTAGACTTCCAGAAAGCCTTCGATAAGGTACCACATGAGCGGTTGCTCAGGAAGCTATGGAATCATGGGGTGCACGGGGAGGTCCACCGATGGATCAAAAACTGGCTGGCAGACAGGAAGCAGAGGGTTGGTGTAAAGGGCCATTACTCGGACTGGCAAGGGGTCACGAGCGGGGTTCCTCAAGGATCGGTGCTGGGACCGCTCCTGTTTAACATATTCATTGACGACCTGGAGGCGGGAACAAAATGCGAGGTCATCAAATTCGCAGATGACACCAAACTATTCAGCAAGGTTGAAACCACGGTTGACTGCGAGAATCTCCAAAGAGATCTTACGACATTGGAAGAATGGGCGAAAAAATGGCAAATGAGCTTCAATGTAGGGAAATGCAAGGTCATGCATATAGGGAGAAGGAACCCGATGTTCACTTACAAAATGGGGGGATCAATGCTAGGGGTCAGTAATCTGGAAAGAGACTTGGGAGTGATGGTAGACACGACATTGAAGGCGTCGGCACAATGCGCCACAGCCTCGAGGAAAGCAAACCAAATGTTAGGTATCATTAAGAAGGGTATCACGACCAGAACGAAGGAAGTCATCCTGCCACTGTACCGGGCTATGGTGCACCCGCATCTGGAATACTGTGTACAGTACTGGTCACCGTACCTCAAAAAGGACATGGCAATGCTTGAGGGAGTCCAGAGAAGAGCAACTAAACTGATTAAGGGTATGGAAAACCTTACATACACTGACAGACTGAAGAAGCTGGGGCTGTTCTCCCTGGAAAAGCGGAGACTCAGAGGAGATATGATAGAGACCTTCAAGATCCTGAGGGGCATCGAAAAGGTTGACAAAGACAGATTTTTCAATTTGAAAGAAACCACAAGAACAAGGGGTCACTCGATGAAATTGAAGGGGGACAGGTTTAAAACAAACGCAAGGAAGTTCTTTTTCACACAGAGGGTGGTGGACACATGGAACACCCTTCCGGAGGCCGTGATAAGAAATAGCACAGTACAGGGTTTCAAAGATGACCTGGATAGGTTCCTGGAAGACAAAGGGATTGAGGGGTACAGATAAGAGCAGTGGAAGGTTTGGAGATAAGTGTAGAGGTAGGCATAAAATTAGTCAGGGACCGCTGACCAGGCAATATGCCTGATGGGCCGCCGCGTGAGCGGACCGCTGGGCTGGATGGACCTCTGGTCTGCCCCTGCGGAGGCGACTACTTATGTACTTATGTACTTATGTACATTCGTTCAGCAAACATTCATTCCTAAGAACATTAATACTTTCTTACAGACTTTTAGACCACCTTCTATTATTCAATAAATTGCCTTCCTCACAGGGTTTCATTCATACATGTATTCTTCAATCACACTTATTGTGTCTGGGTCCCAAACCATCTCCTGATCACTCTCCATGTCGGCAAAAACCTATCCTATATCCATAAACACTTCTCCACTGCTGAACTAGAGGCTATGTGTATTCCCTGGACAGCTTCAAAATAACTCTGCCCTGGCTGCCTCTTTTCCCCAGCTAGCTTCTGCTTTGGAGCTGGGTTTCTCACAGCTTTGTTGCAACAAAGGCACTAGAACTGAGTTTCCTGCAGAGTGTTCTCTGCCTTTGCTGTAGCTTTCTCCTCCCAGTGTTCCTGATTGCCTCCCTGTGTGGACAGCTCTTTCGCAAACATCTGAAAACCTGGCTGTTTTCAAAAATGTAATACTTACTCCATCTTTGGCATCCTAAGCCCTCCAAATATTCTTCTCACTATATCCTTTAACCTTCATTGGAGTTCCTTTCTCTCCCAATTCTTGTAAACTGTGCTGAGCTCTACGATTGTGGAGAAGATGCGGTATACAAATCTAAGGTTTAGTTTAGTTTAGACAGCTGGGCTTAATTTATTCCACGGTGTCTTTTGTTTTACCTTAGCACCCGGGAAAACCTTGATCTTTCAGCCCCCCCCCCCCCCTTTAACCCTTGCTTTTTTAGATTGTTGGCTAAGTGGTTTAGCCTGAGTGTTTGTATTGACTTTATGAAAGGAATGATAGGGGAGTGTAAAAGAAAGCCTCCTCTTCTCTGGAATAGCCACTCTGCTCTGCCCTCCCTGTCTTTCTTTAGGACTAGGCACAGCTTTGGTGGGCAGGCTTCTTTCTCTAGGTACGGGGATATTTTCATTACTGAATGGGTTTAGACCAGGGCTTAAACCAGTGACAGGCTTTTCCCTGTCACAGTATCTTTTTGAAGGTATGATCTCCAGAATTGTACAAAGAACAGCAAATAGAGGCAATGGAGATGTCACAACCAGCGAGGGAAAATGATAACTTTATTGATTTGAAGTCTTTAAAATGAAGTCCCAACTAGAACCCAGTTTTGTCGTCGCCGAAACTGGGTCCTAATTGGAACTTCATTTTAAAGACTTCAAATCAATAAAGCTATAATTTTCCCTCGCTGGTTGTGATGTCTCTATTGCCTCTATTTGCTGTTCTTCATAGTATCTCGAGGCTTGGTTCTTTCTTTTTTGTCTCCAGAATTGTATACAATATCCTAAATGGGGTCTCATCAGAGTCTTATACAGGGGCATCAGTACCTCCTTTTCCCTACTAGCCATACATCTCCCTGTGCACCCTAGCATTCTTCTAATTTTCACTGTCACCTTTTCAACCTGTTTGGCCAACTTTAGATCATTACATGCTATCACACCCAAATTACACTCCTCTTTCATACACAAAAGTTCTTCACCCCAAAATTATGCTGTTCCCTTGGTTTTTTTGCAGCCCAAATACATGACCTTGCATTTCTTAGCATTACATTTTAGCTGCCAAATTTTAGACCATTCGTCAAGCTTCGCTAGGTCCTTGCTCATATTATTCACAACATCAGGTGGGTCTACTCTATTGCCTTCCCATCCTGGGCATCATGTTATAGGGATTCCTTCTTGTGTGCAAGCTCAAGAGCCTCTCATGAATGTGCAGAGCAAACCTGACTTAATTTCTAATGAAAAAAGACTAAATGTAAACTCTTAGACATAGAACAAGGATTTCTCAAATCTCTGTTTTCGAGTCTGTCCAGGTATTTTCTTCCTTTCCATACATATGTGACCTTTCACAGCTATTCTCAACGTTAACCAGATCTCCTTTAAGCACAAAAAATTTAAATACACTAATAGTGATAGGACATTTTGTATCTCTTAGTATCTCCCAGTTCAACTGCTCTTTTTTCTAGCCCCCCCCCCCTTCTGCTTTCTGCAGACTTTAAAATATAGTGGCCCACCAGCAAATAATTAAAAACACTTTTGAAAGCTTTTAGTTTAGTAAAAGCAAAGCCCACCCAGTTCCCAGCCCACACACTGTGCCACATTAGATTTGTTTCAGAGCTTTAGAAAAAGTATCAAATGGCAGTCTAATTTTCAAATAAGTGAATATGGGTTTAGAGGTCTCTTCATTTCAGTCAGCTCACTTTCTTTTCATAAATGGTATTAGTGAGTCATAACAACTGACATAGTGACAAATGTATCCTATAGGGTCTTCTGCATACACCACTTGTATTTAATTTTTTTTCCCCAGTGGAAGAAGGAACAGTATAATAACAGTGCTATGCTACTTTGCATATACAGCAAAATCTTATTATAAATACAGTGCAAGAGACATGGGCTGATCACATGATAATTTGGAAATTAGCATAGAAATCCAAAAGTTAGCAACCAGAGCAGGATGTAGGTGAATACACATTATAGGTAATCTTTTTTTATTTTATAAAGTCTTTGTCAGTACAGTTTTGTTTTGTCTTTATTATATGTACTGAGCATCCAGTCACAAATCTCTTTCTCACTGTTCTTATGAAGCTCCCACAATCCTCCCATCTATTTGAGGTTGTTTTATGTTTAAGCCAAGCATCAAAAAATGTGAAGACATCTCTAACAATACATGATTATTTTAATGTTGGCCTGAACAATTTGTAGGATGGCATTGTTCAGTTTGACACCTGGCAGTAGCTATGGCAAGAGATGAAATTGGAGACAGAGATCCCTAACATAGGCTATTCAACTGAAACTTAGCCAGGTTAGGTCATCTCTCAATAAACCCTTGCTGCATGATCTCTGGTGACTCCTACTTTCTTTGTCCACCTTCAGTCTTATGATTGTTTTATGCTTTGCAGAGGTTTTCCTCCTCCTGTTGTGAATACATTTTATTGCTAACTATAGAATATTATGCATATACAGTAAATGTTAAGGGAATAATTTTATAAATAAATTCAAAAAGGCACCTGTTTCAAAAAGTCAACATAGGCGCCCATGTGCCTTTATAATGTAGGATACTAGAATTTCCCCAATAATACCCTAATTCAGATACATAAATTTGCACTACTTTGAATACAGCATAAATTGGTGCCCATACCTTCCATGTACTCTTGTGTTTTATAAATTATACTTTTACATTTCAGCTCTGTCTTTACTGTACCCAAACTATGCACTTGGGAACACCTATGTGCAGATTAGAGAATGACACGGGGAGCGATCCCCGCAGCGAACCGCTGCGTGGCTGCGGTTTGGCTGCGGGTTATGGTGACCTCATTAGCAAATCGCCGCAGACGCGGGGACAAATCCTTTCACCGACCGCAAAAACGGTGAATAGATTTGTCCCCGCAGGCCAATGTTCCCCCCTCTAGGAACCGCAATTTACCTGTGTTTTCACCGTGCTCCTCATTTGTCAGATCAACCCTTCCTGCCAATAGAACCCGCCCCCCCCCCCCGACGATCGCCCTCACTGGTAGGAGGGTGCCCAACCCCTCCTGCCGGCACCCCCAACGGCCCCCTATATCGCCAATAGGAGGGTGCCCAACCCCTCCTGCCGGTCCCTCCCCCAACAAACCCCGCCATCCCGAAACACCACCCTTAGTCTTACTTTCCAAGTTGGACCGGACAGCTCCTCACTCGTCTGGCCAGCAGGCCTGCCTCCGTCCAAATGAGGCGGGCCCGCCCCTCCCCTCCCCTGCCTAACCCACAGGATCCTAGGGCCTGATTGGCCCAAGCACCTAAGGCCCCTCCTATAGCGGGAGTGGCTTTAGGTGCCTAGACCAATCAGGCCCTAGGATCCTGTGGGTTGGGCAGGGTAGGGGCGGGCCCGCCTCATTTGGACGGAGGCAAGCCTGCTGGCCATACGTGTGAGGAGCCGTCCGGTCCAACTTGGAAAGTAAGACTAAGGGGGTTCCTGGGTGGGAGGGTTCGTTGGGGGGGGGGTCCAGCAGGAGGGGTTGGGTACCCTCCTGCCGGCGATCTTAGGGGAGGCCATTGGGAGGACCGGCAGGAGGGGTTGGGTACCCTTCTGCTGCGATTGTCGGGAGGGCCGTTGGGGGGAGTCTACAGGAGGGGTTGGGTGCCCTCCTGCCGTGATCGCTGGGGGGAGGGGAGACTTGCAGCCGTAGCCGCGGTCACTATGCTAATCACGGCAGGGAGATCTTTGCCGCGATTAGGTACAGCGGCCGCGTCTACTTACCATATAGGCTAACATTGTAAGCATTTAAAGTACATGTCGTGTTTGTTTTTGCATTGCTAGCCCCAGGGGTGGTGGAAGATTAGTGATTGAAAAACTGTATGAAAAATAACTATTTTAAATTTAGTGATCAAAATGTGTCAGTTTTGAGAATTTATATTAATTAATTTTTTCTCTGCGTGTTTTGTTTTTGTATAGTTATTAACTAATATTTAACTAAGTTTTAAAGTTTTAAAGAATGTTTCCTTTATACGTAAATAAAGAAAAGTGAATGGGATTGCAGTGGCGGTGACGGGGCGGTGAATGGGGTGGCAGTGGCGGTGACGGGGCGGTGAAGAGGATGGTGAGACGGTGACGGGGATGGTGAGACGGGGACGGGGCGGTGACGGGGATGGTGAGACGGGGACGGGGCGGTGACGGGGACCAATTTTTTCACCGTGTCATTCTCTAGTGCAGATCACTTAAAAGCAGGTGCACCCTTTCTATATGCATGCATTTTACACACTTGATTTGAGAAACGTATGCATGTAAATATTTTAAAAAGCTATAAAAGCTGTAGTAAAGTGAGCTTAAGGATTTGGCTTGCTATTAGACCATTTCAAATTGAATAAAGGTTTGTCTTGCCATTGTACCATTTGAATAGTTGCCTTGAACCAGTGTCTAGCTTGGAGGGGCCTTTTCTTGGAGTACTTTCATTTCCTGGGACAAAGCCTTAGTGGGAACACATGTGTTTGTAGCACAGCAACTCTCTAAGAGCTAAGTATTTCTGAATTTGCTTAAGCATTAAGGGCTCCTTTTACGAAGCTGCGTTAGCGGTTTAACGCGCATAATAGTGTGGGCTAAACTGCCGGCCGCACTAGACGCTAACGCCAGCATTGAGCTGGCATTAGTTCTAGCCACATAGCTCGGGTTTAGCAAAAAAGCTGCATGCGCTAAAAACCGCTAATGCAGCTTTCAACCTTCTACACTACTTTCAGTTAGTAAAAACATAATAAACCTCTTTTCCTTCACTTTTTGGGAAGTTTTGTTCTCATCTGCTTGGTTCTTTAATGTTTTAAGGACCCTCTGCAAGTGCAGGAAAATTGTGTTAACTGATTGTTATTTCAGCCTGACCATTTATTTAGCGAGCTCAACTTTAAAGCCAGACTTTACAGCAGGAGTACACAACTCTGCTCCTCGAGGTCCAAATCCAGTCAGGTTTTCAAGATTTCCCCAGTGAATTTGCATGAGATCTATTTGCCTGAACATCTTCCATTGTATGCAGATTGATCTCATGTATATTCATTGGGGAAATCCTGAAAACCTGGCCTGGTGAGGGCCGAAGTTGGGCACCCCTGCCTTACATCAAGCTTCAGATTAAAGTCTGTGTACTGCTCTAGTAAAAGGGAGCTTTGGTTTTTAAATCTTATGTTTTTCTAATCTGCTAAAGTGAGATTTGCAAATTATGCTCAGTGGAAAGGGGGTGCTTTGTGTTTAGAAAATCCTGTATGTTTTGTTCTGGGTTTAGAAAATCCTCAATCTGTTCTGCTTAGCTCTATATTTGGCTTGCCATTGGACCATTTTAAAAGTTGCCTTGAACCAGTGTCTAGCTAGGAGGGGCCATCTCCTGGGACACTTTCATTTCTTGGGACAACGACTTGATGGGAGCATGTGCTTGTAGCACAACAGCTCTCTAAGAGCTAAGTAATCCTGAATTGTATATCTCTGATTTACTTACGCATATAATCTTATACTTTCCCTTTCTCTTCAATCTACTACACTAATTTCAGATATTAAAAACATTTTTTTAAAACCTCTTTTCATTAATTTTTTAGGAAGTTTGTTTTTTTTTTTATAAAAAATTTATTATTTTATAAACATTTGATTGAATACAGAAAAATATTACAGAGATAACATCATTTTATACAATTAGTATATAGAACCAAAACTTTACCCACCCACCCTTCTATCAGTTATTAATAATACTAGACAACTTTATTTATTACTTTGATATGAATAATTAATATCAATTTCTCAATTACCTCTCCCTCCCCCACCCACCCCCCACCATGGATGTGTAAGGAAAAACTTAGAGAAAAATACAGAAACCATTAATGTGAAGCAGCAAATAAAGCCAATGGACTCCATACTTTGTTAAATGAAACACTGGACCCCAAACATTCTGCATTCATTCTCTCATATTTGTATGTATTACATACATTTGTCCACCAAAATGTGTAGTTTAATCTATCATGGCTTTTCTAATTTTTTGTGATCAATTGAACAGCTATTCCAGTCAAAACCAGGAAAAGACAGCTTTTATATTTATCAAGGGGAGGTTTAACATGTAACATAGTACCACAAATTATGGCTTCATATGTTAAGGGAATATCCGATTCTAAAACAATATTTATTTATCCTCAAATTGACTTCCAGAAACTAAATATCAGTGGACAAGAAAATAACAGATGATCTAAAGTCCTTATATCAGCATGACAGTGCCAGCATCTATTAGATTTGGAACCATCCATTTTTTGCAAACAAATTGGGGTGAAAAAACTCCTATGTAATGTAATATAATTTATTTCTTATATACCGCTAATCCGTTAGATTCTAAGCGGTTTACAGAAAATATACATTAAAATTATAAATAAGAAAGGTACTTAGAAATTCCCTTACTGTCCCGAAGGTTCACAATCTAACTAAAGTACCTGGAGAGTAATAAAGAAGTGAAAAATAGAGATAGAGGAAAAAATAAGAAAGTAAACATTCTAACAAGACTGCATTGATCTAAGTACTTTGGAAGGTAGAAGAGAGGAGAGAAAGGAATAGATGCAGAAGGAGGAACCGTTGAACAATAGAATTCTGGAGAAATTTAAATGATAGAAATAGAACAAAACAAAACAAGTGGCAAAACAATAAATAAGATTAAAAATAATTCATAAACTGGAAAAAAAAGAAAAATAAAACATTGTCTTCAGTAATAAAAATAACCATGTTTGCCTCATAGATGCTGACGCTGTACATTTCAACCAAGTCCAAATTTGTAGCCAACGAGATACAGAAATATACTGTTTAATCTCGATGCTCCAAATATCTCTGAGACTATTTTTAGGTTTTTTATTTAAAAATTCAGAAATGAATTTATACCACTGGGCAGCCTGATGTCCTACTAAATCTGTCTGGTAGCAAAAGATCTGCAGGCTATAATAATTTTTAAAATGTTTCCATTCAGGGAACCCACTCCGAATGGCCTGCTTCAACTGCAACCACCTATACTGTTGAGATTTTAAAATGCCAAATGATTGTTGCAGCTGTGAAAATTCCAGCAGATTCTCATTAGATATAACATCATCCAATGTCCAAATATCTGCCTGCATCTAATTCTTCCAGGCAATCCCAGCACCGCTAACTTGAATCTTGGAGTTTAACCATAAGGACTGTAAAGTAGATTTCAATATAGGAACATCTGTTAGTTTATCAATACATTTAATTGTTTTCCATGTATCCAATAAAATTCTGTTGTTCCTAGCATAGCTAGGTAATCTGATACGTAATACATGAGAAAGTCGTGTTGGGGACATAATTTTCCATTCCAGGTGTAGCCAGTCTGGCAGATGCTCCATGAGCTCGGGGAGGATCCAATACATTCTCTGGCACATAATATAGGCCTGATGGTACCTATAAAAATTTGGAAAATTTACCCCACCCTCCGCAATCGGCTTTTGTAAAGTTACCATAGCAATTCTGTCATTTTTACCCAGCCAAATCAATTTAGTAATAATACTATTAGATTTTTTATAAAAAGACCTCTGAAAGTAAACCGGTATCATACCCATTTGGTAACAAACTACAGGCAGAATCATAATTTTTACAGTCTGAACTCTCCCCCACCAAGATAAATGCAGTGGGTTCCAATGCTCACACATCTCTGAGACCTTTAGCAATATGGATTTTTCATTTACCTGCATCGTTTCTTCCAATGTTTTCTGGATCTAAATACCTAAATATTTAATACCTCCTTCCTTCCACAAGAAAGAGAATTTATCAAATAATCCTTTGGAACCGTGAACGTTTAAAGGAAGGACCTCTGATTTACTCCAATTCATCTTATATCCTGAACATTTCTCAAATCTTTCAATTAGCTCAAGTAAATGTGGAATGGTTGTTTCCGGATTCCTCAAATGAAGCAAAATATCATCTGCATAAACACAGACTTTATATTCCCGATCTGCATAAGGAATACCCCGAATCTCCTCTCCCTGTTGAATAGCCAATTACAAGAGTTCCAAAACAATATCAAACAGCAGAGGAGATAATGGACATCCTTGCCTAACTCCCCTCCCCAAACAAAAACACTCAGAATAAGTATTATTAATATACAATCTGGCAGAGGGGGAGCTATACAAGGTTTGAATCATTTGAATAAATCCAGAATCAATACCAAACCAATCCATCGTTTGAAACATGAAGGTCCATTCTACACGATCAAAGGCCTTCTCTGCATCCAAAGATACAGAGAAGGCCGGATCATCCATAACTTTTGATAGATTTAACATATGTAACGCCAATCTAGTGTTATTAGAAGAATGTCTTTCACCAACGAACTCCGTTTGGTGCATTCCGATGATATAAGGGAGAGTCTTAGCTAAGCGTAAAGCCAATAACTTAGCCAGAAGTTTACCATCTACATTAATCAAAGAACTAGGCCTGTAATTTAAAACCAACATAGGATCTTTATTTGGCTTCGGCAAAACAACAGTTAAGGATTCTGCCATAGTACCTAATATGCAACCTTTAATTAGTTGAACCTGATATAGATTTAAAAAATAAGGTAATAGGGTAATTTGAAATGACTTATAAAATTCCACCGTGAAACCATCACCACCTGGAGTGGATCCAACTCTAAGGAACTTCAATTCTGTTTGCAATTCCTTTATCGATATGGGCACTTTGAGACTACCTTTTATATACTCCGGAATTTTAGGACCCTTAATTAATTTTAAAAATTATATACCATCCTTTTCTTTATTTGAATAAAGTTCAGAAGAATACAAAGTTTTGTTAAAATTTAAAAATTGTTTTAGAATATTTCCAATTTGTAAATGAGTGTCACCTTTTTTGTCTTTAATCGCAACAATTTTTACTTTCATTTTTTTCACTTTGAAGTAATTAGCCAGTAATCTTCCCACTTTATTTGAGTTTCCATAATACAGAACTTGTTGAGAAAACAAATCTTTCCTTGCCAACTGTGAGGAAATCTCATTATATTTATATTTAACTTTTAATAGGGCTTGTAAAGTATCATATTTCCACTTTACTGCTAATTTTGCCTCCAATTCCTTAATCTCGTTTTCCAAATTAGCAAATTCCATATTAAGTTTTTTCTAACATGTGCCGCAAATGAAATAATCTGCCCCCTTATGGTTGCTTTAAACACATCCCATAATATTTCTTCTGGAATTTATTTTCATATATAGATTTGAAAATATTCCTCCATCTTTTGTTAAATTTCTTCAAGAAATTTTGAATCTGCAAGCAATGTATTATTGAATCTCCAAACATGTCTTCCCACATCATCTTCATCCACCCTCAATTCAATCCAGACACCACCATGATCTAATGAGATGATTGGATCTATGTTAGCTTTTATCACATTTTGTACTAATAAATCAGAAACAAAAATTTAATCTATTCTTGAAAATGAATTATGAACATGGGAACAAAACAAAAATTCCTGAGCATTAAAATGAAGAATCCTTCATATATCTTTTAAACCACAAGATTGTACCATATTATCTAAACCCATTGACTTAATTACCCTGTTAGGATTTTTATCCATCGATGGGTCTATGACAACATTAAAGTCCCCAACTACTACTATTTTAGAAGTAGCCAGTGGCAATAACAGTTTCTGAAGAGATATAAAAAAATTCTGATTGATTAGAATTAGGGGCATAGATATTCAAGAGTGACAAATAATTTTTCCCGGATCTCATTTCCACATTCACCCACCTTCCTGAGGGATCTTTATCTTTTAAAGTAAATATAGCCGTACATCTCTTATGGACCAGAATAGCCACTCCTGCTTTTTTCCCTACCGCCGGAGCATAAAAACAATGTTTTAGTTCTGTACACTTAGTAAGGAATTGGATGCAATTAAGAACATAAAAATCGCCACTGCTGGGTCAGACCAGTGGACCATCAAGCCCATCAGTCCGCTCAAATGGCAGCCCTCTGGTCAAAGACCAGCGCCCTAACTGAGACTAGCCCTATCAGTGTACGTCCTTGTTCAGCAGGAACTTGTCTAACTTTGTCTTGAATCCCTGGAGGGTGTTTTCCCCTGTGACAGACTCCAGAAGAGCATTCCAGTTTTCTACCACTCTGGGTAAAGAAGAACTTCCTTATGTTTGTACGGAATCTATCCTCTTTCAACTTTAGAGATTGCCCTCTCATTCTCCCTACCTTGGAGGGGGTGAACAACCTGTCCTTATCTACTAAGTCTACCCCCTTCAGTACCTTGAATGTTTTAATCATGTCTCCTCTCAATCTCTGTTTGAGGGAGAAGAGGCCCAGTTTCTCTAATCTTTCGCTGTACGGCAGCTCCTCCAATCCCTTAACCATCTTAGTTGCTCTTCTCTGGACCCTTTCGAGTAGTACTGTGTCCTTCTTCATGTACGGCAACCAGTGCTGGACGCAGTACTCCAGATGAGGGCGTACCATGGCCCAGTACAGCAGCATGATAATCTTCTCCGATCTGTTTGTGATCCCCTTATCATTCTTCAATCAATCAAACAAAAGCACTATTTTTGACTCCAGGTGCTTACTACATATAACTCTATTATAGCTAGAAAACAATTTCTTTCCAGCTGTATAAGCAACCGTATTTGCACTTTACCAGACCCTCAGTGGCACCACTCAGGACTCAAACATTTCATTGTCCTGATATTTACGTGTCAGCTCGTCACTGGGTCTTATGGTGTTTTTCATAGAGCTTAATTTTTAATATTTTTTCAATATCATTCTTAGCATTCTGTTTACCCTTTTTGCCGCTGCCGTACATTGTGTGGACGGCTTCTTCGATTTGTCGATCAGAACTCCCTAGTCTCTTTCCTGATCTGTAGTTTCCAGGGTCTCCCCTCAAAACTTTTTTGAAGATCGGCGTAACATTCGCCACCTTCCAGTCCTCCGGAATCATTCCCATTTTGATCGACAGATTGGCTGTTAGTTGAAGCAGTTTAGCTATGACCCCTTTCAGTTCCTTGATGATCCTCGGATGGATGCCATCTGGTCCCGGGGATTTATCGCTCTTGAGCTTATCAATCTGCCTGCATAACTCTTCTAAACTGACCGTTAACCCTGTCAGTTTCCCCTTTTCACTTCCAGCATATAGCCTGATGGGTTCCAGTATGCTGTGTATATCCTCCTTGGTAAATACAGACACAAAAAACTCTGTGATTGCTTTGTCCTCCATTAGCACTCCCTTTCTTCCTTGGTCATCCAACGGTCCCATCGTTTCCTTCGCGGGTCGTTTCCCTTTAATATATCGAAAGAACAGCTTGAAGTTTTTCACCTCCTTGGCTATTTTTTCCTCATAGTCTCTTTTGGCCCCTTTTACCACCTTATGGCACCTGCGTTGATGTTGTTTGTGCTTAGAGTAGAATAGGGAGGGACAGATTCTTCAAACTTTCAAAACATAAAAGAACAAGAGGGCATTCGGAAAAGTTGGAAGGGGACAGATTCAAAACGAGTGCTAGGAAGTTCTTCTTTACCCAGCGTGTGGTGGACACCTGGAATGCGCTTCCAGAGGGCGTAATAGGACACAGTACGGTACTGGAGTTCAAGAAAGGATTGGACAATTTCCTGCTGGAAAAAGGGATAGAGGGGTATAGATAGAGGGCTACTGCACAGGTCCTGGACCTGTTGGGCCGCCGCGTGAGCGGACTGCTGGGTACGATGGACCTCGGGTCTGACCCAGTGGAGGCATTGCTTATGTTCTTATGTTCTTATTAAAGCATCTTCCATCACTCCTTAGAATCATATCAATTTACCACCACTGCCTCAAAGACTAAAGCAATCCAGGAATAAATGGCTCACAAAAGGCTCAGGTAGACTGTGACATGTGACAAAGAAACATCCATCCTCACAATTGTTGTTCCATTAGAGCATTGCAATGCTCAAGAAAAAAGTAATTGAGATGCAGCTAGAACCACTGAAGGTAACTCAATATGAAAAGAAGAAAATCACTTCCAAAGGAAACCTAAGAAAATTCAAACCAGAAAATTATTGTTGTTAGCGGATTCCACCAGAAATGTCTTCCAGGATCCTCAGCTACCAGGAGTACCAAACAAATACTGATTATAATTTGGGAAGAAAATAAGAATTATAAATTTGATGTTGTTATCCACTTGGGGGACAAAAGACCTAGCCAGCCATGCCCCATTTGCAATGTAGAAAGCTTTTCAGGAGATAGGAGAGAGGTTAAAACCTTTTGTAAAGACTGTAGCTTTTTTGGAAATAGGAAAAAGAAGAGGAAAGAGTATTAAATACTGAGAACTTCAATGGGTAGCTCAGCCTGGTGTCATTAAGAAGGCTTTAAGTGCATAGAAGGATGAGGAAAAACAAGAGACTATATTGCAGTGATGGGTTGCAACTTACTGTGACAAGTAAATTAATTCTTACTGAGATATTCAGGCAATATGTTTCTAGGTGTTTAAACTAGAAGGTAGGGGTGGCATACCTAGGCAGGACACTTACGGTGGTCATTCCCAGCAAAAGACAAGATGTGATGATAGTAAAGATAGCAATGTAAACAACAATATTAGGAATACACTTCTTAGCAAGTAACTGGAAAAAGTGATACTGGATCTGGTGCTCACAAATGAGGAAAATGTCTCTTAATGTACGAGTGGGTGCCCACCTTGGTGGTAGTGATCATCAAATGGTTTGGTTTGATATAACAACTAAAGTGGAGAGAGGCCACACAAAACTCAAAATCCTGGATTTCAAATGTGTGGACTTTAGGAAATGGAGGAGTATCTGAAGAAAGAGCCAATAGGATGGGAGGACTTAAGAGAAGTGGAAAAACAATGGTCCATGCTGAAAGGAGCTATGCAAATGGCTATCAAACTTTATTTGAGGAAATTAAATAAAAACAAAAGAAAAAGGAAACCAATATGGTTCTCCAAACTAGTGGCAGAGAAAATAAAGGCAAAATAATTTGCATTTGTGAAATATAAAATTACACAAGAAGAGGAACACAGAAAGGAATACCAGATGAAAATGAAAGAAGCCAAGAGAGATATGTCTGGCTAAAGCACAATCGAAAGAGCAAATGGCTAGAAATATATAAAAGGGAGACAATTTTTTTTTCAGGTATATTTTTGAAAGAAGGAAGATGAAAAATGGAATTGCAAGGCTGAAAGAAGCTATGACCTGCTATGTGGAGAGTGATGAGGAAAATTTGAATGTGCCAACTTTACTAGCCAAGTGCCAACTCCATTCCCAGAGCGCACACACACACATACCTCCCTTCAAAAAAAATAGCTGGCTTGGTACTAGTTGGACATTTTTTGTGGCACTATCCAGTTAAATAATGCTGAGTGTGACTGGTTACTCCATTTGAGGGAGTCTATAGCAGTGGTCCCCAACCTTTTTGACACCAAGGACCGCTTTTATAGAAGCAAATTTTCCCAGGTAGTGGTAGAGTGGGGGGTTGGTGGTGGGTGGGGGAGGATTTGGGGCATATGTTTTTTCACTCATTTTTGCCAAGGTGCAAAAATGTGTTTAAAATTGTCACTGCCAAAATTCAGCTCCTATGCCTTTAAGCATTCCCCCTCACAGCTCCACACACTCCGGCTGCAACCTTCAAGATGGTAGCTGAAGTTGCTAACTGCTACCTCTCCTGCCAATCTCCCTACCTCTGAGTATTTTCTGCCTCTGCCCCACATGCTGTTGCTCCACTGCCGCCTCAGATTTTCCTCTTCAGGCTCCTCTAGCACTCCTCCAGCCTGGCTGGCTACTGATCTGCAGAGTGGGTAAAGGTGGGATGCCCAACAGTGCCTGTATGCCTTTAGTGCAAATACTGTGTTTCCCCGAAAATAAGACACTATCTTTATATTAATTTTGGGTCCAAAAATTATCCTAGGGCTTATTTTCAGGGGATGTCTTTTTTTTGTACTATGATCATCTCTCATCCATTCCCTTGTACAGCATCTTTCTATCCCTCCCTCCCATCCCCCCGTGCAGCAGAATCCCGAAAGCAATTTCATTGTGTTACATTAGATCTAATCTAATCTAATCTAAACATTGTTCTTGTATGCCACATCTTCCCTATAAAATAGAGCTTTGAATGTTTATCAAATAAATTACAGATCATCCTTAAACAAACTGAATTTCAGATGTCATAACATTTCTGAAAAAAGTCTTGAGATCTTTGTGGAACAGATAATACATGAGCTTTCCTGAGGTAACTACAATACCAAACAGCTCCAGAGGATAAGCCACTTGCCTGTTTACTATAATAAAATCCTGTACTGAAGTGTGTCTGGCACTATTTTGACAACTTTTAAAAGTCAGTTACACTCAGTGTTTGGGGTGTTGCAGCCCAACGAAAGCTAGCATTGGGGGCTAGAAATCCCAGGACTGCTGCAATGGGTGATCTTCATAGTTTATTTAAAAATTTTGGTGTGTTGTACAGATAATACGAAGATAATACAAAGCCATTCCCCTCGTGCAGCAGAACCCCGCCAACCCATCCCCTTGCACAGCATCTTTCCATCTCTCTCATCCCCTCGTGCAGCAGAACCCCGCTGATCCTCCCACTGCGAGGCCAACATACCTCCATTTCAAACAGCAGTGGCAGCAGTACTGAACAGGCTGCTTCGCAGCCTTCCCCGCTGGAGCCTTCCCAGAGCCGCATCACTGATGAAATCTTCAGTGATGCGGCAGAGGGATGGGAAGGCCCCAGAGGGGAAGACCGTGAACTTGAAGCAGCCTTTTCATTGAGTGAGTCTCCATTGCCAGCAGTTCTGTTGTGGCCCGGCTGTCAGACAGCTGCAGACTGGGGTTGAGGACCCCTGGTCTATAAGATGCTACCACTCCCCCTGCTAGATACTCCCTCACAATGTCAGAACCACCTTAACATATGTAGCTCCTCTTTTAAGAGAAAGTGACATAAGCAGGAAGAGTCAGGGAAACAGCTATCAGGAAGTATATAAGGCAGGACCAAAAATAGGTTAAGAAATCCCAGGAGAGTAGGAGGAAGAAGTAGCCCTTGCATACTCCTTCACTTCAATATCCAGATATTCTGCTTAGCTGAGGTAAGCCATTTCTTTGTACTGACTACATCTGAGCCTTGTTCTGCAGTCTGGCTAGGACTAGACTTTGCTACCTGATTTGAAGGAGACTATTACATTCTGTATTTGGGATGTGGCAGTACTAGCTTCAGGCTCAGCTCAGAGCATTTGGTTTGTGAAATCAAGAGACTGTATTTCTGTGTGCCTGATTCTGTGAAGCAACAGGATTCAGGAAGTTAGGCTTTGCGTCAATAAATAACTTTTTCTGCACTATTGCTGGTCGTGTCTGGCTGTATATTTGCATGTCTAATATCCCAAACCCCGCTCATGCCGTTACACCCCCGAACAAGTGATTAACTGGCCAGGAACCCTTTCTGACTGGTTAAATCACTTTAAATATGAATCCTGTTATTTTTCCACCTACAATTCCTTTGGTAGGCTATTTCACTCTGATAAGCCTGATCATTCAGTGATTTATTTCTATCCAAAACCAGATTAGAAGTTGGAAGTAGGGCTTTTCAATCTTCAGTCATCTAAGGAATGAAATTGTGCCTCATAGTAAAGCTCCACCAATCTTGTCAGGTACATTAGAGCCAGTTCATGAAGAATCTTAAATATGCAAGGAAGCAACTAAAAAAAAGGTGTAATTTAATCAATTTCTTAAGAAAGATGTTCTTATCATGGAATACTAACATAACCACTATGTTCTTGAATTATAAATCTACTGAAGACTTTTCAATGATATCTAGGTGTACTGATTTGTAGTAGTCCAAATGAGAAAAGACTACTAATCTTCATAACTTACTCCACATGTACTTGAGGTTCTATAGGTTTTTTTTTATTAAGCTGCAGTGAGCTCCAGCTTATGTTTACCTCAGCTTAAAAGGGCTTAATGGTAAGTCCTGTGCTAGGTCTTAGATTAACATGCGTAAACCACACACTAAAATGTTTTAATTTTTATGATGGGGGGTTATCGGGACGGAGAGTGGTCATGCCAGCAAGAATCACTTAGCACACTGTGTGCTAGGTGATTAATGATTAATGCATGAGCCCTTACTGCCTACAAATAGATATTGGTAATGCTCACGCTCTACTTTGTTTTTATGGCCTTTGTATCTTTATGAAGAGTGACTTTTTTAAAAAATTGTGGATTAAAATTCATTAGAATCCTGGACTTTTATGTGTCCTACTTTTTTTTTTCTCTCTATCTCTTTTTCTAATGGCAACTTTAGCATTTAGCTATTAATTTTTTTTTAAAACTAGGCAATCAGATATTTTACTGCTGCAGTAGAAAGTGACCATGACACACTGGCTAGGGTCACGCTCAGTTCACAGGTGGGGGGAAGAAAAGTAAGCACAAAAAATTGTCCTTAGATACAAGAATGTCCTTTCATGGTCTGCTTCCACGGGGCCAAGCATATGCCCTACTGTCTCTAAGCAAAGCAACTGGGCTTTGGTCTGGCTCCCCAGAGTTACCAGGATGATCATTAGCACTTCATATATATCAGCCTGCATCTGGCCATATCAAAGATAACAGTTTGCAAGGTTCCAAATCAAACCTGGCCTACCTAACTGTCACAGTTGTAGTTCACAGATATGTGTTGGAGCCATATGCAATCGGGCATTGCTTCGTCCTTCTGAGCCTCCTTAACCTAACTTAACTTTGAGCTTTTGTTCTTCTTGGACCGTGCTCTCCTGGCCTCAACCTTCCTGGGTAATTCCCTCTTGGCAGGACTATGAGTTTTAATGTAGCTCTGACAGTATGTGGAAATATCCTTAAGGGGATGTGCCAGAATCCTATAGACTCCCTCACACATCCTTTTCTTATTATCTTTACTTTCTATTCATTTTTCTCTCTCCTTTCAACCCCAATTCCTTTCCTTCTCTTTATCCATGTTTCCATTCCTTTCATTACATTTCTGCTGTCTTGGAACCACATAAATCTCAGCTATTTGACTGTAACATGATTTTTCTTACCATATTTCCTTTGCAAACTACAAACTCTTGGATCTCTAGGCACTTTTACATTTTACACTGTAAGCCTATGTTATTATTTAGCCACATGAATGTGCAGATTTTGGGGTAAGATTCTCAGAAGTACAGGACGTTCCAAGTTTTCATTTATAGAAATAGCAAAGGGGTTGGTGGAGACTTGCACAGTGGGAGAGCAGTTTAGAGTCAAAATAGGGCAAGTTGTTTCTGTGTGCATGTTTGTAAAAGGGAATGGCCTAGCCTAGTTATACCAGGAAGGCACAGCCAGAAGAGAAATAAGAAATTAGTGTTCTATAGCTTTAGTCTTATCTCAAATCATAAAGATTGATCTCTACCAGTATTGTTACAAGATAATGGTGTAGTTTAGCATTTTTTATTTTTTTTTGTCTGCATTTGATATTTGAACAATATTGTACTTGGTTTCTAATCATTCCCTAAGCCCAACTGATTTTTTTTCACAATACAGATGGTGCATCTGATGCAAGCTCTCACTCTGGTCAAGAAACTCCCAATGGTGAATTAACTGCTCAATGGAATCCTGCTGAGCTTGAGTACAATGACAAACTGAAGAAAGAAAAAAAGAAGAAAGAAAAAGACAAGAAAAAGGAAAAGGGCAAGTCTAAAGTAAAAGAGAAGAAAAAGAAAGAAGAAAGTGAAGATCAAGAAAAGAAAGTCAAGAAGAAGGGATTTGGAGCCATACTCAGGTACATATTTTGCCACAAAGAAAAATGATGTTTTATAAGAAGCATGATTGATGGTGTTGTGTTCAGCAATGATTTGAATGTTGTCTTTAACCCTTTATTTGGCATTGTTGCTCAGAAGCAACATGTGTTTTATATGGCTTTTATGGGAGTTCTGCATCTCTGAATGCCTGTTACTTTGCAATGTTGCTCTTCCATACCCAAAATATTTTTCCTACAGCTTTTTACCATCTGCCAATTAAAGGGTTAAATCCCATTTTTTATTTTTTTCAGGAGTCTTGTGGTTTAAGTTTATATGACAAATTTTGTTTAGCAACCATACAATATTTGGCTAATTGTAATATCTCAGAGGTTCCTTTACTAAAATAGAGTAAAGTTATGCACTTACCATGCTGTTAGTTACTTCCATCAAAATAACAGAATGCAGGTTCAGACTGAAGAAATGGCTATAACAGAGTGTTCTAATTGAGAGTTTGAAGGTCACTTATCCAGTAAACACAGCAAACACACCTTCTCAGAGCACTGATTCATTGATCCAATCATGTATAATAAGGCCCCAGAAAAACCTTAGCAGTTTCTGTGGATGATGTGAGAGGGAAGGCCAAGGTTTGTCTTTTATAGACTTGACGTCTAACATAGCATCATATCCAGGATATTTTAAATGACTGTGAATGTTCATGACAAAGAGAACTATATGGCTTGTCTGCATAGGCCTGGAAGTTGCCATGTAGTCCTTGAGACCTAATGGATAGCAGAGGCAAAGGGGAACAAGACCTAGAACAGCACAAACCAACAGGTCGAGTTGCAGCTCATCCCTTTGATGGAGAGAGTCAGATCACTGGAGGCAGGGAATGTGAGTGCCCACTTTGTTGTTGCCAGTGTGATTTATTAATATGAGTTGACACATTCAGTCCACAAATTCTTACTTCCAGATTTACTAATCCAGGAATAAAAATGCCTTCCCTATATGACATTAGCTATTTTAGGGCAGTTGTTCTAGTGTGGTCCTTTGGTGATCTTCTGTATGTTATATGGGTATTCCAGATGTGAAGACTAGCCTAAGAAATTTGGACTAACACTGAAGGTGTCCTGGAAAATTGCTAAAGGGTTGTTGGTGGAAATAGTCAGGAACCGCTGTTATAGGACTAATAAGGAAATTGCTATCTTCTAACCTGAATAAAACAGTACAGAGTCTGGAGCAAATTCTCAGTTAACAATTTTCTGCCTCATTAGAGCCGAATATGAAACTATTTTAGAGAAATTCCCCAGCAATCCTAACTCCCAATGGAACCTGGTCCCCCTCCCTCTGGTCAGACCACTACACATTGTGACCACCACTGTAGCCCAGGGCAGGGCTCTATAGCAATCCTGGTGGTTACAATAAACAGCACACCAGCGTGTGACCCAACATGGAGTCACCCTGCAAGACTGGACTCTCAGCAGGAACCAAAATTAAAGTAAAACAAAATAAAGTCCAAACAATTGAGGTTGTTTAGAGAAATAGTTCAGTTTACTATTTTCTTCATGCAGGTAAGTAATTCATCAAACATTTGCCACATTTGTCAGGATTCCAAACAGCAACAAAGCAAAACTGCCAAAAGAGGCAAGAAAATAAAAGTCAAAAATAAAGTCCAAACTTTCTTTCAATCCTAATTAAGTCCCAATAGCTCCTGAGACTTCAGCTCTCCACAGAGCTAGCACTGCCTGCTCCTAAGCAGGTAATTCAACAAATCAAAAATAAAGTTCAGGATACTTGTTTCCACAATTCTCAGTCATTAAAGAAAATGAGGAAAGCCTCTGGCAATATTATATGACTGCCAGGAAAGGAGAGTGACACAGGTTTTGTCAAAAATAAAGCCACAGATATGGCCTTCAAAATCCCACCCAGGGTGACAACAAAACCTCTCCCCACACACTCCTAGCTTTCTCAAAAAACCCAACATCCCAAAAAAAAAAAAAAAACACAGCAAGCAAACAGTTCCAAATAATCCACACTCACTGTTTGCAGCTTGAGGCCAAGTCCACCTGCATAGGCTCAGGATAATCAGATTCACAGCCTGCACAAGCTTCTTGACAGTCCATAGGCTCTCCATTCAGGAATGGCAAGTCTTCCGCTTGTCCAGCCTCAGTCACCTCCATAGGCATAGGTCTGTTACTCCTGTTTGGCCCAGGTGGATCTTCAGGGAGGCAAGGCCTGAACTTCCTCCCTAACCGGCCTGCTTGTTTGAATGCCACTGCTGGCTTACATAATCTAGGGGCGTGCCCTGTTCTGAGTGAGTCAGCAGTGTTCCAGGGACCTCTTGGGCTCCCCCGGTGGTGACTCGGGTAAAGCTCACCTACTTCCTCCTCAGACAAATCCGGCTCCCTCTGGTGGTCAATGGCATTATTACCGGAATCATAACTCTGGGAGATCTTGGAATTTCCCTTCCGTGTTTTTACTTTTACTTTTTCCCCTGGCTTAACTGGGACCTTGGCAGGCCTTGTGTCTGACTGGTCACAACATACAACTTCAAACTCAACTGGGCCAAGACCAAGACTACACCTCAATCCAAAAAAATAACATACACCTCACGCAAACATATCGAGCCAACCACTTTCTGGTCAAAAGTAGATGAAACAATCCAAGACTGCAACCCAACAGACTTCATCTCTCATTGGAAAAATCTATCAACCAACATCCTTGATGAACTAGCCCCACTACAAACTAAAACCAGAACCAGCAGGAGATCAGACCAATGGTTCGACAATGAACTGCTCCAACTCAAAAGACAGTGTAGAAGATTAGAAAGAAAATGGAGAAAAACAAACCTAGATCAAACTAAAATTGCTTGGAAAAAAATCAACAAACAATACAAACTTCTACTAAAGGACAAGAGAAAAACTCATTACACAAATCTTATAGGCACAGAAACCCAAGACTCCCAAAAACTATTTCAAATCTTAAAAGACCTCACAGATACCAAACCCTACACAACCACTAATAATACCCCTCCCCCCTCAGCTACTCTCCTGGCAGAACACTTCAAGAGCAAAATCACAAACGCCAGAGCCACCCTCAATGCTACCCCATCCCTCCTAAACATAATCACAACTCACCCCCCAGACAAAGATTCAACTGCAGCAGACAGAACTTGGTCACATTCCCCAATATACAATGGTCCGAACTCAACTATCTCTACAAAAAATACAGCCATGCCTCCTGTGACCTCAACCACTGCCCTTCATATCTCCTTACTACCTCCAGTGTAAAATTCCGTACTCTACTTCTACAATGGATTCAATCCACGCTCAAAGATGGCATTTTCCCCTCGGTCCTCAGCGAAATCATCATCACCCCAATCCAAAAAGACCCAAAAGGTCCACCAGATCAACCATCCAACTTCAGATCTATTGCCTCAATACTACTATACGTCAAACTCACAGAAGGCCTAGTAGCCAAACTCCTCACCAACTATCTGGATGACCATAACCTACTCCACCCTATGCAATCCGGCTTCAGATCAAACTACAGCACAGAGACACTACTTGGCTCCCTCATGGATACAATCAGACAACAACTAAGCACAGGAAAAAAAATACTTCTCATACAACTGGACCTAACTGCAGTATTCGATCTAGTAGACCACAATATCCTTCTGCAAATATTAGATACAATAGGTATCTCAGACAAAGTATACTCTTGGTTCTAAGGTTTCCTAAAATCCAGAACCTATAGTGTAAAATCTAACAAAGAAAAATCAAAACCTTGGTCAAACCCCTGCGGAGTACCACAGGGATCCCCACTATCCCCTACCCTCTTCAATCTATACACTGCCTCTCTCGGAACACATCTAGACAATCTAGGCATAACCACCTACAGTTACGCGGATAACATTACCATTCTCTTACCATATGACCAACCAACGTCCTCCCTGACCAAAACACTACAACGAACACTAGACTCCATTACGACCTGGATGAAAGATCACAAACTTAAACTCAATCCAGATAAAACCAAATTCATTCTCTTTGAAAATGACAAAATTACATTACATTACATTAGTGATTTCTATTCCGCCTGTGCCTTGCGGTTCTAGGCGGATTACAAATTATAAGAGATCTGGACATTACCGAGAGAATTGTGTAACAACGATTATCTATCTAGAGAAATTACATAACAGTGATTCATGTACTTTACATGGTGTGGTAGAGGATTCAATTGTAAGAATTACATAGCAGAGAATCAAGTGATAACAGAATACAGTAGAGAATATCAGTATATACGGGTTACAGACTAGAAGTTACCTAATAATGATGTAAGAAGTTTGTTGGATAGTGAGGTAAATGCTTATATAGGAGTCAGAATATGTTTGGAAGGACAGGTTCTAGGAGAAGACTAATGTGTTATTCAATAAAGGGAGAGCTTGTGCGAAAGGGGAGGATATTAGTTCGTGAGGACGTGTTTTTTGAATAGAAATGTTTTGATTTCTCTTCGAAACACTTTGATGTCTGTTGTGTTGATCATTAGTTTGGTGATGGTGGGGTCAATTTTCGCTGCCTGTGTCGCTAGAAGGCTGTCGTATAGTTTCTTACGTTGGGTTCCATTATGAGGGGGGGAGGTGAATAGGTTTTGAGTTCTTCTTGATCTGGATGAGTGGTAGCGGTATAGGCGGTTGTTTAGGTAACAGGGGGCAGTTCCATGGGTTACTTTAAATAGTAGACAATAGAACTTGAATTGAGTTCTTGCTTTTATCGGAAGCCAGTGAGAGTCTACATAGGCGGGAGTGATGTGGTCAAATTTGCTGAGACAGTAGATGAGTCTGATGGCTGTGTTCTGAACGGTCTGTAGTTGTTTTATCATGTTGTTTGGGCATGGTAGGTAGAGGCTGTTGCAGTAATCCAAGGTACTGAGTGTGAGGGATTGTACAATGATCTTGTAGTGTTCTTTGGTAAAGAACTTTCTTATTTTTCTTAGGTTTCGCATGGTGAAGAATGCCTTCTGTATGAATTTGTGTATCTGTGTCTGCATAGTGCAGCGTCGGTCTAATTGTATTCCTAGAATTTTGAGAGTGCTCTGTATGGGATATTTGATTGCGTTTACTTCCAGTTCTGTTATAGATGGCTTTTGTTCCTTCTCTAGTAGTAGGAATTTGGTTTTCTCCGCATTCAGTTTCAGCTTATGGTTCATCATCCATTTTTCTACTGTTTCCAGTGTTGTTTTTAGGTGTCCATTGGAGCTGGGGTCTTGGATGTCAAATGGGAGAATGATGATTATGTCATCTGCGTAGCTGAAAGAAGTTATATTTAGGGCGTCTAGGGCAGTGCCTAAGGAAGCTATGAAGAGGTTGAATAGTATGGGCGATAGTGGGGATCCTTGTGGTATCCGCAGGGGTTTGTCCAGGGTTCGGATAAAATATATTTTGACTTAACTCTATATGATCTTGTTTGAAGGAATCCTTGGAACCAGTTGTGAACTTTACCAGTTATTCCTATGGCATCTAGTGTCTGGAGAAGTATTGGATGATCTACTAAGTCAAATGCTGCTGAAAGATCGAGTTGGATGATTAGTAACTTGTTTCCTTTGCTGAGGTGCTGTTGGGCTATATCAAGTAAAGATACCAGTAATGTTTCTGTGCTGTGATTAGCTCTGAAACCAGAATGAGTTGGATGCAGAATGTGGTGGTCTTCTAGGTAGTAGGATAGATATTTTGCTACTAGACCCTCTGAGTTTGATGTATAGTGGTATAGAAGTGATTGGTCTATAATTTATTGGGTTGTCTATTGGGCCTTTGGGGTCTTTTAGTATGGGGGTGATTATGATTTTGCCAAGTTCCGGAGGGAACTGACCTTCCTTGAGAGTGGTTTGCAACCATAGCGTGAGACAAGCGATGAATTTGGTGGATGCTGTTGCTAATAGGTAAGGAGGACAGTTGTTCAAATCACAGGAGGATTTGCTGTATTTTTTGTACAGCCGGTCCAAGTCTGACCATTGTGTCGTTGGGAAGTTGGTCCAGGTCCTATCTGCTGAGATGGCTTCGTCTTTTGTGGGTTTTATTAGTAACTATGATATTTTGAGAATAGTTGAATGTGGCTCTGATTGTGATGATTTTATTTTTGAAGTAGTCCGATAGTTGTGAAGCTGATGGAGTCTGGGTTCCTTGGGTGGCGAGGAAGGGTTTGGTATCTGTGAGGTTTTTTACAATGCTGAAAAGTTTTTTGGTGTCTGGTTTTTCAGTGCCAATGAGTTTGGAGTAGTAGTCTTTACGTTTTTCCTTCAGTTTGATTTTGTATTGTTTGATTTGGGATCTCCATTCTGTTTTATTGTGGTCTTGTTTCTGTTTTTTCCATGTTCTTTCTAGTTGTCTGCAATGCCTCTTTAGGTGTAGGAGTTCGGCGTCAAACCATTTGTCTGATGGTCTGCTTATTTTGTTTTTTGTTTTTTGTGGTACTAGTTTGTTCAAAGTGGTCTCACTAATAGATCGCCATGTGTTTATGAACTCCTTGTGGTTGTTTAAGTCTAGTGCTGGGTCTACTGTGTCCCAGAAGGTAGTGGGTTTGATTTTCTGTCTGGACTTGAAGCTGGTTGTGCTTGGAATAGGTTTGATGTTATTATGCACCCAGTTGATGGTGAAGGTGTACTTGTAGTGGTCGGACCATAAGGTTGGATTCCAAGAGCCGTTGGTGATGTGGATGTTTTGTGTGTTGAGGTTGGGAGATGTGTAAGCGGCAATGTCAAGTTGATCGCCCTTTTCATGTGTGGGTTCAGGATTGAGTATCTGGTAGGATAGGGTGTTGAGGAATGAAAGAATGTCTGCTACTTGTTTGAAGGTGTGGTCTTCTAGGTGGAGATTAATGTCTCCTAGGATCAGGTTGTGTGGGGAAGATAAGGAATTCTGGAAGATAAATTCTTCTAGTTCTTGTTTAGAAGTGTTCCATTTTCCTGGTGTGACATAGCATAGAAGGCAGTTCAGAGTTCCTGTGAGAGACTTGTCTGAGAGTTGGCAGGCAAGAAGGTCTAGGTGAGGGGTGGAGTGCTTGGTTAGGACTTTAATGTTGAGGTTGTTTTTTACAATGATTGCTAGACCTCCCCCTCTTCTGTTTTCTCTGCAAACTAGCTCTAGTTTGTATCCGTTTGGGCAGAATTCAGTAATGTGAGGATCTGAGTCTGAAGTGAGCCAGGTTTCGGCTAGGAAGATGCAGCCTAAATTATCTTTGATCAGCCAGTCTTTGATTAGTTCTGTCTTTGGGCTGATGGATCGTATATTCAAATATGCGCAAGCAATTGACGTGAGTTTAGTGGGAGATTGCGTAGTGTGAGTATTGATAATTGTTCTGGATGGTGATTGAGGTTTTTGAGAGCTGGCCTTAGTTTTTGATGGTGGTCTTTTTCCCCAGGTTGCGGGAATGTTTTCATGATTGGATGATGGACAAGGTATCAGGGTTCTGGGGGTTTGCAGGTTCCTAGTGGGTTGAAGCAGTCTGTGTGTTGTTGTGAGGATGGGTATAGAATGAGTGTGGTATCCAGCTGTTTTCCATTTATCTAAGAGAATGGAGAGCAGTAGTAGGACTAGGCAGAGTTTGGTTGTGAGTGTTGCCATTTTTTTTTTTTTTTTTTACGTGGATAGGGGTGTTAGTTCTGGAGTTTTTTGCTCTGTTGGTGTTACCTGTCTTTTTGGAGTACCTATGCCTGTAAGTAGGATTTGTGTGTGAGGATTTGTCTATCAACCATTAAGTATGAGTCTACAGTTAAATAAAACAATGTGAACCAACTGTTAAGTAAAATCAGCAGTTAGACATGAGACTTGTTCTTGGTGCTAGTATGTGTTTAAACAGGTTAGGGCAAGAAGTCTATCAATACGTTGTTTATCAACCATTAATTATAAGTCAACAGTAATAATAAGACAAGGTAAACCAGCAGATAAATATAACAATGTATAACAAGTTATACCGGCCTTCCTGCTGGCTTACGGTGCAAGAGGCTGTGCGCTGTTGGAGGGCTCAAAATTAAGGAGACCCTGCTGGTTTCGGGGGAGGGGCGGACCGCCTCGCACTCCCCCGCAGGATCGGGCTCCTCTCTCCTCTTTTCCTGCCTTCCTGCTGGCTCTCTAAGCAGGCAAGGCAGTGTGTCGTGGGGCAGATTCAAAGGAGACCCCGCTGATTTTGGGGGAGGGGCGGACTGCCTCGCGCTCCCCCGCAGGATCGGGCTCCTCTCTCCTCTTTTCCTGCCTTCCTGCTGGCTCAAGGAGCAGGCAAGGCTGTGTGCCGTTGTAGGGTTAAATTCAAAAGGAAACCCCGCTGGTTTCGGGGGAGGGGCGGACTGCCTCACGCTCCCCCGCAGGATCGGGCTCCTCTCTCCTCTTTTCCTGCCTTCCTGCTGGCTCTCTAAGCAGGCAAGGCAGTGTGTCGTGGGGCAGGTTCAAAGGAGACCCCGCTGGTTTCGGGGGAGGGGCAGACTGCCTTGCGCTCCCCCGCAGGATCGGGCTCCTCTCTCCTCTTTTCCTGCCTTCCTGCTGGCTCAAGGAGCAGGCAAGGCTGTGTGCCGTTGTAGGGTTAAATTCAAAAGGAAACCCCGCTGGTTTCGGGGGAGGGGCGGACCGCCTCGCGCTCCCCCGCAGGATCGGGCTCCTCTCTCCTCTTTTCCTGCCTTCCTGCTGGCTCTCTAAGCAGGCAAGGCAGTGTGTCGTGGGGCAGGTTCAAAGGAGACCCTGCTGGTTTCGGGGGAGGGGCGGACCGCCTCGCGCTCCCCCGCAAAATCCAAACCATAGCCAACCTAGAACTCAACTCAATCAACTACCCCATCCACACCACCATAAAACTACTAGGAATAACTATAGACAGATGCTGTACCATGCAACCGCAAATAAACAACACAATACAGAAATCCTTCGCTATCATGAGAAACCTCAGACAAATTCGGAAATTCTTTGAAAGAACACAATTCCAGCTTATAGTACAATCCCTAATCCTAGGACTACTGGACTATTGCAACATCCTCTACCTCCCATGCCCAACCTTTATGACCAAACAACTACAAACAATCCAAAATACAGCTTTAAGACTCATCTACTCATTGAGAAAACATGACCATATCACAGAAGCCTACATCAACTCACATTGGCTACCATTCCAAGAAAGAATACAATTCAAATTCTACTGCATGTTATTTAAAACTCTTAACGGAGACAGCCCGTCCTACCTGAACAACCGCCTCATCCCAGCATCCACAACTAGACACAGAAAAACACACTCCCCATTCATTCCCCCCCCAATCAAAGAAGTAAAACGATCAAAACTACACGACGGCCTCCTGGCCACTCAAGCAGCAAGACTGGATGGCCAGATCTCCAACCTTCTGGTGTCCACCCCAGACTACAGGACATTCAGAAAAGAACTAAAAACCATACTTTTCAAGAAATTCCTGAAACAGCCCTAACCTCACGTTCTCTCAACAACACTAATAATAGACAAAGGATCTACCCTTTACTATCATAGCAAGGACAATTGTAGTTTATAAATCTTAGATTAAGCCTCCCTGTTCTTAACTATCAAAGAAATGTCAAAAGATCTACTCTCTACCACTCTAGCAATTCTATTGTTATCCCATTGTAACCCTGTTTATAAATCTTTTGTAAGCCGCCTTGAACCGCAAGGTAATGGCGGAATAGAAATCCCTAATGTAATGTAATATCTGAGATGCATGCCTTGACCATTAAGCATTCAGCCATTAGCATTTATTGGATGACTTTGTTTAGTGTCAGCAGTAGTAACTGAGTGACACTTGGGCTATAATTTGGCATTTTCTAACAAATAAGACATAGAGCATATGTATTATCTGTCAACATAGTTATAAGTCTACTCCTTATATTATGATCCACTAAGCCTATAAAAGTTACCCAAATTTGAGTGCTAAAATGCAGGGCGCTAAGCACAAATTCTAGGAGCCTAAGGGATTTTATTTTATTTTTTTTTTTAATGCTCATTGCCTGTGCAAGATCCCACAGGATTTTACATGAATAAATGTTAGAAAGCATTAGTCCCGTACAGATTTCTGTGGTACAGTGGCGTACCTAGGGGGGGCGGGGGGGGGCGGTGCGCCCCGGGTGCCAGCCCTAAGGGGGTGCTCCCGGCCTTGCCGTTCAGTCCCCCCCACCCCCGAAGGACCGCTCGCCCCACTGACCTTCCTGCACCACCTGTGAAGAAGCTCGCAGCAGGATCGCGAAGTCAGCGTCAGCGATCCCTGCGCTGCGATCCCGCCCCTCCTCTGACGTCAGAGGAGGGGCGGGACCGTGGCGCAGAAAGCAGCGCAGGGATCGCTGACGCTGACTTCGCGATCCTGCTGCGGCTGCTTCATAGGTGGTGCGGGGAGGCCAGGGGGGCGAGCGGTCCTTCGGGGTGGTTCGGGGCATCAGGCCTTCAGGGTGGGGCGGGCGGGCGGGCAGGCAGGCAGGCTTTCAAGGGGAGGGGGTGACAAGCAGGCAGGCCTTCAAGGGGGGACAGGCCTTCGGGGGGGGGGGTGTGCAGACCTTCAAGGGGTGCAGGCCTTCAAGGGGGGGCAGGCAGGCCTTCAGGGGGGGTGCAGGCCTTCGGGGGGGGGGTGTATGCCTTTGGGGGGGTGCAGATCTTCAAGGGGGTGCAGGCCTTCAAGGGGGGGGACAGGCCTTCAAGGGGGGAAAGGCAGGCAGGCCTTCAAGGGGGGGACAGGCCTACAAGGGGGGGACAGGCCTACAAGGGGGTGGGACAGGCCTTCAAGGGGGGGACAGGCCTTCGGGGGAGGTGCAGACCTTCAAGGGGGGGTGCAGGCCTTCAAGGGGGAGACAGGCCTTCAAGGGGGGGAAAGGCAGGTAGGCAGGCCTTCAAGGGGGGACAGGCCTACAAGGGGGGACAGGCCTACAAGGGGGTGGGACATGCCTTCAAGGGGGGGGACCGGCCTTCGTGGGGGTGCAGACCTTCAAGGGGGGTGCAGGCCTTCAAGGGGGGGGAAAGGCAGGCAGGCAGGCCTTCAAGGGGGGACAGGCCTACAAGGGGGGGGACAGGCCTACAAGGGGGTGGGACAGGCCTTCAAGGGGGGGGACAGGCCTTTGGGGGGGGTGCAGGCCTTCAAGGGGGGGAAAGGCAGGCAGGCAGGCCTTCAAGGGGGGACAGGCCTACAAGGGGGGGGGAGAAGCTACAAGGGGGTGGGACAGGCCTTCAAGTGGGGGACAGGCCTTCGGGGGGGTGCAGGCCTTCGGGGGGTGCAGACCTTCAAGGGGGGGACAGGCAGGCAGGCCTTCAAGGGGGGGACAGGCCTACAAGGGGATGGGACAGGCCTTCAAGGGGGGTGCAGGCCTTCAAGGGGGGACAGGCAGACCTTTAAGGGGGGACAGGCCTTTGGGGGGGACCATGATTTAGAAGTACACGGAGGGAAGGGGGTGTTCAAAGAGACGTGCATATGCCAAACTTTGGGGGGGGGGAAGAAATAATGGGTCTGAAAATAGAGGAGAGGGAGAGAGATGATGGACCATGGGATTTAGGGAGGGAAGGAACAGAAAGGGAGAGAAATTGGACACAAGGGATGGTGTGGAGGAGGGATAGAGATACTGGATAGGAGGGTAATTAGGAAAAGAAAGGGAGAGATGGTGGACTCTGGGGTGGTGGGGAAGGAGGGAGAGATGCCGGATGAAAGGGTATTTAAGAAAAGGTGGATCTGTGGAGGGAGATGAAAAAAAGGAAAGATACCAGACTTCCTGGGAAGGGAAGGGAAATGGAAAGGGAGGACAGAGTTGGCAGATGGATGGTTAGCATGCAGAAAGAAGGAGACCCTGGCAAGCAAGTTATCAGAAGAAAACCAGAGCCTTGGACCAAAAAGATTTGAAATATAACCAGACAACAAAAGGTAGAAAAATTAATTTTATTTTCTGTTTTGTGATTATAATATGTCAGATTTGAAATGTGTATCCTGCCAGAGCTGGTGTTGGACTGCAAACGTGAGCTAGGATTTAACAGAGAGAGGAAAAGTCCTTTTTGTTTCTTTATTTTATTTACACCACAGCGCCAGTGTGGTTAGGAGAAGCCAAAGGGGGTGAAAAAGCTATAAAACCCACCAGGAGTTTTGAAAAAAATCACCCAACTGGGCAGGAAAATCGAATTGAAAAACCAATTCAATAGGGCTGAATCGAATCAAAATTTTTTTTCCTGTATCTGGCAGCATTAGTTTGCGCTACTGTCTTAGACTTTAGGACCTGGGATTGGGGAGAGATGGCATCCTCAGTACTTTATAATGCAAGTGAAACGAGGATTTGGTCAGACTTTTGAAGGGTCTGCAGAAAAAAAATATTGTATAGGCCGGGGACATGAGACAGCAGGAAATGGGAACTTTTCTTCCCTCTATTTTTGTGAATGGAAAGGCTGAGGATGTCAGAGAGTTCAGTTAAAATATGTGCTTTATAAGAAAATATAATAATGTGTTTTATAAAGTTTATAGCATAGCTGGCCTACCCAGTGAGGTGTTCCTAGTGGTGATGGTGGCAGCGTGTCAATGTGTTGAGAGGAAGAGGTGGTCTGGGAAATTCTGCTGAGCAAACTACGGGCCCATTTCCACCCCCCAGTTAGTCCACTCCACTCAACTGGTTCACACATTGAGTGGGTCTTTGGGTGTTGTTTTGGGATCTCTTCCAGTGGTTTATCTCCTTCTGGTCCAAGGAAGGAAACTTTGTTATCCTTAGCATTGACCTACAGAATATGTTTGTAACAGCGCTGCTTGTGTGGCATTAGGCTATGTAGTGATCGAAAGAAAAAAACAGACCTTTGCACATTTTTGCACTATATGGTGGGTGTATGAGGAGATTCACATTTCCTGCACAGCTAAGTCCATGTGAAGTTACCTTGTGCTGTATTTGACATCTAGCAAGGTCTCTGTTTGAAAGGAAAGATCTAAACTTAAAAATGAAGTGGCCAGAAGTTATGGTAAAAGCAGATAGTGTAGCTGGTTTTAAGAAAGATTTGGACAAATTCCTGGAGGAAAAGTCCATAATCTGTTATTAAGACATGGGGGGAAGTGTCTGCTTGCCCTGGATCGGTAGCATGGAATGTTGCTACTCTTTAGGTTTTGACCAGGTATTAGTGTCCTGGATTGGTTACCATGAGAATGGGCTACTGGGCATGATGGACCATTGGTCTGACCCAGTTAGGCTATTCTTATGTTATGTTCTCATCTGTAGGGGCCTTTGTTTTCACTTCTTATTTTAATGTATTTTTTTTTCTGTGGGAACTTATCAGTGTTTTTTATAATGGGAACAAAAATGGAAGAGAATGAATGTATGTGGAATGGGGGGGGGGGGTTTACTAATTTCTTCAGCTAATAATAATAATAATTCAATCCACTTCAAACAGACATAGGAGAACTCACGCACCATTCACACACCCTCCAACCAAAAACGTCAAAAGAAAAAAACTGTTCGACAACCTCCTAGCCATTCGAGCTGCAACACTCGACCCCCAACTCTACAACCAATTGACATCGACCACAGACTGCAAAACCTTCAAAAAGAAATAAAAACCCTTCTATTCAAAAAACACATAAAACCGAACTAACACAATCAGAACTGTCCCAAGCATCACCTGCAACTACTCCATATGTACTTCTGATGTCATGATAATTCAGACATAATTTATGTTATGTTATGTTTGGAATATAAGAAAATTTTCACTGCCTGTTTCTATTCTGACCATTTATTCCGTTTCATGGTCATTACAAAAAATATTTTTTTACATGGGGGGGGGGGGTGTAAAAAAATGATGGGCCCCGGGTGCCACATACCCTAGGTACGCCACTGCTGTGGTAATAAATTTAAAGCTAGAATCTATTTTTTTTTTTTTTTTACTAATGCTTTTGGAGATGCCTTGGGCAGCAGTGTTCAGGTTATCATTGACTTTTCCCTTCACCTTCCAGTTATGGTTCCATTTTTATTTAATCTTTTATTTAAATTTCTGAGCATGCGTATAGTCTTCTTTTAGTGTAAATCTGTTTGATAAGTGGACTGTGGAAAACGATATAAGAAGAGCATGACTATACTATATTTAAACTAAATTTACTTTTGATGTAAAAAGCTTAATTGTTTTGCAGAAGTATAATTTCAAAAATTTTGAAATAAAAATCTAATGCTGATTTTTTTTTACAGAATTCTGATCCATGAGATTCCTTAACTGTAATCTCAAGGTAGCCTTGCCAACCTGTAAGATGTTTATTGTTTTAAAAATATATTTATGAGTTAATATATCCCATGAAGAAATAGAGAAGATGAATATGTGCAATTCTTTATTGTTGCTGGATGGCAGAAAGAGAAAATATGTCTATCCTATAGCAGATTTTAGTATAATCCACAAAGAGGCAAGACTTATCAGAAAGCTCTTAAGCAACATTGCATACAAAAATGTATAAAAGAATTGGACCAATAAGCGAACCTTTCAGCACACCACTGGTAACTATCCTTTCACTCTGAGTTCCCTTTACTGCTACCTTCTGTTGTCTTCCACTGAATAAATTTCTAGCCTAATTAGTCACTTTAAGACCCTTACCTAAGACACTCAGCTTATTTATAAATTATCTGTTTGTTGAGCTGTGTCAAAGGCTTTGTTAAAATCTATGTATACCATATCTAGCGCTCTCCCTCGATCTATCTCTCTGATCAACCAGTCAAAGAAATAAATCATATGTCTGACAAGATCTGCTTCTTGTGAAACCATACTGCCTTGGGTCTTGCAATCTACTAGATTGCAAAAACCTTGTTGTTCTCTGTTTTAGGAGTGTTTCCATTAATTTACTTACCACAGAGGTCAGACTAACAAGCTTGTAGTTTCTGACCTCCTATTTTTGTGGAGAGAGACCACTCCTGACTTTAGAAAAGCTTTGAAAAGGTCACATAGTGGAGCGACCAGAACTTTCCTCAGTTCCTTCAGTACCTTTCTGGTGACATCTTCAAAAGGCTTCTAAAAATAATTGTGATTTTCCAGGGTACATCTTTCTAGCTAGAATGGATATTTATGACAGCAATCTAGCTTGAGTAGTTTTAAGAAAATGTTGAAGAAACACCTCTTCTGTAAGATGAAATATGGGACTTGATTTATAGTTTTTGATGTGAGTCGCTGGTAGCATCTTTGCAATTTTAGGAGGCATTATTATTATTATTATTATGTTATATTGATGTTTGATTTATTATATTGTATGTGATTTTGTTTGTGTATGTACTTTACTGTGACCCGCCTTGGGAAAGGGGGGATATAAATAAAGAAATACAAATACCCTCAGATGTATGCCATCCAGCACCATTGCTTTGTCCACCTTTAAATTAGCTAGCTCCTCAAGAATACAATCCTCTAAAAATTGTTCATGGTTTACCATTCCTATTTGTACTTGTCTTCTGTGATCCTAACCCCAGCCCTTCATCTGTGAACATAAAACAGAAATACATATTAAGCAATTCTGCCTTATCCTTATCAGCTGCTGCATATTTCTCATAAGTCTCAAAATACCAATTTTGCATTTCTTCCTGTCCAGGGCCAATACAAGCTATGTGTGGGCAGTGCAGCTGCACAGGGGCACAAGAGAGTCAGAAGCTCAAAAATTGTGCCCTGCCTATTGCCCAGACACAGTGGGCAGGATAGGAGCTGAAGGGAATGTGTTACACAGGATGTGTTTCTGGCTCAAGACAGTCAAAATGTCTTGTACCTTCCCCCCCCCCACCCGAGAAAACCACCCACTTGTTTCATCAACTGCTTCTTTTTTTCCTTGGGTCTTTTTATAGCATGACACTTCTCTTTTAAAACCTTTATCTGGTTTTGTGAAAGCGGGATATTTATTACCTTTTAGGGTGTTGAGAGCGATTTCAGCTGTAGCAGCCACCAAATCATCAGACTGTATTCAGGATGGCTTTCCTGTGTTGCGGTGAGGCTTAGACTAAAAGTTTTAGAAAGGGTAGATTTATCTTTACACGGATAAACATGTTGCCTCAGACACGCCCAAGCGTTTATGATGGGGATTGGTTAGATAGTCACATCCTTTTATGGGCTGATTATAGTTTTTCACAATATACCGTTGTCCAGTTGTTAGCGGAGATAGGAGAAGGTGCTGATTTTTGGGACTACTGGATGAAAACAAGTACATCCATGTTAGATAAAATTGCCCCTAAACTAAATAATAAAAGTTGTTCAAATAAATATAATAATTGATTTGATAATGAACTTTTAAAAATGAAACAATTAGTAAGACGATTTGAAAGGATTTGGAAAAAAACGGGAAAATTATTAGACCAGAATAACTGGAGATCCAATATAAAAATCTACAAACAATTGATAAAAGAAAACGTAAAGCATTTTACTCATCCAAAATTGATTCATCTAATATTGGTTCAAAGAGTATCAGTAGAAAAGAACTGTTCAATTTGGTTACAAATTTATTTGACATCACACGCTACACTCAGTCCATACATAATAAAGGCTCCTTTTAATAAGCTGTGGTAGCGTTTTTAGTGCATGCTGAAGATTAATGCGCTAATCTCTGCACTACATGGAAAATACTAATGCCAGCTCTATGGAGATGTTAGCGTCTAGCGCATATGGCATTGTAGCGCGTGCTAAAACCGCTATCGCAGCTTAGTAAAAGGAGCCCTAAGTTACCTTCAGCGAATGATTTAGCACAGCATTTTGATTCAAAAATCAAAAATGTAAGAAATATTCAATAAATGACATGTATAAATATCAAACACTTAGGGCTCCTTTTACGAAGGCGCGTTAGGGCCTTAACGCGCAGAATACCGTGCGCTAAAATGATGTACGCGCTATTCCTCTTGAGTAGGCAGTAGTTTGTTGGCTAGCGCGCACTATAGCATGCGCTAATCCGGTGTGTGCGCTAATAACACTAGCGTACCATTGTAAAAGGAGCCCGTAGTATGCAAATAAAATAAATAAAATTAGAGAATGCATCAACCCAAAAACTAACTCTAACATAGATGAAGAACAAATACAAACAAGACCTATCTCTAAATGTGTCAAATTCAATATATCAACTCCAGAGGACCTTAAAACACTTGCAAAGCATCAATACCAAGGGCACAGGCATCAATTCAATTTCTCCAACCTTTCTAAAACGTTATTTTTCTTTTTTGGTCCTTTTATTCAGAGAAAGATAGAAACTAGTCTAATAACAGGATTTATACCAAAAGAATGGAAAGAGGCAATCATCCGACCAATTATAAAAAACCCAAAAGAATCAATAGTAACTGAATCAAATTACCGACCCATAACTAATCTTCTCTTTCTTGCCAAATTAATAGAAAAAGTTGTTTTTAATCTTGTAACCAACTTTATAAAAAAAACTCACACACTACATCAGACAGGCTTTAGATCAAACCATTCAACCGAACATTCTATGATAGGACTCAGAACCAATATACAATACCACCTAGATCACAATAAATCTGTCCTTCTGGTTTCACTTGATTTATCTGCGGCATTTGACACCATAGACCATCAAAAGACTATCTTCAGTTGGCATCTCTAACCAAGTATTAGTTTAAATCATACTTTCAAGATCGGTCAGCTAAAGTTATATTTAATAATTCATCATCGAACAGCTTCACCAATTCTTATGGGATTCCGCAAGGTTCAATTCTTTATCCACTTTTATTAATATCTTTTTATCACCTCTCTTAACTCTGTCAGTCTATTGGATTCTCTTCTTTTGCATATGCAGATGACATCCAACTCCTGCACCCTTTAAATACAGAAGACCCCAATGAGATAACAACTATAAATAACAAGTTAAAACAAATAAGCCAATGGCTTAAGGATAATATGTTGGCCCTGAACGCAACAAAATCTTCTGTAATGTTTTTCCCATTGAAAAATGATCTTAAATTTCCATTGAACATCAGCCAGATTGGTTATATCTTGAATGGAAGATCATATCCCCTATGCAGCTATCTCATATATCAGCAGCAATTAATTTGAACATAGCATTACATCTCTTATTCACCAATATAGCAACACCTGCTTTTTTCTTTACAGCTGGGGCATAAAAGCAATGTTTCACCCAGTCTCCATGAAGCTCTTGAGACTCTAAAGCTGATAAGTGAGACTCCTGGATGCAACATATATCAATATTCTGTTGTTTTAAGAATAAAAGTACCTTCTTTCTTTTTATTGGATGGTTGAGGCCATTTACATTTAGCGAAAATAATTTAAATTCCATCTATATATTTCTTTTTATTGGATGGTTGAGGCCATTTACATTTAGCGAAAATAATTTAAATTCCATCTATATATTTATTTCCAGCACATTTGAACTCCAACAAATACATTAAATTATTTTAATTTGCATACACATAAATCATTCCCTTCAATTTACTATATTCTTCCCCACTCTTAATTCCTTAAATATTATATTTCTATGATACCAAAAATCATTCCCTATGCCCTCCCCTATCCCTCCCCTCCTAATAATGCGATAACTTGAAGACATCTGCTCAGACCAGCCACCTTTTCCCTCCCATAAACATTTTGATTGACTATTCCTCCTTTACTATAAAAAATTTTGTTCAATCTATATAATTAAAACCCTTACTATCTTTTAATTAAATATCTAGCTTTTTATATAAAATCTTCATGAATTCAATTCAGTTAAGAATATGTACTTTGAATTACATTATATTAATAAGATCCATCTAAATACGAAAACTGCATTAGAATTTTCTTTATATCCCCTCTTAAAAGTGGTAAATTGATTTTAAAACTATTAGTGCATTAAAATAATGCAATGTATCAACATCAATTATGCTGTAAGTTCACTTTAATTAATTTAAACAATAACTTTATTAAGGTATGTTTACCACCAAAGTAATAATTAACCAGCTCATGAAAACCATTGAGTTAATTTAAACTCCATCAGAACTATAGAATTATTTAAATATTAACGATTTAAAATAAAATGAATAAAGATTTTCTTTTTAATATTATGACATCAGAAAATGTAATAATTTTCAAATCTTATTTAAGATAATATCAATATAATATTTCATTTTATTTTAAGAATTACTATATTACACTTTCTATAATAAATCTATTTTGGCCTTAATATTTTCATCAATATCATTTTAATTTGCTGCTATATGAATTATGATAGAAAAGGCCTACAATTTTAAAACTGAAATTAACAAACCCTCAGCAAAGTATTCTTGTCCCTTGGTTTGTCTCTCTCTCTGAGGCACCGAATCTGGCAGCATCTATATTTTCAGGAGCGGCTGGTGCCAGCAACGATCCGTCCATATTGTAAATACAAACACTCCAACATCCTTAAACTTCACCTCCTTGGGCTCAGACATTTCTTCCGATTCTGTCATTAAAGCCATATTTGATTGTGCTGCCATTTGGACATTATTAGCTTCCTTCGCCGTTGTTTATCCCCTTAAACAAAAAGCGCTGATACTATCCGACGTTTTTGGCCAGGTTAAGGATGAGCTGCGGCGAGTAGAGGATCCATAGGGTATCACTTCAGCACGTAGTTTCTCAGATCTAGGCTCCAGAGCTGTGACAAATGGCTGCTCCCTTTAGCATTATTAGATGCCGGAAACCGGAAGTGCTGAAGTTATTTGACACCAGGAAGTCTGCTGAACAATTTGCAGTCCAAAAATGTTTCATAATGCCACAGGAGCTACCGAAGCGCATAATCTTCCTGCACCCTAATGCTCAAGGCAAAACTACTGCACCAAAAACCATAGGGAGGAGGCGAGCCGCTATTTACCTCTATAAGGGGAATTCAATCCACAGAGCAGCAGCAGTTCACCTAAAACTCAACCTTTGTCCATTCACAAAGTTCCACAGTATTCACCCTCCAGGGATTAGTCTCAGGAATCTCCCTGGCTGTTACCAAAGGAAATTCCCTCAAGGCCTCACTCCTATGACGTCAGGTAAATATGAATTTATGAATATTCATCATCTCATTTGTTTTCAATTCTGTATTAGAATCATTTTCAGTTTTAATTTGAAACTTTCTAATTGTTCTATTACAGTTAATGAGTCATTTGTAGCAGTCATCTTAATGTCCATTAAAGTATATGAAAAAAAAAAATTAATTTCCTTTTATTCCTCTTTTCCCCTAGCCAAACTTTTCATGTTCAATTAACTAATAACTTTCTTTAATTATCACTTAGTCAACTTTTCATATCATGAAGTAAATTAAATTCTAATTTATAGATGTTTCTTGTGATGAAAGGAAATCCTTAAGTTTTTTTGGATCATTAAACTGATGGCATTTTCCTTTGTATGTAATTTTCATTAGCGCTGGATAATATAAACCATATTGAGCTCCTATTTCTTTCAAAGATTGTCTAAGTTGTAAAAAAAAATTTCCTAACCTGAACAGTCTCTTTTGCAAAGTCTGGGAGAAAGATCAATTTGGAATCTTTGTATGTTATATTTTTAATCTTTTTTGCAGCTTTTAAAATATCCAGTACTTGATGGAATCTAAAAAGTCTTAATATTACAGTTCTAGGTTTTTCTTGATGTTGAGGATGTTTCTTTCCAATTCTATGTGTTCTTTCTATTTCTAAATTACCTTTTATTTTTATTGGAAGAATTTTTGGTATTAGATCCTCCAAAAAAGAGATCATATTCTTCCCCTCAGCTCCCTCCTTTATTCTAATAATTCTATTGTTCTGATTTCTATATCTGTTTTCCATATCTATTATTTTCTTATTCAATTCCATCAAGATATTATGTTCTTTGTAAGTTAGTTGTATGTGCTCAATTTTCCCAACTTGTCTTCTAATTTGTCCATTCTATTATTTAAAATATCAAACTTACTATTCATGAGATTCACTTCTTTTTTAATTTCCATTAGGTTTAAGTTAATATTTCTTAATTCTTCCATTACCTCAATAATGTCCAGAGCGTCCATAGGTAATGGAACTCCACTGGCAGTTTGTGAATCTTCCTTTAATCTCTTAGCCTTCCCAGTTGATTTAGCAGAAGTTTCTTGTAGTTTTAATTTTGTTGATGCCATTCTTTCAAATTATTTCAGCTTTTAAAATGAATCTTGAGAATATTTATTAATTTAAAATTAATAAAGTATGCCCATAGGAGGGAGCTCAGGAGTTAGCCTGCCATCTGCTGAGCCTCCAAGTTCCAGAATCCCAATTCATTAAATGTTAATGGGCTCAATCACCCTATAAAAAGGAAAAAAAAAACACCTTTATCTTTCCTTAAACGACAAGGGGCGGATATATACTTTATTCAAGAGACACATTTATCTGCAATGGAATCAACAAAAATAGAGGGAGATTGGGTTAAAAAAATATTTTTATGCCCCTGCTATAGGAAAAAAGCTGGAGTTGCTATATTAGTACATAAAAAGTATTTAGCAACATTTAACATGATATTTATGGATGCGTTGGGAAGGTGGATTCAAGTGGAAATGAGCTCAGGGAAAGAAACCTTGTTGCTGTTTAATATATATGCACCTAATTCCAATCAGACTGAATTTTTAAAAAATCTTCAAAAAATGATTTTACCATCATCCACCACTAATATAATAATGGCAGGGGACTTTAATGTGGTAATAGATCCAATACTGGATAAAAAACCTAGTAAAATATAAAAATCGTTAGGATTGAATAATTTGGTAAATTCTTGTGGTTTAAAAGATATATGGAGGATTCTTCATTTCAATGATCGGGGATTTTCATTTTGCTCCCATGTACATAAATCATTTTCAAGAATTGATTATATATTTGTATCAGATAATTTGCTTCAACAGGTAAAAAAGGCAATCATAGATCCAATTATTTTATCTGATCATGGAGGTGTCTGGATTGAATGTGATATAGATAGACATATAGATTGAGTTCAGCCATATAGATTGATTTGTAGATTTGTGAATTGGAATTGTTGTTAAATTACTTACATAACGCAATGTTTTCCATATATCAGCTAATATTCTGTTATCTTTACTGTAATAGGCATTTTGATACTGAGCACATGACAAAGGCACAAAGGAGACATGAGTTGCCAATTAAGCCACAACCAATTTGGGAGTTTTTCCATGAGCTCTGGGAGGACCCAATACATACCCTGGCACAAAATATAGGCTTGATACCTATAAAAATTGGGAAAATTTAACCCTCCCTCTGAAATTGGCCTTTGTAAAGATACCAAGGCTACTCTGGGAGTTTTACCCAGCCAAATAAATTTTATGAGAATACTATTTAATTTTTTATAAAAGGACCCTTGAAAATAGAAACATTATGGGATGCCTTTAAGGCTACCATGAGAGGACATATAATTTTGTATTTATCATATATTATAAAACAACTAAATAAAGATTTTATTATCTTAGAGCAAAGTATTAAAAATTTAGAGTTACAATTGAAGTCAAGTTGGGATCCTAATACTTATCAGTCCCTTTTAAAAGCAAAATTTAGGTATAATGAAATTTCTTCTCAGTTGGCTAGAAAACAGTTGGTATCTCATAAGGCTTTGTATTATGGAAATTCGAATAAGGTGGGAAGATTACTAGCTAATTATCTAAAAACAAAAAAGATGAAAATAAATATTATAGCTATTATAGATGAAAACAAGGCAATTTATTATCAAACTAATAATATATTAAAACAGTTTTTAAAATTTTGTACAAGCTTGTATTCTTCTGAGCATTTTTCAACTAAAGAAATAGAAGGGTTAGAATTTGTAAAGTTGATTGAGGGACCTAAAATTCCCGAGCATGTGAGGGGAAATCTAGAAGCACCTATTTCACAAAAAGAATTACAATCCGCTTTGAAGTCCCTTAGTGTTAGATCCACTCCAGGTGGTGATGATCTTATGGTAGAATTTTATGCATCATTTCAAAATATTTTGTTACTTCATCTACTAAATTTATATCAGGATCAACTGAATAAAGGTTGTATTACAGGTACTATGGCTGAATCTTTAACTATTGTTTTGCCAAAGCCAAATAAAGATCCTTTGTTGGTTTCGAATTATAGGACGATTTCTTTGATTAATGTAAATGGAAAATTATTTGGCTTTACGTCTAGCCAAGGCTCTTCCTTATATTATAGGTACCCACCAAACAGGGTTTGTTGCTCATAGACATTCTTCAAATAATACTAGATTGGCCTTTCATATGCTAAATTTGACAAAAGAAATGGATGATCTGGCATTTTCTGTATCCTTGGATGCAGAGAAGGCTTTTGATCGAATAGAATGGTCCTTCATGTATCAGGCTATGAATTGGTTTGGTATTGGTTCTGGATTTAAAGAAATGATTCAAACTTTGTATAGCTCTCCTTCTGCCAGATTATATATAAATAATAATTTTTCAGAATGGTTTTGCTTGGAGAGGGGAGTTAGACAGGGATGTCTATTATCTCCTTTGCTGTTTGATATTGTTTTGGAACCTTTGTTATTGGCTATTAAACAAGCGGAAAAGATCTGTGGTATTCCTTATGCAGATCGGGAATATAAAGTCTCTGCTTATGCAGATGATATTTTGCTTCATTTGAGAGATCCTGAAAGTACTATTCCATGTTTACTTGATCTGATTAACAGATTTGGGAAATTCTCTGGTTACAAAATAAACTGGAGTAAATCTGAGGTTCTTCCATTAAATGTACATTGTGTAAAAGGATTATTTGAGGTGTTTCCTTTTATTTGAAAAGAGGATGGTATAAAATATTTAGGGATATGGATAAAAAATACATTGGAAGAAACAATGAAAATAAATGAAAAATCTTTACTATTAAAGGTCACGGAAATGTGTGAGCAATGGAACCCTTTACATTTGTCTTGATGGGGGAAAGTTCAAACGGTCAAAATGATGATTTTGCCTGTAGTTTGCTACAAATGGGTATGTTGCCAGTTTATTTTCAAGGGTCCTTTTATAAAAAGTTAAATAGTATTCTGTCAAAATTTGTGTGGCTTGGGAAAAATGCAAGAATTTCTTTAGTATCTTTAGAAAAGCCAATTGCGGAGGGTGGAGTAAATTTTCCCAATTTCTATAGATATCATCAAGCCTATGTAATGCATCAAGGTATATATTGGACCCTCCCTGAGCTCTTGGAACATCAGCCAGATTGGTTATATCTTGAATGGAAGATCATGTTCCCTATGCAGCTATCTCATATATTAAATATCAGAATACCTAGCTATGCCAAGGATAACGTAATTTTATTGGACATGTGGAAAACAATTAAATTTATAGATAAATTAACAAATGTTCCTATAATGAAATAAATTTTGCAGTCCTTATGGTTAAACTCCAAGATTCAGATAGGCGGTGCTGGGACTGCTTGGAAGAATTGGATACAGGCTGGTATTAGGAGATTAGATGATGTTGTGTCTAACGGAAAACTGCTTGATTTTTCACAACTTCAACAATCATTTAGCATTTTAAAGTCGCAACAATATAGGTGGTTGCAGTTGAAGCAGGAAAATTTAAAAAACTTATTTTAGCTTGCAGGTCCTTTGCTACCAAACAGATCTAGTAGGACATCAGGCTGCCCAGTGGTATAAATTGATTTCTGGATTTTTAAATAAGAAGCCAAAAAATAGTCTTAGAGACATTTGGAGTATCGAGATAAAACAGTATATTTTTGTGTCTTGGTGGCCACAAATTTGGACTTGGAGATTGAAGTGTACAACATCAGCATCTATGAGACAAACATGGTTGTTTTTATTGCATAGGATTTTTTGGACCCATGTTTGTTTAAATAAAATAGATAGCTCTAAGTCTAATAGATTGTCATATTAATATAGGGACTTTGGATCATCTGTTATATTATTCTCCTTGGATATTTATGTTTAGGAAGTCAAATAAATATTATTTGGGGACAAATAAATCTTGTTCTTGAGTCAAATGTTCCACTAACATATGAAGCTATAGTATGTGGAACGATACTACATGTTAAACCAGGGGTCTCGCAGTCCCTCCTTGAGAGCCGCAATCCAGTTGGGTTTTCAGGATTTCCCCAATGAATATGCATGAGATCTATGTGCATGCACTGCTTTCAATGCATATTCATTGGGGAAATCCTGAAAACCCAACTGGATTGCGGCCCTCAAGGAGATCCCTGTGTTAAACCCACTTTAGACAAAAATAAGAGCCGTCTTTTTATGATTATGACAGGTATAGCTATCCAATTTATCACAAGTAACTGGAAAAACCATGACAGACTAAATTATACTTTTTGGTGGGTGAATTTGTGTACTATGTACAGATATGAAAGAATCAACGCAGAATGTAGGGAGCTTAGTAGTGCATTTAGTGAAATATGGAGCCCATTGACTAAATTTGTGAAATTATAATAATGTTTACTTATCTTTTCTTTTTTCCTGCTCATTTACCTATACACATCTGGGGGGAAAAAGGGGGGTGGAGGGAGGGATATAATTGTGATAGTTACACATGGATAATTTATTTTTATCATTAAATATTATGTCATATGTTATGTTTTTAATAAAAGTAAGAAAAAGGGGAGAATTAATAATATATAAATTACCTGTACAGTTCATAGTGCAATGAATGTAGTAATTATTGTTCTTTTATTTATATTGTACTGTTTTAGTTTAAAAATCAATAAAAATTTACAAAGAAATCCAATAAAACATGGGGCAGCATAGAGGATCTTTGATTGCAGAGTACCAAGGAAAAAATGGACAGATTTGATGGTATTTTGCATCATCTGACATCATATTCTTTGTTTCAATACATATTTAATAAACAGACTCCTTAATATTATATAGTATGGTAATATTATTTTATTCACTTAGGCCCCAATTCTGCAAACTATGTCCTGATTGTAGGCAGCTGTAGGAGTCTGTCTGTCTAATCATCCAGTCGGGATCCATTAAAAATAAAAATGCTCCCCAGGTAGGCTGCCTATTTTGAAAGCGCCTCCGAGAGCCTAGGGATGCCCACCTAAGCTTACCTAAGGCTAGGTAGTAGCCTTAGGTGAACCTAGGTGGCCCTACACGTCTCCCTAGCCCAGCGGGAGATGCATACAATTTATGCCAGCAACATGCTGGCCTACATTGTAAGTAGACGTGGCTACATTGTAAGTAGACGTGGCTGCTATACTTATCACGGCAAGGGATCTCCCTGCCACGATAGGTATTGCGGCCGTGGCCGCCTGTCTCCCCCCGAGGTTAATGCTGAAGTTTCCAAATTTGTTGTGGTAATGGGTGGGTTGATTCTAGTACATAATTTGATTTCCTTAGATTGTACAGGATTATTTCATCCTGATGTGATTCACTTATCAGGTATTAGACTAAATATGGTTCTGAGTACCCTACAGGATTTGTTGGAAAGTTTAGTGTGATATTAACTGCAGCTCTTGTGGGGAAACGGTGACAAGAGTGACTGTCACTGCTTGTAGCTGGTAAATGAGCCCTTTTGCCCTCAGTGGTAGATGAAATTATAAATTGGGGTATATGTGATTAATTGAAAAATATTTGCTTGTGAGCAGCACGTCTATAAGATAAGGTATGACTTGATGACACCATAGGTCTTGAGGGAAAATATTCAAATATTTGGAGCTAGTTTGACACTGAATAGCTCCAGTGAATCAATCTGCAGAACTAGGAGAATATAGGGGTTAGTGTAAATTAATAAGTTTTGTTTAGTGATTGTGAAGCTTGAATGTTAAAGTTAATTGTAATTAAATAAAGCTGTGGCCAAATAATTTGCAATTAATAACAGTATATAGTGGAATTATTTGATTTGAATGGGGAAATGGGAGATATGAGTAGCTGAGATGTGAGTCACAATGCTAATAAATATAAATACTTTGCACATAAAAATGTATTTAATAAAATACAGGGTTACACTTATAAGAATACATGTGGTGCCAGAAAGATGCATACATTTATATGACTTGTATGCATGCGTGTTCATGGGAAGAGCTTGGGCAGAGCATAGGTAGAGTTATAATCCTTGTTTATACATGGCATACTTTACACTTGAATGTTTATGCATGATCTCAAGCAGATGTAAATATGCATGGCTTCAATTTAAACAGAATCTATGGTGCTTTGCCCCTAATATTTTATAAAGGCAGATAAATGTTTATGTGCCTAACATAAAATGTACCTATATATGTCATGTGAATATCTACTGTGGAGAGCATAAGCAACAGATGCTACTTTTAGGGAGCAGAGGAAGAGGTTGATTTTCTGATTACCACAATATATGAAGATAAAAATCCTTAAAGACTGGAGATCAGTGGCGTACCTAGCATATGTGACACCCAAGGCCCATCATTTTTTGACACCCCCCCCATCTACATATCGCACAATAAGAGTGTACCTAGGAAAAGGCAGCATCTTAAATACTGTAGTGAGCACTAGAACAACAACACATACATTGTAAAACTAAACAAGCCAGATCCCGAACAGTCAATTGATCCTGCAGTCAATGCCAACTGAAAGCTATGTTCTTTTCATACATACAGAACAGAGATACACCCTCGCCCAATATTGAATAATCACAAACTAAAAATAGAAGTATGTAGACAAAAGTTAAACTGAACCGCCAAGAAACCAGTCTCTGCATACAATGCAACACCAGAACACCACAAAAACAGTAACACATGTCCTCTAATACTGTGCAAAATATAAAGACAGTAGATGTAAATTTGAAAAACTGATACATAACAATCACCACTTTACAAATTAACAAATAAAAATAAAACAAATAATGAGAAATAAGAAAATACCATTATATTGGACTAATCAATTTTTCAATTAGCTTTCAGAGGCCAAATCTTTCTTCAGAACAGTACTGTTATGGTATTCTGTCCTGACCTGAGGAAAAGGGTTTAGTACAAAAATTGCCTTATTTCCATTTCCTATTTATAAAATTTTATCAATACAGTTACAATACTACTTGATTCTAAGTAAAGCAACAAAAAAATATTTCTACCTTTTGTTGTTTCTGCTTTAATCATCTTCTCTTTGTTCTCTTCTTTCTATACAGCGTTTGTCCTCTCTCCCTTCCATCCAACATCTGTCCTCTCTTTGCCCCTTCCACCCAGCTTCTGCCTTCTCTCTCTCTACCCCTTCCATCTACTATCCACCCTCTCACTGCCCCTTGCATCCACTGTCCACCCTCTAAATGTTCCATATGGCATCTTCCCTCTTTCTATGTCCCTTCAATAAACTATATACCCTGTGCCCTTTCTTTCCTTTGTACATGATTCATTTTGGCTTCACCCCCTCCCTTATGCTCTGGCATCTCTCTCTTCTCCTTTTCTTCCTTCCTTCCCACTCCACTCCATGGTCTGGCATCTCTATCTCCTTCCCTGGCACCTCCCTCCTATCTCTCCCTCTGGCACTTCTTCTCCTTTCTTTCCCTCTGGTCTGGCATTTTGTCTACTGTAGTTTCCCTTCCTTCTCCCCCATGCCCTGGCATCTCTCTCCACTCCTTCCGTCTCCCCCTCCCACTCCATTATCTAGCATCTCTTCTTGTTCCTTTTTTCTCCTTCCTTCCACCTGCTCTGACATCTGCCTCCTCCCCCTCCCCCTGACATCTCTCCCCTCTCCATGGTCTGGTAGCTCCTTTCCTTTCCTCCCATGGTCTTGGCATCTTTCCTCTCCCTTCCCTGGTGTTCCTTATCCCCTCTCTCTCCCTAATTGGATGAAGCAGCAGAACATTTCTCTTCCCCTCTGAGAAGGAGGGAGAGAGAGAGAGAGCGCGAGAGTCCTGTACAGGTGATAGGTGAAGAGCCTTCCCTGAAAAATCCCCTAACATATTAGGCCAATAAACACAACTAAAGGCCTAAGATGGCTGAGAATGCTCTGACTAAAACTGTCAAGCCTTTGCATAATCTATGCTTGCTGAAATCAGCAAGCCAAGCGAAAAATGAGCGAGTGAAACAAAACTTATTATTTTACATGGCAACTGGTGTCACATCTGCAGTAATGCCAGGGAAGTGGGTCTAAGAAGGATGAGAACATGTCTTAACCAAGAATATAAAAATACATTATTTTGCAAGAATATCCTTTGATGGGCAGGCTTTTACTGGCCGATGGCTTGAAATTGCTGACATGATAAATTAAAACGGCATATGCGGGAAAAAATAGATTTTCTGGTAAACAGGACATGCGTATGGTATGACACATATATTATGAACCAATTAATAAACTGATAAATGTAATGATGTTTGTAAGTGACCAATAAAAACTAACAATATGATATGTGCCAACATGGCCTCAAGCTGTCAAGAATTGTATAAGAGACAGCCTTTGTGATTGTGAAAGCAGGACAGACATCCAGGTATACTCAAGCGTTTGAGGCATACTATCTGTCAGCTCCATATGCTGTAAGATTTGTTCTTGTAACCTGTTATTGATTGTTAATAAAAATAAATATATATTAATTATAACATCATATTGAGTTTCCATGAAGCCAGTGGTATTGAAAGGCCGTAAACAGGTGACTTTTCACCTCCCCTCCCCCCTTGGGTGCAGCAGCAGCACTTCTCTCTTGCCCCCTCCCCAATTGGGTGCAGCAGCATCATCTCTCTTCCCCCTCCCCCCTTGGGTGCAGCAACAGCATCTCTCTTCCCCCTCCCCCCTTCTTGGGTGCAGCAGCATTTCTCTTCCCATCTCTCCCATCGGTGGAGTCGCAAGCTTCCCTCCATTGCTGACCTTTTGCTGTTCTTCCTTGCTTTGGGTCTTCCTTGTTGCCGGGTCCTGCCTTCGCGAAAACAGAAAGTAGGCTGGACATGGCAGCCAGGAAGGCTCGTAGCAAGGAAGAGCAGCAAGACAAGTTTTAACTTCCCTTTGTCGCTGACCTGTCTCCCTTAGCTTCCCTCCGTCGCTGACCTGAGCCCTAGCGAACTCAAGCTCCAGGGCTCGAACGTGTACGTGCCTTCTCTTCTCCTCCTCCCCCCTCCCCCCCGGAACGTAAGTTTGCTATGGGCTATGGGCTAAGGTGGGAAATCGTCAAGCCTGTGAGAGGTGGGGGTTGTTTTGTTTTGTTTTAATATTGAGCAGCGGCAGGATTTGCGATAGATGGCAGCTGGGCGATCATCTAAATTAGCTGGGCGCAGCGCCCAGCTAAAAGGCCTTAGGGCAGTGGTAGGCAAACTCATTAATCAAAAGAGCCAAAATCAGTAGTACAACGATTAATATTTTTTTGAGAGCCATACCCCGTTCCTGCTTGCGCTACGTCAACCCCGACTGACACCCTGCTCGTCTGCATGTAGTCAAAATAGATTAGTGGCAGAGCCGAGAGAATGACAGGGGGAAAAAATTTGTCTCCGTCCCCTCCCCATCAGCTCGGTCCCCATCCCCGCAAACCACCTGATTCCATCCACACAAGCCTTGAATTGTTTTATATTGAACTTATTATATTAAAGAATAAAAAAACAATATTCTGTACAATTGTCAATTTATAAATTAGCATCTTCTCCCCACTCTCTCTTCCCCATTTCCCTTCAGCGTCCTCAGCCCACTCTCTTCACTTTCCTTCAGCGCACGCACATAAAAACAAGCAAGTAATTTTATATCATTTTTATTCTATTCATTCATAGAAATTAAGTCTAAATAATGCCAGTCACATAACAAAACATGATTTTACAAAAATAATTACCTGCACAGTCAAGCCTGCAAGGATTACTAGATCTCTTTCAGCAGCTCCCCTCCCTCCCTCCCCCTTACCTTCATGGCCAAGTCAAAATGATCCATCAACAATAAAATTTTAAAAACACAAAGGACACTGTACGTAGAGAAAATGTTAATTATCATTTATATTTTGTGGGTTTTCAAAGAGGTCAAGGCAGATGACTTTATGCAATGTCACCTCAGTAACAACTATACAAAAATAGACAAATATACCCCTCCCTTTTTACTAAACCGCGATAGTGTTTTTTAGTGCAGGGAGCTGCGCTGAATGCCCCACGCTGGTCTCGACGTTCATAGGCTCCCTGTGCTAAAAAACGCTATTGCGGTTTAGTAAAAGGGGGCCATAGTGCAAAATATAGACAGCATATATAAATTCTCAAAACGGACACAGTTTGATCACTGAATTGAAAATAAAATCATTTTTCCTACCTTTGTTTGGTAATTTCATCAGTCTCTGGTTGCACTTCCTTCTTCTGACTAGGCATACAATATTTATTCCCTTCTTTCAGCCTCCTGTATGCTTCCTCTACTCCAGACCTCATTTCCTCCCCCAACTTTTTCATTGTTTCACCCTGCCCTTCTTTCTTTCTCTCTCTCTCCATGCCCCCTTTCTTTTTGTATGTCTGTTTTTCTCTCTCTCTCTCCGTGCCCCATTTCTTTCTTTGTTTCATCCTGCCCCCTTTCTTTCTGGCTCCCTGCCCCCCCTTTCTTTCTTTCTTTCTTTCTCCCTGCCCTCCCCCATGCCACCGCCATTGGGAAACATGCTGCCACTGCCGCCGGGGAATAGACTGCCACTGCCGCCATTGGGAACAGGCCGGCACTGAGTTCTCCCTGCAGGGCCGACCAACTCTCACCACCTGACGTCAATTCTAACGTCAGAGAGGACGTTCCGGGCCAGCCAGGCAGCGATTGTCTGGCCCTGAATGTCCTCTCCGACGTCAGAATTGACGTCGGGTGGTGGGAGTTGGTCGGCCCCGCGGGGAAGAGAAGCAGGGTGATCTCAGAACATGGCGCTGGCCTGTTCTTCGATGGCGGCGGTGGTTTGCGGGAGGGCAGTGAGAAGGGAAGGGAAGCAGGTTGGGCACCCCTGCTGTAGACGAGCCGCAGTATGCCGATCACCGCCTTAGGGGAGAACACTGGAGGGTGGTCAGCTGTGCACCCGGGGCGGACTGCCCCCCCCCCGCCGCCCTCCCCTTGGTACTTCTCTGCTGGAGATAATTAATATTTAAGATCTCATATATTAACCTATTGCCATACTAGTGTATTTATTTAAAATGCATCTTATTCATCTTCCCAAGATACATCCAATTTCTTTCTCCATTCTCACATCAATGACTCCACAAATAATTTTCTAATCATCTCCATAGTACTTAGAATTAAAACATTCTAATGTCAATCAATGATGCACAATGCATTAGCCTTTTAGTTTTGTGAGCCTAATAATGGTATAAGAAGAGTTTTAATCAATAAGAAAATAAAGCATGGTTCTTTGTTTTATGCAAATGAGATCTCTGGTCATACTTTGTTCCAAAAATTTTGCTTATAATTTATAATTAAAGTACTTGGTACTATCTTCTTCTTTTAGTTTGTCCACAAAGGTAATCACTAGCATTACTTTTAAATGTATTTAAAGAATAGGTCTGTACTTGTCATACTCTACATTACTGCCCTGATCCAAATTATTAGTAAATGGCATGGATAGGCAGACTAGATAGGCCATATGGTCTTTATCTGCCTTCAATTTTCTCTATTTTTATGTTTCTATTATCTACTAGCTTTCAAATGTAATAAAACCAAATAGGAAATGGCCATGTTTTTACCTTTTCTAGAGAATGTTTAAAACATTTGTGGGTGTAAAATAACATTAATAGGGCAAACACCCCACAAAAATTATTATAATTCCCAGTAGATAGAAGCCAGCAGGCCATTTCTGGTATGCTTTGTTTAGGTGTTCTGTGATCCTGGCTATTGAGAAGAAAGATGCTAGCTTATAAGGTGAGAAGGAGCTGCATGATTACAATTATATTGCACTTATATAGTTTATTACATGTAATTTGTTCAATTTTAAGCTCAGGAGCACAACTATAAATTAATTTGTTTTCCAAGACAGTTTTCTAATCTCAAACCTCATTGGGATCAAAAACTGTCACCAAGTAATTACTTTCTCTGATTTGATATTAGCTTTTCTGAAGCCGTATGAAAATTATGATCCAGCATTATGTAAACAGGACGCTACAATCTCTCCTTAAGACAAATACAGTAGAAGCTAATTCTATGACTGCCTCTGAGAATCCAGATTCCATTATAGAATACTACTATAACCTGGCATTGGTGTTCCTTGCATTTAAGTTACTATCCAACCAATATTGTGCAACCTATTTATATAAATATCATCTTTACTCAATTGGATCTTCAAAGAATAATGCAGTAAACACTTCTATTAATTTTAATTTTTAGAAAAGCTGCAATCAAGACGTCATTGATCCATTATTATCATTTCAGACGCTTCTACGAATTCACATTAACTTTATCATTTTTGTAACTTCACAATAAACTTTAGCACTTATCTTTTCTTTGAGATTTCTGTTGGCTGGGGACTCACACCGACATGATCGCCGCTAGGCCATTTCAAGGCAGTCCCCTATTCTCGCTGTATTCCTCTATCCTTCAGTATGGCCATGGGACTTCTCATTTACGATATGCACAGTGACACCAGTCATAGATATGGAGTAACTCTGAATGCCTAAATATGGCAAGATTGCACATCACCCATGCCTCTCTCATGCTCCACTTATATGTATGCCCCTTGTAACTGAGCGCTATAGCTTTTATGTGCATCTTTTTAGAATCGCGCACAACAACATTTATTTGCATTTACATACATAAAGAGATGCCTATCACTGACTGCCTAGTTATAGAATTGCCCTTGTAATTCTTTACTATACAGTATACTGCCTAAATAAGTTGATTTACAGTGTTTTATAGAAATAATAATAGCTGAGGAAGACATTTCATTCATGCATGTCATTGGTGCAGTCCCTGTGGTTACTTTTATCTGCAGATGTTGCATTAGTTCTCAAAGGGAAAGGACAATTATAGTATTTCCAAGAGAACTGCCTGGGGGAATTTGGATTTAGCTCACATATTTTTTTCAGTAGTAGCTCAAAGGAAGTTCCATTCAGATTTTTTTTATAAGTGCCTATAGAGATTTGCACCTATTTTTATCTTCAGATAATTTTCTCTTTGAAAATTTTTGTAGCTTTGAAAATACTAACCCCCTCTTTTACTAAAGTGTGCTATGCTTTTTAGCGTGCAGTAAATCTTAGCGCATGCTAATCACACGCTAAATGCTAATGCATGCATGTTATCCTATGGATGCATTAGCGGTTAGCACACGCATTGATTTAGCGTGCACTAAATGTGCGCTAAAACACGTAGCACACTTTTGTAAAAGAGGGCCTAAATCTCACATATTGTTTCATCTTCTTCCCTATCCCTGCCCTCTGGGTGGCATACACACAGTGGAGGTAATTTTATAACAGCCTACTGATAGGAGAAATCCACAAAGTGTCCATATCTCACCTAGAGACTGACATTTTCTGAAACATTTTTCAAAAAGAGTTAACAGATTTAGAATAAGTACACAGAAAGGAAAGCTGTATGGAGATTTCCACACTTTTTTGCAGATTTGGGGGGGGTTCACTGTATTCTTGTGGAGAGTGGGGTGATCATGTGTTGGGCATTCATCTGAACAGCAAAAAGGATAAAGGATTGGAAGGGGCCAGCACGGAAGATCATTGCTTTGGATGTGTCTGGTATTGAATTGTTTTTGTATGGTTTCCAAGTTTATTAATATTTTGATATACCGACCATCGATATGTATCTGGTCGGTTTACAATACTAAAAAAATGTAAAATATAAAATTTTAAAAATAAAAAGAGGTGCGTACAGGGTTAAGACGATTACACTGACATAAGTGATACAAAAGGAGATAGGGGATGAGAAGGATAATAATTACATCATAAAATAAAAATAAGGGAAGGTACGGGGGAATGGGAAGTAACATCAAGGAAGGGAGGGGTCGCTTCATAGAAGCAGTTCTCATGAGAGGGGGAAGAAAATTCTGCAGTCGGAGAAGTGATGTTATCTTATTGCTGGAATGCATCCTGAAACAAAAAGGTTTTAAGTTTGGCTTTGAATTTATTGAGAGGTCTGATGGTTTTATGTTGGCAGTTTAAAGATGTTAATTTGAAAGATAGGTTTTAGTTACATGTATTTATTTGTATTGTTTAAACATTATGTGTGTTTTATTGCAACACACTTAGTGGAGTAGTGGTTAGAGCAGCTGCCTCAGCACCCTGAGGTCATACATTCAATTTTCACTGCAGCTCCTTGTGACTCTGGGTAAGTTGCTTCTTTGCCTCAGATACAAAATAAGTGCCTGTCTAAAATATGCAGACCATTTTGATTGTAACCACACTGAAAAAGTGGTACAGTACTCCCCCGAAATTCACAGGGGTTCCTTTCCAGGAACCCCCACATATTTCAAAAAACCACAAATGCGGTTTTTCACCTGTTAAAAGGCAGGGGAGGCAGAAAAGGTCAGCTGCAGCACTTGCAGGTAAAGAAAATCACTTGCGGTCTGCTCTGACTGCCTCTTCCTGTAATAAAGTTGGGCTACACCAATCAGGAGCTGATTTGACATGCAGCTCCTGATTGGTGTAGCCCAACTTTACTAAAGGAAGAAGAAGCGGTTGGAGCAGACCGTAAATGAGCGAGTCCGCAATTCGCGAACCGCAAATAAGCAGGGGAGCACTGTATATCAAGTTTATCCCTTCTTACCCTTTATATTGTTTGGATAATGTGGGATATAAGTTTGATTGAAAAATAAGAAGTCTGTGATAACTCAGACTTGTATTAGGTAGGTCTAAATAACTAGACTGTGTGACTTGAGGTCAGTAATATATTTTCATAAGATGATTTAGAGGCTGACCAAATTTTGGGTTCAGTTTGGAAATCTCCACCGAAATCAGCCTGAAATCGCAGTCTGAGTTTTGGCCCAAAATAACTCTTCTCCGATCACTCTCTGTCCACCCCCTCTGGGGCCACCTCACCACACATAGACCATCCCTGGACCTACTGTGTCTGAATTCAAGAGGGCCTGGGATAGGCACGTGGGATCTCTCAGAGAAATAATGGTTACTGTGGATGGGCAGACTAGATGGGCCATTTGGTCTTTATCTGCTGTCATGTTTCTATGTTTCAATGTTTCTACTTTAAGAAACCTTTGTGATCTAGTAGCCTCTTTGGGGGTAAGAAAAATGCTTAATCATGCCTATCTGATGTTGCTACTCCTTCAGTATGACCATGGGACCTCATAGTAGTCTTGCAAGGCTGCTGCAGGAAGTTCCAGCAACCATAATCAGGAGCTACAGGAAATTGTCCCTACTTATTCTGGTTCCAATCTCAAATGGCTGCCAGGACCTCCCATGGCACCTTGTCAGATTGCCATTGGAAATCTCAGAAGCCATTTTGAAAGAGAAGCCGGCTGTGTTTAGGAGTGAATAGGCATCATTCCTACATGCACTACCCACCAACAACTTGGTGGGCCTAGGAAAGGGCTGCCTCCGGGAGAGAGGCTTTCTTGATGGGGCTGCTGCTGAATATTGGGTGGGAGGTTTCTGCTGGTAGATGGGTGTGGGAAGGAGATACTTTTTGGTCATATGGGGTGGGGCGAAGCCAGTTTCATTTTGTCTTTTCAGTCAAAACACAGCCAATTTGAGTCACAAATTTAGTTTCCACAGAAACTGAAATCCTGGTTTCAGTCTGGCTCTAATATCATCTGCATGCAATTGAAAATCTGTTGCATAAGCTCTTAGTATCTCATATGGCACCGTTGTGTGATTAACTTGGTAATCGTGCACCGTTTAGTGAATCTGGGCCTAAATGAACTTCTCAATTTGTTAGAAAGAAAAAACAAAAAATTTATAAACTATGCAGGAGAGCCATTTGCAGGAAAGAGTGGCCTAGTGGTTAGAGCTATAGCCTCAGCACTCTGAGGTTGTGGGTTCAAATCCTATGCTGCTTCTTGTGACTCTGGGCAAGTCATTCAATCCTCCATTGCCCCATGGAGGTTAGATAGTTTGTGAGCCCACCGGGACAGTTAGGGTAAATGCTTGAGTTCCTGATTGTAAACCGCTTAGATAACTTTGATAGGTGGTATATAAATACCTAAAATAAATAAATATAGAAGAAAGTGGGAACATATCTATCTAAAGTGAACGATTCAAATGTTTGGTTCACACCCTACACTTGTTGCATACATGATTCAACTAAGTTAGCACTGTATCGCCATTTCATATAGTTACAAATCTGTCCAGAAGAATACCCTGATAAATGATAAAAACAAGCATGTTCTGTTTAATAAAATAAATGTATAATGGAATCAATAGTTAACAGCAACAATATCTCAGGATCCAAAAAGTAATGTGTGATCTTAATAGCCCGTAGAGTCTGCTGTTTCCATGTAGGGTCTGGGTATAAAGAAAGAGAGTTAGTTTTCCTGTAGATTAGTTCAGGGCCAGGTTAGACATGTTGGGGTCCAGGGTAGAAATTAAAGAAGGGGCCTCTGATTCCCTCTCTTCCCTGCTTCCCACCTAATGTTCCCACCTGCCATTACTACCACACATAAAAACAACTTTAAATGACTTTGTCACACACAAAACACAGGCAGACCTTTTGCCAAATACAGAACTGAGTACAATTCTGGGGTTCAAAAAGGGACTGGATGACTTCCTGGAAGCGAAGGGGATAACAGGGTACAGATAGAGGTTTACCTTACAGGACATTAAGCGAACAGGGTATGGACTTTTTAGGTTAGGTAGGTAACACTTACAGGTCATGGACCTGGGGGGCCGCCATGGGAGCGGACTGCCGGGCACGAAGGACCCCTGGTCTGACCCGGCAGAGGCAATTCTTATGTTCTTACTCTAAGAAATTAAACTCAGCAAGAGAAATAAAAACAGATATGCACATTTTGTACTGAACACACAGGGGTCCTGGGCCCCAGAATCTCCTAAAATTAGCCATCTCCCTTGCTGGTGGAAATCCCAAATCCCTGCCACCTCCTCTGGTCTGTCAGCCAGAAATCTCCAAGCTCTGCAGCTAGCAGCAGTGTCCCCAAGCTGCCACCAGCTGCAGAGCTTGGAAAGTTCTGGCTAATGGATTGGAGGAAGAGGTCTTCAGCTGATTGAGATTTGGGATTCCCTATCAGTTTAGGTATTTATATTTTGCATTTGGGCAAGGGGGAGGGAAGGGAGAAAATTTGGAGCTCACCCATCTTGTGCTCAGGGATAGAGAATGACACGGGGAAAAAAAATTGTCCCCATCTCCGCCCCGTCCCAGCAAACCTAGAAAGAAGAAGATTGTTCTTTAAGTAGGAGTTAACCAAAGTGGATGGGATTGGGGAAGGGAGCTGGGGAGGTAGGGGAGATTGATAGGGAAGAGTCAAAAGGAGATAGTGAGACAAATATTCTTAATCTAGCATCTTTCCCAGTGTCTTCTCCCCACTCTCTCTTCCCCAGTTCCCTTCAGGCAGCTTCAGCATCTTCTCCTCTCCACCCCTGCCCCCCAGCACCCTTTGCGCTGTCCAGCAGCTCCCTCCTGGCCGGCCATGCATCTCCCTCCCTTCCCCTTCCCTTCCCTTTGTGGCGATTTCCACAAGGCTATGCGTTCTGTTACAGCTGGGGCCTTGAAGTCACGTTGCATGTGGCTGCTGGAAAGGTCTCCTCTGATACAACTGGAAACAGGAAATTGCGTCAGAGGAGATCTTTCCAGCAGCCACACGCGACATGGCTTCAAGGCTCCGGCTGCAATAGAACTCATAGCCTTGTAGAAATCGCCATGAAGGGAAGGGGAAGGGAGGGAGATGCCTGGACAGACGGTAGGAGAGAGAGGACTTCCGGACCACGTGTGCTCACTCCCTTAACTGCGGAGACAAGGCCATTCACTGCTTCACGGGGTGGTGAATAGCCTTGTCCCCATACTCGCGGTGACCTATTTTTTTGTTACCATTTCGGCGGGTTACCTGCAGTTAGCTGCGGGTAACAGCCACCATGTCATTCTCTACTCAGGGCCACTGCCTCTCCTCCTCCCTTCCCACATTTGTTGTCTGCTAAACCACTGAAAACAATGCAAAGATCTGTAACAAACATATCCTAAAACTAACATATTCTGGTTAATAAATTTAAAATAAAACACTTTTTCTACCTTTTGTTGTCTGGAGATTTTATTTTTCCATCCTGTTGGTCCTATTTTTTCACTTCTGCTTTCTTGTTTCTTCTGATAACTCTCTTTCTAGTAGTTGCTGTCCATATGTCTTTTCTCCTCTCCCTTATCTTGTTTATATCCTCACTACACCTGTCTTTGATCTATCCTTTTACTGTTGTGTCACTCATCTTCTTGTCATCTCCCATTTGATCTCTTCCACATGGCTCCACCATTTCCTGAATCCCCATCCCTCTCTCCACTCTTGTCAGGCTGTGTCTACCTATCCCTTTCCATTGCCTAGCATCATCTTATTCCATCTTTACCCTCCCATCTCTCCTTCTCTCCCCAGAATGATCCAACATTTCTCTCTCTTTTCTTTTGTTCTTCTTCCTTCCCCCTTGATGCTGAACAATGGAGGGAACAATGGAAGGAAAAAATGGAGGGAAAAAAAGAGATGCTGAATATTTTTATCCCTTCTACCCCGAGAACTAATATTTCTCCCTCCCTTCCATCGCAAAGCCCAACTTCTCTCCTTTTCTCTTCCTAACTGCCCTCCCATCCAATATCCTCTTCCTCCCTTCCTGGTCCACCATCTCTCCCTTTCTATTCCCAACTGTCCTCCCTTCAAGTATCTCTTTCTCCCTCCCTCCACATCATTGCACATCCAACTTCTCTTATTTTCTCTTTCTCCCTCCAGACCTTTGCCCACCGCACTTCTTTAAACTATTCCCCCCATTCTACTTTTTTTTTTAAAGCCACCTGGTCCAGAGAGCTTCCCAGGGCCGGCATGCTTTTCCCCTTCTTTCAAGCCCTGTCCATGTATTCAGTGTTCAATGTGTAATTATGAACAACACAGCTACACCTTTACAAACAGTGCAGCTATAATCTTCATGAAGGATATAGTCTTCAGAAGCCTCAGTGGTGACTATTTTCACATAAGCTACTCTATCCATGATTACCTAACTTAATACCCTTCAAATATTGTTTAGTTAAATATGCATGAACCACACATTTTTGAAAAAAAAATATTTCACAATAATCCATATCCAAAAATACATGTACCTTGGAAAAGGCTCTTATTAGAGATTTGGGCCAGATAGCCTCTTCTCGCTTTCCCTGTCTCTCAGACCGGTGCTGAAAGAAGGGGGAAGGCATGCCAACCCAAATGGGGCCCCCCAAAGCTGTGGGGTCTAGGACAGTTGCCCTGTTTGTTCTCCCCTAACGGTGGCCCTGGATCAATTAATATTAAAGTAACAGCCATTATATTTGATACAAGTTAGTTTTCTTTGGAGCTAGCCAGCCTTAATGGAGTTTAACATCATAGTTGCTTCACTGCAAGATTGATTTCCATTTAGCATCTGAATTCCTGCTGCTCATCGTCAGCTCAAATTTTAGATTTCCTTATGACATCCCATTCATTTCTATAATGTCAGAAGAGGACAAGCTAGGGGAAGAAATGCAATAGATATATAAAAGTCCCAAAAAACTAATTTCCTGTGTTTATGCAAATATGCTTGATAATAAATATGATAGAGAAATACAGAAATGCAGTCTAAGTCTAATTGTGTATAATCAGTTTTATCTTAGCTGGTGCGATAGCTGTGTAAGGATCTTGTCTGAATATCTGATAAACAAGACAAATCAAAATTAAGTCCTAGTATGGTTCTTTTGTCTCCAGAACAAAAGTAAATAAGTATGTATCATATTTTTTTTCAATAACAACTGTTTAATACATCAGTAAACCACTTTGAATAAAAGTGTTGTACAGTATGGCTTTAACAAGCACTCAATATAATGTGTTTACTGGATCAAAAATTGAAATCATTTATTCACTAGACAAGGTGGAGCAGTCATTACAGCCATCCCCTTAAGACCGTTTCTCCTAATGTGCATCATCAGTATGTTAGAGTGAGAGCCCGGTTCAGTTTTGTGTCATTGCAACAAGTAGCTAACCCTTCCTAAGTAACAGATTATTTCATTGGCTTTTCACACATATTCCTTGAATCAATCAGTTATATTTATGCAGGCATAATGTACCCTTTATAGTCCAATGTTTTTTTGTTGCAGAGGGTCCTGTGTGTGTTACCCCATTCCACTACTGTAAAAATTATATATGAAATATTATAACCCCTAGACTTCATGTATTCTTTCTCTCTCTTTATTTATTGTCTTCTTGGGTGTTGTAGATAATTGTCTAGTAATAATAGTATCTGTTCTCTTGAAATACTGAATTTTCTTTTAAGCCAATTCATTTTAAATTATTTACTTCCTTTTATACAGTATGACCCATGAATATTTTATCTTTCTGGTTGTGTTAATTTGCCAGTTTTCCTTAGAGCAAAGTAATACAGTGATTTAAATATTTCATTCTCAATGGAAAAGAAGAATGACCCATTCTTTCTTTCTTTCTTTTTTTTTTAATCATTGTACGCACAATGATAGTTTTTATGGCCAGCAGTGTTGAGTCTATAGTATAATGGATCTACAGAATGGATAGTATGTTATATAGATATTGACTTCCATTAAGTGCAGCACTATGATGACTGTAATATGTGTGTGTGTGTATACACACACACGAGGGTTGATTTATAGGTCATGGCAGCTATTTTTTTTCTCTCAAACATGCATTAATGTTGTAAATCTAATATTTACATTTGAAAGTGTGTCATATGTACTTCTTAATGTTGCCACCAGATGAGAGATGAGTGTAGCAGTCTCTGGTTGAAGTGAAACAAAAAACATGACATTTGAAATCATTTTATTAACAAACAAGTAATAAATGTTAGATGTGTCACTAAACCAAACACACAATTATCTTGAGAGTGAGTATGCTTAACTGTTAACATCCTTCAAAGCATTGTCATGTACGATTATGGTGTTGTGCAACTGTTCTGGATATGTCTCCTGTACTGCACGGCACAGGTGGTACTGCAGAAATTATTTGAAATACTGTGCATTCATAGTGTTTCCCTCACAAACCAGATGACACACAAGATAACATGGGAGACTACTTTGCAGGATGATAACAGTTAAACAGTTTGTTCTTGTACTTTGTTGTTCATGTTGTATACTATGGCCTGGATTCAGTATAGGACGCCCGGGACGGGCCTACGCTCATCACAAAAAAATCTGATTCTGTAACCAACGTCCATGTTACAGACACCAGTTACAGAACCGGGTTACTGTAGACTTGGCCGCTATACTTATCGTGGCAGGAGATCTCACTGCCGCAATAAGTATAGCGGCTGCGGCTGCCAGTCCCCCCACCCCTGAATGATCGCGGCAGGCAGGAGAGAGCCCAACCCACCCCAGAATGATCATGGTAGGAGGGAGCCCAAACCCTCCTGCCGGATCCCCTAAACAAACTCACCAACCCCTCCCCGATGATCGCTAGCAGGAGGGTGTCCAATCCCTCTGCCGGACCCCTCCCTTTCACGAAACCCCACTCCCAACGACTGTCTCTTCTGTGTTTTGATGTACAGCTCTGCGCATGTCTAGTAGTGCTTTAGAAATGATTAATAGTAGTAATAAGAACATAATAATAGCCTTACTGGGTCAAACCAATGGTCCATCAAGCCCAGTAGCCAGTTCTCATGGGGCCAATCCAGGTCCCTAGTACCTGGCCAAAATTCAAGGAGTAGCAACATTCCATGCTAATGATCCAGGGCAAACAGTGGCTTTCTCCATGTCTTTCTCAATAACAGACTATGGACTTTTCCTCCAGAAAATTGTCCAAACCTTTCTTAAAACCAGCTACACTATCTGCTCTTACCACAGCCCCTGGCAATGCGTTCCAGAGCTTAATTATTCTCTGAGTGAAAAAAATATTTCCCTGTAACTTTATCAGTGTCCCCTAATCTTTGTAATTTTTGACAGAGTGAAAAATTGATCCACTTGTACCCATTCTACTCCACTCAGGATTTTGTAGACTGCAGGCTTGATTTTGTTTTTAAGAAGCTTAAGAAGTTGTTAAAATTCAAGGGAATTGTAAAAAAATTGCAAGAGCACCTTGTGAAACTGGGAGACTGGATGTCAAATTGGCAGATAACATTTAATGTGAGCAACTGCAAAGTGATGCATGTGGGAAAGAGGAACCCGAACTATAGCTACGTGATGCTGGGTTCCACATTAGGAGTCATTTCACAGGAAAAAGATCTAGGTGTCATCGTTGAGGATACGTTGAAGACAGGGGGGAAGCCACTGCTTACCCTGGATTGGTAGTATGGAATATTGCTACTCCTTGGGTTTGGGCCAGGTATTAGTGACCTGGATTGGCCACCATGATAATGGGCTCCAATTCTTGCTTTTCATACATTTGTCTGTAAATAAATTCCTTCTTTCTCTTTTAATATTGTCCTTTTCCATGTTTTAATCACACTTCACGATGCCATTTCCTGATAACTTTCTGGAAATTTTCATTATTTCCCTTTCTTTGAATTGTGGTGAGTACACGGTATATTTGGCAAAAGAAGTAATCAAGCTCTGCCTTTGATGAGTTTTTATAGTGCTCATACCAAGGCTTTTTCTCCCATTTTGTTCCTCAGAAAAGGTTTAATAATCAGCCCATGTTGTAGTATCTTCCTTATCATTGTTATTTTATATTAAGGCTGCTTTTTATAACAGTATATTTAAGAAAGGAGATATCATATTAAAATGAAAATGATCAGCTGGTACTTAGATTTTTTTAAAAAAATTCTATTATACTCAGGCAGTTTTCTTTAACAAAAGCTTTCACAGCCTCTCATCCTTAGAGCCTAGACAAGTGCTCTCTATTACTTAGCCTTTTTTGATTTTCAAGGTTGATAGAAGTTGCCAACTATGTTGAGCTTATTACTGGTGTTGGCTTGTTCTGAATAAATAACACTTCAGTTCTAAAGACTTAGTAACGTTCTGGGAAGAATCCTATAATGACACTGGAGTGTAATTAAACAGCTGCCAATTAATCCACTCTCACTGTAAGGTTTATTATTGTAGTGCTATCTTTGTCTACCACTGTATCTTTTCTCTAAACTATATAATATAGAAGTATTGTTATTAACAGCCATTAATGGAATGGCAGAAAAATACACGTCTCGCTGAATTATGGCTCATGTTTGACAAAGCAATCAAAGCAAGGTAATATTTTTTTATGATGCAGAGCGATTGATTAAATCGTAGTAGTATTTCTGAGTTGACATATGAAGTATAAAAAAATATTGCAGTGATGCTTTCGTTTGTTTAATCATTTAAGAGCAAAATGTTTGCCTTCTGATTGTTAAGGAAAGACAATGCAACGCATGCAAATAGTGCATCTTTACATTTTGCTGAATTACTTCTTCAATGTTTTAACTAACTCATTCTTAACAAACAGGTAAAACTTGCTCAGACAAACTGTAAGAGTAAGATATTTATTACTAGTAAAATAAAACTAGACCTACCATTAGAATTCTAAGAGACCAAAATGCATTTCTAGAAGTCAAGTGTCAGTTAAATTTAATAGTTATAAAATATTATATATTAAAATTTGTGAGTATGGCATTCCATATCCAAATGACCTTTCTTTCTTTGGATTTATTGACTGCCTTTTTGAAGGAATTCACTCAAGGTAGTGTGCAGCAAGAATAAGTTAAGCATAAGCAATAGACAATTATAGCAGTAAAAATATTCATATTATAATACAAAGTATGGCATAGAATGCTACATTACAATGTTGAGGTTTGTATATGTTATAGCAAACACTTTCACTAGAAATATGAATGGGATGTCACAAAAAGTTAGTGCTGCTATAGTTCCAATAAAGGGAGTTTCAAATAACTGGAGGAAAAAGCCTCAGATTGGAACCCTTCCACCACCACAATAGTGGTCCAAGGTGGTCAGGCAAGCACCTCACTGGCAAAAAAACCTCCAGACCAGCTCCCAGTAATAGTGAACTTAAAGCAGGACTATGGTGCAAAGATAGAGGATAATTTCCACTTATCACTTGGTTGATCGGTACACCGACGATGGCCAGCGTTTCACATCTCTGCTGCCTCAGGGTGTATAGCAATCCGATCACACTTTAAACTGGACGCAAACCGCATCTCAAGATTGTCCAGTTTAAAGTGTGATCGGATTGCTATACACCCTGATCCTCCAGTTATTTGAAACTCCCTTTATTGGAACTATAGCAGCACTAACTTTTTGTGACATCCCATTCATATTTCTAGTGAAAGTGTTTGCTATAACATTATTGATTTTTCACATTTCCGGGTTATTTTTTGCTATATATTTAGAGGTTTGTATATGTGCCATGCCTCTGAAATTTCAAAACACTCTAATATGCACAAGGTCTCCAATCAAGTAACTTGATAATAATTTAGTTTCCACCTTAAATATGTCCAGTGGTTACCATCACCATGTTCCTCAGAAAGCCACACTAAATCTGTTAATTTCTTAGTTACTTAGTATGGTAGTTTTTCACTGGAACCTTCTTATATTAATTATGTTAATTTATAATAAAGTGCCAATGCTTAATAATAAATAAATTGTCATATCTTCATAAAAACCTTATTAAATTGCTACTTAACTTAGAACAGTTCTGTCCTAATCCCCACCTAGGTCCTAATCCCCACTCTTTCTGAGGAACATGGTGATGGTAACCACTGGACATATTTAAGGTGGAAACTACATTACACGTCAATACAATAAGCAAAAAAACATTGGTATCTATCACTAATAAAATTATAGTGTAAAATGTGCATCATGGCAGGGAATACTCACCAGATTGTAATAGTTTAATACCAATACATTACCATATTTTCACACATATAACGCGCGTGTTATACACAATTTTTACAAACCATGCATAACCTTGCACGTTATACGCGTGAGCGAGTTTTACAACTTTTTTTTACTTAGTTTCCCCCCCCCCCCGACGTCCGATTCACCCCGCAGGACCGCTTGCACCCCAACCCCAAAGGACCGCTCGCACCCCCACAGCCTCCCCACCCCCCCCACCCCCATCATGGAGAAGCTCCTAACGTTCTCCTGCTGCTTCCTCTGCCGGCGGTCCCGGGCCTTCTGTGAGCCCTGCTCTGAAATGCTTCCTCTTCTGGCGGTCCCGGCCCTTCTGTGAGCCCTGCGTCTGCGCTGCTTCCTCTTCCGGCGGTCCCGCCCTTTCTCTGACGTCAGAGCAGTCCTGCGAGGTGAATCGGACGTTGGGGGGGCATCAGGCTTTCAGGGTGGGGACAGGACTTCAAGGGGGAGAGGAGAGTCGGGGCGGCCAGAGGAGAGTTGGGCGGTGACGGGAGAGTCGGGGCGGCATGTGCGGTATACGGGTGTGCGCGGTATATAAAAATTTATTTACATAAATTACAGTTTTCCACGCGCTATACCCGTGTGCGTGGTATATGAGTGTAAATACGGTAGATCTTCTCTTCAAATTCATAGCTGCTTAGGCATGTGTATCTCATTTACCCTTTTAAGTATGTGAGTTATAGTTCTCTGGCTTGTGGTAAACATCACTTTTAACCTTGATCCTGTGTGGCAGAATTCTTCCTGTATTTTTAAAGCCCTACTGACTACTAATAACATTGATCTGGTTGCAAATAAATTTCTAACTTGACCGCTTCTGCATAAGCCACTGTAATGAGAAATAGTGAGCTTCAGGTGGCTCCCTGTTAACATTATGCAGTCTATATGAAGGATCCCTAGTTAAATTCCCAGATCAATTTTTCCAAAACCTGGGGGTTGTTGTAAATGTAGCATTTATAGCCACTGGGGGGATGTGTTTGTAAGGGGTGACACCTGAAGGTGAAGGTCTGTGTTCACAAGAACCCTGACTGGTAAAATTGAACTGTATACGAGGGCTGTTCAAAAAGTATCAGACCTTTATTCATCTTATACTAATTTCCTTCAAAGTACTACATGTATCCAGATATGAACAGAATTAATTAGATAACTCCCAATGCTGAATATAACTGATGAAAGGTATTCTGATAAATTGCTCGTTAAACCTGACTTACCTGGTTAGATTTAACTGTAGAGTACTGTCCACTCTTGACATGCCTCTATCTCAACCTTTTTTAACAAGAGATTTTATGCAAGGTCTGAGGGAAGGGAAGTTTAAAAAGTCTAGGTCTGCTGAGTAACTTCTTAAGTTAAAAAAGGGTGACCCATCAATTGAGTGCAGGACAAAAGCGCTCCGACAATGATGTGCTGACAATCGCGTGCAGGATGTATGTGTGCCACTGGTCCCGCTGCTTTAAACCTGTAACGTTAGCGCTGTGAGGGGAGTACAACATGTATGAGTCTTCGTGCTCCTGTTGGGGGGATGTGGGGGGGAAAACCTCCCACTCACTGAAAAACTCCCAAACTCCAAAAACTGAACGGAAAATGGAAGTTTTAAGTGTACTTGGGGGAGGTCCAATCCCCCACCAATGGGAACGCGAGGATTTCTACATGTACTGAGGAGCTTCCCCCCCCCATACTCCCCTCACAATGGAACATTACCGATTTAAAGTGACGGGCCCGGCAGTGTGTATACATCCTGTGCACAATTGTCGGCACATCTTTGTCACCGCGACGATGTCCAGAACACTTTAGTTAGGGAACCTAAAAAAGATGTTCTTAATAAAGTTGTCTTGCTGGCTGAATTTTGAAACCACAATATACAGTAGTGTTTAAGGAGGCAACCTAGTATATTACAATTGTTCTCAGGGTCATTGCTGAAATAACTAAAGTAGTAACAGTGGGAGGAAGGGCCCGTTAAAATAGAGGAAGAATCCCTGGTTAGTTACAAATGGAAGCTCAGTTATCACTGCTGATGGCAATTTTAAAAAAATATTTGCTATTGCATTTAAATATAGATATTCAGCACCACTATTCAGGTAGCAACCAGCACTGAACATCCAGATACAACAGTCGGCACCAGTATTTTCTAGGTAGTGGCTATATTCAGTCATGCTATGTGGATAACTTAGGACAGACTTTCTTCTATTCTGAGTTAATTCAGATATTATGACTGAACATCACTGCTATCCAGATATTTCCCAGAACTTTTCATTTTTTTGCTCACATACCAACCCCGCACTAACTAGGTATATGGTTCTTAGTTAATTCATTATGTTTACCGTTCTACCATAAAAAACGGTTTACAGTAATCGTATAAATCAGGATTATTATCAGGACAACAAGAGGACAGAGTAAAGAAGAAAAATAAAAAATAAGAAGAAAATGCCAGACCCTCAAGTTTGCAATGTAGCTCCCCAGCATTGGACCTCTATGAGTATTGGGACTAAACATCATTAAAACTAAGAAAATATGATGGGTTTTTTTAACCTAAGCTTAAAGTTAATGAAGTTTACTTCTGTTCTAAGATGCTGCAGCAGAGAACTGCAAAGTGCCACAGCCAGATTTAAAAAAAAAAAGTAAACTGGTAAGTGTGTAAGCAATTACCATTGCAGACTGGTTATAGGGGAATTCCTTGAGTAGAGGGATAATTCAGTAATGTTTAGGTTTTGTTGGGGCAAGTGAAATCTATTCTCTTAGGTTCAGTGTCAGTCAAGATATTTTTTGAACTCTACTTTTGATGACTAGGACTAGTTGTGAGTAGATGAAGTATGATTATATGGTATTGAGTGTGAATGGAGGTGTTTATTTTTTAATCTTTAAAGCACATGCTGGACTGTTACATGTGTTCATTCTTTTATTTTTATGTAATTTATTATCTTAATGGATGTAGTGATAGGTTAATTTAATTTGGATTTAGCTTGTATCTTTTAAGTAGGTTTGGTTTTTGGGCTGTTCTTAACATTTGTTAAGCAAACTTGCTGAAGGGTTGTCGGGTAAGATTTCTCTTTTGGCAGAGGATGCCAAAATTGGCAATTGGGTAGACACCCTAATGATGTAAATTACATGAGCAAGGATCTAGTGCAGCTTGCAGAGTGGTCTGCAATTTGGCAGCTGAGAATTTTATACTAAATATGAAAGATTATGTACCTTCAGACAGATATAAAACTAGATGGAGTTGGTCCAGAAGTGGGCTGCCAAAAGGGTCAGTGGTCTTCATCATAAGGTGCATGGGGTCATATTTACAGAGCTCATTATGTGTACTTTGGAATACAAGCAGGAGTGGAGAGAGATGACAGTGCCATTTGTAATACCTACTTGTATAAATGTGCAAAAAGTGAGTCTCTCATTTGAATGGGGGCTCCGGAATGTGGTGGCATATATGAAGTTTAGAGGTGTTAGGCTCCGGATTTATTTAAAGAACTAATTTACGGGTAGGGTGGTAGGTGATTGGAATAGTCTTCCAGTACAGGTGGTGGAAACACAAATTGTATCTACATTCCAGATAATGTGGGATAGGCATGTGAGATCTCTTTAGGAGAGGACAAGATAGTGGATGATGAAGTTGGGCAGTCTGGGTGGCCAGGCGACTTTTATCTGACATCATGTTTTATGAAGCGCTTCTGGGTGAGTTTGCAGCTACCTTTGGCACAGCTTGATGGGGCTATGCAGTTTCCTGCTCATACTTTATAGCATTTTGAAATTTTATCAATTGTTGGGTGCAAGGGATTGAGTTTGATTTAGGTGTTGGGTAGAGTTCCTATTACATGGTTGACCTTTTGTCTTGGGGGTCAGTTCCTTCGTTGCAATGTTATCATTTGATTTCTGCATTTTGGAGGGTGACTGAGGTTTTGGAATTTTCATATAGGTAGTGCTATGCTGGCTTCAGAAAGGTGTAGTGGTGATACCCAAGACATTGTGTGTTCTAGAGCAGTTCCATTTTGCAGCTCTGGTGCCCCCTTTTGGGGTGAGTTGTTTCAAGATGTTTAGTGAGTTTGTTCATTGGACTGAGACTTGTTCCTTTTTACAGTGCAGATAGCATATGTGGTCAGTATGGATTTGGGAGTTTGGAGGTGCAGGGTAGAGGGGTATTGTTCTCTGACAATTAGGTTTTGGTTTTCATAATTGCTCATCCACCATCTTGGTCATAGTATAGATTTTAGGCAGAAGGTATAGGAGTGTGGTATTATTGGAACTATTTCTTATATTTCTGAGGATTGTGAGGACCTTGGTTGGCAAATGGCAGAATGGTATTGTTTTTTCCAGTAAATTTGTTTATAGTTTCAACAATTAATTGTCAATCAGTCCAGTGTCTGTTTATAGTAGAGCTTTTGTGTTGACTTGGGCTGTGTTGCATACATAGAAACAGAGAAACGTGATGGCATAGAAAGGCCAAATGGCCCATCCAGTCTGTCCATCCACAGTAACCATTATCTCTTCCTCTCTCTAAGAGATCCCCCATGTGCCTATCCCAGACTTTCTTGAAATCAGACACAGTCTCTGTCTCTACCACCTCTACGGAAGACTATTCCACGCATCTACCACCCTTTCTGTAAAAAAAGTATTTCCTTAGATTACTCCTGAACCTATCACCTCTTAACTTCATCCTATGCCCTCTCATTCCAGAGCTTCCTTTCAAATGAAAGATACTCGACTCATGCACATTTACGCCAAGTAGGTATTTAAATATCTCTATCAAATCTCCCCTCTCCTGCCTTTCCTCCAAAGTATACAGATTACGATCTTTAAGTCTGTCCCCATATGCATTATGATGAACCCCACACACTATTTTAGTAGCCTTCCTTTAGACTGACTCCATCCTTTTTATATCTTTTTGAAAAGTGTGGCCTCCAGAATTGTACACAATATTTACATTTACATTTACATTAGAGATTTTTATTCCGCCTGTGCCTTTCGGTTCTAAGCGGATTACAAAATTGGAAGAGAACTGGACATTTCCAGGAAGTTTACATATCAGGAATATAACAAGTTTACATATCAGGAATATAATATGTTTCCATATCAGGTTTAAATCACAGGTAAGGATAGCAGTACATTCAAGTTAAGGAGATTATTACATAGCGCTGAGGAAGAAATATTGGTTACATATGGAGGTTGCTTACATGGCGTTGAGGGATGTTGTAGGAATGATGAATATGAAGGAGTAATTGTGTATGTGTAGGCAGGAGGTTAGAGTGATGGTAGGTATTTTTTAAATAGAAGCGTTTTGATTTCTTTTCGGAGAACTTTGATGTCTGATGTTTTGGTCAGCAGTTTGGAGACTGTTGGGTCAATTTTTGCTGCCTGTGTCGCTAGAAGGTTATCGTAGAGTTTCTTTCGTCTGGTACCATTGAAAGGGGGGTATGTGAATAGGCTTTGAGCTTTCCTTGTTCTGTGTGTGAGGTTGCGGTATAGGCGGTTGTTTAGGTAACTTGGTGCAGCTCCGTGGGTTACTTTGAATAGAAGACAGTAGAATTTGAATTGTGATCTTGCTTTTATTGGAAGCCAGTGAGAGTCTAAGTAAGCATTTGTGATGTGGTCGAATTTGCTAAGCGAGTAGATGAGTCTGAGGGCTGTGTTCTGAATGGTTTGTAGTTGTTTTATTATGTAGTTTGGGCATGATAGGTAGAGGCTGTTGCAGTAGTCTAAAATACTAAGTACCAGGAATTGGACAATGATTCTGTATTGGTCTCTGTCGAAGAATTTTCTTATTTGTCTAAGGTTTTGCATGGTGTAGAAAGCTTTTTGGATGATTTTGTGAATTTGTGTCTGCATTGTACAGCGTCTGTCTAGTTGTATTCCCAGGATTTTGAGAGTGGTCTGTATAGGGTATTTGATTGCATTTATTTCCAGTTCTGTAACGGATTGTAGTTTTTCCTTCTCTAGTAATAGGAATTTTGTTTTATCCGCGTTTAGCTTTAGCTTATGGTTGGTCATCCAGTTTCATATTCTAAATGAGGTCTCACCAGAGTTTTATACAGGGACATCAATGCCTCCTTTTTCCTACTGCCCAAACCCCTCCCTATTTACCCTAACATCCTTCTAGCTTTGGCCATCACCTCTTCAACCTGTTTGACCATCTTAAGATCGTCACATACAATCACACCCAAGTCCCACTCTTCTGTCGTGCACATATGTTCTTCACTCCCTGAACTGTACCGTTCCCTCGGCTTTTTGCAGCCCAAATGCATAACCTTGCATTTCTTAGCATTAAATTTTAGCTGTAATATTTCAAACCATTCTTCAAGCTTTGCCAGGTCTTTCTTCAGGTTATTCACACTATCCTGGGTGTCTACTCTATTGCAGATTTTGGTATCATCTGCAAAGAGGCAAATCTTACCTGACAGCCCTTCAGCAATATTGTTTCTAAAAATGTGAAAAAGAACAGGCACAAGAATAGAACCTTGAGGCACACCACTAGTAACATCCCTTTCTTCAGAGCAATCTCCATTGATCACTACCCTCTCACCTTCCACTCAACCAGTTCTTGACCCAGCCTGCCACTTTGGGACCCATCCCAAGGGCACTCAATTTATTTATGAAACGTCTGTGTGTAACACTGCTAAAGGCTTTGCAAAAATCTAAATACATCACATGTAGCGCACTCCCTCTATCCACTTCTCTGGTCACCCAGTCAAAGAAATCGATCAGATTTGTCTAAGATCTATCTCTAGTGAATCCATGTTGCCTCCAGTCCTGTAATTCACAGGATTCCAGAAACTTCACCATTCTCTGTTTTAAAAGTGTTTCCATTAATTTGCTTATCACAGAAGTCTGACTTACCGGCCTGTAATTCCTTACTTCCTCCCTACTTCCACTTTTGTGAAGAAGAACCACATCTGCCCTTCTCTAGTCCTCTGGTACCACTACCGATTCTTGAGGCTCATTAAAATGGTCAGTCAGCGGAGCCACCAGAACTTCCCTAAGTTCATCCAGTATCCTCGGATGTACACCATCTGGCCCCATTGCTTTGTCTACTTTTTTTTAGCTAACTCCTCACGAGCACAATCCTTTGAAAATTGATCATGGTCTACCACTCCTCCATCCCTATTCATGTTTTTCTTCTGAGGTCCGAATTGTGCTTTGAGTGGTAGTCAATATGATGTGTGGTTCTATGAGATTTGGGGTGTGTTATTGTTGTTTGCAAGAAGAATGGTTACCTATTTTGTATGATGGGGAGAGGAAGAAGCGACATGGATCGCTCTGAAAAGAGAAGATGAAACTTCTATCTACGTGGGTGTAGTCTACAGACCTCCGACCCAATCACAGAAAATTGCTAAAGATCTGATTGTGGATCTCCAAAAGTTTGGAAAGAAGGAGGAGGTGCTGCTGTTGGGAAATTTCTACCTGCCGGATGTGGACTGGAAAGTTTTGTCTGCGGAAACGGAAAGAAGTAGGGAGATTGTGGATGCCTTTCAAGAGGCTCTATTCAGAGAAATGGTGACAGAACCCACGAGGGAAAAAGTGATATTGGATCTGGTCCTCACAAATGGGGAGAGTATCAATAATGTTTGAGTGGGTGCTCACCTGGGAAGTATCGATCATCAAATGGTTTGGTTTGATATAACGGCTAAAGTGGAGAGTGGCTGCACGATACTTAAAGTCAAAGATTTCAAATATACAGACTTTAATAAAATAGGAGAGTACCTTAAAAAAGAGCTGTTAGGGTGGGAGGACTTAAGAGAAGTGGAAAAACAGTGGTCTAAGCTGAAAGAAGCAATAAAAATGGCTACGGACCTTTATGATAAGAAAATAAATAAAAACAAGAGAAAAAAGAAACCGATATGGTTCTCCAAACTAATGGCAGAGAAAATAAAGGCAGAAGAGTTGGCGTTCATGAAATATAAAAAAAATCCAAGCAGAGGAGTATAGAAAGGACTACCGGGTGAAACTGAAAGAAGCCAAGAGAGAGATAGGTCTGGCGAAAGTGCAGGTGGAAGAGCATATAGCTAAAAATGTAAAAAAGGGAGACAGAATTTTTTTCTGATATATTAGTGAAAGGAGGAAGATGAAAAATGGAATTGCAAAACTAAAAGATGCTGGGAACCAATATGTGGAGAGTGATGAGGAAAAAGCAAACGTGCTAAACCAATACTTCTGTGTTCACGGAAGAAAATCCCGGAGAAGGACCAAGATTGTCTGGCAAAGTTATGCAAGAAAATGGAGTAGATTCTGCACCGTTCATGGAGGAAAGTGTTTATGAGCAACTTGAAAAACTGAAGGTTGACAAAACGATGGGACCGGACGGGATCCATCCCAGGATACTGAGGGACTCAGAGGGGTTCTGGCAGGTCCTATTAAAGATTTGTTCAACAAATCTCTTGGGATGGGAGTGGTTCTTGGGGGATTGGAAAACAGTGGATGTGGTCCCTATTCACAAAAGTGGTTACAGGCCAGTAAATCTCACTTCAGTTGTTGGAAAAATAATGGAAGTGTTGCTGAAAGAAAATATAGTGAACTTACTAGAATCTAATGGGTTACAGGATCTGAGGCAACATGGCTTTCCTAAAGGTAAATCGTGCCAAACGAACCTGATTGAATTTTTTGATTTGGTGACCAGAGACCTGGATCGAAGACATATGCTAGATGTCATTTACTTAGATTTCAGCAAAGCCTTTGACACGGTTCCTCATAGGAGGCTCTTGAGCAAACTTGAAGGGCTGAAGTTAGGACCCAAAGTGGTGAACTGGATTAGAAACTGGTTGTCAGACAGATGCCAGAGGATGGTGGTTAATGGAAGTCACTCGGAGGAAGGAACGGTGAGTAGTGGAGTCCCTCAGGGTTCGGTGCTGGGGGCTGATCCTGTTCAATGTATTTGTGAGTGACATTGCTGAAGGGATAGAAGGTAAGTTTTGCCTTTTTGTGGATGATGCTAAGATTTGTAACAGAGCAGACACCGTGGAAGGAGTGGAAAACATGAAAAAGGATCTTCAAAAGTTAGAAGAATGGTCTAATATCTGGCAACTAAAATTCAATGCAGAGTATTGCATTTGGGGATTAATAATTGGAGGGAGCCGTATATGCTGGGAAGGGATAGGCTGATATGCACAGAGGGGGAGAGGGACTTTGCGGTGATAGTGTCCGAAGATCTAAAGGCAAAAAAACAGTGTGACAAGGCGGTGGCTGCTGCCAGAAGGATGCTGGGCTGTATAGAGAAGTGTGACCAGTAGAAGAAAGAAGGTGTTGATGCCCCTGTATAGGTTGTTGGTGAGGCCCCACTTGGAGTATTGTGTTCAGTTTTGGAGACCGTATATGGCGAATGACCTAAGAAGACCTGAAGCAGTCCAGAGGAGTACGATGAAAATGATAGGAGATTTGCGCCAAAAGACCTATGACGGGAGACTGGAAGCCCTAAATATGTATACCCTAGAGGAAAGGAGGGACAGGGGAGATATGATTCAGACTTGAAAAGTATTAACGTAGAATAAAATATTTTCTAGAGAAAGGGCATATTTTGAGGCTGAGTGGTGGAAGACTCAAGAGCAATGTAAGGAAATTATTATTTACGGAGAGGGTAGTGTTTGTCTAGAAGGTGCTTCCAAGAGAGGTGGTGGAGAGGAAAACGGTGACAGAGTTCAAAAAAGCGTGGGATGAACACAGAGGATCTAGAATCAGAAAATAATAGTAAATATTGAAGCATTAAGGCCAGTACCGTGCAGATTTGCACACTCTGTCTGTTAAGTCGCCGTCTGTACAATTTATCTTTACTGTAAACCGCCTAGAAGTCGCAAGATTGTTGGCGGTATATAAGAATAAAGTTATTATTATTATTATTACATGGCCGTTTGGTTGAGGATGGACTGGGAGGGTATAGATGGGCTGGAGTGAGCTTTGACGGAGACTTCAGTAGTTGGAATCTAAGCACAGTACCAGGCAGAGCTTTGGATTCTTTCCCAGAAATAGCTAGTTACTGGATGTTTATGTCTTAGTTAAAGGGCCCTTAAATGTATTCAGCTTGGAATGAATCTGTAATGTTCCCCCAAAAAAGGTAAATTCCAAAATATCAATGTCCTGGTAACAAAAGCAAAGTTTGAGGGGAATGATAACCATTTTATATAATTTTGTGGTATATATAATAAGAAAGAACACTTCTTATCTAGGAACAAAAAAAATAAAATTTTGTTACATAGTGTTACTACTGGAAAGTCAGGAGTTAAATTTGTGTGAGCTAACAGTGTAATATATTTTGCCTCTATCCTGCTAATCTTTATACATCTAAGCAGTTAGCAGAATAGGACATGTTTTATTTCTCTGGCAATTTACACTAACCATTAGTAAATGATTCCTTTTGTGAAGTTTTAAAGTTTCTTGTTTTAAGTTATGATATGAAGTTTGATAATTTCTATATTTTGCATTTCAACTGAGTTTAATTTTTATTCTAGCCTGTATTCATATCCCTCCATAAAATACTGTCATTATAAGAAGTTCCTTGAGAGAACCTTCTCATTTCAAGCGCTAAATTGAATGTATGGCTTGGAAAAATTATGTTAGAGGTCTCTTCCTATCTTGATTTTAGAAAATTGTTAAAAACTCAACTCTTTGATAGGCTGGTATCTTAATGTATTCTGCTTCATTTTTTCAATCAAGTTCCTTATATTCAACTTGATGTATTTTATCTGTGAAAACCACTAACGCACCTTTGTAAACGGAGCCCTATGTATTTTACTTACTTTTTTTTTTCAATTGAAACTGTGAAGTAGCTGTCCTCAACTTAACCTTGAATTATCTGATTTAGAAGTAAAGCGAAATGGTGTCATTCACAAATAATGTCTACTAGAAGATCTTATTCAAGCGTGCTGTCTTTTTACTGGTCAAAAAGTAATTGTGAAAGTACAGACAGCTATATTCTTGGAGTTATATTTCCTTGTTATCTAGACTAGAAATCTGAGTAAAGGTCCCTGAGAAAATTGCAGTCATGGGGCTGAAGAAAGAAAATACTGCACAATAAAGTTTCATAATTCCAGTCTGGGAACAGTTTATGCCTTTTTTTTCCTTCAAACTTATTTAGAAATGAGGCATATTCCACACAAGATTTATATTCATACATCTACTAGCATTTGACACTCCAAACCAGTTCAGATGACTTGGGTTTATAAAATATAACATAATATAAAAGCAATTTTTAGACCGCATAACCATTAAGTTCTATGCGGTTAACAAAAGATTAAATAATAAAGCTACAAATGGATGAAAAAACTAGAAAGTTTGTAGTTAATTGCACAAACATTTGGAGAACAAATAAGTTTTCAATTGTTTCCTAAAATCTAAATAAGAAGCAGAGGATGATAATAGATGTTTAAACTTCTTATCCTAAGTGGAAGCCTGAAAAGAAAGTGTGCGCTCATTATATGTTTAAAATTTGCAACCTGATACAGGTGGAAATGTAAAAAGAGGATGAGTTTTACGAGAGTATCTTTGTGTTGAAATATAAAATGATTTAGCCAAATATTGCGGGATTTGACCTTAAGATACTCTAAATACAGCCCAGTTTAAAGATGATACGTGCCTCTACTGGCAACCAGTGCAAATCCCGGTAGAAAAGAGTAACGTGGTCAAACTTCTTTAATTTAAAATAAGTATGACCGCAGCATTTTGGATAATTCTTAGTCTGGAAAGATTTTTTTTTTTAAATACCTGCAAAGTAAACTATACCTTGTAGGAGGATGGATACAAGATTAGGTAATGTTGGCATCAAATTGTTTAGTTGTGCAGATGATATTACACTTGTAATTCCTACTACATCCTCAATCACGATTATTAGTCATATTGTTGAAGAAACATTTGGAGTGATTGAAAAATGGATGAAGGAATATAAATTGAAGTTAAATCCTGAGAAAACCAAGTTATTTTTTGTGTCCCCTTGCAAAGGGAGCATGAATCCTCCATGACTATACAGTCTATTAAGTAACCTAGCCACTCATCTATTAACTTATCTATGAAGAATCAAGTGGACTCTGTTGTACGAAAAGGGTTTAACACATTGTGGAAATTGCGTACACTGAGGGCATTTTTTGATCTTCCAGCATTTAAAATGTTTGTTTAATCCTTGATCTTAAGTGAGCATATATTTTTTTTTTAATATATAAAGGAAAAAAGAGGGGGAAGTGGGAAGAAGATTTTTTTGTGCTTTGGGCCAGTTTCCAATTATATTATTTCACCAATGTGTGTCATGGCAGCTCCAGCCATAGCAGCTGAAGAGTCCCTATTAGAGAATGACACGGAGAAAAAATCTGTCCCCATCACTGGGCCACCGTCCCCTTCACTGCCCCCATCTCTGCCTTTCCCTTCACCTTCCCATCCCCGCCCCGTCTCCGCAGCATTCATTCAAGCCTCAGTACTGCAATATTTAGCTTATTCCTTCATTATAAATCAAAATTCTGGCTGCTGAACTGGAGAAAGCTGGCAGGGCTTTGTTTATAAATTTATACGAACACAACTAATATACTACTTTATCCTAAAGCAAAGAAAAAGAAAATAAATAAATATATTTTTTTTTCTACCTTTGTTGTCTGGTTTCTGCTTTCCTCATCTTCTCATTCAATTCCTTCCATCCACTGTCTGTCTTCTCTCTGTGCCTTCCATTACTTTTACTGTGCCTCTCCCTTCAATCCCCCCCCCCCAATTGGTCTGGCACCGATCTTCTTCCCTCTGCTCCCCCATAGTCTGGCATCTCTGTCTTCTTCCATTCCAGTGTCTTCTCCCCACTCTCTCTTCCCCATTCCCTTCAGTGTCTTCTCCCCACTCTGTCATTCCCATTCCCCTTCAGCATCTTCTCTCCACTCTCTATTACCCATTTCCCTTCAGCATCTTATCCCCACTCTCTCTTCCCCATTTCCCAGTGTCTTCTCCCCACTCTCTCTTCTCCATTTCCCAGCGTCTTCTTCCTACTCTCTCTTCCCCATTTCCCAGCGTCTTCTCCCCACTCTCTCTTCCCCATTTCCCAGCGTCTTCTCCCCACTTCCTCCACCTCACCTTTCCCAGATCCCTTCAGTGTCTGTTTTTCTCCAGCCCACCTTTCTTCCCCCCTGCCCCTTACCTTCACGGCAGGCAATTTCTAAATATATTTCCTACCAGCAGCTGGAGCGTTGAAATAGCATGTGGCTGCAGGAAAGGTTGTCTCTGATGCAACTTCTGGTTGCATCAGAGATGACCTTTACGGCAACCACAGGTGATTTCAATGCTCCGGCTGCTGGTAACAAGCACATTTAGAGAAATTCCCTGCCGCGAAGGTAAGGCAGGGAGGGAGATACTCAGGCAGCGGCAATCGGGCTCAGGTGGCGGTGGCGATCAGGATGGAGGGAGGAAGGGAGATGCTTGGGTGGCGGCGATCAAGCTCAGGCAGCGGCGGCAATCAGGATGGAGTGAGGGAGGGAGATGCTTGGGCGGCGGTGATCGGGCAGCGGCTATCAGTATGGAGGGAGGGAGCGCGATCAGTGTGACTGCACGTGTTCCCTCCCTTCACTGCGGAGAAAAGGCCATTCACCGCTCCACTGGGCGGTGAATGGCCTTCTCCCCATACCCGCGGCGACCACTTTCTTTCTCTCCCCCGTTTCAGCGGGTTACCCACTGCTACCTTCGGGTAACAACCACCTTGTCATTCTCTAGTCCCTATATCAGAGAGGAGTCCCATGGAATCCACCCCCCAAAAAAATAAAAAAATAAAATTGGCAGCACCAGCATTTCTAAGGATATGTTGAGGGTTTCCCAGTGCAATTTATTCCAAACATTATTGTTAGTGTTGGTGTTGCAGTGGTGGTGATGTTAGGATGGTAGGTAGTTGCAGTTGACCATTTTGAGATGTCTGGGAGTGCTACAATATAGGAAAAGGCTCCAGGATAGGCCCAAGCTTTGTTTGGGCTTGGACTTGGCCTGGGATAAAGAATATCTATTTATTTATTTTAAAATGTACAGTATACCCCTGCCTACAGAACTAGGCAGTTTACAAAATATAACATACACAGATGTGTTCTTTACATTACATTACATTAGTGATTTCTATTCCGCCTGTGCCTTGCGGTTCTAAGCGGATTACAAATTAGAAGATATCTGGACATTTCCAGGAGAATTACAAAACAAAAAAGCAAGTATATTACTGGTTACAGTAGAAAATAACAACACATTCAGGTTACAGAAGAGAATTACATAACTTGAAGGAAGCAGTTTTCTGGTTACAGATGGTGGCTGCTTATTTGGGTTTCTGAATATATATTGGTGATAAGATTTGAATAATTGATTAGGTGTTACTATAGGGGTGGTATTCAGGAGGGAATCTGCATGTGCGAATAGGAAGGAGATTAGAATGATGGGAAGTGTTTTTTGAATAGAAGTGTTTTGATTTCTTTTCGGAACACTTTAATGTCTGTTGTTTTGATCAGCAGCTTGGTGATGGTAGGATCAATTTTTGCTGCCTGTGTCGCTAGAAGGTTGTCGTATAGTTTCTCGCATCGAGTACCATTGAGAGGAGGGTAGGTGAATAGGTTCTGAGTTCTCCTTATTCTGGGTGAGAGGTTACGGTATAGGCGGTTGTTTAGGTAACTGGGTGTGGCACCATGGGTTACTTTAAATAATAGACAGTAGAGTTTGAATTGGGTTCTTGCTTTTATCGGTAGCCAGTGAGAGTCTAGGTAGGCATTGGTGATGTGGTCAAATTTGCTAAGGGAATATATATTTATTATATTATATATTATTTTATATATTTATTATATATATATATATTTATTATATACAGATCAAATCATGTGCATGATAGGTGTTCTTTCTAGACCTCATACCTTCTTTCTGACCATGTGAGAATTTGTGTTTGTTTTGTCACTTGGAACGTAGTACTTTTTCACACCTGCTTTTTTATTAACCAAATATTTGCCTTAGTTAGTATTAGCCATGGCAGACTAACTCTGTTATATTGTGTTTGGATAGAGAAATGTCATTCCTAACAGTTATTCTGCCATTTTTGATACATGGAGATAATGTTTCCTTCCCAGGGTATTGTTTGTTGAACTAAATCCATGTGTTTATTATTATGAAGCAATGGTGGTCAACAATATAAATATGTGAAATTTGTGAACCTGTTGCACATATTTAAATAGTTAATTTGTTTGTATAGTTTTCATTATTTCCATGTGTTATATTTTGTCATTCTGCATTGCCTAATTTTATTTGTTTTGTATTTTTAATTAGAAAACTTATAATTCCACACCTGGAACATCTGTGATTTGTCATAGATTATCTTAGTTCTAAACAGTTAATTGTAGATCAACAATCCATAACTGATGTAGCTGAAAATTGGAATACAGGGGTTCTTACACGCTATTAAAATTTGGCAGCATTAAAGAGTTGTACAACCATAAGAAGAAATCCCTCTTCCCCATGGTTTAATTTGAATCTAGGAATGCTGAAAAGAAAATTATGAAAAGTGGAGAGAAACTGATGTAAGACATAGGGCTCCTTTTATGAAGGTGTGCTAGAGTTTTTAGCGTGTGCTACAATGCTGCGCGCGCTAACCCCGCCCTACATGGAAAATACTAACGCCAGCTGTATGGAGGCATTAGCGTCTAGCGCGTGCACTAAAAACACTAGCGCACCTTCGTAAAAGGAGCCCTAAGTGCATGGAAGACAAAAATGTCTTGAAATAAGAACATAAGAAGTTGCCACCACTGGGTCAGACCAGAGGTCCATCGCGCCCAGCGGTCCACTCCCGCGGCGGCCCATCAGGTCTGTGACCTGTGAAGTGGTTCCTGACCATTTCTGTAACCTACCTCTACATCTATCTGTAACCCTCAATCCCCTCATCCTTTAGGAACCTATCTAAACCTTCCTTGAAACCCTGTAGTGTGCTCTGGCCTATCACAACCTCAGGAAGTGTGTTCCATGTGTCCACCACCCTCTGGGTAAAAAGAACTTCCTCGTATTTGTTCTAAACCTGTCCCCTCTCAATTTCTCCGAGTGACCCCTTGTACTTGTGGTTCCCCACAATCTGAAGAATCTGTCCCTGTCCACCTTCTCTATACCCCTCAGGATTTTGAAGGTTTCTATCATGTCTCCTCTAAGTCTCCGCTTTTCCAGGGAGAACAGCCCCAGCATTTTCAACCTGTCAGCGTATGAAAAGTTTTCCATACCATTTACCAATTTAGTTGCTCTCCTCTGGACCCCCTCAAGTATTGCCAAGTACTCCAGATGTGGGCGCACCATTGCACGATATAGCTGCATGATGACTTCCTTCTTCCTGGTCGTGATACCCTTTTTAATGATATCCAACATTCTGTTCCCTTTCTTTGAGGCTGTCGAACATTGTGCTGATGCTTTCAATGTTGTGTCCACCATCACCCCCAGGTCTCTTTCAAGGTTGCTCACCCCTAGCAGTGATCCTCCCATTTTGTAGCTGAACATCGGGTTCTTTTTCCCTATATGCATGACCTTGCATTTCTCTATGTTAAAACTCATCTGCCACTTTTTTGCCCACTCTTCCAGTCTCTTTAGGTCTCTTTGCAGGTCTTCGCAGTCTTCCGTGTTTCTAACCCTGCTGCAGAGTTTGGAGTCATCAGCAAATTTAATAACCTCACATTTTGTCCCCGTCTCCAGGTCGTTGATAAATATATTGAACAGGAGCGGTCTCAGCACCGACCCCTGTGGAGACCTATAAGTGAAATATATTGGAGGCTAAGGAAAAATACTATTCTTAACTTATCTCAAAAATCCCAAATAGATCAAAGGGCATATATTCCCTAACCAAACATTTATTTTCAGTTGTGCAAGTGAGTGGCTACAAACCGGTTGTTATGTAGACTCAAAAACACTTTCTACCTTCTTCCAGAAAAAGATTGATAATATTTGTATGAATTTAGACATGGTGACCTTCTAGACTAAATTAAATCATCCCAACTGAGTCCAGTATATCACCCCCAAACCCTTGATTATTTTTGTGAAAATCTCCTTGGATGAATTGGAAATAGCACTAGATTCCTTACGTCCAACTGTATCTACCTTTTGACCCGTGTCCATCCTTTCTTCTAAAATCAGTGAAGGATGACTTCTTAAATTCAATCCTACCACTAATTAACATCTCCCTGTGAATAGGAGAAGTACCTAAACCCTGAAAATCAGCAGTGATCAAACCTATACTAAAGAAACCAACTTTAGACCCAAATGTACCTAGTAATTATAGTTCAAAAATAGTATATAGCCTACTCTAGCAGAGAAGGGTCACAAATCGTATGCTGATAAAAAAAGACCTGCTCGTGATTCTCAGTAAGCACTTGGAACTGAGGGGTACTTGAACATACTGTTTCCTAAATGAAACAATACTCCAATTTTTAAAGCCCAGGGTATTCAATCAGTTCATGGGAACTTCTTAGAAATCAATAGAAAGTTCATCAGGGTATATCCAAGCATATAAGCACCCTAGAGTGCATTGCAGGAATGGCCCATAAACATCATAATATCCACCCTCAAGCTAATATAATAAATGAAATTTGAATCATAGGGGATTGTAGTATTGCCTTCGGCCACTGTATGTGACCTAAGGGCCACCATGGGAGCGGACTGCTGAGCACAATGGGCCACTGGTCTGACCCAGCAGCAGCAATTCCTATGTTCTTAAAAGGAGAACCCCACTGGAAAATTAACTGACTTGGGGATAATATGGCATGATTTAATTACAGCTGTTAGTAATTGACTGGTATATTATAAAATATGGTTAGCTATAATGTATATGGCATTGTGAAGCAAAAGGAGAAGGGATGCAAATCCCTGGACAAACATAGGCAGACTCTTCGTGTTTTTCGCTCCCCTTACATCCCTATCAATATTGTCTTTCTACCATCTATCCCACAACATGTTATATTGCACTGCACTATTCCCTGTTATAAATTGTGAGCCGCCTAGAAGGCCTGTCTGATGAGCAAGATAGAAAGTTCTAATAAACTTGAAACTTCTAGATGTACAGCTGGGGGTACATATGCAGAGGATGGAAAGAGCTTCTGTAATCTGTGCCATGATGCCATGTCTATAGCATAGTTTTGCATATGATGATTGGTGTGTAAAGGAAACACGTATATGCCAACTGTTTATTGACTTTTGTAATCAAAATAATTTGCATAAAATTAGTACATGGATAAGAATCTTGCATGTTTTAGAATCCAGGCATGGACTGACTAATCTAATCATCCTGACTTCATAAAAGAATCTCTAGACAAGGGAAGAAATATGAAAAACAAAGAAGAGCTTACTGTCCCACAAGACTCCCAAAAATAAAATGGTGTCATTAACATGGATTACAAAACCAGTAAAACAAGGAATATAAGAGGGGTCCTTTTTAAGGAATTAGACTGTCACAAACTTCTTGGGTTCAATATTAGGGTTAAGGAAAAGGATTGGGACTTATATACCACTTTTTTTTATATAGTTTTACAACCACACTCAAAGCGGTTTATATACAGATACTTCAAGCATTTTCCATATCTATCCTGGTGGACTCACAATCTTATCTAATGTACCTGGGATAATGTACCAGAGAATAGGGTTAAAATAGTGGAATGCGGCAGGGATTTATTCTGGCACTGGTGGTATTTAACTTATTTATAAATGATCTATAATTGGAACAACAAGTGAAGGACTAAGGGCTCCTTTTACAAAGGGACGCTAGCAGTTTTAGCGGGTGCTTACTGCGCGCTAAAATGTCGTGTGCACTAGCTGCTACCGCCTCTTGAGCAGGCGGTATTTTTTCGGGTACCACGCGCTAATCCGGTGCATGCGCTAAAAATGCTAGTGCACCTTTGTAAAAGGAGCCCTAAATTTGCAGATGACACTAAGCTGTTCAAAATTGTTAAAACACATGCACACTGTGAAAAATGGCAGGCAAACCTTAGAAAATTGGAAGACTGAGCATCTAAAAGGCAGATTAAATTTAATGTGGAGGAATGCAAAGTGATGCATATTGGGAAGAATAGCCCAAATCATAGTTACCAGATGCTAGGTTCCACTTGGGAGTCAGTGTCCAAGAAAAAAGATCTGGGTGATATTGTAGACAATATGCTTAAATCTTCCGCCCAGTATTTGACAGTGACCAAAAAAGCAAAATAAGATGCTAGGAATTATTAAAAAAGGAATTAAAACAAGGTTATGAATGTTATAATGTTCCTGTATCACTCCATGGTGTGACCTTACTTTGTGTATTACATTCAGTTCTAGTCCTTTTATCTCAAAAAAGAGATATAGCAAAACTAGAAGAGGTTCAAAGAAGAGTGATCAAGATGATAAAGCGGCTGGAACTCCTCTCATATGAGGAAAAGCTAAAAAGGTTAGGGATCTTCAGTCTGGAAGATATGATTGAAGTCTACAAAATCCTGAGTAGTATAGATCGGGTACAAGTGGATCAATTTTTTATTCCATCAAAAATTATAAAGACTAGGGGACATGCGACGTTACAGAGATAATTTTACAACCAATAAAGGAAATATTTTTTCACTCAGAGAAAAGTTAAGCTCTGGAACGCATTGCCAGAGGATGTGATAAGAGCAACAAATAAATCTAGTTTAGGCTTCTTTAGTAATGAGTGAACAGCATAACACTTTCAAACCCTTATAACTAACCATTGAGACTGACTGGAATGTATCAGTTCAAGAAGTAACTGAAATAAGTGAGATGCAATGCTGAAAAGTAAAAATTCATTTTTAAAAAGTCACTTTCTTTGGAGGAAAGCCTGAAAAGGTACACAGTTGTTTAAAAATCTGAGCGTTTCAAACATTTATTTTTGTTTGTTTAAAGAAAACTTTTTTTATCTGAATTTATGCAGCATAATGAGGGTCAAACTCTTATAATAAGGACACTGATTCTTAATTTGTGTTATTTTTTTTTTCCTGCATCTGCACACTGCTATCAAAAAAGAATTTGAAAACCATTTTGGCCACTCATTTTTTAAGAGTTTGTTCCAGCTGCTATCATAATCAGCCAAAGCAGATGTTTGTGTCTATTCTTAGAGACAGAAAGTTCTAGTAGGAATTTTAGTAACAAATAGAAGTTGTGGTGAATTGATTGGCTATGAAATGTCAATCCCTAATATACCATTTACTGAATACTTTAAAAAGGGCTGGGAATTAAAAAAAATAAAGAAATAGCAGATGTTTTTATTACAGCAGCTGGAGCTCAGTACCTTAGTGGAATTATGTTTTGTAAATGTTTTAATATTTTTCTCCACTGATATATTAAAATATTTGTAATAGATATTGAATCTGAATGACTTTCTAGTGCCTGCATAGCACTTTATAATCACCATGCATAAGTTGGTTCTTTGAGCCTCACTCTGCACTTACACCATTTGTTGGACATCATGCTTTTTAGAGATTAAACCCAAATTTTCTGTTATATTTTGGTTTTCATCATAGGATAATTTAAACACATTAAAAAAATCAGGGGGCATGCATTAAACATGTGCGTAAGTCTTTCATAGCTATAAATTCAGAGTATAACTTATATATCTAATTCTGTATGAAGTATGATTTTTCTTTTTAATTATCATGCTGTGAACATCTGTTGCTATGTTCAGGAACCAACAAGTGGCGAAGCAATTCTAGTTCTTAGTGGAGCACATGAATTAATGCATGAGGTAATGGTGTTAGGGCCGCTTGTTAACAGTGATCATAACGTGAATAGATTTGATATAATCCTTAGAATAAGTTCACACAGGAAATCCAATAAAACAACATTTAATTTTAAAAAAGGAGACTACGACAACGAGAAAAATGATTAAAAAAAACAAAACATAGAGGAGCAGTTGCAAAAGTTAAAAAATTTACATCAGACATGGATGTTATTAAACAACACCATCCTGGAAGCCCAGACTAGATGTATTGCATGTATTAATAAAGAAGGAAGACCAAATGATAACTGGTGTGTTCAATAAGTTAGGTGAAGGAAGCTGTTAGAGCTAAAAGAAAGTGGAAGAAGGATCCCACCAAAAATAATTGTAAACAGTACAAGGAAAGGCAAGTCAAAAGCAAGGTGCTAATAAGGATAGAAAAGAGAGACCTTGAAAAGAAGATTGTTTTGAAAGCAAAAACATACAGTAAAAAAATTGTTTTTAGTATATTAAAAACAAGAAGCCAGGAACAGATTGGTTGGACTTCTAAACAACCTAGGGATAAAAGGGGCTCTCAGGGAAGACAAAAACATAGCGGAGAGATTAAATAAACTATTTAATTCTGAAGAATCAGAGAAAATCAAACAAATCCCTGTAACACTGGAAGATGTATTGGGTCAATTTAACAACTTGAATGGTAGCAAATCACCTGGACCAGATGGTATATATCCTAGAGTGCTGATAGAATTGAAAAATGAACTTGCAGAGCTATTGTTAGTAATTTTCTCTAAAATACAGCATACACCAGGAGACTGCAGGGTGGCAATGACACCAATTTTTAAAAAGAATTCCAGAGGTGATCAAGGAAATTATAGACAAGTACCGGGCAAAATGGTAGAAACTGTTATAAAGAGGACTGTGAATAATTACAAAGGGACTTGAACAAACTAGAGGAATGGGCGATGAGATGGTAGATGAAGTTCAACGTTGAGAAACGTAAAGTACTACATGTGGGAAGCAGAAACCCGAGGTACAGCTATATGATGGGAGGGTTGTTATTTAATGAGAGTACCCAAGAAAGGGACTTGGGGATAATGGTGGACATGACAATGAAGCCGACATCACAGTGCGCAGCGGCCGCTAAGAGAGCAAATAGAATGCTAAGTATAATCAAGAATGGTATTACAACCAGAACGAAAGAAGTTATTCTGCTGTTTTATCGGGCGATGGTGCGTCTGCATCTGGAGTACTGTGTCCAATATTGGTCACTGTATCTTAAGAAGGTTATGGCGATACTCGAGAGGGTTCAGAGGAGAGCGACACGTCTGATGAAAGGTATGGAATACCTTTCATACACTGAGAGATTGGAGAAATTGGGACTCTTTTCCCTAGAGAAGAGGAGACTTAGATGGGATATGATAGAGACTTACAAGATCATGAAGGGCATAGAGAGAGTGGACAGATTCTTCAAACTTTCGAAAAATAAAAGAACAAGAGGGCATTTGGAAAAGTTGAAAGGGGTCAGATTCAAAACGAATGCTAGGAAGTTTTTCTTTACCCAACGTGTGGTGGATACCTGGAATGTGCTTCCAGAGGGCGTAATAGGGCAGAGTACGGTACTGGGGTTCAAGAAAGGATTGGACAATTTCCTGTGGGAAAAGGGGATAGAGGGGTATAGATAGAGAATTACTGCACAGGTCCTGGACCTGTTGGGCCACTGCGTGAGCGAACTGCTAGGCACGATGGACCTGAGGTCTGACCCAGCGGAGGCATTGCTTATGTTTTTAAATGACAGAACATATACATAAGCATGGATTAATGAGAGAAAGTCAACATGGATTTAGTCAAGGGAAATCTTGTCTCACAGATCTACTGCATTTCTTTGAAGGGGTGATATTGTGTATTTGGAGGATGGCCAACGTGATGCCGATTTAAAAAAACCCAACAAACTCTAGAGGTGATCTGGGAAATTATAGACTGATGAGTCTAATGTTGGTGCTGGGCAAAATGGTTAAGACTATTATAAAGAACAAAATGACAAAACATATACATAAGCATGAATTAATGAGAGAAAACCAACATGGATTTAGTCAAGGGAAATCTTGCTCACCAATCTACTGCATTTCTTTGAAGCCGGTTGATATTGTGTATTTGGATTTTTAGAGTACCTCATGAAAGACTTCAGAGGAAATTAAAACTAATTGAAAGACATAAAACAGAGTAGTTTTAAATGATTAATATTCTCAATGGAGAAGGGTAAAGAGTGGGGTTCTTTGAAAATACCTTTCTCGAAAAAAATTTCAAAAATCTTAATCAAAATTATTCAGAGGTATTATTCTACTGTGAAAAGCACCTAAACACCTTATTTGCTTTCAGTTATTATCAAAGGCGGTAGAGCCTCGGATCCCCGTGTGTTGTAAAACTTTAACAATCACACTAGAAAGGGAATTAACCTCACTGGCTCATGCCCCCCCTCCTGCCCTTCTCTTAACTGTTGTTAAACCATAAATTTGCTCAAAGTTCTTAGAAAAAACAAGGACTTAGCTTCAAATCCTGGGCAGGGTGTATTGAAAATTTTGCAGTGAGGATCGTTATTAGAGAATGACACGGTGAAAAAATTGGTCCCCGTCACCGCCCCGTCCCCGTCTCACCATCCTCTGCACCGCCCCGTCACCGCCATTCCCTTCACCGCCCCGTCACCGCCACTGCCATCCATTCCATTCACCGCCCCGTCACCGCCACTGCCATCACATTCACCGCCCCGTCACCGTCACTGCAGCATGCATAAAAGCCTCAAACTGACACATTTTGATCACTAAATTGAAAATAAAATCATTTTTCCTACCTTTTTGTCTGGTGATTTCATGAGTCTCTGGTCCTTCTTCTGATCCTTCTTCTTTCTTCTCCTGCCCCCCTCTTTCTTTCTCTCTCCCCCTGGCTCCCCTCTTTCTTTCTGCCTTTCTTTCTCTCCCTCTTGACCCCCTCTTTCTTTCTGCCTTTCTTTCTCTCCCCCCTTGGTCCCCCTCTTTCTTTCGTGCCATCGTGCCAATTTCTCCACTTCCACGATTCTTTCCCTACCCTCACCCCCAAGCCAGCAGCCGATTTCACCCTGCTCCTTCCTCGATGTCCTGAACTTCATCGGGCAGCAGCAGCATTCACAATTCACTTCTGTTGCCCGCTTCAGGCCTTCCTCTCTGTCGGGTCCTGTCTTCATGAAAACAGGAAGTAGGCAGGACCCGGCAGAGAACAAGGCCGAAAAAGAAAACCGGCAAACTAAGGAAAGCTGGAGAGCAGTAGCGTACCAAGGGGGGGGGGGGGGGGGGGGGGGGGGGGGGGCGGGAGGGGCGAAAAAGGTAATGACGCCAGGCCTTGGAGCACCGAGGCAGACCGAACCCCCGAACCTCCTCCCAGCCGAACCCCCGCTTATCCTCCTATCTCCCCCCCCCAAGTGAACCTTTCCGACTTTCCCAGCGAAAGCAGCAAACCTCCCAACAGTAGCGTCATCAGTGACGCGTCAGAGGGAGGAGAAAGCCGCGAAGGAGGTTTAATTACAGGTGTGGCAGTAGCGATTGGTCCTCTTCTTAGGGGGCGGAGTCAATGCGGCAACGTGCAAGTCGGGTTGAGGAGACAGACCACGCGAAGACAAACATGGCCGCCGGAAAAAAAATGACACCCGGTCAAGACCAAAGATTCACGGTGAAGACACGGTAAATAGCGGTTCTTTGAAGGGGGTACATTGGCCTGCGGGGACAAATCTTTTCACCTGCGCCTGCGGGCGGTGAAAACTTTTTTCCCCGTGTCTGCGGCGATTTGAGTATAGAGTCTCTGAAGCCCGCAGCCAAACCGCAGGCTCCCCGTGGCTCACTGCGGTGATCTCTCCCCGTGTCATTCTCTAATCGTTATCACTCAATCATTCCTGCTGTCTCTGCTAGTCCTCTTGCCAACGTTAAGCTAGCTGCTGTTTCGCCCTCAGGCTGCGTCAGGACTGTGGACCAGTGTCTGAAAGAAAAAGAGCTTTAGCAGGAAAAGCTGTGCATAGCAAACTTAACACTTCTCTAAACAACATTAGAACTTACTGTGGCATTGTATTTTATACGCTCACCACGATAGAGATGGCTCCAGTGCGAACTGCCTTTGTTTTATAGCCTCTGACGTCATTCACACTGACTAACGAGCCTCTCTTACAAGCCCTGCAAAAACTGCACTCGCAAGGCTTACTCTCTGTGTAACAATCATAATCAGCCAGGTCAAGGTAAACGTATTACTATTTCATGAAGATTAAAAAAACAATGCCATTCAATTTTCTGATTCAATCCATACGGTTCTTCAGAATGTAGGCAAAATATCCATTCCTGCTCTTTCTTTTGCAAAACCATCTTCTGTCACCTCCTCTTGGCATTGGTGACACATGGTCCAAAATAAAACATTGAAATTCTCTGGTGCCATGGCCTGCTGCAGTAAAATATTTGACCAGTGGTTCCTCAATGCTAGTACAGCTCAAGCTGCTCCTGTGTTCACTAATTTGTACCCAAAAGAGTCTTGAAGTTTGCCCTATGTAGAGCTTTGAACAAGGGCACATGATCCCATAAACCACAAAGGGGGTATCACAGGTGGTTTTATATCTGAGCCTTTACCCCTTCTTTGTCTGCGGATGCACAAAATTTCCATCAAGGCTCTAGGGTTGATTCACACATCTTACATTTGCTGCACTTCCTATGGCTGCCCTCATATTCAACAATCATGTTTCTCTTTGTTGTGTCCCAAGGACATAGAAACTCCTTTAAATTCCATTGTCGGCTGTAGGCAATCCATAAATTCTTGCCCGCAAATGTAGGACAATGGACCAATGCTCTCGTAGAATCTGTGCTATTTCTCCCACTCCTCCCCTAAAAGTGAGCACACAGGTTGGGCTTCATTCATCTGTTCCTATGGATCTGTTTTCAAATAATAAATCTCTGTTTATAAACCTAGCCCTGGTATAGGCAGACTTTATAGCTCTCTCAGAGTAGCCCCTATTTAATAATTTCTGACATAATTGCTTAGCTTGTTTTTTATAGATTTCCAAAGTTGAACAGTTCCTTCTGTAGCGTAAAAACTGAGAAACTGGAAGACTATCCTTCAAAAATTTGGGGTGACAACTGGTGTACAACAGTAAAGTGTTATGATCAGTGGGTTTTTGGTATACCATCCAGAAAGGCTATTGTTGTGTTGTCTTTTTCCATACTGAACTTTATGGTTGGGTGTCTGCTTTTAACCACTCAAAAAATTATTCTAACTCTTGTTCTGATCCTGACCACAGTAAAAAAAAATGTTGTCAATAAAACGAACCCATAATTTTATATGCATGGAAAAAAGATTGGCAGACACTCATTGTCGTTCAAACGCCTTCATAAACAAATTAGCTACTGAAGGGGCCTTGGTGGCCCCCATAGCCACCCCTGATATCTGCTTAAATATGCGTTATTCGTATTTTAAAAATTTGTTCTTCATTGCTATTTCCATTAAACGCATAATCACTTCAGTTGATACCTGCCGACCATACTCTCTTGATCTTCTCTATCCAGCTCCTCTTGTACGACCGCCAAAGCTTCATTTTGAGGAATTACTGTGTAAAGAGATTTAACGTCTAATGATACCATATACATAATGCTGGATACTTCTATTATTTTGTGCAACTTAATCATAAATTCCGTAGAGTCACATATGTAAGAAAAATTTGTAGTGACAAGGGGACTCAAAAAATTATCAACAAACACGGACAAGGTTTCAAGCAGAGATCCCCGGCTTGAAATTATGGGTCTCCCTGGGGAGAAGATATATAACTGGTATCTTAGGGTAAGGTACATTTAAAAACTGTGCCTCTTTCTTAGTCAATAATCGCCTGTACAGTGCTTCTTGGGTGAAATCCCGTATTTCTCTTTGTAATTCAGATGTGAGATCACTGGACAATTCCTGGTAACCATGAGCTGCCAAAGCATTTCCTCTTCATAATCTCTCTTATTCATCGCTACTACCACTCCCCCCCGTATCTGCCCGATGAACTATTATTCTCTGGTCCGCTTTCAAATCTTGGAGAGCCCGGTACTCTACCTTGGATATGTTGCTTTTACTCTTTTTATAAAACTGAACTTTTTCAATGTCCCATAACACTAAATTTTTAAAGGTTTGTAGAGAAGCTCCCATTGGTATGGGAGGACTCCACTTGGATTTAATCTTGATTTTGCATGAGGGTCTATCTTCCGAAGATTTGGATGCTGTCATTAAAGTGTGGGGTTCCCCAGGGGTCTGTGCTGAGACCGCTATTTTTAAACATTTTTATCAATGATCTAGAGATGAGAATAACTAGTGGGATAATTAAATTTTCTGAAGACACAAAGTTTTAAATCACAAGAGGATTGTGAAAAATTGCAAAAGGACCTTGTGAGACTAGGAGACAAATTGCAAAAGGATCTTGTGAGACTGGGCATAAAAATGGCAGATTTAATGTGAGCAAGTGCAAAGTGATGCATGTGGGAAACAAACTTGAACTATAGCTATATAGTGATTCAGGGTTCCACATTAGGAGTCACTGTCCAGGGAAAGGATGTAGGTATCATTGTTGAAGATACTTTGAAACCCTCAGCTCAATGTGTGGCTGTGGCTAAGAAAGCAAATAAAATGTTAGGAATGATCAGGAAATGAATGGAAAACAAAGATGAAAATGTTACAATGCCTTTGTATTGCTCTATGCTAAGGCCACACCTGGAGCCTGTCAGTCAGACATAGCCAGCCAATAGTCTGTAAAACAGTTCTTCCTCCTGTAGTCCATTGGTCATATATTCTGGCCAATAGCAACAAAGTGAGGTAGGAGCAGTAACTGGGATACAGAAGCACTTCTTTCCTGCCTTACGGTGTGGAGATTACAGTTTCAAATTTAATAAAATATGTTATAAAAATATTAGGGGTGCTGTAGTACCCACAGAGTGGCGCCAATGGATCTAATTCCTCAATTTTAGAGACTACTTGTTTGAAAAATTCACAGAGTCGCTAAACAGAACCACAAAGTATAGTTTCAGTCTTTCACTACTTTCAAAATATCAAATGAAGTAATTTTAGATTAATCAATTTCCTCAGAGTTAAATTCTTGAGGAAATTCTACAACCTTTAAAGTAGAAATACAGTTTGAAAAAAGTGTTTCAGGATGCTCCAATGCCTTTTTCCCCTGCAAAAACAAGATCATCTTGGGACAAACTCTCATCATGGAGTAGGAAGGAAGCATTAGGAGGAAAGGGGGAGGAATGCCTGGCCCCCAAAATCAGAGGTGCTTCATTGTCTATTCCTTCTATAAAGGGAAGAGGAAGATCTCTATGAAAGACTACCAAATGTTTTTCAATAGGTCCTGGAGCAGTTGGAGTGCTAGTCATTAAGGGGGACATTCTAGAAATGCTGCCCATACTTAGGCACCAGTAGGTGCCCTACCAGCGCCTAAGTTAATTAACAAATGTTGTTTAAAATGGCAAAAAATTCAGTGTTAAAGCGCCTTCTGATACCTAAATAATATACAGCGGAATTGCACCTATGTAGATGCTTTAGGCTGCCTAATTCCACAATAGGTGTGCCTAATGCTGAAAGTGGCATTAGGTGGCCTAAAGCACCTATGTAGGGGCAATTCACAACAAAGATAGGTGCTCTGGCCTACATTTCCAGCATCTATCATTCATGGAGGCACGGTTCTCTATAGGGTGCCATTGCATGATTGATAAGTGATCGGCAGCCACCGATATCGGCATCCTATAGTCCTATAGAGAATACGAACCTAAATGCATCACTTTAGTCTTATGCTTACCCATACAGAGAGAAAGAGAAGTACCTGAGAGTCCGGTCCTCAAATCTTCCAATGCTGCAGAAGCTTGCTGCTCTTTTATTCTTCTAGCCCAACAGATGACATCAATGGGCTGGAGATGCTGCTGGGGAATTCCTCTCTTAGGGTACCTCTGGGCTGTCTACAACCAGGCAAGCATTTTAAGTCATTAGCCATAGTGATTATTGTAATTCACTATAATGTTGCATCAATATCAAGGACCAGAAATGATTACTTAATATCTAAAATACTGCCATAAAACTAATCACTGGACACCGTAAATTTGATCACATTACTCCTTTTTCTTAAAACTGCACACTGGACTCCTGTCTCACACCAGATCACCTATAAGATACTACTGCTTGTATTTAAAATACATATTGCCGATGTGCCATCCTATGTTCCAAATTTCTTACCCCTTACTGCCCATCCCAAGATCTCTGCTCCTCAAAAAAGAACCATTTCATTATCCTTACTTTAAGGAAAATTATTTGTTACTCTACTTGTAGCTCTATCTTTTCTGTAAAAGGTCCCTAGCTGTGGAACATTTTACCATCCCACCATAGACTTCAAACTTCCCTACCCAAATTTGAATCAGATCTCAAAACATACCTTTTCATCAATACCTATAATTAATTAATTTACAGAGCTGAAACTCTCAGGAGCCCTCTGAAACTCAGAGAACCAGGGTTTCCCCTCTTGTACTACCCTTCCCCTTCTTTTCTATACTCCCCTATCCTCACTATCTGATCTCATTTCCTCACATGCCTTCCCACAATTTTAGAATGTAAGTCGCTTAGACTATTGTCTTTGATAATGGTTAGGTGTCATCAACTCATGTTTGAGTCCTAGTGATTTGATGAATTACAGATCTAAAAAGAAATTGGTTTTGTGCTAGTCCAGTAAGATCCTCCAGCATCATCCTCATAGTTGTTTTCAATGTGTCTAGCCATCTGATTGCAGGTCGCCCTCTTTGCCTAGTTCCTTTGATCTTCCTAAACATGACGTCCTTCTCCAAAGATCTTTCTCTTCTGACGCTGTGACCAAATTAAGACAGTTAAAACTTCATTATTTGGGCGTTGAGTGACATAGCCAGTTTGATCTCTTCCAGAATCAATTTGTTAGTTCTGGTGATCTCTACAAAACTTGGAATCTAGGCAGACAGATGTCACTTTGTAATAGGCTCTTACCATATGACATCAGGGCACCTAAAAAGAGACACTCGCTTATAGAGTTGCCCCTATAAAGTAATTGTACACATTTTTACCTTACTCAAAACAGGGGTCAGTATTTGAGCACTACAGGAGCTGATCCTAGGAATATATAACATATAGTATAAGCTCTGATGTTGCCTAATAAAATAGGTGTCTCTTTGGACTTCTCAAAAAGGCATCCTTTTATAAAATCAGGCCCAGACAAGTATAATACAGTATAAACTACAATAGTTCAGCTACCAGATATTTGTAATGGCATAAAAGGTTACTAAATATTTGGTCAATACAACTGTGAATGAAAAATATTTTGCATACCTTCTCCCCAGAACTGATAATGCATTTAAAAGATTGCAGATAAAAATCAGAAGTGGTTTGTCAGATTGCTTGCATGAATCTGAAGTACAGCCTGTTTATCAGATGCTTATTTGTTTTTTTCAATGGGAAGAATTGGAGGAATAAAGAAATTGTAATATAAAAAATGTATGTAAAAGACACAGGCCTGGATTCTAGAAACAGTACCATAAGTTAGGTGGTCGTACGTGCCCTACCACCACCTAACAATTGTTTTTAATTGGCCTTGCCATTAAAAATGATTAAAACCTTGGTAAAAAAAAAAAAAAAAGTAAGTGTAGGAATCATGTTTAAGCATAGTGCCTAAAGGTGACTAAGGTCAAAATAGGCATGGTTGGGAGGGGGAGGGAGATGACCTTAGGTGCCATTACCTGTGATTCTCAGTCAAAGTTTAGTGAGGTAATGTAGGCTTTAAAACCCTGGCCTACATTACCTGCACCTAAGTTTTTATGTAGTCAATATTCTGTAAATGTCACCTACGCATGATTGACATGCACATGGTGCCATTTTTGTACCACCTGCCAATGTAAGCATTGTTTACAGAATCTGGCCCTGTGTGACTTCAGGCCAAGGCATAAATCTGGTCTCAAGAGTTTAATCTAATTATCACAAAAGTGCATAATCAGCTGTGTTTAGCAACTATTGGCATCTTCAGCATAGGAAAATCCTGACGTTATGGTCTGTGTGAGCATACAGCAAAAGTACAATAGTGATTGAAATGACAATGTTGAAAATATTAAGGCTGGTTATGTATGAAAGCTTGATTAAGGATTCTCTTCATAGTTTCATTAATGTCTAAAATAATCCTGAGTCTTGGAAAAGCATGTCCAGTCTTGAAATAAATGAAACAAAGCAGCATTTCCATTGTTTCCGCCCTAATAGTGTTAAAAAGAATAGCTTGTTCTAGCTGTGTGTGGGTGTGCATCACCCTTGTTGAAAATTTGCATGATTGTGATAATAAAATGAAAGTGGGGGATAGAAATGAAATACAAGGGTCATTTACCTCTGCTGCTCCAGTTGTTTAAGGGGTAGCATTTGTTCCTGGATCTTGGTTGTATCAGTATGAGAAATGGTCTGTGCTGTCTCCCTGTAGGAAAATGAGATGGAGGTTTTTTTTTCTCCAGTAAATTAAAGGAAAAATAAATAAAAATGCTTAGTGGATATTTAAAGACCCCTCTTGGATAAAAGGAACAGATGCAAATAAATTGAAAACAATAGGGAATATAACAGTAATAGCTGAAAATTTATAGAAAATGAAGGAGGGCACTATAAAGTTTAATGTTAGAAGTGGCATTGTGTGTTCCTGAGTCTGAACTGGTTCATTACCCAACATATCAAGAATCATAAAATTGTTTGTTCTTTTGCCATTTCATAAATGGCACCTATTTCTTTGGCCTCTCCTGAGCACCTATAATCTGCCCATCCTATAGTAATGAATCCATGTATTCTGGGAAAGAGAAATGTAAAACCCAGTCTGTAGATGATGTACAAGAAATAAGAAAGAAATTGGTAATCTCTATAGCTCTGTTATTTTTTGGCTAGAAGGTTTCATTTGTTTCTCTAAAGCATTTATTTGAGAGCAAGATGTGCTTGTGTTGTGAATGCAAAAGCAGCAGCAGTGCCATAGATAGAAGATTATAAGAGAGGGTATCAAAGCAACGCCTAGAATAGAGTTGTCACTTACATTCTACTTCATCTAAAAAGAGTCTTTGAATAATCCAATCCAAATGGTTAGAGAATGGCATGGGGACAAATTTGTCCCCATTTCCGTGGGATCTGTCTCCATCCCTGTCCCATCCCCGTGAGTTCTCTTCCTATGCAGTTGAGGACAGAGTTTGCAGGGAAAGGGTGGGGAAGGAGATAGATCCCATGGGGAATGGGGACAAATTTGTCCCTGTGCCATTCTCCTTATGTTAATTGTCTGTTTGAATTGGCAGATTTATAGATCAGAAGCATTTGAACTGGATTATTTTAAAGACTGATTTTAGATTGTGGGTTTGTTTTGGGTTTTTTTTTAACTTGTATATCTTTATTGGTTAGCATTTAGCCCAGTGTTCTTCAACCTTTTTACACCTATGGACCGGCGGAAATAAAATAATTATTTTGTGGACCGGCAAACTAATAAGATTGAAATTTTTAAAAACCCCATTGCCGCCCCATCCCCGCAAGCTCGGTCCCATTAACCATCTGATCCCATCCGCACAAGCCTCAAATAGTTATGATTTTATATTGAACATATTTTATTAAAGTATAAAAAGAAACAATATTCTGTACAATTGTCATTTTCTAAATATAAATAATACAGGGCAAGGATCAACAAAACCCCCATCTCCCCTCCCCTTCACATATATCCCCTCTACTATCAAGAAAACTGAATAAGCCAAATTATTACAGAATGCTACACAGATATCATGCTAACAGAATACCACAGTCACACATGGCAGGAATGGTGTTAGGGGAGTGGAACTAGGGCAACTGCCTCCTGGTCAGGGAGAGCCCTAAGCCAGCTAGAAGCTAAAGACGCACTGCCTGGGCTTTGCACTCCCCAGTTATGTCTAACATCAGCTCTAGTAGGATACATATTTTAAATCTGATATATTCTAATCACAAGATAGAAATAAAATTATTTTTTTCTACCTTTTGTCGTCTCTGGTTTCTGCTTTCATCTTCTTTTCACTCTCTTCTATCCAGCGTCTGCCCTCTGTCTCTTCAATCCAGCATCTGCCTCTTCCATCCACTGTCTGCCCTCTACCCCTCCCCCTTCCATATGGTATCTGTGTTCTTTCTATGCCCCTCTCTCCTACACCAGATCTAGCATCTTTGTCCCTCTTTCCTTATTTTTCATCTGATCCCCCTTCCCAGCATCAATCTCTTTCTACTTTGTCATTCCTCAGTCTCTCCCCTTTCCCTCATCTGATCTCTCCATTCCATCCTGACTCCTTCCCCTCCTCTAATCTCCCTGCCAGCTGTTTCCTTCCAATGTTCCTCCTCCCCTGTCCAGCAGTACCTTCTCCCTTTCTTCCTCCCCTTATCCAACAGTAATTCTCATCCCTTCCCCTTCTCCCCTGTCAGCAGTAGCCCCTTCCCCTCCCTTGTCCAGGAGTACCCCTTCTCCCTTTCCTCCTCCTCTTATCCAACAGTAGCTCTCGTCCCTTCCCTTTCCCTTCTCCCCTGTCAGCAGTAGCCCTTTTCCCTCCCTTGTCCAGGAGCACCCCTTCTTCCTTTCCTCCTCCTCTTATCCAACAGTAATTCTCATCCCTTCCCCTTCTCCCCTGTCAGCAGTAGCCCCTTCCCCTCCCTTGTCCAGGAGTACCCTTTCTCCCTTTCCTCCTCCTCTTATCCAACAGTAACTCTCGTCCCTTCCCTTTCCCTTCTCCCCTGTCAGCAGTAGCCCTTTCCCCTCCCTTGTCCAGGAGCACCCCTTCTCCCTTTCCTCCTCCTCTTATCCAACAGTAATTCTCATCCCTTCCCCTTCTCCCCTGTCAGCAGTAGCCCCTTCCCCTCCCTTGTCCAAGAGTACCCCTTCTCCCTTTCCTCCTCCTCTTATCCAACAGTAATTCTCATCCCTTCCCCTTCTCCCCTGTCAGCAGTAGCCGTTTGCCCTCCCTTGTCCAGGAGCACCCCTAATCCCTTCCCTCCTTCCCTCTCCAGCAAATGTTTCCTCTATGTAGGCTAGCGGCAGCTCTGTGTGCTTTTAACCTCGGCACACAGCTGCCCCTAAGCAGTGTTTTAGCCGCGGTTTCATGAGGCAGCCTCGGGGCCTTTGGTAGGCCGGCCCGCTTTGATGATGCGATGTGGGCCGGCCTATCAAAGGCCCCGAGGCTGCCTCATGAAACCGCGGCTAAAATACTGCTTAGGGGCAGCTGTGTGCCGAAGTTAAAAGCACACAAAGCTGCCCTTGCTTGTCTGGGGGTGCGGAGACATACGCGGCAGGAGTAGGAGGTGGAAGGCAGGAGTGTCGGCATAGTGACGGCAACAGGAAGTTGCACTTCAGCTGACGCCGGCACTTTTGCTGTGGCTGGGGACCCGATTCCTTCGCGGACCGGCAACATTTTTTTGCGGACTGGCACCGGTCCGCGGACCGGCGGTTGAAGAACTGTGATTTAGCCTAATGCTCTACCTTTTTATCCTGCTTGTTTTTGTTTACATTCATTTTATTAATAATAATAATAACAAAAGCAAAGTACAGGGTCAGTGATCCAATGACATTGCTATGTGAATCTGCCTCATGAGAGCCGGGAAAGTATGAAGACACTTGTCAGCTGGCCTTCACAACCCCTTAGCAAGGAATCCAGAAACTCCAGAATGAGAGGGCATGGGAGGAAGTTGAGAGGTGATAGGCTCAGGAGTAATCTAAAGAAATACATTTACATAAGGGTAGATACATGGAATAGTCTCCCGGTAGAGATGGTGGAGAAAAGACTGTGTCTGAATTCAAGAAAGCATAGGACAGACTCTTGGGATCTCTTAGAGAGAGAGGAGGAGGTAGTAGTGGATGCTGCAGATGGGCAGGATGGATGAGTCATTTGGCCTGTATCGTCCATCATATTTCTATGTTATATATTAAGGATATACATTTACTAATGTGTCTTTAAAAATGTAGTGTGGACCAAATCGGTTTAACCTGTGTTAAGCCAATTAATCCATATTTACAATTTTTGTTAAAATAAATGTGTGAAACTAAAAAATCTGAAAATAATAATAAAAAAAGAGTAACATGTTTGTTCTTTTCACATCTCTCTGTATACAGACAATATTTCAAGGTCTACTTAAAAGTTCTTGAAATCAGGCCAGCTGATTTCAGTATAGCAGGGACAATCTCTGTATATATATATATTCTTGGTAATTTTTGATACTCGAGGATCTCCCTTTTTTCCACAAATAGTGCAGAATAATCGGTCACTTGTGGCAACACTTTTTAATAATGCTGTTTTTGTGTGCTTCTCCTTTACCACACTGTCTGATTTTCTTTAATCAAATTTTAGTCAAAAGTAGAAGGTCCCAGATGATTTCTTCTTCATTCTCTGCAGATCTATCAGGTTATTTTTGGCACAGCAGTGTTGCCATCTTTACAGTTTGTAGTGAATAAGAAGTGCTACTTAACTATGCATTTTTCTGTACAGGCCTTTTAACACCTACTGTACATGTCACTCAGTGAGGAGATGTATGACTATTCAATCTTACAGAGTCTGCACTTGCTGGGTTTTTATCAGCTCTCTATGAACCATCTTTTCCACAGTTTACTGTTCTCTGCTGTCGTTATCAGGGTAGGCTGAGAGCTCAAAATCTTATTGCTTCTCTTTTTGATACTAGACAAGTAACCTAAGTAGCCTAATACTTAATGAAGTGGCCTGAGAACCAGCTCCTTGTCAATCTGGGCAAGTCACTTAACCCTCCATTTACCCAGGTACAAAATAAATATTTTTTGAACCACTTTGAGTATAAACACAGGCAATATATCAAATCCCATCCCCTTTCCCTTTCTCAGGTGCAGACTTCAATTGTGTGCTCTGTGGAGTCAGGAAAATAACTACTATACCTGAATATAATTCATTCTGAGGTACTACTAAAAAAGATGTGATTCAATTTAAAAAAAAAATCCATTCCCTGACCATATTTAGGTTTCAATTTGTCGATAGGTGGTTTTTTAGTGGGTTTAGTGGGTTTCTTGTCGAATAGGTGGGTTTTTAGCTCCCTGTAAAATTTTCTGAAAGAGTGGAATGTTAGAGAGTTCAGGATTAACAGTATCAAAGGCAGCAGACAGATCAAGAAGGATTGGGGTCAAATAAAGGCCCTTAGATCTGGCCAGGGACAGGTCATGGCAGACTTTGGTGAGGGCAGTCTCTGTGGAATGTAGGGTGTGAAAGCCTGACTGTAGAGGATCAAGAGTCTGTCGAGATGAAAGGAAGTCAAGGCAATGACAGAGGATGGCATGCTCGAGTAGCTTGGCTAGGAACAGAAGAAGGGAGACACAGAGGGGCAGGAGCTTTGAATTTGATATGCTTGATCAATACAATATTCTCTATATATCAAGACATGTTATACTCATAAGTATAGAATATGATCAAAAGCATTCTTATAGTCAATACATGTTATATTAAGGTTTTGCTTTTTCTTACAGCTGATCATAATAGCTATATTCAGCATCAACTAGTGTTTGGTTCCGTATTCTCCCCTTTTATTGTTCTTCTGTTCTTTCACTATAGTATTGATGGAGCATTTCAACTGCATCTATTGCTATGAACAACTTATAAACTGTAGATAAGCAATTTATTGGATAGTAGTTTGGGGGAATGCTACTTGGTCTCCCTTTGGAATAAGAAGCATTCTACCTATTGTTAAATGTGGTAGTGTATGTAAAAATATTTTATTTTTTGCAAATAGCCAGAATTGTTTGTCAAATTTTTGGGTGGGGGTGTTAAATATGTCAGCCAAAAGTTGAGCACTTCACTAGGGGCTACTGCTCTTCTCAACCTAGTTTCCATTTATTTGGTGGTTATTTCAAGTAAAGAATGACAGTTTGTCCCCATCACCACCCCATCCCCACAGGTCCTGATCCCATCCCTGTGGGCTCTGTCTCCGTCCCTGTCCTTGCAGACTCTATCCTCATCTGCACAAACCTCAAACACTTATGATTTTAATCTTTTTTATTAAAGTATAAAAATGGGTAATAATCTGTATAACTGTTCTCTATAAATCACAAATAGAGCCTACCATTTCAACCTGATTTTGGTACAGCCTTTCCAAAGATTTGGTTGCCTGTGTTTTTACATCATCCGGGAAGATAATTGGATTGTCTTTCAGACATTGGTGTAGAAAAGAGCCAACACTGTGTAGTGAATGAAAAGGAAAATAATTATCTATTATTTTGGAAATGCTCCTTGAAGCTAGTAAAGAGGGATAAAGCTGTTGTAGTAACAGTAAGATGCTTAAGCAACTAGGCACATAATGGAAGAATGTTGCAGATGGTAGGAGTCTGATCAGCAGAGAAGTCTCTTGTTGCCACATCAAGGCAGACAAGACACAAATGATGTAATTTAACAGTGGTTCATTTCAATCCAAAACCAGTTTCAGCATTTTTGTAACTCATTGAATTCAGTTGCTAGTTGTATAAGATGTAAGATTTTACTTATTGATGCCAGCATTTTATAGATGCTGTTCCATCTAGTTGAAATAGTGTGTTTAAGGCCAGTGGCGTACCAAGGGGGGGTACAGGGGGAGATTCACCCCAGGTGCACGCCTTAGGGGGGTGCACAACCGGCCCGGTTTTGAAGGCGACGTCGGACGTTTAGCTGTCCTGTTCTTACTGCGTCTAATGCCGGCCCTGCAGCTCCGGTCTTCCCCCACACCTGTTCCCCCACAGATCGCTATTATTTTAAATGTTATTGCAGCCGCAGCGCTGTATCCATCAGAGGAGACTTCTAACCTCAGCCTGCCCCGGAACTCTTACTGCAACAGTGACTTCCTGTTCCCGCCTAGACGGGCGGCTGCTGCAGTAAGAGTTCCTGGGCAGGCTGAGGTTAGAAGTCTCCTCTGATGGATACAGTACCGGGAGCAGATGTGGGGGCAGGGCCAGCGTTAGAGGGAGTAAGAGTTGATGGTGCTGAAGGGTCCCGTGGGGGGAGGTAGGAAGGAAGAAGAGGAACCGAAGCATGGCAATTTTGGTGGAGCATGTGTGGGGAAGTCCAGAGCTGCAGGGGAGAGTGTTGCTGTACCCAGCTGGAGGGAGAAGGAAGATGAGGGAGGGAATGAAAGGAGATGCCAGGGCTTGGAGGGAAGGAGGAAGGTATACCAGACTAAGGGAAAAGGAAGGGGGAGATGTCAGAGCATGGAGGGAGAGGGAAAGATGGAAGAAAAGGAAAGGAGAGAGATGCCAGAGAATCAGGGAAGTGAATATACCAGACTGTGGGGTGTGAAGGAAAGAAAGGAGAAGAGAGAGATGCCAGAGCATAGGGGATGGGGTGGTGACAGAGAGAAAAAAATGGAGAGGTGGCAGAGCTGAAATCAATCAAAGGAGAGAAGGGGCACAGGATAGATAGTTATGAAAGAAGCATAGAAAGAAGGAAGATGTCATATGGGAGAGAGAGAGAGAGAAGGCAGACATTGGATGGAAATGGCAGAGAGGGCAGTGACTGGAAGGGGCGAGACAGAAGGTGAACAGTAGATGGAAGGGGTAGAGAGAGGGACAGACACTGAATGGAAGTGTGGGGGAGAGGAGGGACAGCCACTGAATGGAAGTGTGAGGGAGAGGGGAGCAGACGCTGGAAGGAAGTGGGGAGGAGAAAGAAATAAGGGCACATGCTGGATTGAGGGATGAGGATAGAGTTAAATACTGGAAGGGGTGAGGGAAAGAAGTGGCAAACTATAGGTAGACACAGTGAAAGAGGGAAATTGAGGACTGAATAATAAAAAAGAATTTAGACAGAGACAGAAAATAAATTGAGAAGGAAGACCAGGGAAGGAAGGGAACGGAGAGAGAGATGCCAGAGCAGGGGAAAGGGGAGGCGACAGATACCAGACCTAGGAGGAGGAAAAGAGGAAGGAGACTGATATTGGATCTGAGGGGAAAAAAGGAGGAGATATGCTAAAATCTGCTGGGAGGGAGGAAGGAAAGAAGGAGAGAAAGAGGCAGAGAAAGGGGTTGGGGTGTTGTAAGCAGATTAGAAAGACTACAGAGAGAAAGGCCTGGATGAAAGGGGAAAGACAGAAGGAAGATGCAGGACTATGGGAGGTTCAGAGAGGGAGGGAGAGAGAGGGAGACCTGGAACAACGGTACAAAGGAGAACTGACACTGGATCTGGGGAGGGTAATAGAGGGAAAAGAGAGAGAGACCTGGACCCAAAGGGGATGGGGCTGGATTGTGAAAGAAATGTTGGATGCAAAAGAAAGAAAGAAAGATTGGATGCACAGTCAGAAGGAAGTGCAACCAAGAGACTCATGAAATCACCAGACAACAAAGGTAGGAAAAATGATTTTTTTATTTTCAATTTAGTGATCAAAATGTGTCTGTTTTGAGAATTTATATCTGCTGTCTATATTTTGCATTATATGTGTCTATTTTTCTATAGTTACTGAGGTGACATTGCATATTTTAAAGTAATCTGTTTGACATATTTGAAAAAATCCCTGAAACACGTAAATGATAATTAACATTTTCTCTGCATACAGTGTGCTTTGTGTTTTTTTTAAATATATTTTATGTTTACCATTATGAATTAATAAGATATTGTGTGTACATGAAAATGAATGGAAGAAATTGGGGGCGGGGCTGGGGCGTGGGGCTAGGGCGGGACTGAATATTAATAGATGTCCCGTTTTGATGAAAAAAATAAATGGTCACATTAGTCTTATCTCCCTGCTGCTGCTGCTAATCGCCGACAAGAAGCCTTCTTTCTGACGTCAATTCTGACGTCGGAGAGGACGTTCTGGGCCAGCCAATCACTGCCTGGCTGGCCCGGAACATCCTCTCTGACGTCAGAATTGACGTTGGAATGAAGACTTCTTGTTGGTGATTAGCAGCAGCAGCGGAGAGGTAAGACTGCAGCGGCGCGGACCGGGGGAAAGGAAGGAGAGAGGCTTTTTTTTTTTCCGTGGAAGGGAGGGAAGGATGTAGGCAGGCAAGCTGGCTGGCTTTAGCGCGGGAGGGAGGGAGATAGGTAGGCAGGCAGGCTGGCTGGCTGGCTTTGGGCATGGGCAAAATCTGGAGGGCAGTGGGGGGACATAAGAAGGAGGCAGTGGGGACACTAAGGACAGGGGAAGGAGGCACTGGGGGCACTATGGACACAGGACGGAGGCACTGGGGATACTAAGGACAGGGAAAGGAGGCACTGGGGGCACTATGGACACAGGACGGAGGCACTGGGGGCACTATGGACACAGGACGGAGGCACTGGGGGCACTATGGACACGGGAAGGAGGCACTGGGGGCACTATGGACACAGGACGGAGGCACTAGTGGCACTATGGACACAGGATGGAGGCACTGGGGGCACTAAGGACACAGGACAGAGGCACTGGGGTCACTAAGGACATGGGAAGAAAGGAGGGAGGGAATAGAAAGGGACAATTGTTGAGCCTGAGTGCAGAAAGAAATGAAAGAAAGGATACACAGTCAATTAATAGATGTCCCCTTTTGATGAAAAAAAATAAATGGTCATGTTACCTCTGACTTACTTTCTCTTCAGCAGAGTCGGAAGCCGCGCTGAGGTGCAGGAAGGTCCCGCGATGACTCATCTGCTGGCTCTGCTCCGGAAGAAGTAAGTTACGTTGGAGGGGGTGGACCCGGCAGACGCAGTCATTGCGGGACTTTGATGCAACTCCCTGCGTCTGCCGGGTCCACCCCCTCCGACGTAACTTACTTCTTCCAGAGCAGAGCCAGCAGACGAATCATCGCGGGACCTTCCAGCATGCGGCTGCCGAGTCCACTCCAAAGCAAGTACGTTGGAGTGGGGTGGACTGGCAGCCGGCAGCTACAGTCATCGCGGGACCTTGCTGCATGAAGGGAGAGAAAGGAGCAGGACTGCTGGAATGGAAGAGTGGTGGAGGGAAAGAAAGGGGGCAGGGTGGTATGGAAGGGTGGTGCTGATGGAATTGATGTACAGAGAAAGGGGAGAGACATAAGGGGGAAGGATATTGGAGGGAAAGAAAGGGGGTAGATGCTGATTGAAGAGGGGTGGATGGAGAGAGAAAGGGCAGACATTGGATGGTAGTGGGGAGCCTATGCTGTATTGAAGTGCAGATGGGAGAGATAAGGGAGCAAATGCCGGAAGGAAATGGGAAGAGAGAAAGAGGGGAGCAGATGCTGGATGGAAGTGGACAGAGAGAGGAGAAGGTACTAGATGGAAGGATTGGAGAAAGAGGGTACATGATGGAATGAGGGGATAAATAAAAGGAGGGCACATGATGGGGAGAAAAGGATTGAGTTAGGGAAACACTGAAGGGGTGAGGGAAAGAGGTGGCAAGCTTTAAGTAGACAGTAAAAAAGGACATTGATAATCTAGACAGATGCAGAAAATAAATTGAAAAGGAAAATGAAGGAAAAAAGGGAAAGGGATTGCAGAGGAGAGGTGTGGGAGAGGGAAGGAGAGGAGAGAGATGCCAGACCAATGGAGGTGAAAGGAGAGATGGAAGGGGGAGGCATACAGTTTCTGAAAAGGGCATAGAAGGAGAGAAGATGCCATATAGAGGAAGAGAGACGGCAGACAGTGGATGGAAGGAAGAGAGTTATAAGAAGATGAGGAAAGCAGAAACCACAGAAGACAAAGGTAGAAAAAAATTTTCTATTTATTTATTGCTTTAGGAGACATGTGTCACTGTTTCTGTGGAGCATTGTATGCAGAGTCCAGCTTCTTGCTGGTTCAATTTAACCTTTGTCTATGTATTTCTATTTTATCTCTCCTTTTACAAAACTATGAAGCATTTTTTAGCACCAGCCTTGGTGGTAGCAGCTCTGATGCTCAGAATCCTATGAGCGTTAGAGCTGTTACCTCCGTAGCTAAAATCCACACTACAGTTTTGTAAAAGAGGGAGGGGTTAGTTTGTGATTACATATTCCATACTAGGCGAAGGTGTTTTCTGTGTTCTGTGTGTTCAAAAGACATAGTTTTTTGTTAGGCTTGACTGCAGGATTGATCTGTACTAGTCTGGCTTGTTTAGTTTTACAATGGGTGTATTGATGTTGTACTGCTCATTGCAGTATGTAAGATGCTGCCTTTTCCTAGGTACTCATGTGTGACGTGTGGATTGTTGCTAAAAATCATGTTTTCATACAGATGAGGGGAGTGTCAAAAATGATGGGCCCCGGGTGTCACATATGCTAGGTACACCACTGTTTAAGGCTAGTCTCAAGCTTGTAGAGAATTCCAAATTCCAACCCCCGTTCTTAGCACTAATATCTGTCTTATCTTTCCTTCTGTAATTCCTCTATTGGAGCACAGTGTACTGATGCATTTTCTTATCCAGTTTGTCTGTCTTGACTAGATTGTAAGCTCTTTTGAGCATGGCCCTTCTCTTCTGTATTTTCATGTACAGCACTGGATATGTCTAGTAGTGCTATAGAAATCATTAGTAGTAGGAGGAAAAGATTTGTTCCTGTCCATATCCCCAAGGGATCTGTTCCATCCCTACCCCATCTCCACAGGCTCTGTCCCTGCCCTACGGTAAACCGTGGATCCCCACCCTCATGTCATTCTCTAATTTCAGGCCACTCCATAATTTTGATCTCTGGCTTTTCCATTTATTTTATATGTTGGATAGCCTTTTCTGCTTTTATATTATCATCTGCAGGATAATCATATAAACTTCTCCAGAAGTTTTCTGTTTCATTACAGTGATTATTCTTTCCTAGCTCCTTGTAGAATTATTTTAGGTTCTGTGAGAATATTTTAGTTTGATATCTTTCCTTTCTATTTTCTTCATATCTTTACAACTATGCTTCTGCTAATACATTTCATTTGTTAATGGAGGATATGAATTTAAGATCTCTCTGAGTACAGCATACTTCAGCTTGTGATTTCAGATCTTTTTCATGATTTTTGGCATCGTTGGTTTATTGAGATGCATGATATCTATGTCAAAGGACAAAGGAGCCAGAAAGTGTCTAAATAAAACTAGAACTGGAACAAGGACCAGGAAATTTCAAGTAAACTAGATAAGAATTAGGAACAGGGACCCCTGAGCATACTTGGGAAATATTTTAATTTGAATTTCTGATCCTTGAGGTAGGCATTCAGCTGAATCATGGCCATATCAGGCCATTTATTTATTTTCAATTTCTATGTGATAATTTCTATGTGATATTAAAGAGTTATGACATACAGTATTTTGATATAATAAATTCCATTAGCTTACCGAAAAATGCAATTCAAGCTTTGCAACTGATACAAAATGTAGTGGCCCACTTAATTGTGGGGCCTCAAGATTTGACCACATTACACCAGTTTTAGTTAATCTTCACTGGTTACCAGTGGCTACTCAAATTGAATTTAAAGTTCTTTGTACAATTTACAAGCTGTGACAGAGTAAGCAGCCAGCAGGGATGCGTAATCCTTTGTCGTAAAACCTCTACTATTTTTGTTGCCTTCCTCTGGACCACTTCAAGTCTTCGCATATCCTTGGCCAGATACAGCCTCCAAAACCAAACACAGTGGGGATTCACCGACCTGTACAAGGGCTTTCTTCTGTTGGTTACGCCTCTCTCTATAGAGCCTAGAATCCTCCTGGCTGCTGCCACTGCCTTGTCACACTACTTAATCGCCTTCAGATCCTTAGTCACTATCACCTCGAGGTCCCTCTCATCTATTCAAATCAGCCTCTCACCTCCTAGCATATACATTTCCCTCATATTTCTGCTCCCCAAATGCATCACTCTACCGTTCTTTGCACTGAAGGAGCTGGGGGTGGGGGGGTGAGGAGCAAAACCTACCCTCGCTGTGCCACTGAATTCAATCAGAGTTGTTTGGCACGATTTACCCTTAGTAAAGCCATATTGTCTCAGATCTTGTAACCTGTTAGATTCTATGAATTTCACTATCCACGCCTTCAGCAACGCTTCCATTATTTTTCCAGTAACTGAAGTGCGGCTTACTGGGGCTAAAGCAACCTCACTGGTGTGGATTAATAATTTCTTTTGAAATTGAGCCTTATTTGTCCCTCCATGCTTTTTATCCAGTACATGGTATTCTTAGAATCAGTGGTATGGCAAGGGTGAGAGGCACCCAGGGTGGTGGTGGCCCTCCCTCGCCCTCTTCTCCAGCCCCCATCTGCTCCTTACCTGCCCCCTCCTGCTGCACGCATACCTTCTCAACTCCCGTAACTTTTTTTTTTTTTTTTTTAATTTCTATACTGTCGTAACCTAAACGGTTTACAAAATCTTGCATACATAAATTTTAAGACAATATAAAAAAAAAAAAAAAAAAAATGTGGGTCCAGGAAGTGAGACCAAAGTAAGACGCTAGCGTGAGCAGCAGGTTGGGGTTGCTGCTCATGCCATGAATGTTAGACAGGTATGAGGGAAGGGAATATGCGTGTGTGGTAACGGTAGGGAAGGAGTGGGGGATGGAGTGGAGAAGAGGTTAAGGGGGGGCGCCCCTCACCCTTGCTGCACCACTGATTCCAAGATGGTGCCTGGGGCAGATCCTCCCCCCCTCAATTACTTCACCACTGCTTAGAATACCTAGAATATTTTGAATTAGGATATGTTCTAAATTATTTAAGTTTGTACAACCTAAGAGGAAACATAGGAACATGACAATTCAAGATGCATGGTAGCACGGGGCAAAATTTTGTCTCAGAGTTACAGTTGGCCTTTTTATCCTTAAATCCAGCAGAGCGGTAGCCTCTGCTACAGTTTTACAATTATTATAATTTGTCTGGCATTAAAGCTATTTGGAAGTCTGTATAAGGTCAATGCTAGTAATTAAGTGAAATGCTGGTTTTTGTAATTATAGCCTGGGCACATGTGAACATCGTTTTTTTTTCTTGCCTAGTAATTTTTCAATGTTGATCATTAGTCTGGGCTAGTATTAATGGCATTCTTGAACTTGAAGAAGGCTTATTGAAATATACTGGGTCTAATATTCTGAATGAGCTATGTGTTTGCCAGTGAGTGGTAAAAACATAACTTGCCTATCTGTAAATTTAAAAAAAATTATCTGGATAATATCAGGTTATTAAAGTCACTAAACTATACAATATTCATATTAAAAGGGTCAGGGTCACTGTTTCCTCTAAGCTGAGCGGGAGTTCTTCACTTACAGTCCTACTAGGGTGGGGTGCTGTTCCACTTTCACATTTTCTATAGTGAGGGGGGACAGGCAAAGTCTATTAGGGGAACTTGCTTGCCCCTATCCCTAGTGATTTAAAAAATAATATTGAAGCACCACCACCCACTAGCAACAGTACAATTAGAGGATTCCTGTTCAGTTTAGCAGGAACAGCCTTCAGGTTAGGGGAGGGGTAAAAGCAGTGCGAGAAACTAGCCATTTAACAGCAGTATTTAGCTGCTACATGGATAAGTTAATTTCTTTAATTTAGGCCTGGTTTACATGGATATTTGGTAATGCCAGTCACTGTTTAGACTCAGATTTAGTGACACTAAATAAATAGGTCTGCTGAATATATGCAGAAATATATACCAGGGCTGGCAATTAACTTTATACAGTGCCCACCCTAGCTGAATATTGATGTATTGCCTTTAGATCTTGAAATTTATTGGGTTATTATTCAAGCCAGTTAAAAAGACTCTTTGATATATCAGTTGCCCTGGTGTTAAAGCACATTATATCACTGGAGAAATGGAGTTTTAATCAACTTTCATTTTTGTTGATGATCTGTGTGTGTTATGGTTAAATATTAAGCTATCAGAGTAGAAAAACAAGAGGGAAAGTACTCAGAAAGCAAGTCTGTAAACCTGAATGTGTATAATGAATAGTTATTGCCATTAATATGGCCACAGTGGGAGAAATTTTATATATGGCGTAATCTTTTTCTTTAGTCTTGTTCTTGATTCCTTTTCTTTTGGTCCCAGGAGCACTTCTTAGAGGCACTGGGGTTGTAGCACAATAAGACAACAGACAGATATGGCATGGAAAAAGATATTTTATATAGAAATAGGTTTTTTACCAATGTACAGTATTTAGAACAGAAAGCTTTTACAAAGCTGCTTCTGTGTATGTGTGCCACAGTGTCTGCCTATTGCTCTAATTTGGTATGAATATATGTAAGTGAATATGTGACCCGGATTCTCTAATGTCGCCAGTAAAATCTGTCAGGATGCTATAGTGCTAGCAAATTGTCCGATTTCAAAACAGTGATTGATGTTGAAATAATTTTGCATGCAAATGAGTTTCACGTAGATCCGCCATAATCTCATCTAATCAGTCATTGGAAAAGCATCTAACACATGCGCAGAACCAGCAAGGGAAGTCTTGAAGCAGCCTCCTGCAACTCAACTATTCATGGCAGGAAGACTTTATTTGTTTTTAATTGACATAGATGTGCGTCTGTAACACACGCACAATATTTGTCCCCATTTAAAAAAAATATTTCTGGGCCTGCCCCTGATGATGGCAGAGGGTTGCCCACTCCCTCCTGCCTCGACCACCCAGACCTCCCCAACCCACCCGACCCACCCCCTTACCTTATTTATAAGTTAGTAGGAGGGATGTTTATGCCCTCCTACTGGTAGGCATTCCACTTCCCACTGTGGAAAAGTCTGTAAGGGTACAAGGCTCATGAGATTCCAAAACAGATGGGGCAAAAATAAGTTTAAGAACTTACCCTGCTCTATGAGCTGTGGTGTTTGGTAAGGCTTGTCATTTCTGTTTGAGAGGGTCAGATTCTGGAAATAGGAATGGAAAAATCAAGGGAGATGGTGATAGGGGAGGGAAAGAGAGAAATGTTGATAATGGAGTGGTGGGGAGTGAAGAGAGAAGGGACAAGAAGGGTACCCATGGAAGCGGAGAGGAGGGAGATGATGGTGCCTATGAATGGCAGGGAAGAGAAGAGATGGAAACTAGATATTTGAAAAGGAAGAAGAAAAGTGGAAGAAAAGTTTATTGTGGAAGATGACTATAGAACTGGAAGTAATTAGGAGAAAAAGAGTAAATAGACAGGACACCCTGGAAATAGAGTTCAGAGCACAGGGAAGCAGAACCAGAGATGCGGAACGAGATAATTAGAAAGATAAAATCACCAGACAACAAAGGTAAGATAAATTATTTTATTTTTAATTTAATAATTGGGATAATGGGAAAATTACACTATAATGTTAAATTTGTGAATACTTAACTTTCCTAAAGTACTAGCAATGTTTCCTAGAGATTTATTTTATAAATTTCTTAAGGAATAGTTTAAATACCCGGAGTCTGGACTTCCACCTTTACACAGAATATATTACCTTCCAGTATCTAAGAAGGTCTCTCAACCTGAGGTCTCACCTGATCCAGCGAATCTAATGGACTTAACAAGAATATTAGAAACCTCAGAGGACGAAGCCATTTCATACTCTACGCTTCTGATGACTTTTGTCTTTCAACAACACAAAGAAGCACTTCTTAGGCTCTTGTTTAGGCTTAAAGAAGTGACCTTTATGAACTCTAAGATCTCCATGTTCCCAGATGTTTCAAAGTTAACTCAGACCAGAAGGAAAGGGTTCCTACAATTGAGACATTCCGTACTGTCGTTGGGAGCTAAATTTCAGCTTAGATATCCCTGTAAATGATTGATCCTTTTGGATCAACATTTGTATATATATTTTTTTTACCTCTCTCAATTATGGTTTTTACTAGAGGGGAAAGGAGTAATTCCTTCCAGTTCCTCCACGAGGACGTAGTCCTTAAAATATTGTAGAAGATGTAACACTGCTCTATTGATATTATTTTTTATGTTACCTTTGATATCTATCAGATCCCATGATGGAATATGAATTGCTTCTCCCATAATATGGGCTTTATTAGAGAGACTGATAATCTCATATTGAGTTTTATTTTATCTTTTGTTTGTTTGTTTCCTGTTTAACTTGTGTTTAAGTCTTTCTTTTTTCTTTATAAATATATTGGAATTTGTATATTTATAATTGAATAAATAAATAATAAAATAAAAGGGGATAATGATATTTGATATATTGCCTTTCTATGAGACAACTGAATTGAACAATGTGTCAGTTTTAAGAATTTACATCTGCTATCTATATATTTCACTATATAGGAAGAAATGACCCCTTTAGTAAAAGGACCCCTTAATAATGATTAATCTTGCAATTAAAAATTTTAATCAATATACAGCCCTAATAACATATGATCTTAGAGATGCATTCTAACATATAGAGTTATAATCATATAAACAAATCAGATGGTAAACAAAATTTTCAAACCCTTATTAAAAACCTTGTAAATCATTCAGGTTAACTACCATTTCCCTCAATAGGAATTTTCTTCTAACTGTTGCAACATTAATCTTGTAGCTCACTTTTCCCCAAGCTTTCAAAAATAGGAAGGGGACCCCGAGCTGCCATCATAAGGAGTTTGAAAATAAATGATGTCAATAGAAGTCCATAGGCCGTTATTGAGGTGGCTTGGGGAAATCCACTGCTTATTCCTAGGATGAGCAGCATAAAATTTGTTTTACTACTTCGGATTTAGCTAGGTATTTGGGACCTGGGTTAGCCACTGTCAGAAACAGGATACTGGGCTTGATGGATCTTCGGTCTGTCCTAGTAATAATAATTTTATTCTTATATACCGCCAAAGTCATGGAAGTTTGAGGCGGTTTACAACAAGATGCGCTGGCCAATCAGCGAAGAGGTTACAATCAAAGTCAATAATACAATCTTACATAATGAAAGAAATGGAAAGCTATATAGTTCTTAAGGTTACTGGTTGAATTAGCAGAGCTGTGTAGATTCTTTGTTTTACAAATCGATTGAACAAATAGCTTTGGAATCCGTGTCTCTTTTTTGAGTTCTGTGAATGGTTTTTGTTATTTGTTTATTTTATCAATATAGTACCATTCAAATTTTTGTTGTTTTGTTGTTATATATACATACACACATAATATCCTTCTCCAATGATATCTGTCTTCTGACAATGTAACCAAAATAAGACAGTTGTAACTTTATATATATATATATACCTCAGATATAGATGTAACTAAAGTTACGACTGTCTTATTTTGGTTACACTCTCAGAAGACAGAGATCATTGGAGAAGGATATTATGTTCAGGAAGATCGAAGGAACCAGACGAAGAGAGCTACTTACAATCAGATGGCTGTACATGTTGAATGATGCTGGAGGACCTTCCTGAACTAGTACAAAACTGGTCTCTTTTTAGATTTATCACTAGGACTCAAACATGAGTCGATGGCATGTAACTAACTACATATATCTGTATACTGTGTGTATATGTGTGTGTGTATATATATATATATGTATATTTATTTATTTATTTATTTTTTTTTCCTTTTTTACAAATTGCAGCTTCTAAGTGTTTCTACTCCTAGGCCTGCTGTAATTATGCATTGTTGCAAAACAGATCATAACTGTTTGGAAGTAATAGATTATTTTAAGAAGGCTTGGATTAAGATTGCAAGTTGACTTGCAAATGTGTTCAACTGTGCATGGACTTGGAAGAGTTAACAGATGCTGTTTGGGTTTCTGTGTGTTGAGTTATTCCATTGTAAAATATTATACCTGAATTATCCTCAAATAGAGATCATCATTGCTAATTCCTTCAATATCTGTATATGTGTCAGACAGCTGACTTAAATAAGTAGCTTAAAACCTAATACAAAGAATGATTTAGATTTATTGAGTTCTGGGACCATAAATGGAATAATAAAAGGCTACATTACAATGATGGTCTCTCTCTCTCTCTCTCTCTTTCAAGAATGGAACCTGATTTAAAAATTCAGATCATATTTAAACTAGAAAATGGGGTGGTAGATATAAAAGAGTTTATTTGAAGTTCTGACCCACAACAAAGGGAGGCTTTAGAACAATCCAGAAAATGGCTATTCTGGAGTATAAAGGTAGAAGATGAAAGCAAATTCAAAGCTATATGAAATATTAATAAGCCTAGGGAAAACAGCTGGAAAGCTATGAGTACAAATGTTCATTGCCTAAGCAGTAAAATTTCCATTCAAGCCCTAATGGTAGAGGCTATCATGGAGACATGTTTCAGTGAGTCCCATGGGTGAGATTTGGCCTTACTGGTTTATAATCCATTTAGGAATAATCAGAATGGCAGAAAATGCAGTGGTGTAGCTTTTTCATGTTAATAGTATCAGCGTAAGAAAAATGTGTGGAGTCTGGGAAAAGGTAAAGCTGCTGTAGTCTACTTTAGAAAGAGGAGATACCATACCATACATTTTCAACTAGGATGCAATGTGGTTCACAATAAGGATCATTGTGATTTACAATAGGATGTGATGTGGTTCATGAAGATATGTGGTCAGAGTACATGAACTTGGGTTGAAGGTTAGTCAGGTAGAGTGTAGTTAATGTTATTGGTTCAAGGAGAAAAGGTGAGTCTAATATTTTCCTGAAGATACAGTATATGCGAGTTTGTCACAGGTGAAGCAGGAGGTTGTTCCATACCTTTGGTCCCTGGTATGTGAATGTGGATTCATGCAGTTTCTTCCAAAGTACTTGTGCAGGGTTGGGGAAGGCTAGTTTGAACCATTGTTATGGTCTGGCAGTGAGAAAGGAACACACAATTATGATTTATGTACTTAGATCCTTTTCCTTGGCTGTGATTCCTAATGTGGAACCCTGCATCACATAGCTATCATTTGGGTTCCTCTTTTCCAGATGTATCACTTTGCACTTGTTCACATTAAATGTCATCTGTTATTTTGATGCCCAATCTCCCATTCTCACAAAGTCCTCTTGCAATTTTTCACAATCCTCCTGCAATTTAATAACTTTGAACAACTTTGTGTCATCAGCAAATTAATTATTTCACTAGTTATTCCCATTTCTAGATCATTGATAAATATGTTAAAAAGCAGTGGTCCCAGCACAGACCCTTGAGGAACCCCACCATTTACCGATCTATATTAAGAATATTTATCATTTAAACCTACTCTCTGTTTTCTGTCTTTCAACTAGTTCTTAATCCATAATAGGACATTATCTCATATCTCATGACTTTCTAATTTCCTCAGAAGTGTCAAATGCCTTTTAAAAATCCAAATATACGATATCAACTGACTCACTTTTATCCACATGTTCATTCACCCTATCAAAGAAGTGCAGTAGATTGGTGAGGCAAGATTTCCCTTGACTAAATCCATATTGGCTTTCTTTCATTAATCCATGCTTATGTATATGTACTGTAAACTTAAGCACTATTATAATAAAGTCTTTTAGAATGAAGAATCTAGACAATCTAGACAATGTAGACAATGTACAATTCAGCTGAGAGAAATTGTCTCACAGCGTTACCACCCTTCATTCACACTTATGGTTTATTTTTCATTTAATTTTTCACTGTTCCTCAGCGGGCCACCACACACTCAAACGTTCTCATAGGGCATGGCTTTACGCTCCCACTCCTCATTGGAACCAGCATGTGTTTTTTATATATACTTCTTGCGCTTACTTTATAAATAAATTATATATACTAAAAGTACTTAGCTTTTAGCGAGACGCTGTGCAGGGGAGTTTGTGTGAGTACACCGACATGTTTTGCCTGTGCAAATTAATGGGCTTTATCAAGGTTCCCACTCCCTCTCACCAACATTCAGCCACCATAGCGTCAAAACGAAACGATTTCGTTTTGACGCTATGGTGGCTGAATGTTGGTGAGAGGGAGTGGGAACCTTGATAAAGCCCATTAATTTGCACGGGCGAAACATGTCGGTGTACTCACACAAACTCCCCTGCACAGCGTCTCGCTAAAAGCTAAGTACTTTTAGTATATATAATTTATTTATAAAGTAAGCGCAAGAAGTATATATAAAAAACACATGCTGGTTCCAATGAGGAGTGGGAGCGTAAAGCCATGCCCTATGAGAACGTTTGAGTGTGTGGTGGCCCGCTGAGGAACAGTGAAAAATTAAATGAAAAATAAACCATAAGTGTGAATGAAGGGTGGTAACGCTGTGAGACAATTTCTCTCAGCTGAATTGTACATTATGTATATGTACTGTCATTTTTATTCATTATAATAGTCTTTACCATCTTGCCTGGCACAAACATCAGACTTATAAGAATACCTTTACTGGGTCAGTCCAATGGTCCATCAAGCCCAGTAGCCCACCCTCACTGTGGCCAATCCAGGTTCCTAGTACCTGGCCAAAACCCAAGGAGTATCAAGTTTCAAGTTTATTTAAAATGTGATATACCACCTATCATACTTCTAGGCGGTTTAACATTCTAAAATAATTTATACACAAAAAAAATTTATTAAAAGAAAAGGGTGATAAACAAGAGTCTAACAGGACTAACTAGAACAAAAGGGTTGGAGGTAGGAAATCCATCTTAAAAAGTAAAGAGATACAGGAAAGGGAAAATACATTGGGAAGAGGGGTCTCATGTGAAAGTCGGAGCAGGAAAGAGTCAAAATGCTAAGATGAAAGAGGATTAAAGATTAAAGGCATCTTTTAAAAATGAATGTTTTAAGTTTACCTTTACATTTTTCTAGAGAGTTTTCTGGTTGTAGTTCAGTAGGTAATGAATTCCAAAGGGTTGGTGCTATAACTGCAAAATTTGATGTATGTGTGGTGCTTAGAATGTGAAGTGAAGGAATGGCAAGTGGATTTTGTGACTGGGATCTGAGTATTCTGGAAGAAGCATATGGAATAAAAAATTATTAAGGAAATCTGGTTGATTGTTGTTAATCACTTTGAAAGTTAAGAGCGCAATTTTAGACTATTCTATGTGGTATGGGAAGCCAGTGTGCTTTTATTAGGAGTGGTGTGACATGATCATATATTTTTGCGCGCTGGACTCCAGCCTACCGTTGCTCTCCCTTTCTGCCGCCGTGAAGCGGTGGCGCGCTGGACTCCTCCCCCACCAGCCTACTGTTGTTCTCCTCTTCTGCCGCCGCTTCACGGCGGCGCGCCGGACTCCTCCCCCACCAGGTCAGCTGATGCCCTACTTATTCGGGCTTCCTGAGACGCATGCTGCAGAGGTGCACGCAAAAGGAGTAGGATCTGCTCCTTTTGCGCGCTCCTTCGTGCGTAAACTGAGGGCGCCGCTAAAATCAAACTTTAACTTCAACCTAACACCCATACTTGGGTTCCAACTAGCCATAAACATTGGCACATATTTTTCTTCTTTCTTTACATTTTTCTCACCGGATTCTTAAATTACCCCCTTAGCATCTCCCCAAATTTCAACATGCTTACAACTACAACTACTAATAATACAGTGGTGCCTCGCATAACGGACGCCTCGCACAGCGAATGCTGCGCACAACGAACTTTATGTCTTGATCCGTACAACGAACTTCGTTTCACACAACGAAGTCGCCCGAGCTGCATCCTTCCGCGCAGGCACTGCGCTTAACTGCCCTCTCTCCGCCTGGTTCCCTCTTGCCCCCCCGACTCCCCGACACGATCGGGGCAAAAAGGAGCCCAAGCCCTCTTGCCCCGCCGATTCCCCAACTCCCCACACAATATCGGGCCAGGAGGGAGCCCAAGTCCTCCTGGCCACTGCGACCCCCTAACCCCACCCTGCACTACATTACGGGCAGGAGGGATCCCAGGCCCTCCTGCCCTCGACGCAAACCCCCCCTCCCCCCAACGACCGCCCCCCCCCAAGAACCTCCGACCGCCCCCCCAGCCGACCCGCGACCCCCCTGGCCGACCCCCACGACACCCCCAACCCCCTTCCCCGTACCTTTCTGTAGTTGGCCGGACAGACGGGAGCCAAACCCGCCTGTCCGGCAGGCAGCCAACGACGGAATGAGGCCGGATTGGCCCATCCGTCCCAAAGCTCCGCCTACTGGTGGGGCCTAAGGCGCCTGGGCCAATCAGAATAGGCCCGGGAGCCTTAGGTCCCTCCTGGGGGCGGGGCCTGAGGCACATGGGCCCAACCCGACCATGTGCCTCAGGCCCTGCCCCCAGGAGGGACCTAAGGCTCCCGGGCCTATTCTGATTGGCCCAGGCGCCTTAGGCCCCACCAGTAGGCGGAGCTTTGGGACGGATGGGCCAATCCGGCCTCATTCCGTCGATGGCTGCCTGCCGGACAGGCGGGTTTGGCTCCCGTCTGTCCGGCCAACTACAGAAAGGTACGGGGAAGGGGGTTGGGGGTGTCGTGGGGGTTGGCCAGGGGGGTCGCGGGTCGGCTGGGGGGGCGGTCGGAGGTTCTTGGGGGGGGCGGTCGTTGGGGGGAGGGGGGTTTGCGTCGAGGGCAGGAGGGCCTGGGATCCCTCCTGCCCGTAATGTAGTGCAGGGTGGGGTTAGGGGGTCGCCGTGGCCAGGAGGACTTGGGCTCCCTCCTGGCCCGATATTGTCGGGGAGTTGGGGAATCGGCGGGGCAAGAGGACTTGGGCTCCCTTTTGCCCCGATCGTGTCGGGGAGTCGGGGGGGCAAGAGGGCTTGAGCTCCCTTTTGCCCCGATCGTGTCGGGGAGTCGGGGGGGCAAGAGGGCTTGAGCTCCCTCTTGCCCCGATCGTGTCGGGGAGTCGGGGGGGCAAGAGGGCTTGAGCTCCCTCTTGCCCCGATCGTGTCGGGGAGTCGGGGGGGGGCAAGAGGGCTTGAGCTCCCTCTTGCCCCGATCGTGTCGGGGAGTCGGGGGGGCAAGAGGGCTTGAGCTCCCTCTTGCCCCGATCGTGTCGGGGGTGCCAGGGACCACACGGAGTCACCCACCGTACCACCCGATTCGGGTAAGCGCAGGTATCGGTGGGTGGCTTATTTGCGGGGGGGTGCCTTATTTTACATTTTTTTCTAAAAAGGGGGGGCTGTCTTATTTGATGGCCCTGCCTTATCATCGGGGAAACACGGTAGAAAAAAAAAAAAATGAACAGTTAAGTCCCAGTTTTTGCCGCTGAGACTCTGCCCTCTCACTGTAAAATTAGACTCTACTTAGTCTGTCTTTAAATTTAAAAAATGTGTGTTGTTTTAAAAAACAATTATGTTTTTAGATGTATCTAAATAAAAATAATAACCAAAAATTTATCTTTTTTTATGTCATCTTAGCATATTTTATGCTACAGAACGAATTATTTTTTTTAACATGTATTGTTATGGGAAAACGCGTTTCACATAACGAACTTTTCGCATAACAAACTTGCTCCTGGAACGAATTAAGTTCGTTGTGTGAGGCACCACTGTATTCCAGTTTTTTGGGGCCATCGTCCCTCAAATCACAGAACAAAAACACCTCGACACTCTTCTCTATTAGAAATCCCTACTCTTCCGCTGCCTACTAATCTCAGTACCGTATCCACTGTTTCAACCCCCATCATAAATGTCTCTTTCAAAAATAAAAGCTTGAAATTAGGACTCATCAATGCAAGATCCATCAAAAACAAATATCACCTTTTAAAAGACACCATTCTTCATCAGGGAATACACATGCTTTTTATTACTGAAACTTGGCTTACCGAAGGCGATGAAGCATATATTTCCTATTGTTGTCCTCCTAACTATGAATACCTCTCGAATCATCACCACAATCGTAAAGGTGGCGGCCTAGCTGTCATATTTCAAAATAATCTCATTAACCTCAGTGATCACTCCATTGGAAATGCCACCATTGAATATCTCCACCTCAAGCTCAACTCAAACACCAACCTCAATTTTTTATTACTCTACGTCCCTCCACCAGTAGGACAAAACAAAATAGCTTTGCTCCAAGATCTACTATTTGACTTCTGTACCTCTACATTCCTCCATCTTGTCTTAGGTGACTTTAATATCCATTTTGACGACCTCTCTAATACTAATACCTTGGATATTTTAAACATCTTAAATCCTCTAAACTTACAACCAATTATAGTAGGCCCAACTCATTCGGCCAATCACACTCTTGATATGATCTTTTCTCCTAAATACCAATATTTTGAGCACTCTGTTCCACTTGCCTCACCAGTTCCTTGGTCTGATCATTATTTCATATCTCTCAACCTTCATATTCTTAAACCGATAACACTTCAAACTCCTTCAGAAACTAAGCTTATCGAGACTTCTCCAAACTAGAAACTATAGATATTTTGCCCTTCTTCGACCCATCCATTATAACTACTTCATCTATTTCAATTGAAGACCAATTATCAACTTGGAACTCCTCCTTACATTCTCTTTTAGACAGTAAAGCGCCAAAAATCTCTAAAACTATATCGCCACGTAAAATATTCAACCCATGGTACATGGCAGAGATCCATCTTATAAAAAAACAGCTTCGTGCTTTAGAAAGAAAATGGTGCCATACTAAATCCCAAATAAATCTTCTAAATTATAGAGAAAAGGCATCCATCTATAAAACCAAAATTAACCAGGCCAAAAATAAATATTACTCAGACAAAATCTATAAAGCAAAAAACTCAGCTACTCTATATAACATTTTAAAATCCATTAACCCGAAGAATACAGGAAATAACACACTTCAGAAATCTTCCTTAAAAGCACAGGAGATAGCCGATCCATTCAATCAAAAAATCAAAACCATCCGAAGTACATTTCTCTCCAACTCAGTTAGTAATCTTACGAGCAATCATCAAACTGAATTCATTCCGACAGCCAAATGTTCTAATTTCAAAATTCCCTCCCTTAAAGACATTGAAGCTCTTTTTCAACAAATTAACTTAAAAAGCTCCAGATCTGAAATTATTCCCCCATTTTACTTAAAAAAATTATTTCATTGTTTTGGACCCTTTATTCACTCAATCATCCTAAAAAGCTTACTCACCGCATCAGTCCCTTCCCTCTGGAAAACCGCTATCATCACTCCGATACTCAAATACCACAAAACTAGTATAAATGACTCTACAAACTATCGTCCAATTGCCAATATCCCCTTTTTGGCAAAAATAACAGAAAAATTGATATTTAATCAGGTTTCTGATTTCATTGAAACAACCAATGCTTTGCACCCCAACCAAACAGGTTTTCGTAAATTTTACAACACCGAATATTCACTGACTGGCTTAATAACTAATATTCATTATTTTCTAGACCACCACAAATCGGTTGTACTGTTTTCATTGGACATATCCGCTGCGTTCGACACAATAGACCATGATTTACTTCTCAATAGGCTAGAATCGATAGGCATTAGCGACCAAGTGCTTAACTGGTTCACTTCTTAACTCTTCAACCGCACTTCTCTTGTTAAGTTTCATGACGAATACTCTAATGCTTATTCTTCATCTTTCAGGATTCCCCAAGGATCTATTATGTCGCCTCTTTTGTTCAATATTTTCCTCTCCCCATTACTGAGTCTTTGCCAATCAATTGGTTTTACTTCCTTCTCCTATGCGGACGATATTCAACTTATTCACCCTCTCGACCCAGAAAATCACAATGACATTCTGTCTATAAATAAAAAACTAGAAACAATACAAAACTGGCTCAACTTAAACAAATTAGCACTAAACATAAATAAAACAAAATCCATGATCTTTACCTAGAAAAAAGACATAGGGTTGAAGACCCCATTTGTCCTAAATAACATCTCACTAGAGTTTGTCTCCACCTTAAAAATTCTTGGGGTCATAATCGATGATAAATTACTGTTTCATGAACACATAAATAACATAGTCAAAACATGTTTTTATAAATTGTGCTTAATACGATCAATCGCCAAATTTCTTGAGCCCAAATCGATTAATATTCTGGTTCATTTGTTGGTTATACCTAAAATGGACTACTGCAACTCACTACTACTTAATATATCCCAAAAAGAAAAAAAGAAGACTCCAACTTATCCAAAATACAGCTATTATACTAATCCACAACGCCAAGAAATATGACCATGTTACGCCACTATTGATCGATTCTCACTGGTTCCCTATCAGCCATCGTATTTTCTTTAAGGTCATGCTGTTAATATTTAAAAGTCTAACCTATAATGAACCTCAATTTATAGCTAGGATGTTAACACCCCACAACACTATACGCCCACTCAGATCAACCTTCCAAAATCTTTATCTATACCCTCTCTGAAAATAGTAGGCACAAGAAGAGCCAATATGTTTTCTGTAATGGGTCCCCAATGGTGGAACTCATTACCACAATACAAAAATGAAAAAGACCTCTCCTCCTTCAAAAAATTCTTAAAATCTCATCTTTTTAAAGATGCTTTTAACATTTAAATTTTAGATTTGTTTAATATTTTCAGATTTTTAACTACCTCGTTCCCTCTTGTTCTTTCCCTTTTTTGTTTTTTCTAAAAAAGTTGTAACTTCCCCCCCCTTTCCTCACAACTCAAATTTGTCTCGTCTTCAAAAATTATGTCACTTGGTTTGTCTTTTTGTAATTTAACTTTATTTTTATAATTTTGTATATCGCTTAGCAAACCGATTAAGCGATTCATCAAATACTAATAAACTTGAACTTGAACCTAAAACAGCTACGCTATCTACTCTTACCACAACCTCTGGCAATGTGTTCCAGAGTTTAACTATTCTCTGAGTGGAAAAATATTTCCTCCTATTGGTTTAAAAAAGTATTTTCCTGTAACTTCATTGAGTGTCCTCTAGTCTTTGTAATTTTTGATGGAATGAAAAATCAATCTACTTGTACCCGTTCTACTCCACTCAGGATTTTGTAGACTTCAATCATATCTCCCCTCAGCCGTCTCTTTTCTAAGCTGACGGCTGAGGGGAGATATGAGGGGAGAATTTCCTAATATGAGCGGAGTTCCATCCACTTTATCGTCATGGTCATTCTTCTTTGAACCTTTTCTAATGCTGCTATATCTTTCTTGAGATAAGGAGACCAGAACTGAATACAATACTCCAGATGAAGTCACACTATGGAGCGATTCAGGGGCATTATAGCATTCTTAGTCTTGTTAATCATCCGTTTTTATAATTCCTAGCATTCTGTTTGCTTTTTTGGCCGGGTCACCACCGCATATTGGGTGGGAGGTTTTATCATATTGTCTACGATGACACCCAGATCCAAGGTGGACCTTAGCATCATGGAACTGTGATTTGGGTTATTCTTCCCAATGTGCATCACTTTGCATTTGTCCACATTAAATTTCATCTGCCATTTTGCTTCTTTGTCACCACTTTTGTGAAAAGGGACCGCATCTATTTTTCTCCAATCCCAAGTAATCTCTCCCATCTTCAGAATTGTATTAATCTTTAAGAGGACCCATCAGAACCTCTCTGAACTCCCTCAATATCCAGTCCCTTGACTTTGCCAACCTTCGATTTTTCAAATTGTTCACTTATGTGAATGATGTGATATCTACTCCATTCTCAGTTATGATCCTTCCAGATTTTGTGCTGTGATCACAGCACAGAAGAATTTGTGTAGCACATTTCCTTTATCCTTATCACTCTCCACATAGCGGTTCCCATCATTTTCATTCTTTTGATTCTATATTTTTTTTTGCCTTCCTTCTTTCACTAATACGTATACCTGAAAAAAATCTTAAATTTCTAGCTATATGTTATCTGTTTGTGCTTTATCCAACTATATATCTCTTTTCACTTCTTTGAGTTTCATCTGGTATTTGTTTTTTTGTATGTGTTTGTACTCCTTCTCTTGAGTTTTTCTGTAATTCATGAATATCAACTCTTTTGTCTAGTTTTTCAGTTACTTGTTTGGAGAACCATATCAATTTCAATTTTCTCTTGCTCTTATTTACTCTCCTTACATACAGATCTGTAGCTATTTTTATAACTTAATTCAGCCTGGACCACTATCTTTGTACTTTTTATATGTTCTCCCATTTCATCAGCTGTTTCCTCAGGAACTCTCCCATTTTATTTAAGTCAGCATATTTGAAATCCAGGACATTGAGTTTTATGTGGCTTACTTCAGTTTAGTTATATCAAACCAACTTTTTATAATCACTGCTGATGAGGTGTGTTCCCATTTGAGTATTAGACACACTTTTCCCATTTGTGAACACCAGATCCTTCTCTCATGGGTTCTCTCACTATGTAATTGAACAGAGCAGTTTGAAAGGCATTCACTGTTTCCCTACTTGTTTCTGATTCAGCAGATGGAACTTTCCATTCTCCTAGGACAGGGGTAGGCAATTCTGATCCTCGAGAGCCGGAGCCAGGTCAGGTTTTCAGGATATCCACAATAAATATGCATGAGATAGATTTGCATCTCAAGGAGGTAGTGCATTCAAATCCATCTCATACATATTCATTGTGGATATCCTGAAAAACTGACCTGGCTCCAGCTCTCAAGGACCGGAATTGCCTACCCCTGTCCTAGGATAAACAGGATGTGTCAGCCATTGTTATATGCAGTCTATGCCTGCTAGGAGTGTCCCCAGAGCAGTGCACAGGTCAAAAGCAGACACTGCTCATTCTAGTCCATTTAAACCCCAAACTGCCAAGTTGCCTGACTTTCCTTCCTTACCCTGTAGAGGGATCCAGGGAGCAGAGCTGCAGATTTCCCCTCCCCAACACAGTCATAGGGTAGTTGATAAGAAATCCTCGTCGGAACGAACGACACTGCCAGGAACACCCCCCGAAGGACATACCCAAAGACTTTGGAGCCCTGGGTGAGAACCTGAGGCGATCGGGACCGCAGGTGGTCTTCTCCTCGATCCTCTCAGTCAGAGGAAAGGGTAGAGCCAGGGATGAGCGTATCCAGAGGACTAATGAGTGGCTACACGGATGGGGCAGGGAGATGAACTTCGGATTCCTAAACCATGGAAAGGCACTGCAGGGACTTCAGGGGCCAGACGGACTACACCTGACCAGTAGAGGTAAAAACGTCTTCGGACATCGACTAGCCCACCTACTTCGCAGGGCTTTAAACTAGGTAAGTTGGGGGAGGGTATCCACTCACATACCAGCGCAATAAGTAACCATCCGGAGTAGGTAAGTCACAACTCTACTTCTGAGTCTGAGGTAAGTACCCACATTGCAACCAATTCCTTAAGAGTCGTACTAACTTAGGCGGAAAAATCCCCACAGGGTCTTAGCAAACATAAGGTATGGTGGGCTATGTATGTTAATGCTCACAGTTTAGGCAACAAAATTCTAGAATTGGAGACGGAAATAAGGAACGCCGATCTAGATGTGGTGGCGATATCCGAGACTTGGTTCACGGACTCTCATGAGTGGGACATGGCCATACCAGGTTACAACTTATTTTGTCGAGACAGAGAAGGAAAGTTAGGAGGAGGGATAGCACTATACACTAAAGAGGACATCAAAACTACCAGAATCACAGATGTCAAGTACACCGGAGAATCCCTTTGGGTGAACCTGGCCAGGGGTACCGAAAAATGGCTGTATCTTGGTATAGTATACAGACCTCCAAAACAACTGGAAGACAAGGACATAGAATTAATCAAGGACATAGAGAATATCACTTTACGTGGGGACACTGTACTGTTAGGAGACTTCAATATGCCCAATGCAGATTGGAACACACTTTCAGCGACAACCAGTGGCAGCAGAAGGCTATTAACCTCCATAAAAGGAGCATGACTCAAACAACTGGTATTGGATCAGGCGATACTGGACCTAGTCCTCACAAACGAAGAAAGCCAGACGGGAATTATGTAGAATCAGACTCTGATAAAGCAGAACTTCTAAATGAATACTTCTGCTCAGTCTTCACTTACGAGGCGCCGGGGTCCGGTCCACAATTGCAGGCAAGGCAAAGCTCGCAGGACCCGTTTTGGAATTTCGAGTTCACACCGCGAAGTATCAAGTCTCAAGGTGAACAAGGCCATGGGACCGGACAATCTACATCCCAGGGTGCTCAGAGAGTTGTGTGATGTCCTAGCGGAACCATTATCAGTGCTGTTCAATCTATCACTGAGTTCAGGGAGAGTCCCCTTGGACTAGAAAACAGCTAATGTCACTCCACTGCACAAAAAGGGTTGCAGGGCAGAAGCTGCAAATTACAGACCAGTGAGTCTCACATCGATAGTGAGTAAACTCATGGAAACACTACTTAAACATGAATTAGATACAATCCTGAGCGAGGAGAATCTACGGGATCCCCACCAACATGGATTTACCAAGGGTAGGTCCTGCCATTCCAATCTAATTAACTTCTTTGACTGGGTCACAAGAAAACTAGATCTGGGAGAGTCCTTGGACGTCGTGTACTTGGACTTCAGTAAAGCTTTTGATAGCGTTCCACACCGTAGGTTATTGAGCAAGATGAAATTGATGGGATTAGGAGAAACACTAAATACATGGGTCGAAAATTGGCTAAGTGGTAGACTTCAGAGGGTGGTTAACGGTACCCTCTCCAAAATGTCGGAGGTAACTAGTGGAGTGCCGCAGGGCTCGGTCTTAGGCCCAATCCTCTTCAACATATTTGTAGGAGACCTGACCAAGGGGCTTCAAGGTAAAATAACATTATTTGCCAATGACACCAAACTATGTAACATAGTAAGTAATAGCAATTTGCCTGACGGTATGACACAGGACCTACTCCTGTTGGAACACTGGTCCTCAACTTGGCAACTTAACTTCAACGCTAAGAAATGTAAGGTCATGCACCTTGGCAGTAGAAATCCGTGCAGAAATTACACCCTAAATGGTGAGACCTTAACTAGGACTGCAGCAGAGCGTGATTTAGGAGTAATCATTAGTGAAGACATGAAAGCTGCTAATCAAATGGAGAAGGCTTCATCCAAGGCTAGACAAATGTTGGGGTGTATCCGTAGAAGTTTTGTTAGCAGGAAGCCCGAGGTCATAATGCCTTTGTACAGATCCATGGTGAGATCTCATCTGGAATACTGTGTACAATTCTGGAAGCCACACTACCGAAAAGATGTGCTGAGAGTTGAGTCGGTTCAACGAATGGCCACCAGGATGGTCTCGGGGCTCAAGGATCTCTCATACAAGGAGAAGCTGACTAAATTGTGGCTGTACTCTCTCGAAGAAAGTAGGGAGAAGGGGAGACATGATTGAGATGTTTAAATATATCACCGGTCGTATCAAAGAGGAAGATGCTATTTTCTTTCTTAAAGGACCCTCGGCAACAAGAGGGCATCCGTTAAAAATCAGGGGCGGAAAATTTAATGGCGACACCAGGAAGTATTTCTTCACCAAAAGAGTGGTTGATCATTGGATTGAGGCCAGTAGCGTGCCAGATTTTAAGAAAAAATGGGATGCACTTGTGGGATCTCTAAGAGGGTAAATTGGGGGAGGGCAATCAGAGCGGGCAGACTTGATGGGCTATGGGATATCTAGGAGGGTAAAGTTAGGGGGGTGGGTCATTAGTGTGGGCAGACTTGATGGGCTTTGGCCCTTTTCTGCTGTCATTTTCTAAGTTTCTGTGAGGGTTGGGGGCGTGGCTGCAGACTTCTAAACCTGAGAACTGGACTGTTAGAGAGGCAAAAGGAGAAACAGAGGGAACAGGAGTGGCTGCAGTTAGAAAACTGGCGGCGACACTCAGGGCTGAGAACTCTGAATGGCAGTTCACAGCCTGAATGCATGGAGCTAACTGAGGCTGCCTGTCTGAAGTTCCTCAAGACATGGAGCTGGATCCAGAGCCCAATGCTGAGCTTCAGAATGGAATCCAACCAATGGAAGTTTGCTGTTCTAAAAAGCAAGTAGTGGAAACTGCCTAGGTGGGTTATTGAAGCCTTACCTATTTGAACTGTATTGAAGTTGTCCTTTGATAATCCTGGGAGAGTTGAAGTATTAAGAACTGAGAAAGACTTATCTTGTTGTTTTTTTTTCTTTTGAAATTGAATTGTTCTAAGCCCAGGCAGTAGGGTTTGCCCCGCATTCAAAGTGGTGGGATAGAGGGCCTAATTATTTGGCAACATTGTTACCACGCGGAGCACACTGCCTGGCCAGCACGTTAGCTGCTGGGAAGGCCAGTACCGTAGTACTGGCACAAGCTAAAGTCATCAGCACAAAAGAAAAGGACTGTTGTTCTTTATTTTATTTTGTTGGAACTTTCCAAGCTGGAGTTATTAGTTAACTGTGGAGCCAGTTACAGCTTTTGGAAAGGCTTGTATTTTTGGTTTAGAACCATATGTAAACCACATTCATCCCAGAGATTGTTTGAGTGAACTGTCTGAATGTTTTTGGGACTATTTTTGCTATCTAAGCATCCTGACTAGTTTTTTGTTTTTTTTTTTAACTGGTTTATGTGGAAGCAAGCAGGACGGCTTGTCTATTTTATTTAAGTAATAAAACCAGTCAGTTGCTTGAAAATTACCTCCCTAGTGTGGTGGTGTTTCCTTTCCTTGAACTTTTATTTTTCTTCCTTGTGCTGCCCGCAGCAGCACACAAGAGTATTCCTTGTCCCGGTGTCCCAGGACCCATTGCCCTGAGGCTGCTGGTGACCACATATGGATGTGTCATCTGACAGCTCCCATTAGACAGCTCAAATTTTTTAAAATTACCTCTGAGCATGTGCAGTAGCTGTCCCTTCCAGGTGAGCCCAGACCATTCCCTTTCCTTCCCCAGTTCATTCTGTCGCCCTTCCAGATGGACAGTCTTCATCACTCTCCTCCAGTTTACATCCCACCCAGTGACAGGGGCTTTGTGCAGCATCCCTCGGCTTCAAACCACTTGACTGATGTCACTACCCAGATGTTGCTCTCTCTCTGGGGCGGGACCAAGCATTCACCGGGCCTCCAGATGTGGAGGATTGCTGGCCCACAAACCTACCCCATGCAGTTTCCAACTTCCATCACTACCACCACATCATCATTGATCTGAGCAGTGCTACTGAGATTACTGTCCCCACCCACCAATAACACAAGGGAAACCAAATCTAGCTAAGACCAGCTTTAACAAGCAGCCACACAAGACTTACTGCTCTACTCTAGCTGGGGGTCACTGCTATCCTACCCCATCATTCTCATTGGCATTGTGGATGTGAGACCTGCCGATCCTTATTAGCACCAAGACTTCTGTCCTGCCCAATACCTTCAGCTGAAGAGCCAAAGCAATGTTCAGCTTGCAAGGGTACAAGTGTCTCAAAATCTAACTTGCAATAAACTATCATTTACAAGTTTGAAACACACAACACCATTGTGCACTCAGTGGCACCTAGAACACCCTTAGGGGACTCTTTATGCCCCCTCCTGCACCAGTAATATGTGAGGGAAGGAGGACGAAGGCTGACCTACCTCCCCCTCCCCATGAATGCAAGAAGGCTTTCTGGGATTAAGCTACTATAGCCCCCATTGCTTCTCTTTGCACTTGCATTACTAAACCATTGTATACTTTTGAGAAACACCTACCCCCCTTACCTCTGATTTCTCAAATGAAATTGGCACAAGTTTCTATACAACCTGGGCACACTTGCAACATGGCACCCACCTGGTTATACCCATTATGCCTTTGCCAACATCCCTAACACTTAGCCAATATCAATTCAAACCTCTCTATTCTGATGCCAACTTGCATCACCGGGCATAAAGGACCTGTTCTTCATCCTTACTCATCCAGTGGCACAGAAGAGGGCAAATGTGTGTTGATAGTCCCCACATACACACACACTGAGAGGAAATGGAAGAAAACAAAGTTATCAATAGTATCACTTCTTGCAAAGATGTTGAAAGGAAAGAGACTGAGAGGCGATAACTGTAAAGTATGTTTCAGTAAATTACACACACATCAGAAGCACAGAAGGTGGTAAAGATGAACTATAGGTCTATAATGTGTATCTGTGTAGAGCTATATAAGTCTTGTAGTACTAACACAAATCATAATTAGTAGTGGAAATAAATTTATTCATTTTAAAAAAGGATCTGTATTTTTTCAATATGACTTTCTTCTATACATTTGAAGACTGTGCAGAAAAATGATAGGTTGTGTATAGGTGAGAGTCAGGTTAATACATTGGGTTAAATTAAAGGAAGTACAGGAAAAATGTTACGAGCAAATTTATAAAATTCTGACCAGAATGTATGTCAAGCTGCGCTAGAGATTTTTAGCATAGGCTAACGAGATAAGTGTTTTGACAATCATAGGAATTCTGTGAGCGTTGAAGCATTTATCATGCCGGCCCATGTTAAAAACCTCTAGTGCAGCTTGATAAAAGGTTAGTGGGGGATAATTTTAATAAATTCACAAATTAAATACAATCTTCAGTCATTTGAGTTTCTTTTACTGCACTGTCCAATTCATTTTGTTTAATTTGTATGCTCAACATTTTTTTGTTACATCTAAAAGAAGACTACTAAACTGTGACTTACAGCATACAATTAACAACTGTTAATGATTGTTCAGTAGTATATTTACATCTTTACCATCTGTTGTCTTCTTGTTTCTGCAGTTGAAATGCTAATTGTTACTTACCACCATGTCTGACAAGTTCAACTTGTGATGCATTGTTAATTATCCTGAAATATTCACAGGACTTGATTACAAGAAATAGAGATCTGTCTAAAACAGGGTTGCCCAAAAGGTCTGACTGGCGTTCGGGGGGGGGGGGGAGGAAGGCTATGAGCCTGGCATTAGTACACGCCAGGCCTGGCGTCGGGGTAGCAGGGAGAAATCGGTGGATCGGAGGTGGTGGCTTCGGGGGGGGGGGGCAGGGAGAAAGAAAGAGAGGGAGGGGAGAATTTGGGGTTGGATAGAATTGCCTTATATTGAAGAGTACCAGTATGACTATTTATGTTTTGGGGTGTGGATTTGGCTATCTAGTGTATTTGCCATTGTGAAAATTAAATAAAACTTGTTAAAATAAAAATAAAAAAGAAGGGGAGGGGAGGGGGCAGGGAGAGAGAAAGAAAGAAAAATAATGGAGCAGGGAGAGAGAAAGAAAGAAAGGGGAGGGGGCAGGGAGAGTGGAATAAAAAGTTGGACTCATGGAGGGACAGAGAGAGATATTAGTTGTGGAATGGAATGAGGTCTTGAGGTTGGTTGGGGAATGGAATGAGGTCTGGAAGAGAGGAAGCATGCAGGAGGCAGAAATAAATAAATATTGGATTTACAGTCAGAAGAAGGAAGTGCAACCAGAAACTCATGAAATCACCAGACAGCAAAGGTAGGAAAAATGATTTTATTTTAAATTTAGTGATCAAAATGTGTCCGAATTTATATCTGCTGTATATATTTTGTACTATGGCCCCCTTTTTACTAAACCGCAATAGCAGTTTTTAGCGCAGGGAGTCTATGAGTGTTGGGAGCAGTGCAGGGCATTCAGTGCAGCTCCCTGTGCTAAAAACCGCTATTGCAGTTTAGTAAAAGGGAAGGGGGTATATATTAGAGAATGACACGGGGAAAAAATCTGTCCCCGTCACCGCCCCGTCACCGGCCCACCATCCTCTGCACCGCCCCGTCACCGTCACCGCCATCCCTTTCACCGCCCCGTCACCGCCACTGCCATCCCATTCACCGCCCCGTCACCGTCCCCGCTGCATCCATATAAGCCTTAGTACTGTAATATTTAGCTTATTCCTTTCTTATAAATCAAAGTTCCTGCTGCTGAACTAGAGAAAGAGATGTTCAGCTGGCAGGGCTTTGTTTATAAATTTTTATCAACACAACTAATATACTATTTTATCCTAAAGCAAAAAATAAATAAATAAATATAATTTTTTTTTCTACCTTTGTTGTCTGGTTTCTGCTTTCCACATCTTCTCATTGAATTCCTTCCATCCACTGTGTGTCTTCTCTCTGCGTCTTCCATTTGCTGTTACTGTGCCTCTCCCTTAACCCCCCCCCCCCCCCAATTGGTCTAGCACCCATCTTCTTCCCTCCGCTCCCGCATAGTCTGGCATCTGTCTTCTTCCCACTCTGTCTTCCACATTTCCCTTGGGGGTCTGTTCCTCTCCACCCTCCTTCAATGTCTGTTCTATTCCTTTGCACCACCACCCTTCCCTCCCTACTTTACCATCTGTTCCTTTCTACTACCCTTCAGTTCCTCTCGCGTGGCCTATCTACCTTCCTTCCTCTTATTTTCATGGCACGTTACAATGTAATTTGTGCAAGCCACTGGAGCCTGCAAGCTCGGTCCCTGTCCCATCCCCACAAACCATCTCGCTTCTGTGCTCCTATTTTCTCCATTTCTAATATCTCCCCTATGTATCTGTCATTGCCCCCCCTGTGTCCATATACCATCCCCATGGCATGTCCCCTTTATGTCTCTGTCCCTATGCCCCATGCACATAATTTCCCCTCTTTCTGTTACCTTCCTGTGTCCAGATTTCCCCTATCTTCCTCTTCCATACCAGTGTGTCTCTTCTTTTCAACCCCATCTAGCTTTTTTCCCTCTTTCTTCCCCCCCCCCTGCTTCTAGCATCTGGCTCACCTGCCAGTCCTTCCCTTTCTTTCCTGCTGTGGGTTTTTCTTTCCGACTTCATCCCCTTGGCCCAGAATCCTTTTCCCTTTCACTCCCTCCTTCCAATTTGAGCCGGGAACACTAGCGATCGCACGGTCCCGGCAGCCACTACCTGCCTGCCCAATCGATCCTAGTGTTTAGCCAGCTCTCTCCCTTCTCCTCACCTTAGTTTATAGGTTTTCTTTTTCGGCGACCTGCATGCTTTCCCAAAGAGCCGCGCACGCGCGGCTGCTCAGTGTTCAATCTTCTGCTCTGCTGCAACTTCCTGTTTCAGGTTGCGTCAGAGCAGAAGATCGAAACTGAGCAGCAGCAGCGGGTGCGCAGCTCTCTGATAGCGTGCAGGTCGCCGAAAAAGAAAATCTACAAACTAAGGTGAGGAGAAGGGAGAGAGCTGGCTAAACACTAGAATCGATTGGGCAGGCGGGTGTGAGCTGCGGGGACCGCGCGATCCTTCATGCCTCACTGCGGGGACAAGACCATTCACCGCCCCGCTGGCGGTGAATGGCCTTGTCCCCGTCGCCGTAGCGACTGCTAGTTTTCTTCCCCGTTTTCGGCGGGTGACCCGCGGCTAAAATGCGGTGGCTGCGGGTAAACCGCCACCGTGTCATTCTCTAGTATATATGTCTATTTTTGTATAGTTGTTACTGAGGTGACATTGCATATTTTAAAGTCATCTGCCTTGACCTCTTTGAAATAAAACCTGAATATAAATGATAATTAACATTTTTTCTGCGTACAGTGTGCTTTGTGTTTTTGTTAAATTTTATTGTTTGTACATCATTTTGACTTGGTCATTTTAAAAGTAGCTCGCAAGCCAAGTGTAGTGTATAAATATATCAATTTATACACTGCATAGTTTTCTGTAATCTTTAAAATGGACATATATGAGAAGCAGTCTCTGAATCAAACATGCTAGTTAAGATTTATAATGGATAAATCTAGACTTTTTCTCCAGATGGTAGTACCCCCAGAAGGGTTTGTCGTAGTACCTGGAAGACAGGAACGGACCTCATTTTAAAAATCTATGGCATTCTGTGTATGATAGGATGATCTCAAATGTACTGGTAGCACTCTTCTTAATATATGAATTGATTATTTATTTCACTTGATTACTCACAGGAACCTCCCCCCCCCCTCCTCATTCTATTATTAAGCTTACATATTAAAAACTTTTATAGTTAAACACAGAACCTACCTCACATCCGGCTCATTTCATCTGCATACTTTATAATGTTTTTCATAAATCTGCTATAACCACCAAAGCTTTATTCTCTTTTGAAATGATGGAGAAGCTCTGCGTGAGCTTTAAAGGGAATTACATTTCATTATGTGTGTGCTTTGTCTTTGAAAATTGGTGTATTTTATAGGTATACTTGCTGCACACGTTAGATGACCTGTTATAAAACTACCTTCTTATATGTTAAACAGCAAAGGTCCCAGTACCAATCCCTGAGCTCTGCACTATTTACCTTTCTGTTCCTATTAATTAAGCATCAGTCAACTCATAATAGGATACTGCCTCTTATCTTATGACATTTTAATTTCATCATGAGTCTCTTGAGAGACTTGTCAAATGTCTTTTGAAAATCAAGATATATTATATTCACCTTACTCTACATACTTATTTACATCAAAACATTTTAATAGAATGGTAAGGCAAAATCTCCCTTTGTTGAATCCATGTTGGCCTTTTCCATTAAATCATATCTATCTTTTTGCCCAGTAATTTTGATTTCAGTATAGCTTCTTTGATTTTGTCAAATACTGACAGTCATTTAACTATTCTATAGTATCTCGGATCACTGATGGAACCCTTTAAAAAAAAGAATTCCCATAACATTTGCCACCTTCCAAGGTGATTCTAATGGTTAAAAATTGTGTTGAATAAATATGCAGTTTCATACAGTATATCAGCACTCTGGTCCTGGTGATTTGTTAATCTTTTCTTTATCAAGTTACTCTTTTATATCTTCTAATATCCAAGCTTTTGGGGTCATTGTCCTTGGATTATTATCTTCAACAATTGTTTCTGATATTGGTCACTGTCCACACAAACAATCTTCTTGAATGGAAGATAGCCAGTTCTAAACAGGAAAAATGTGTCAACAAGGAGATCAAAATTATTTAATTAATAGAGGCATCACTTTCTTTGCTTTAGTGAAGGGAATGAGACAGGGATGCCCTCTATTACTATTAATGTTTGCTTTTGGTAATAGAACCATTTTCCAAAGAGAATTAAACATAAGATTGATGTATGGGAGTTCGGAGGAGATGGCATGTAGTACAAAATTAATTTGTTAGCCAATGGCATACTCATTCTTTTTTTAAATTAAATTTCAAAAAATATTTTCACAAGAATCATCTTGCTCAGGAAATACAGAAAGAAACTTATATCACTCAGTTAAATTTAAAAAGGAAACATAATCTTATCAGTCTTCCTTAAACCACAATAATAAATTGGAGAAGATCGGAAAAGATGAAGAGAACCTCCAATCAATATGAAATAATTATATAGGAAATACCTAACAACCAAAGTCTCACCTATCATTAAACAGCCATCAAAAAGTTAAACTGTTCAAAAACTAAAGACACAAGTAAAGTTGTTCTTTCAAGACATTTCAGATAAAGATGTTTCAAGCAGTTCTGTAACATTCAGAGCTTCTTTCAAATTCATTCCCAGATCCTTTTTTACTTGTAAATAATAAATTTGATTAACTGGAGGAATATTTTCAAAACCTCAATAATATATTTTTTGAAGATTTTCATGGGAGTTAAACCCAGAGACTTTGGAAAATTCAACAAATGCAGATTTAATCTATGATTATAATTTTCATTTGGTCAATCTTTCTATTTAATAAATTCTTATCTTTAACCCCCAGATGTTAAATCTTGGAGAATCTTAGCTTTCTCTTTATCAAATTTCAATTCAGAGGCAAATTCTTCCTTTAAGCCTTCTATTTTCCTTCCCAGATTATCCACTGTAGTCACAAGTGCAGCTACTTCTTGAAAAGACTTGGTTACTGTTCAACCTTGACAGGGCCTCCCAAATGTTCTCCAAAGTCACCACCGGCAGTTTCTCCAGTTCAAAAGTCTCAGAAACCCCTCTCAAATTTCTATCCTCTCCTGCTTCCACCAAAGCTACAGCCCCTCGAAATGGAGTTTCCCCTGCAAGGTCAGTTTTGCGAGGTTCCTATAGCTGCACAACGAGTATAGCAGGGCAAAGTGGTGGAGCGGCTGCTGGAGGGGATAGAGTGATATCAAAGTCCAGGTGTTCTGGATCTCTTCCACCCAAGAACACAGTGGTCAATCCTCTGGACTCCTCCATGGGACCAGTGGTAGCTGCGGCAAACTTCAAAATTGGCTGCTTTGCAGGAAAAGAGGTCCTTGTTGTTAAGGAAACAAACCGCACACCACCTTTTCTTTTAGTGTGCAGCATATTGAAGCAATAAGATAATACACAGCAGGAACAAGTTAGGACTGCCTGCACCAGGTTCCCACCATCTTGGCTTCTCTCCCCTTAAAAGGAGTCATACTCCTTATTCTGACTTGTTCCTAGCTCTCACGCCCTTATTTACTAAAAGAAATCAGTCAATCAGGATTCAAACACAAAATGATTCCAAAAACAAGCTCTCAGTTCATTAAAAGAAAGCTTTCCTTTTAGGTGGGCATCTAGCAGTATGAGATACCATATTTTTCGCTTTGTAAGACACACCTGACCATAAGACGCACCTAGGTATAGAGGAGGAAAAGCAAGAAATAAATTCTGAACCAAATGGTGTACCTCGTCCCGCCTCCTTCCCCCTCATTGTGGTATTTCCATGTTTTTAACCTACCCCATACTTTTTTAAATCCTGGTGGTCCAGCGGTGTATCGGCAGGAGCAAGCATTCTGCGCTCCTGCATGGGCCCGTGCCACTCCCTGAATGTCTGCCGTCAGTTCTTGAGAGTCCCGTGAGAACTGTTGGCAGCGGGGGAGAGGAAGTGACGTCACCGATGCGGGGGTAGAGGAAGTGACGTCACCGATGCGAACGGGAGCTTGATCTGAGAGCTCCGTTCGGGCACGGCGATAAACTATCAAATTCGCTGAGTAAAACGAGCAAAAATTATTTTTCGGGCGGCGGTGTGGAGGGAGAGAGACACACAGACCCCATGGCAACGCGCAAAAAATTGCCGCTAGAGAAAACCGGCCAGCGCACGTTGGAGCAGGCGCTGAGCCGGACGGCACGTGGATGAGTGGGCCTAGAAACCAGCAGCGGCGAGGCGGCGCACCTGAGTGGGGCTCTAGCGGCGGTAGCGGACATGTTGACTGAGCCGGTCCCGGAATGCTCCCCCGCGGAACCGCTCACGAAAAGTGACATGCAACGCTGGATCTCAGAAGTTAAAGCCGAGATTTCGGCTGTGGCGGTGCAGGTCCGAGAGGCGGTGCAGGAGTTACGCACAGACCTGGTGGAAGTGGACACACGAGTGGAAGTTATGGAAATGTGTATGGATAATTGCGAGGAGAATGTGACCGGAGTGCAACGCTCCTTGGAAAGTGCTGCTGCGGACCATCAGCTTCTTTTGGATAAGGTGGAGGACCTGGAGAACCGCACTCGGCGTAATAACCTGCGGGTGCGGGGTCTCCCTGACCTACCGGAATATAAAGATGTACGGGTTACCATTACTGCCTTACTCCGCTGGTTGTTACAGAATGACACCCTGGAACCGGGTCTTGAGCGTGCCCATCGAGCCCTGGGGCCACGCAGCTCTGACCAACCTAAAGACATTGTGCTGTGCCTTCAGAGCTTCGTGCTTAAAGAACAGATCTTCCGTCTAGCCAGAGAGTTGGGTACCGTGACCTGGGAAGGACATCGGCTGGAGTTCTATCAGGACCTGGCGGCTGGCACGCTCCAGAAGCGCCGGGCGTTCCGTGAAGTGACTAAGGCTCTGCAGCGTAGTAATTTGCGCTATCGTTGGACTTTTCCGTTTGGAGTGGTCATCACCATTAATGGAGTACATACTAGAGTTGCCACGGTTTGTGAAGCTCGGACCCTGCTGCAGCGAGCAGGTATTGAAGTTCCTGAAGAACCTGCTCCCCCTCTGAGTGCAGAGTCCATGCGAGGGGGACTTTCTGCTGCCTCCAGATGGCAACGAGCAGGTCGTGGCTCCCGGAGTGGGAGGGGAGGTCGTGGAGGGAGACCATTACCTCAAGCCGCTGCTTCATCTTCGAGTGGTCTTCCTTGATGGTGGACTGACACCTTTTGCCTTAATGCACATTCCTTCCTCTACTATCCTGGGGGATATACCTCTTGGTGGGGCACTCTCCACCCCTGATGACTGTGCTCCTGAGTTCTGTTTGCGGTTTGGAGCTTCAGGGGGACTCATGTAGACTGGGCAAGATATGGAGGGTGGGGAGGTATGGTGATGTGGTGGGGTCTGATGGAGCAGTGGGAGGGGTGGGGGAGGAGAGAAGATGTTGAGTTGCTGTTGTGCTGTGGGGAGCGGGTGGGCTGGTGTGTTTGAGTCTGAGATTGTAGTGTTTGTTACTTTGATAGTTCATGTTTGGGTATGGGATTCTGTGACAAGGGCTTCGGGGATTGTTATCTTCCTTGTATGTTGGTGAGAGATCTATGGACTCTCACATGGGAACTAGGGGGGAGGGGGAGGAGGGGGGGAAAGGGGATACAGGAATGCTAATGTTTGGGTAGGGTCTGCATTTAGTTGGTGGATTTTAAAATATGGGTGGGTTTAGGTTGGTCTCTTACAATGTCCGGGTCTTAACTCTCCCAATAAGAGAAGGGCTTTCTATAGGGAATTGATCCGCTTGAAAGCGGATGTCTGTTTTGTACAGGAAACCCATTTGCTTTCAACCCATGAATATCTAGTCCGAGATTCCCGCTTTCCCCAGTCCTTTTGGGCCTCTAAGGTGGGTACGTCTAAGAGGGGTGGGGTGGGGATTCTGCTACGTAAGAGGCTTCGGAGCGAAGTACAACGGGTAGTCAGGGATCCTCAGGGAAGGTATATTATGCTGGAAATTCTTATTGAGGGGTGTTTATATTCCATGGTTAATGTCTATGCCCCCAATGAGGGCCAGGGGGCCTTCTTTTGGGATCTGGTGCCTCAAATTCTTAGGTTTAAGGGGGGTGCCTTGGTTTTGGGTGGGGATTTTAATCTTACTGTTACCCCACGTTTGGATAATTCAGGGAGGGCGGATCATTATGGGGGGAGGGAGCGTAAGATGCTGAAGGAGGCGCTGACCGCTCTGAATGTGGTGGATGGGTGGCGCTGGCTACATCCTCTAGACAGGGATTACACATATTTTTCGGGGTTGCACTCCACTTACTCAAGAATAGATGCTGTATTTGTGGAGAGAGGATTGCTCAGTCGGGTGGAGTCGGCGGGAATAGAGTCAATTACGTGGTCGGATCATGCCCCTGTTTGGACCAGGTTCCGTGGGGAGGGGGGTAGTTCGGGCCGGAAATTTTGGCGTTTTAATGACAGTCTCCTTGATGACCCAGAAGTTGTAGTACAGATCGAGGGGTGGTTACGGGAATATTTGGAGTTGAACTTGGAATGCGGGGCCTCGCAGGAGGCGGTTTGGGAGGGTTTGAAGGCTACCCTAAGGGGCAGATTGATTGCTTTAGCCTCTGCTCGGCAGCGTGCACGTAGGGCAGAGGCAGCGGCCTTGATACATACTATTGGGAGTTTGGAGAGTCTCCATAAGCGCCGACCTTGGGATATGATGCTGCGTGGCCGTTTGTTTCAGGCGCGTCGTGATCTCCAGGCGTTGGATCTGGAGCGCTTGCGCTTCAATCTACAGCTACTGCAACAGAGATACTTCGAGTTCTCTAATAAGGCTAGCAGATTGGTAGCCCATCGTTTGAAAGTACGACAGACGCGCAATCAAATTTTGTCTGTTCGGGCGGCCTCTGGAGAGTTATTGCATAAAGATGATGATATTCGAGCTCGTTTTGTAGAGTTTACTCACACTTCTATTCTCCGGAAGGGGCCGGGTCCGCGCATGATATAGACAGTTATTTAGCTTCGGCGGAGCTTCCTAGGATTGCGCTGGCGGATGTGGCCCGGGTTGGATCGTCCCCTTACGTTGATCGAGGCTCGGGGCGCTCTGCGCTCATTGAAACTAGGCAAGTCGCCTGGGATGGACGGCTTTACAGTTCGCTATTATAAGCGGTTTCAGGATTTGTTGTTACCTCCCCTGCTTGGCTTTCTTAATTCTATGGAGGGTGTCTGTGCGCTTCCGTTTTTTATGCGCTTGGCTGGAGTTACAGTATTAGCTAAGGAGGGGAAGGATCCCCTGCAATGTGCATCCTATCGACCGATATCTTTGTTGGGGGTGGATACGAAGATCTTTACGCGGATTTTAGCGGACAGACTGATGAGCTGGATTCCTAGATTGATACATCCTGATCAATCGGGCTTTGTGGTGGGGAGACAGGTGGGGATAATACGCGGCGGGTTTGTAATTTGTTCGAGAGGGCTAGGGGTGGTGGTCGGGAAGCGGTATTCTTGTCGGTCGACGCCGAAAAAGCTTTTGACAGGGTTTCCTGGCCTTTTTTGTTTCGGGTTTTAGATTCTGTTGGTTTGGGACCTCGTATGCAGGAATGGATTTGCATCCTCTACACCAGTCCTGTGGGATGTATTAAGGTGAATGGGGGTTATTCTGATACTTTTTCTTTGGGCAGGGGGACGAGTCAGGGGTGTCCTCTTTCTCCGCTCCTCTTTGCATTGACAGTGGAACCTCTGGCACAGAGGGTGCGGGGGAATGTCAGGGGAATAACGGTACCGGGCAGTAGCTATAAGTTGTCTCTGTTTGCGGATGATCTTCTCTTCACGGTGGAGGATCCTGAGACCTCCCTGGCAGCTATCTTGCGGGAACTAGAGGAGTTCGGAAGGGTGTCGGGGTTTCGTGTTAATGTCGGGAAATCCGAGCTACTCAATATTAATTTACCCCTGGATAGAGTGAATTATCTTCAGGCACGGTTTCCGTTTCGTTGGGTACAACAGTCTATGCGCTATCTTGGGGTTTATTTTGGCCCACCGGGAATGGGGATCTATGATCTTAATTTTCCCCCTTTTTCGACGTATCCAGCGGGATTTGACAAGCTGGAAGGATCAATTTTTTTCCTGGTTAGGACGTGTGGAAATAGTGAAAATGATGATTTTGCCTCGTCTTCTGTTCTTATTCCAGGTGTTACCTCTCTGGGTGAATAGGCGCGTATTGGAGGGGGTGCAGCGGCACATTTTTGCTTTTATTTGGGCTGGTCGGAGGCCTCGTGTGAGTAGGTCGGTTATGTGCTTGGGTAGGAGCGATGGGGGTTTGGCTATCCCTAATGTGGTGAAATATTATCAGGCTGCACAGTTGCGAGCCCTGTTGGAGTGGCAAGCGCAAGACCCGAAGCCGTGGCTGGAGCTTGAACAACGCATGTCCGCTGGGGTGCCCCTGTTGCATCGGCCCTGGGTGCCTGAGAGGATTCGGCCCGAGCGAGTCCTATCCTCAGTAGATACAGCCCTGCGGGTCTGGAATATGACCCGGAGAAGTTTGTTGCTGGGTAAGCGCCATTCTTGGTATACGCCGCTGCGTCATAATGTGGCCTTTGAGCCTGGTCGGGGAGAGGGTGTGTTTGCTAGGTGGGAGTCTCATGGCTTGGTGTGTGTGGGTCAATTGTGGGATCCACTCTTGGGCAGTATTAGGCCTTTTGCTGAACTACAGGGTCGTTATGATCTTCTGGCTCGGGATCTGTTTCCCTACTTACAGGCTGTTCACTACTTGCGGGCCTCGGGGGCCCTACGGGACTTACGGGCGGGTAAGACCCCCTTTGAGTTGTTGCTGGGCCCGACTCTCCGGAAGGGTGCTTTGTCTGCTATATATCGGTGTCTTAATAGTCGGGGGCTCGGCCCTTGCCTTATATGTTGGCTTGGGAAGGGGATTGGTAATCAGCTATCTCTTTAGATACTTGGGGCGACATCTGGAGAGAAGTTGCTTCGGCGGGCATTGCAGCATTGGTGGTTGAAAATGGGTATAAAGTTCTATTCCGGTGGTATTATACTCCTCAGGTTCTGGCTCGATGGCGTGGGGGAACGAATGCTTCTTGTTGGAGGGGATGTGGTGAGGTGGGAACCTATATGCATATGTGGTGGTATTGTGGGAGGGTGAGCGGTTTCTGGATTGAGGTGTTCTCTCGAGTTTCCCAGATTCTCACTGTGCAGGTTCCGGTGGACTGGAGACATGGCCTGTTATTTTGGCACCAATTGGATCTTGATTGGGGTGACTCTTTATTTTGTAAGTTAACCTTCACTGCTGCCCAGTTGGCCCTAGCATCTTTGTGGAATCAGGGGCACTCCCCCACTTGGCATATGGTGGAACAGTGCTTAATTACCTGGCAGCTCCTTTATCAGTTAACGGCTTTACGACATGGCAAACATCATGGCTATGCTCATATTTGGCGTAGATTTTGGGCTTCTATAGGGATTGGTGGGAGGGAGGAGGGGGGGGTTGGATTGGATGTTTAATTGGGAGTGTGGGACAGGACGAGACCCTATGATAACTGTTTTTGAAGGTGAGGTTGGGAGATCCTTACCCAAAAGGGCAGTGTGTGCATTGTGCTTTATCCCTGGGGGGGGTGGGAGGGGGGATTTTGCTGTTGTTTTGCTGGATTTGTGGTTGGTTTTCGACATGTTGGGGCTATAACTACTGTTTAATTTGTTGTCTGCACTGTTGATTTTTCCTTTGTGCTTTGCTGAAGTTGTGTATCACTGCTGTATACTTATGTATATTTTTCAATAATAGCTTTCATTTAAAAAAAAAAAAAGAACTGTTGGCAGCCATTCAGGGAGCAGCGCAGACCCAGGCAGGAGCATAGAAAGATCACTCTTGCCACTGGACCACTGGACCACAAGTGGACCACAAGTATTTAAAAAGATAATATTAATTCCTAAGACGCAGACATTTTGCCACCCACTTTTTTTTTTTTTTTTTGGGGGGGAAGTATGCCTTATGGAGCGAAAAATACAGTAAATTGGTGTTCAAATTACTAAAGAATATCTGTACAGAACTGGAAGTATTGGATATATAAAATAAAACTATCATAAAAGGTAAAACTTAACTGAATATACAGTAGTAGGAGGAGAAGACTTCAGCAGTCTATGACATAAAACTCTCTATAAATGATGGCTCTGTATTATGTATATATACCTGTCATAAATATTTTACACATATCTATGATCTGAAAGTTATTCATTCCATTTTACTGGTACAAATGATGGCTTTCTAGTCTAATGTATTTACCTGTCATAAATACTTTATTCATATTAATGGTTCATGTGTAACATTTCTAGTTTAGTTTTACATTCTAGGTGGTTTACTCATTGTTATATGTTTTGCTGTTGTTTTCATTTTTCTATTCTTCCAATTAGTTTCAGATAGTGTTTAACATGCCGACACTGTAAGTTTTTCCGCTGCTTTGGGCTTCTTCACTTTTGTGTTTCTTAACCATTTTTTTGCATGATTTTATTCTTTGACATCTGTCATCTGTTGATTAGATCTTTTTCGGCTAAGTGTTTTATGTGGGCTTCATGTACGTGACTAAATAGCAATATCTAGAGATGGGTTTCTCTGCTCAGCACCCCTGTATGTGTATCTTGTACCTCTGCTATACACGAATGCTTTTGAAGCTTTATTTTTTATATTTTTAATAGTCTTTTATTATGTAGGTTTTTTTGCTTAATATTGACACCTAGCGAGTTATGTTTTCCTCTCTCATTTCACCCTTAAGAGCAGTCTGGTTTATAGTGCTTCCTCAATAGCCTGATAACTGCATGCTTTTCACACTGGATACTAGCTCAAGTGCTTGGTTGATAAAATATTCCACTACTTTTATGCATCATAAGAATATAAGAATTGCTTCTGCTGGGTCAGACCAGTAGTCCATCGTGGCCAGCAGTCCGCTCCCGCGGCGGCCCTTAAGTCAAAGACCAGTGCCCTGAGTCTAGCCTTACCTGAGTATGTTCTAGTTCAGCAGGAACTTGTCTAACTTCGTCTTGAATCCCTTAAGGGTGTTTTCCCCTATAACAGCCTCCGGAAGAGCGTTCCAGTTTTCCACCACTCTCTGAGTGAAGAAGAACTTCCTTAAGTTTGTACGGAATCTATCCCCTTTTAACTTTAGAGAGTGCACTCTCGTTCTCTCTACCTTGGAGAGGGTGAACAATCTGTCTCTATCTACTAAGTCTATTCCCTTCATTATCTTGAATGTTTTGATCATGTCCTCTCTCAGTCTCATTTTCAAGGGAGAAGAGGCCCAGTTTCTCTAATCAATCACTGTACGACAACTCCTCCAGCCCCTTAACCATTTTAGTTGCTCTTCTGTGGACCGATCTTAATTGACACAGTGGTGTCTTTATTTTTGCTTGGTCTTACTTTCTGCTTATCTTAGCTTCCATCTCATATTGTAAAATGTCTTTTTATTTAGTTTTATTATAAAGTTTTAGTCAATCATTTATCATCATACTGTTATATTACTATACAGTACCCCCTCCAAATCTGCGGTTTCATTACCCACGGATTTGATTATTCGCGATTTTTGCCCGGTGGTTTGTAATAACAGAAATGCTGCATCCCGGACCTTCTCCAGACCTTACCTGGTGGTCTAGCGGTGACACGGGGCAGGATAGATTGTTCTAAGCTCCTGCCCCATGCAGAGCCATCATCAAAATGGCTGCCGTGAGTTCCCATTGTAGTCTACAATGGGAACTCATGGCTGTCATTTTGATGACGGCTCTGCACAGAGCAGGAGCATAGGATAATCGATCTTGCCCTGTGTCGCTGCTGGACCACCAGGTAAAGTCTGGGGATGGACCGGGATGCAGGAGGGAGGTGGGGTGGGTCAGAGCCAGCCCTGAAAGTTATCTGCGATATTTCAATATTCATGGGCTAGTTCTGCTTCTAACCCCCTGTGGATATTCAGGTAAAGTCTGGGGATGGACCGGGATGCAGGAGGGAGGTGGGGTGGGTCAGAGCCAGCCCTGAAAGTTATCTGCGATATTTCAATATTCATGGGCTAGTTCTGCTTCTAACCCCCTGTGGATATTGAGTTGACTGTTCTGTGCTCATTGTATTATGGCTGCTTTTAGTATTGTTGTTTTTAATATTACTGGTTTAATACTATTGTTTAATATCATTATGTTTATTTTACTATTCTTTATGTTATTTATTGGTCTAAACATCTATTTATATGTCATTTTTAGTATCTCACTAGTCCCCTGAAGAAGGCATCTGCCAAAACTGGGATCTTAGTTGGGTCAACAACAGAAGAGAGAGCTTCTCTTTGTTGGACTTTATTGTGCACCAATAACTGTAGCATTTCTGGCTGGATTTAGACATCTTGCTTGCCTCTTTCTTGTTTTTGTATTGCTTGTTTTTATGAGGCAGGTTGTGTGCTTTTCTCTGTTATTTCGATAAACCTCTCTTAGCCACTAAATTCTATTATGGTCACTGACAAACTGGATTCCATTATTGTTCATAGGTCAAAACACTCCCATTGATTAAGATACTTCTCGAAAAAAATAAAACCCCAATCATAACAAACCTAGTAATAAACTCAATCACATACTCCATTCAAACCACTTTAAAACTTCTGGGAATGATGATAGATGCTGTACCATGCAACCACAAATCAACAAAACAATGCAGAAATAATTTGCGGTCATGAGAAACCTAAGGCAAGTTCAAAAAAGTAATCAACAGAAAACAATTCCAGCTCATGGTCCAGTCCCTAGTCCTAGGTCTCCTTGTCTACTGCAATATCCTATATCTCCCCTGCCACACAACAATGATTAAACAACTACAAACAATACAAAACACAGCCCTGAGACTAATCTATTAACTAAGAAAACACAACCACATCACCGAGGCATATTTCAACTCACACTGGCTCCCAATTCAAGCAAGAATACTATTTAAATTCTACTGTCTATTATTTAAATCCATAAATGGTGACAGCCCAGCCTACTTGAACAACCGCCTTAAGCAAACTACCGCATCCAGACACAGGAGAACCCAGACACCATTCATATACCCTCCAATCAGAGACATCAAACGGAAAAAAACTGTATGATGGCCTACTAGCCACACAGGCAGCAAAACTAGACCACCAACTCCAATCTACTAATCGCGATCTCATACTACAAAACTTTCAGAAAAGAAATAAAAACCCTGCTATTCAAAAAAAATCAATGACGATTAACTAACACCGTATGAAACATTTCAATCCTCTAAAGCAACCTGCTCTACTCTGTAGCACCTCTGGACATGTCCAGAAATTCTCTTCTGTAATTATGAAATCCTCTTCTGTAATCCGCCTTGAACCGAAGGTAATTCATTAATGTTCATTTACCTGTCATACTTGTAACATATCTATACCGTTTTGTCTCATGAACAAAATGTCATATTGTTATCCTTTTTCTACTGCTGTTTTCTTTTCGCTTTAACTTTAATAAAAATATTTGAACAAAAAAAAAAAAAAAAAAATCACTAATGCTCATGTAATGCTCATTTTCCAATTATATATGTAGATATCTCAAAAGGCTGAAATGGACATCCATGTACTTGCAATGTCCAAATCCCTATTTTGCAAAGGCAGAATAGATATATCCAAAACTGCAGAGTGTCTAAATAGCAAAGAAACATGTACTGAGTGTGTGTTGGGATTTTGCTTGTGTGCTCAGTATATGCCCAAATTTTTCACAGCAGATTTCAGAATGCAGATTTTCAATTGTGCTCAAAGTTTAAAGGACATGTACATTCTGGTTTTCTTGTTTAAAATCAGCTGTGTATGACAAACCATCTTAATGATTCTGTGAGACAATGTTTTCTTAAATATGCAGATAATAATGTTTACTGTATATTCATCTGGAACAAGAAACTGCCTAGAGTCCAGAGGAAAATCTTATATAACATTAGGAATGGGGAAGGGTTGGTAGCGCTCAGCTTAATTTAATATTATCCATCCTGTCATTAGAATAGTCCTTAAATGTTACAAAAGAGAAGATCAGAAGTAGTAGGTAGAGTTGTTAATTGAAAGTGTCTGTCTTTGAAATCCATGCCATAGATGTCACAGACACCTGCTACATTTATTTATTTTAAAATGTATTGCCCATCTAACACCTAGGTGGGTTACAATTATACGTACACAATTTATTCACGGAACAGAGAACAATAACAACTATTCACATTAACAGATAAGATATATATATTTTTTAAAATAAGCTCATCAACAGAGCAATAGTTTATCCCTCCCACTTTTAGAAATTATGAGCAGTTCTTTCAAATGTTTCACATTTATTAATGGCTGTGAATGACCTGGATCAACAACAAAACTCCTTTACAAACAAATGAGTCTTGAGCAGTCGCCTAAATTGTTCTACATTCTTACATAAACATACTTGTCCTGATTGCAAATTTCACAGTCTGGCTCCTCCTATTCAGAAAAATGCCTGACTGCTTGACACATAGGCCAGGATTCTGTATAGGATACCCGGTCTCAGACACCAACAGGCGTCAAATACTGAATTGCGCCTAAGCCCGCCTAAAAAGAACCCGATTATCTAACCAACGTCTATGATACAGATACCGGTTAGAGAATCTAACTGCCACTGAGCTTATAGTGGCAAGGGATCTCCCTGCCACGATAGGTTTAGTGACAATCCGTCCCCACACCCCCACGAAGACTACCACTGGATGGATGCCCAGTCTCTCCTACCAGATCCCCCTGAATGATTGCAGCAGGAGGGATGCCCAGTCCCTCCTGCCCGGCAATCCCCTCCAACAAATGTGGCAGGAGTGATTCCCAATCCCTCCTACCGGGACCCCACCCCCTCCATAGATCACCGGTAGGATGGATGCCCAATCCCCCCAAAGGCCTGATTGGCCCAGGTGCCTAAGGCCCCGCCCATAAGAGGGGCCTTAGACACCTAGGCCAACTGGAATCTTAGGTTGGTCCCGCCCATAAGCACATGGGCCATCCTAAGATTCCAGTTGGCCCAGGTGTCTAAGGCCCCTCCTATGGGTGGGGTCTTAGGTGCCTGGGCCAGTCAGGCCTTAGGCCCCTCCCTGGTGCATCCCACAATGCATCAGGAAGGGGCAGAGAACGGAGGTGGGCAGAGAACCTGTCTAGCTTTCCAGCGAAAAAGGTTAAGAGGAGTGGGGGTTGGATGGGGTTAGGGGTTCTAGTGGGGGCACGGGGTCCGGGTGAGGGTGGAGGGAGGGTCTGGGGGAGTGGCCTGGGCAATCTACAGAGAGGGGTTCCAGCAGGAGGGATTGGGTATCCCTCCTACAGCATTCGTTAGGGAGGGATGTTGCCGGGCAGGAGGGACTGGGCATGCCTTCTGCCACAATGATTCGGGGGGGTGAACGGGCAGCCCCCTAGTCCTTGTATTTTTGTAAAGAGTAAAGTGATTCATGTTTGCCCATTTCACTCCACTCAGAATTTATAGATCCTATCATATTTCCCCTCAGCCATCTCTTCTCCAAGCTGAAGATCCCTAACTTCTTTAGCCTTTCCTAATAGGTAAGTGAAAATGGAGTTTTGTGAAATAAATCAAAATTACAGATTTGTAAGAAATAATTCATGGGAAGCTGGAAAAAAGTATAATGCCAAATGTATTACTTTTTTTATCCCAAGCTGTCAAAAATTGGATGGATCAGATTAGCATATTGTAAAACATCAATAAAAGTTCATATAAAGAGAGAGAATATCCAAAATTATGCACGTTAAGTCCAAACTCCCTACTACTCAGTCTCATTGAATGCATTTTGCTCATTGTAGATAAAAGTATGTGTAAAATGACATTATACACATATTTTTACCTGCATATACTTCAGGCAATTTTCACATATAAATCTCTTTTTTATGACTATAGAATTACCCTCTGAATGATCTGGAAAAGAGAATGAGGAAATCTGATTTGTGTATAACACATTATTTGAAGTTGTTAAAATTTGAGCAGACTATGAGGAACTGCAGAAAGACCCTGTCAGATTAGTGAACTAGTTATCTAAATAGCAGAGGAAATGTAATATGAAAAGAAAAAAAAATAATGTACCTAGGAGAAAGCATAGTTGCTATATAAGTACACAGTGCTACATTTCATATAAGGAGTTAGCAGTCATGAAACAAATCTTGGTATCACTGTATGTTGAAATGCTCATTTCAAAGTGTGGTCATGGCCAGAAAGCAAATAAAATGTGAGCAAATTATTAGAAAGGGAATAGCAAATAAATCAGAGACCAATTTACCTAGGCCCTACTATACCTTCAATATTGTTTCCAGTTCTGATTGTCATATCTAAAAATACAGAAATGAAAAGGTAAACAGAAAGAGAAAGGAAACAGAATGTTAAGGTGATGGAATGGCTCCCTTTCTTCATTGTGGAGAAAAGACGATTGTGAGGAGGTGTGTTAGAGGTCTATAAAATCAAGAGTATGGTACAACAGATTAATTGAGGATAATTATTTAATATTTAAATAGCACTTGTGCTGACATTACACAAGACTCAATGCATAAATAAACTGTGAAATTGTTGTCAGATGCATCTAGCATGTTGATGTAAAAAGGAATTTCTATAAGTTTCTGGAGGAAAGGTCCATAAACAATTATTAGGTAAGCTTGAGAAAGACATTGCTTATCCCTGGGAGTGAGTGACAAGGAACTGATTTACTCTGATATATATCAAGTATTTCCTGTTGAGATTTACCTAGCTCAGAGCCATGCACAGATTTGTACAACATGTTCATTTTTAGGTAGGATTTTACACAAAAATAAAGGGAGTCATTCTCCTTAATCTTCTGTATGTTTGTTTCCATCTCCAGAACAAAACCAAATTAAAATAGCAGTCTAACTTCCTAAAAGTGTAAGAATGTAAAATGGTACAGCCACACATGGAAAAAGTGCCACTTACACATGAAACTTGCAGATTTGCTACATCCACATGGAAGTGCAATTGGTCCCACATGGATACTACCAGCAATGGCGTACCAAGGGCGGTGCAGGGGGACATGCCCCAAGGGGGTGTATAGCCGGCACACTGGGTCTGGAACTTCCTGCTCTACTCTGCCGCAGGACCTTGCTGCACATTCTCACGACTGCTGACTCTGCTCTGGAACAAGTAAGTGACATCAGAGGTGGTGGACCAGAAGCCACAGTCATCATGAGACCTTGCTGCAACTCCCCACCGCTGACGGTCCACCCCCTCCGACATCACTTACTTGTTCCGGAGCAGAGTTGGCAGCTGCAGTCATCGCAGGACTTTCCTGCATGGCATTGGGATGGAGGGAGAGAGAGAGAGAGAAGAGCAGGATACTGTTATGGAAGGGTGGTGGAGAGAAAGAAAGGGGCAGATGCTGATGGAATTGGTGTACAGGAAAAAGGGAGAGAGACACAAGGGGAAAGGATACTGGATGAAATTGGGTTGGAAGGAAAGAAAGGGGGCAGAAGCTGATTAAAGTAGGGGGAATGGAGAGACAAAGGGTAGATGTTGATGGAAGAAGGGTGCATGGAGAGAAAGAAAGGGCAGACATTGAATGTTAGTGGGGAGGGAAGAGGGGGAGCCTATGGTGGATGGGAGAGATAAGGGAGCATCTGCTGGATAGAAGTGGGGAGGAGAGAGAGAAATAAGGTAGCAGATGCAGGAAGGAAGTGGAGAGAGAGGGCAGACGCAGGATGGAAGTGGACAGAGAGGAGAAGATGCTGGATGGAAGTGCACATGATGGAAGGAGAAAGACAGGGCACAGAAAGAAAGGGCACATGATGGAAGGAGAGGATAAATAAAAAGAGGGCACATGATTGGGGAGAAGAGGATTGAGTTAATGAAATACTGGAGGGGGTGAGGGAAAGAGGTGGCAAGCTGTAGGTAGACTTTGAAAATGGAAATAGATGACAGGGTAGTAAAAACTTAATCTAGACAGATGCAGAAAATAAATTGAGAAGGAAGATGAGGGATGAAAAGGAAAGGGAGAGGAGAGAGTGAAATGCCAGATTATGGGAGTATGGGAGAGGAGAGAGATGCCAGATCATTGAAGGAGGGAAGGGAATAAGATGGATGCTAGACCAATGGAGATGAAAGGAGAAATGGAAGGGGGAGGCATACAGTTTCTGGAAGGGACATAGAAGAAGAGAAGATGCCATATAGAAGGGGCAGAGAGAGGGCAGACAGTGGATGGAAGAAAGAGAGTGCCAGGAAGATGAGGAAAGCAGAAACCAGAGAAGACAAAGGTAGAAAAAACATTTATATTTATTTTTTTGCTTTAGGATAAAGTAGTATTGTAGCTGTGTTGATAAATATTTATAAATAGAAAATGGAAATAAGGTGATCCTTTTATATGACTAATTGTAATACTTTTTTTTTTTTTTTTTTTTTTTACTAATTCAGAGTCCCAAACCCCCTTCCTCAGGTCAGGACAGAATACTGTAACAGCAGTATACTTTACTGACTTTAGAAAAGAGGTTCTGGCATCTGAAAGCTAATTGAAAAATGTATTAGTCCAATAAAATGGTATTATCTTATTTTCCATTTTTGTTTTATTTCCCCTTTGGCCCCCTTTTATGAAGCTGCATTAGGCTTTGTTTATTACCAGCCTTGACGATATTAGCTTTGATGCTCATAGGAATTATTTTACCGCTTCTGCCTGCAATAAACAAAACCTAACGCAGCTTCATAAAAGGGGGGGGGGGAGAGGGTTATTTGTTAATTTGTAAAATGGTGATCTCTTAGAGAGAGGAAGACATAATGGTTACTGCGGATGGGGCAGACTAGATTTTCATTTGGCCTTTATCTGGCATCATGTTTCTATGTTTCTATCTTTCTGGTTTGTTTTTTTCAATTTTACACCTGCTACCTTTATATTTTGCACAATATTAGGGGACATGTGTCACTGTTTTTGTGGTGTTGCATTTTATGCAGAGTCTAGCTTCTTGGTGGTTCAGTTTAACCTTTGTCTACGTATTTCTATTTTATCCCCCTTTTACAAAACTGTAGAGCATTTTTTAGCACCGGCCATGGTGATAACAGCTCCGACGCTCAGAATTCTATGAGCTTCTGAGCTGTTACAGTCATGGCTAAAAACCGCACTACAGTTTTGTAAAAGGGGGAGGAGTTAGTTTGTGATTACATGATCCATACTAGGCGAAGGTGTGCTCTGTGTGTACGAAGGACATGGTTCTCTGTTAGCATTGACTGTATAGGCTCAATCTGTACTAGTCTGGCTTGTTTAGTTTTGCAATGGATGTATTGATGTTCTACTGCTCACTTCAGTATGTAGGTACACTCGTTGTGTGACGTGTGGATTCTTACTAAAAATCATGTTTTTCATACAGATGGTGAGGGGGTTGTCAGAAAAAATGATGTGCCCCGGGTGTCACATATGCTAGGTACACTGGCTGCCAGGTTCTTGCTATCCATTTTTATTCATATATATATTTCTAAAATGGCTGCTCCTGTTGTATGTGTCGGCAAGCACACTTGGATTCTTGCATTGACAGAGCCTTTTTTAAAATACCATCAGACCTGAGCACATCATAATCTAGATATCTTAGTTCTGATATCTATGTTCTGTGTAAAATGGACATTTAAGTACACATAATTGAAATTTTGGTGCAATGAAACCCATGGTTTTGCTGTAGAGAGCAATGGCAGTAGAGAGACAGATCCCCCCCCCCCCCACACACACACACACAATGTACCCATGTACCTCCTGATTGGCTTTGAGCAGTCTTCAGGGTTAGAAGGTTTACACTGAAACGGAGAGTGCAGACTAGTGTAAACTGCAGAGAATGTTAATCATATTCTAGTGTGCTTAGTTGTAAATGTACTGCAGCTCCATAGTTACAGCTTTGAAGACGTGTGGTAGAATAAAAAGGGAATATTAATCATCATATTTTCAGGCAACCTTATTCTGGTAACCAAAGCAACATTATTTATAGTGCTCTGTCTTTTATTTTTAATTGTATTACAATACATACTTTGTGCATTATCTAGATATTGTTGCATTATGGTAAAAATGTATCAATTTACTAGACTGTACATTTTGAGCTGTCTTATAAATATGATCTTGCAGGTTGACATAAAAATGATAAAATATATGACACACATCTCTTTTTGATTAGATAGTATTTATCTGACCTAGGGTATGGAATAATGTCTTGCTAAAAATAGATTGTTGCAACATCAAGTTGAATGCTTCAGTTAGATTTTAATATGATTTCTATGGAAATATTCACAGTTCTTATTAAAACCACATTTCCTTTGATGTCACTGAACTTGAGTCTGATTACATTATAGATTTTAGAAATGAGCTTTTAATTTCTGTTCAGCCATTTGCTACTGATAGAGCATGTCCAGAGCTGAAATTTGTTGTTGTTTCTGGAAGACAATGATAGTCACCCTGCTCTCTAGGTTGATACTGTGTAATAGTTAATTGCGGATCTAACACAAATATTGACTAATATAAGGGGAGAATAAGAAAGTTAAAGGAAACATGATCATAGGCAAGATAATTGTCTACATTGTATTGCCTGAATGATATTGGTCCATATTGAATTTTAATCCACATGAAACTCTTCAGTAATTCTGACACAAGATTATTCTGTTATTTCTAAATAAGTGCAGAAATATACCAGAGACAATATTCCAAAGGATATTTCCACATCCTGAAACTCTGGCCCTAATCAATGGGGTTTTCAGTCACAGGATTGTTTGAAACACTGATATTTGAAAGATGAGTCGCTCCTTTTTTTATTTTTTTTAAGATTTTGGGTTATCAGCTTTCTGAATTGTATAAAATTTGTACATGCACATTTTTATGGTCTTTCTTGTCATGATTTCCATAACAGCTTTTGGACTCCACTGTAGTGTGACATGTAAACCATTATCTTACTTTATTTTTAAAAATTACTTTATTTTTTTTTTTTTTGCAAACGTTGTGGTAATAGTAGTGGCATGAAGAATTCACATATGTTTGTACTGTTTATTCTGCTTCCCCGGGGAAGCCTTCTCAGGGAGAAAAGAAACTATTTTAATTTTTTTCTCTCTCTTGATATGAGTGTTTGCTTTCCCATTTTATTTGGTGTTTCATTTCTATTTCATTTTTAAATTGTAAACCACTTTGTAATGTCCTCAGGAAAAGTGCTGTATAAATAAGATAAATAAGCTATAAAACCAGTGCTAGATAGGTCCACTGCCAAAGATGAGCACCATTCAGGAGTAGTGTTCAGCAAGAGAACCTTGAGTGCTAAGTCTGTTAGGATAGCAATGGCTGAAGTGTCTTTGCAATCATGTATAAAGATTAGGGCTGTACATTGATTAAAATTTTTAATCACATGATCGTGATTAAAAATTTTAATTGTGCAATTAATTGCATAAAGAAATTCCCTCATATTTTCTCCTGTATAGTGCAATATATGCATAACAGAAAAATTTTCAAAAATGACACATTTCAATTCAGTTGTCCCTTAGAAAGGCAGTATATCAAATCCCATTACCCCCACCCCCCTTACTAAACTAAAAATAAAATCATTTATTTTACCTTTGTTGTCTGGTGATTTTATCTTTCTAATGATCTCATTCCACGCTCTGTTTCTGCTTCCCTGTGCTCAGTCTATTCACTCTTTCTTTTTTATTCTTTACCTCCTGCCTTAAATCCATTTTTCATGATCAAATTTTCTTCCATTTTCTTCCTCCTTTGCATCCCTTCTTTTCTCTTCCCTACCATTCACGGGAGCCATCATCTCCCTCACCTTTCTTTCCATTCCATGGGTACTCTCTTCCCCCTTTTCTGTTCCTTCCCCTCCTTCTCCCTACTAATCTGTGCTCACCATTTCTCTCCTTCCCTCCCCTGTCACTAACACTCTTGTTTTTTCAATCCCTATTTCCAGAACCTGGCCCTCTCAAACATCACCCTACTCCACCCATCTGCACCTCTTTCTCGCAACAAATCTTCTTGTGACCTTACACTCTCCCTCCCTCCCTGCCTCCATGGTTGGGTTATTGCTTTCTCTCCTCCCTTCCTCGATGGTTGTGTCATCTCTTTCTCTCCTCCTTCCCTCCCTCCCTGCCCCTGTGGTTGGGTCATATCTTCCTCTCCTCTCTCCCTCCCTGCCTCCTTGGTTCAGTCATCTCTTTTTCTCATCCCTACTTCCCTGCTACCATGGTTGGGTCATCTCTCTCCTCCCTCCCATTGTTGGCAGGCTATAAAAGGTTAGAAGGATTGGACCATGAGGGGCAGCAGCTGTGGTGGTGGCAGCTCTCAAAGGAGGGACAGTGGTGTAGAAGTGTACAGCTCTCATGGGGGAGGGCAGATTTAGCGGTGGCATCTCTATGGAGGAGTAGTGGCTTTATAGGAGGGGGCAACAGTAGCAGTTGTGCTTTCCGGCAGTGGTTAAGATAGTGAGAGGTAGTGGTGTCAAATGACTGAACCTCCTCAAATGTTCGAACCACGTCCTCTGATATCACTTCTGATGGAGGCACACCAGAAATGATAGGGAAGGAAGTCCATTGAGAATCCTAGGGACTAATGTAGGCTAGATTGTGCCAGACCACGTTAATGCATCAAAATTCAAAAAGCTCATTAAACAATGTGTTAATCATGTTACTAAATTGTTAATTGTTCAGCCCTAATAAAGATCTTTGTGGTCTTTATTGATTCTTCGCTAGAAATGGAAATTTATATTAATGAAATAGTGAGAAGTCTTTTTTTTTTTTCAAATTGAAACTGCTCCGATGGCTCAAGCCTCTGTTAGATTTATCTTAATTGAGAACAGTATTGCAAACTATTTAATTTATTGTGGTATCTTATATACTGCTAAATCTCCCAAAGGATTTGAAGCGGTTTATAAAACAATTAAATTTACTTAAGTAATGGCAAAAAAATCTAATCAGGTACTTTGAATTTCCCTCTCTGTCCCAACGGGCTCACAATATAACTGTAGTACCTATGAAAGAAATAGTTACTTACTTTTACCTAAATATAGAGAAGGAAGAAGGAAAATATGATACAATGCATTTAATAGTAAAGGTACTTAAAAGAGAAAACAGAAGGGAAGACTTCAATATCAAAGAACCCCCCCAAAAAAATCCTAAAAATAAAAGCAGGAAAAAAATAGCAAAATTAAACAAGCCCAACAAAAATAAAGCAAGAATAAAATAAAAAATAAAATAAAAATAAACTCCAGCCATTCTCATAACCCAAATTAATTATTGTAATATTGTCTCGCTAGGACTACAAGAGACCAAAATCAGAAGGATTCAAATAATTCAGAATATAGCAGCAAAGTTGCTGCTAGAAGGCAGTTGTTGTGATAGGGCCAGTCCTCTGCTGGTAGAACTTCAGGCTAAGCATCCATTTCAAGATACTGCCTTTCAAGATACATCCCCTTGTCCATCTTCTTTCAAGATACATCCCCTTGTCCATCCCCTCTCTTGTAAATTTCCCTTCAAAGTCTCAATCATGTAAACAGCACCCTAAATTGTAATTTTCCTGGAAATGTCCAGTTATCTTCTTTTATAATCCGCCTAGAACTGCAAGGTACCGGTGGAATAGAAATCACTAATGTAATATAATATTTTAAAAATTGGTTTAGCTCTCAACTACTGTCAAGATTTGATTAGTTCTTATACAGTATAGTCTCTAGAAACTTAAGATCATCAAGAGAAACCTGACTGACAATTCCTTCAACTTCAACTTAACTGTAAACTAAACTAAACTAAACCTTAGGTTTGTATACCGCACCATCTCCGCATGCGCAGAGCTCGGCACGGTTTACAGAGGTTGAGAGGAAAGGAACTACAAAGAAGGGATATAGGAGAGGGACTGAGAAGATAGAGAGGGGCAGGGTACTAGAGAACGGGAGGTGATTAGATTTTTGAGAAGAGCCAAGTTTTCAAGCGTTTACGGAAGGATTGGAAGGAGCTAGAATTTCTGAGCGGGGATGAGAGGTTGTTCCAGAGTTCTGTGGTTCTAAAGGGGAGGGATGTTCCAAGTTTTCCTGCGCGGGATATACCTTTTATAGATGGGAAAGATAGTTTCAGTTTTTGGGAGGGTCTAGAAGAGAGCGGGTTTGAGGAATTCCAGAAGAGTGGGATAACGGGAGGAAGGACGCCATGTAGAATCTTGAAGGCTAAGCAGGCACATTTATAGAGGACTCTGGAGTATACTGGGAGCCAGTGAAGCTTGGAGAGGAGTGGGGAAACGTGATCGAACTTGCCTTTTGCGAAAATAAGCTTGGCCGCGGCGTTCTGAATTAGCTGAAGTCTATGGAGGTTTTTCTTAGTTAGGCTTATATAGATGGAGTTGCAGTAGTCTAGTCTAGAGAGGATGGTGGATTGAACGAGGAAGGCGAAATGAGAATGATGAAAGCAAGATCTTACTTTCCTCAACATATGGAGGCTAAAGAAGCATTTTTTTTACCAGGGAGTTGAGGTGATCGTTGAAGGAGAGAGAGGAGTCTAAGATGATGCCTAGGACTTTGCTTGAAAACTCAAGCTGAAGAGTGGGGCCGGAAGGTAGAGGGATGGAGGTGGGTAAATGATCTGAAATTGGGCCGAGCCAAAGTAGTTTGGTTTTGGACTCATTCAGTTTCATTTGTACAGATTGGGCCCAGGATTGGAGGTTCGTAATACATGTGGAGATGTTCTCAGCGAGATTCGAGAGGTTCGCGTCGGTTTTGAGGAGGATGAGGATGTCGTCAGCATAGGAGTAGAGAGTTTCTAGGGGGGATAGATGAAGGAGTTTCAGAGAGGACATGTAGATGTTGAAAAGGATAGGGGAGAGGGGTGAGCCTTGCGGGACTCCACATTTCGGCTTCCAGGCGGGGAATGAGGAACCGTTTGTGTTAACGGTGTAGGAGTGGAAGCGTAGGAATTCCGAGAACCAATCAAGGACTGTGGAGCTTATGCCTATTTCGGAGAGTTGGAAGATTAGGATGTCGTGGTGAACGACATCGAAGGCTGAGGAGAGGTCAAATTGAAGAAGAACAGCGAATTTGTTGCGAGAATGGAGTTGTTGCACCTTAGAGATTAGTGAGGCCAAGAGGGATTTGGTGCTGAAGTTGGGTCTGAAGCCGAATTGGTGGGGTAGGAGGATAGAGAATCGTTCTAGGTAGGATGAGAGTTGGGTGGATATGATGGATTCTAATAACTTGGTTAGGAGAGGGATATTTGCTATAGGACGTTAGTTAGATGGAATGGTGGGATCAAGGTCGGCCTTTTTCAATACAGGGGACAATGAAATGTGTCCCATGTCGGGGGAGAAAAGGCCCGATGTTAGGGCAGAGTTTATAAGGTCGGTGAGGGAAGCGATGGCCTGTGTAGGGATATTCTCGAATAGATAGGAGGGGAAAGGATCCAAAATGCACTTGCAAGTTTTTAGTTTGAGGCAGAGTTTGGAGACTTGCGGTTCAGAGACAAGCTCGAAGGCGGTCCAGGATCTGTCGGCAGGAATGGGGGTGGATACAGGTAAGGTAGGGTTGAGATCAATAGAGGTCAGGGAATTGTAGGAGACTGTGGGAGGGAAGGAGCATCTTAGAGTGGTAACCTTTTCATTAAAGAAATTTGCAAGAGATGCAAATAGAGATGCTGATAGAGATGGTGGAAGCAAAGGTGGGTCTTTTTTTGTAGTTAGGGAGCGCCAGATGTTGAACAGCACACTGATCTGGTTGTTGGATCTAGAGATCTTGTCTCCAAAGAAGTTTTTCCTGGCTTTTTTTAATGTTGAATTGTAAAATTTAATATTAGCCCTCCAGGTCTGTCTATCAGAGGGGGATTTAGATTTTTTCCATTTGCGCTCCAAAGCGCGACATTTCTGTTTCAATTCTCTGTGAAGAGGTGTGTACCAGGGGGCCTTTTGGGGGTAGGAGATGGTTTTGGTGGTTAATGGAGCAAGGGAGTGGTAGGTGGACTCGGAGAGGGCGGTCCAGTTGTGCCAATGTGATTCGGGGTCTGTAGGTCTAGGGTTGGAGGAGAGTTTGTTGAGGAGTTTGGACCAGAATAGGTTGCTCGAGGTTTTTTTGCAGAAGGTTATGGAATGAGAGGAGTGGGGTGGGGAGTCAAGATGTGACATGAAGACGGGGAGACAGGAAGTCCCTAAGAAGTGATCTGACCAGGGGACTTGTTCCCAGCAAGTGTCGTCGGTTGAGGTTTTGAAGGCGGTAAGATCAATGAAGGTGGTGAAGTCTAGGGTATGCCCTTTTTCGTGGGTTGGGGATGGGGTGGGTGAGGGAAAACCTAGAGAGGTAAGGAAGTTGTTGAATTCAGATGTATCATTGTTATTTGTGTCGTCGAGGTGGAGATTGATATCACCAACAATCAGAAGTCTTTGGAATTTAAGGAAGGCATTTGTTATGGTCTCATAGACGAGATTGGAAGATTTGGTCCAAGGGGTGGGTGGTCGGTATAGTATTAGGATGCCCAATGGGTGGGTGCGGAGTTTGTCAGTGACTGAGGCAAGCAAATATTCTAGAGAAGCATGGGTGCCCGTCTCAAGGAGCTGGACGTCGAAGAAAGATTTGTAGAGGAGTGCCAGACCACCTCCTTTTCGGTTGGGTCTGGGGGAGAAGAGGCCTTGGTAGCCATGGGGGAGGAGTTCATTTTGTGTGAATAGGTCGTCTTTGGCGATCCATGATTCTGTGATGCACAGGAATCCAGGGTCGAGCTCGTCTAGAAGGTGTTTCAAGAGTTGGGTCTTATTGCATGCGGATCTGGCATTGCAGTAAAGTGTCGGGACTGGGGTGAGAGAGTCCGGGACAGTGTTGGGAAGATTGGCAGGGGGCAGGGGCTTTAGAGAATTTTGGTTGACTTTTCGGGGGGTTTTCTTGGGAGGGGAATTTCTGGTGCGTATCAGTGTGGGGATTCTGAGTCCGGGGCAGATGGTATTGATGTTGGCGGGGTCGAGTAGGTTGGGGGAGGGAGGTTTCAGACAGAGGGAAGGATAGAGAGGTGAGCAGAGTAGGAGGAGAAGGATCCAGAAGGATGGATTCATGGCGGGGTGGTTGGTGTGTGAGAGCCTGCAGCAAGGGGGAGTAGAGTTGGTTGAGGAAGGAGCAGGGGAACTTAAATTAAGCTGACTAAGTACGGGGCCGAGAGAAGGGAGGAGAGGCTTTTTTTTGTTTTTTTTTTTTTTTTTTTGTATTTATTTTTTTATTTTTTTTAGGACTAAAGGGGGGCTTTATCAGTGAGGACAATTAGCGGCTAAGCGCTTTCCATGTGGTGCCTAGAGCGGAGAGGCTTGGGGCAGTAAATGGGTAACAGGGGGATTGCACGGTTAAGGTATGTGTGTAGCCCAGGATGTGCTAGGGGAACCGGGGCAACTGAAAAAGTGAGAGACTGGTAAAAAACCTTTGGCAGAGAGTACAGTTTGGAGCAGAACAGAGCAAAAAAAAAAGCAGAAAAAGTTTAGCATCAAAACATGAGCGAATACAATAGTAAAATATGGTGCAGAAACAGGGGTATAAACAGTGGTAAACTTGGGTAAGGGGAGCTGAGAGTCTAGAGGCCCTTAGTGGACCTTGATAGGCCAAGGAGGGGGGAGGGCGGTGAGGTGAGGCAGAGAGGAGCCCAAGTTGCAGGGGCTTTGGCAGCTCTTGGGTGGGCTGTGGGGGCAGAGTTTCTAGTGAAGAGCAGGTCCGCACACTCCTGCACGAGTGACGTCGGGTGGAGGAAGGAGGAACAAGATGGAGGAAACTTCCTCCTTCCTCTGCCTTGAAGTCGCTGGAGCGGAGAAAACGCTTTCGGCGGCCCACAGTGGGCTGAAGAGGAGCCGGGACACGCTGGCCTTTAGCAGCCCTCGGATGGGCTGGAGAAGAGCCGGCTAGCAAGTCAGCAGGGCAGGGCAGATCCCTCCTGCACGAGTGGCGTCGGGCGGAGGAAGGAGGGACAAGATGGAGGAAGCTTCCTCCTTCCTCTGCCTTGAAGTCGCTGGAGCGGAAAAAACGCTTTTGGCGGCCCGCAGTGGGCTGAAGAGGAGCCGGGACACGCTGGCCTTTAGCAGCCCTCGGATGGGCTGGAGAAGAGCAGGCTAGCAAGTCAGCAGGGCAGGGCAGATCCCTCCTGCACGAGTGGCGTCGGGCGGAGGAAGGAGGGACAAGATGGAGGAAGCTTCCTCCTTCCTCTGCCTTGAAGTCGCTGGAGCGGAGAAAACGCTTTTGGCGGCCCGCAGTGGGCTGAAGAGGAGCCGGGACACGCTGGCCTTTAGCAGCCCTCGGATGGGCTGGAGAAGAGCAGGCTAGCAAGTCAGCAGGGCAGGGCAGATCCCTCCTGCACGAATGGCGTCGGGTGGAGGAAGGAGCTGTAAAATGATTCCACGTTAGCAATTATTAGGTGGTATTGCTCCACAGTTTTGGAACCATTTACCATGCAAAATAAGGGATATTAAATGTTGTCTTACTTTCAAAAAGGCACTTAAGTGCTATCTTTTTTCATTATATTTATTATAAGTAGTTCCAATGCAAAAAGCACGAGTCCTGAACCTGCAGGATGCATTTGCACTTTCGAGGTATGCAGAGGGCATAAGAACAAAAGAAGTGTCTCTGCTGGGTCAGACCAGAGGTCCATCATGCCCAGCAGTACGCTCTCGCGGTGGCCCAACAGGTCCAGGACCTGTGTAGTAGTCCTCTATCTGTACCCCTCTATCCCCTTTTCCATCAGAAAATTGTCCAATCCCTTCTTGAACTCTAATACCGTACTCTGTCCTATCACGCCCTCTGGAAGTGCATTCCAGGTGTCCACTACCCGTTGGGTGAAGAAAAACTTCCTAGCATTGGTTTTGAATCTGTCCCCTTCCAACTTTTCCGAATGCCCTCTCGTTCTTGTGGTTTTCAAAAGTTTGAAGAATCTATCTCTCTCTACTTTCTCTATACCCTTAATGATCCTGTAAGTCTCTATCATATCCCTTCTAATTCTCCTCTTCTCCAGGGAAAAGAGCCCCAGTTTCTCCAGTATCTCAGTGTATGAAAGGTTTTCCATACCCTTTATCAAATGTGTCGCTCTCCTCTGAACCCTCTCGAGTATCGCCATATCTTTCATAAGGTACGGCGACCAATATTGGCCGCAGTACTCCAGATGCGGACGCACCATCGCCCGATACAACGGCAGGATATCTTTGTTTGATCTGGTTATAATACCCTTCTTCATTATACCTAGCATTCTATTCGCTCTCTTAGTGGCCGCTGCGCACTGTGCCGACGGCTTCATTGTCTTATCCACTATTATCCCCAAGTCCCTCTCCTGGGTACTTTCACTCAATAACATCCCTCCCATCGTATAGCTGTACCTCAGGTTTTTGCTTCTTACATGCAATACTTTACATTTATCTACATTGAACTTCATCTGCCATCTTGTCACCCACTCCCCTAGCTTGTTCAGGTCCCTTTGTAATTCTTTGCAGTCCTCTTTAGTCCGAGCACCACTAAATAGTTTGGTGTCGTCTGCAAATTTTATTGTTTCGCACTTCGTCCCTCTTTCTATGTCATTGATAAATATATTGAAAACCAGCGGTCCGAGTACCGACCCCTGTGGGACACCACTTGTTACCCTCCTCCAGTCCGAGTAGTGGACCTTCACTCCTACCCTCTCCTTCCTACCTGCCAACCAATTCATGATCCATCTATGAACGTCTCCTTCCACCCCATGGTTCTTCAGCTTCCGAAGTAGGCGTTCATGGGGTACCTTGTCAAAGGCTTTTTGGAAATCTAAATATACGATGTCTATGAGGTCCACTATGTCCATCCGTTTGTTAATTCCTTCGAAGAAATGTAGTAAGTTCGTTAGGCACGATCTTCCCTTGCAGAAGCCATGTTGGTTAGAAAACGGCTCAAGAAAGGCAAAGCGGAATACCAAACAGTCGATCAAGCATGGTCTCTACTGAAAAACACCATCACAGAAGCACAGAATCTACACATTCCGAGGTTATCCAAAGGAAAGCGGAAAAAGAACAAAGGTGAACCAGCTTGGTTATCCAGAGAGGTGAAAGAGGCAGTGAGGGAGAAGAGAAACTCGTTTAAAAAATGGAAAAGGGAAAAAACAATGGAGGCCAGGAAATGTCACAAAATCGACCAGAAAAAGTGTCACAGAGTGGTAAGAAATGCCAAAAAAGTCTATGAAGAAAAGATAGCACAAGAAACCAAAAACTTCAAGCCCTTTTTTAGATATATAAAAGGAAAGAAACCAGCAAGAGAGACAGTGGGGCCTCTAGATGACCAAGAAATGAAGGGGTCAATTAAAGAGGACAAACAGGTTGCCGATAGGTTAAATTCATTCTTTGCTTCGGTCTTCACAAATGAGGACATTTCATCAGTGCCAGACACAGGGAGGATATTAACCGGAGGCATAGAGGACAACCTCGAAACAGTAAATGTGACATTGGACATGATATACGTTCAGATTGACAAACTAAAAAACTACAAATCCCCCGGACCAGACGGAATTCACCCGAGAGTATTAAAGGAACTTAAGGTGGAAATTGGTGAACTATTACAAACCGTAGCTAACATGTCAATTAGAACAGGGCAAATACCAGAAGACTGGAGAACAGCAAATGTCATCCCGATTTTCAAAAAAGGATCAAGAGGTGATCCAGGAAACTACCGACCTGTGAGCCTCACATCGGTTCCTGGGAAGATAATTGAAACACTTATTAAAGACAGCATTGTGCAACACTTGGAGGATCACAATCTAATAAGGGCTAGTCAACACGGCTTCAGGAAAGGGAAGTCTTGTTTGACAAATTTGCTACAATTCTTTGAGAAAGTGAACAAACATATGGATACTGGAGATCCAGTAGACATAGTTTACTTGGACTTCCAGAAAGCGTTTGACAAGGTCCCACATGCAAGGCTTATAAAGAAATTACTAAGCCACGGAATAGGAGGAGAAGTGCATAGATGGATCGGTAAATGGCTAGAGAACAGAATGCAGAGGGTTAGCATAAAAGGGAAATTCTCGGACTGGGTGAAAGTGACTAGTGGAGTGCCCCAGGGCTCGGTTCTTGGGCCTATTTTGTTCAACATTTTTATAAACGATCTTGAGGAGGAAACAACATGTAATATAATAAAGTTTGCCGATGATACAAAATTATGTCGGGCAGTTGGCTCTCAAAGGGACTGCGAGGAGCTTCAGAAGGATCTGAGACAGCTGGAAACATGGGCGACTAAGTGGCAGATGATATTTAACATAAATAAATGTAAGGTGATGCATCTAGGAAAAAAGAATAAGGAACATGAGTATAGAATGTTTGGGGTAACATTAGCAAAATGCGAACAGGAAAGGGATTTGGGGGTACTGATTGACAGAACCCTGAAGCCATTGGCGCAATGTGCGGCGGCAGCGAAGAGGGCAAACAGGATGTTGGGCATAATTAGGAACGGGTTCACGAGTAGATCGGAAGAAGTCATAATGCCACTTTATAGGGCAATGGTCAGACCACACTTGGAGTACTGTGTCCAACACTGGTCTCCTTACCTTAAGAAGGACATAACTCTGTTGGAGAAGGTGCAAAGGCGAGCCACGAAACTAGTCAAAGGAATGAAAAATTTGAGCTATGAAGAACGCCTCAGGAAACTGGGACTGTTCACACTCGAGAGGAGAAGACTGAGAGGCGATTTGATAGAGACCTTTAAAATATTAAAAGGACTGGATGAAATAGACCAAGAAGCAGCATTACTAACATTTTCAGATGTGACACGGACAAGAGGTCATAGACTGAAACTGGGTGGCAGCAGGTTCAGGACGAATGCCAGGAAGTTCTGTTTCTCACAACGAGTGGTGGGCGCTTGGAATTCTCTTCCTGAGGATGTTGTGGCGGAGACTACTCTTCGGGGATTCAAGCACAAGTTGGATATACACCTTCTTGCAAATCATATTGAGGGATATGGTAATTTCAGGTTTTCATAATAGAGAACCTAAACGGGCCGCCGCGTGAGCGGATCGCCGGACTTGATGGACCTCGGTCTGATCCGGTGAAGGCATTTCTTATGTTCTTAATTCCTTCGAAGAAATGTAGTAAGTTCGTTAGGCACGATCTTCCCTTGCAGAAGCCATGTTGGCTTGTGATTAGAAGTTTATTTCTTTCAAAATGCTCATCGATACTGTCTTTTATCAGCGCTTCTGCCATTTTCCCCGGAACCGAGGTCAGACTCACCGGTCTGTAATTCCCCGGGTAACCTCATGATCCCTTTTTAAAGATAGGCGTAACATTAGCTATTTTCCAATCCTCCGAGATCACTCCTGTTTTCAGGGATAGATTGCAAACTAGCTGTAGTAGTTTCGCTATTTCCTCCTTTAGTTCTTTCAGTACCCTAGGGTAGATTCCGTCCGGGCCTGGCAATTTGTCATTTTTTAATTTTTCTAACTGCTTACATACATCTTCAAGGCTTACTTCCATGGATGTTAATTTATTTGTTTGGTGTCCTTTGAAGATTTTCTCAGGTTCCGGTATGTTAGATGTGTCCTCTTTTGTAAATGCAGACGAAAAAAAAATATTGAGTCTTTCCGCCACTTCTCTCTCCTCCTTTACCACTCCTTTCCTGTCTCCGTCCCTGTCTGCATTTTCAACTCTGCCTTCCTACATCACCAAGCACTGCCCTTTCTCCTCAGTTTTTTCCTTCTGCAAGGGAGTTGAGAAGGTATCTTTCAATCTGCTCTGTTAAATTTATTTTAAGCTATTATCCAACATTTTTCTTTGAGGCTTTGGGTGCTAAAAAGGTTCCTAGTAGTCCTGGTACAACTCTGCCTGGGAGAAGCTACAGACTGAGGTCTTTAACTAGGTGGGCCAACCTCACTGCAGGGCACCTGTCTTATCAGTCTGCCTAACACTTGGATTGGCTCAGTGTTCAGCCCCTGGGAGTCTGCTCACTAGGCTTTAACCGAAGCACGTAAGTGCAGGCTCTATTTGGACTCTGCGTTGGTTGGGAGATCTTTCGGGTGTTGGTTGCATCCCCTCCCCCCAAAGAATTGTGTGAGACTGGTGGGGTAGAGGGTTTCAGGCTGTTTTAGCCTGTGTAAAAGGTATTCAGAAGAAGGAAGCCCCTGGAAATCCTGCTTGCTTGTTTGAGGCAGCTACAGTGAGAGCTAATGCAGGTACAGCACATGGTAGCACAGTGAGTATAGACCATTACTGTCTATGAGATACTTTAGGATGGAGTTGATTTAGGAGTTTTAAATAATTTATAGGGGCTTCCTTGTGGGCCCTCCTTACTTAAAATCCTGTGTGGGATTTTTTTTTTTTTTAACTATTATTGTAGCTCCCCCAGGCTGTTTTTCCAGTTCCAAAATTGCTGCCACGGCTGCCATCTTGGACTATCTGATTTTATTTTAAAAGCTTCCCTTTGTCTCAAAACACCTTGTTTGAGTCTGGAAACAGGATGGACTCCACAAGTGGTTTAAACACTGTTTCATGTCAATTTTGTGCTGGATGGACACCTGAGGAGCGCCCATGAGTTGCATGCCGTGGCATGTGAGAGAGGGCAGGAACAGTGGGCTTAACCCCCTCAGGACCCTCCAGAGGCTCACGCACTGAAGGCTTGAAAAGTGGGACATAAATTCCTCCTAGAGCTCTCCACTGGCAATCCAGCACCATCAGCAAAGAGAAAATTTGCAGAGGCCACTGCATCAGAGAAGTCCCTTGAGGGAGTGCTAAAAAGATCTCCCAGGGATTCAGGTCAGGTTTTTGATGCTGATTTTATGACTCTCATGTTTGATGCCTAAGTAAAGTACAAGTAGTCCTCAGGTACAGTGGAGGCTATGTCAGTTAGCATGCAGGAGGGTTTATCTTTCAGTCTCTGGCTCCTTTACAATAAAAGTAACCCTGGGAAACTGAGGTCCAGTCAGAGAAAGACTGGGATGATTGGGAATCTGAATTTATGCCTTTTCTCTCCAAAAGTGCTTCCTCTGTAAGATTTAAAAGAGTAAAAAGCAGATCCAATGAGGATTAGACACGTAAAGCTTGGGACAATGAGACATATTGAGTCCTGAGTAGTACCACTGAGGATCTTACAAGGGTTGTTATAATAGCTGAAAAATTACAGCTAGTTTTGGTGAAGGTATCCTCTGTAGGAGAAGCAGATTCTCATGGGGGTGAGTACTGCCAGGAGGCTGTAGCAGCCCAAGACCAGGGAGAGAATCCAACATTGTGCAGGTTTTTTAAGCTGGCCAGCTTAAATGAGATCATTGCAGTGTCTCTGAGGGAACTAGACTTTGAGGTTATGTAAGCTGCCTCAACACAGCATTCACTGCTGTGCAACTCCAAAATCCTGTTCATGTTTTTTTCTGTTGCATCCTGACATCACTATGATGCTGATGAAGCATTGGGAAATGCCAAAATGATCCTTGTAAGAGGCTAGAGCAGTGACTTAGCTGTAACCTATGGCTCCTAATTTCCAGCAGCTGTTAACACCACCTAAGGTGGATTCTTTGGTGGCATAGGTTAAGAAGTGTACTTATGTCCAAAGTGAAAGCAGTGTGGTTCTGAAGGATGCACATATCACTGACTGGATCTGATTTTCAAAAGGCAATTTGAGGCCTTGGCTTTGGGTCTTAAGGCAGCAGCTTCTTTTGTGATATGCGCCTGCCATAAAATGCTTCACTAGGCTCCAGTTTTGGAGGCAAGCGCTTACTTCCTTATGGTTCTGTCGGGGGTGAATTATGTCACATCACCATGTATGAAGTATTTTCTGTCATGAGCAGAGTGTCTGCATTCTCTAATTCTGCCCAAAGGATGCATCAGGGCATACAATGGGCAGGAGTTTCAGCTTCTATAGTCACTTTGAGCAAACTGATCTTTAAAAGGCAGATACTTTTTGGCAAAGTGCTAGATGATCCCATGACCAGTGTGATGGCATCCTAAGTTTCTCCTAAATAGCAAGCCATATTCACCTTGAGGGGTGAATTTTGGTTCCTTTCTTCACAGAGGTCAATTTAAGGGTATAGGCAGAGGTTTGATGCCTCTGGCACCAAAATGTCCCAATGATGCCAAATCCCTTTCTGATCTCCCCCTATAGGGAGAGACTGGTGGTGTATAGGGAGGCTCGGGAATGGATTTTCACAATCCAATGGACATCATTTGAGAGGGGGTACAAGCTTTCAGCTGTCTCGAGACTTTTTAATAGACTCCCTGGTGGGGAGGCCAGAGAAAGCAGCCAGAGTATAATTAATAGTGAAATGGCTGTAAAAGAGCCAAGTGGTGGAAGAAATCCCAGAAGCTGAATTGGGCTCAGGTAGATACTCTATATACTTCATAATGCCAAAGAAAGATTTTGATGATTGGAGACTAATTCTGCATCTCAAGTTAGTCAATGCAGCCTTAAAAGTGTCCAAGTTCCATTTAGAGACAGTAAGATCAGTTGTTGCCTCAGTCACTCCAGGCGAACATCTAGCCTCTTTGGATCTGACAGAGGCTTACTTACATATCCACGTTTTTCCGTCTCACAGAAGATTTCTCAGATTCCATGTTCTGTTGAGAGATTTTTAGTTCTCAGTGCTCCCAATTTGAACTAGGAGCAGCACCACCCATGGGCATCAGTACATTTGTGCAAATCCAAGATACAAATTCATCCTTATTTCAATGACTGGCTCATCAAGGTGATGACCTAAGCAGAACTGGAGGGCCAGAAGGCAGTGGAGCAAGTAGTCCACCTATTTCAGGAACTGTGCTGGATCATCAATTTCCAAAAAGAGTCATCTGGATCCCTTGCAAACTCTGGTGTTTCTGGGGATTGTATTCAACACATCAGAGGGTCTTGTCTTCCTTCCAGAGACTCACCACCAAAAGTTGAGGTATGGCTTTATCTACAGGTACTGGGGTCAGTCATGGTACCATGGTTGAAAGCTCATCTTTGACCTCTCCAGAGTGCATTATCATCCCGATGGTCAATACAGCTGGAGTTCCTTCAGATGCCCTTAGAGTTGACAGTGGAAGCCTGTCACAGTTTGCGATAGTGGCCAAGACCGAAATCACTGTCCAAAGGATTGCCTCTGTGCATAGCAGCATGGATGATCTTGACCACAGATGTCAGCCCTTACAACTGGGGAGGTAATTGTGAAGGTCATTTGGCCCAGGGCTGCTGGGAACCTTCGCAGAGAACAGGGTCCATTAGATTTGAACTGAGAGCCATTCAAATGACATTATGAGCCTTCAAGGATACCCTGGAAGGGAAAACAGTCAGAGTTTTTGTGAGCAATGCCACAGTACTGGCACATATCAACAGAGAAGGAGGCACCAAGAGTGCATCATTAAAATCACTGGGCAAAGAACCATCTGCTAGCCATCTTGGCAACACATGTAGTGGAAATGAACAATGTTCAGGCCAACTTTCTCAGTCAACAGATGCTGGATCCGGGGGAGTTGTCCTTTTCCTTGGTAGCATTTGACAGGATTGTTCAGTACTGGGGACGTTTGACCTGATGGCATCAGCCCACAAGCAGAAAACTGTGCGATACTTCAGTCGAAGGATTGAGCAGAGAAGCGATGGTATAGATGCTCTCCAAGGATCTCTTGTATGTGTTTCCACTTTGGACAATGATAGGATGAGTCATCCAAAGAATAGCAACGCATCAAGGGCTGGTGATCCTCATTGCTCCAGATTGGCCATGGTACATGAATCTAGTCTGGCAATAAAGATACCAGAGTCTGATGCCCTCTCCATCCGAAGCTACTCTCACAAGGATCAGTTGTCTTAGAGCATCCAGAATGCTTATGGCATGACTCTTGAGCATGCGGCCCTAGTACAAAAAGGGTACTCGAGGTAGTCATTGCCAAACTCCTTCACTCCAAGAAATCAACCACAGTAGTGGCTTATGCAAAAGCCTGGAAATTATTTCAACACTGTTGTTCAGAGCAGAAGATAGATCCAGATAGGCTGTGATAGCAGTAATCCTTGCATTCCTTCAGGAAGGTCTAGACAAGGGCTTGGTGGTTAGTTCCTTAAAGGTCCAGGTGGCTAGTTTATCTTGTTTTTGAGCTCGATTGGAGTGGGTTTTTTTGGCCTCTCACCTGGATATGTCTAGGTTTTGGTAGGGAGCAGTGAGGTTGTGTCCGCTGGTGTGTCAAACCTGTCCTTCCTGGAACCTTAACATCGTGTTGAGGGCCTTAAATAAGTCCCCATATAAGCCCTTACAGGAGACCATGCTAGCTGACCTCACTGTAAAGATGGTTTACCTGGTAGCCATCATTTCAGAGCTTCAGGCCTAATCATATAGGGAACCATTCCTCAGAATCACGGAGGCAGGACTGTCCCTACATACAGTTCACTCCTATCTACCAAAGGCAGATCGTGTTCTGTGTGAATCAGGAAGTCCTACTAGCAGTATTCCAGACTACAGGTATAAAGAAGCAGGACAAAATACTCGTACTAGCATGACTAGATGTCGGAAGGGTTCTCCTTCATTACCTGCAGGTGACCAATGATTCTTGATTGTCAGATCATCTCTTTTTCCTATTAGGCTCTGGACGCAGGGGAAGGCCTGCCTCAAAGGCTTCGATTTCCAGATAGATAAGGGAGGCAATTTCCTCTGCTTAAGTAGGATGTGGTAAATGTCCATCAATTTCCTTGAAAGCACATTCCACGAGAAGTGTGGTGTCTTCAAGGGCAGAGTCCAGAAATGTTTCACCTATGGAAATTTGTAGGGCAGCAACATGGTCCACTCTACATACATTTACTAAGTTTTATAGAGTGACATGGCAGCACAAAAAGACTTCACTTTTGGGTCTACTGTGCTAGCAGAAGGCTCTTCTATCCCGCCCTAAATTCAAGGGACTGCTTTGATATGTTCTACAAGGTCAGGACTTGTGTGCTTTTTGCACTGGAACAGAAGATGAGGTCTTACCTCAATAATCCTCTTTCCAATAGAAAACCACATGAGTCCTGAAGCCCCACCCTATCAGTTTTCAGTGTAGCCTGCTTTTAGCCTCAAACAGGTACATGACTGCAGAGGCTTGTCTTATCGCACTCAAGCAAGATGAAGCATTACAAAGTTATTGCTTAAAAGAGACAGGAATGTCTATACAGAGTTGCTCCTGACAAAAGTCAGAGCCAAACAAGTGTTAATGCTGGTTGCACTCAGGTAGGTGGTTGTTTTCATTCTGCCGTTTTGATACTAAGTTGCATTTGTTAATGAGTTTTGTTTTCTTGCAGAGCCGATCAAACGTTTGTCATTGGGGAGGTTCCCCATGCCCCTCCTTGTTATTTTTCATCTTTCAGGAGTTATCTCTGCTTTGGTACAAACTAGGAGAGAGGGCAGTGCTCGGTACTTCTGGATGTGAAGTTGAAAATGTAGATGATGACTCTTGCATAACTCGTGAGTAAAGATGCACTACCCATAAGTTCAGGACTCGTGCTTTTCTACTAGAAAGAAGATTATTGAGGTAAAAACCTAATCTTCCATTGCATTCATTCTGAATTGATTTATTTTACGTTGATCTATGAAAGGACATTCTATATTTGGACTAATTGTAATCTGCCTTGAGCTGATTGGTTAAGCAGAATAGAAATGTTCTGGTTAGATGATATTAGATTATTATTGAATAACATTAATGATAGGATTGGGGAAGGGCCTTGTTGTTTAAGATAGAAGCTGAAGGAAGGAAAGAACTTGAAGAGTGGCTACAGTAAGATGGAGAGGGTGAATAACTTCTGAAACAGAGTAGCAGGGTATGTTGGTTGGGGAGGGGGTAAGGAGAGAAGAATAGTCACTTTAGCAGTGGTTTGAGCTGTTGGGTAAAGCGGAAGCTGTTCCATCATCTGGCATGGTGGGTGAAAGTAGTAGCTTTAGTGGTGGTGTGTGATATAATGGGGCAACAGAACAGTGGCTGAGATGCACAGAAGGGCTGAGGAGCACCAGTTGAAGGTTCAGGAGATGGTTCTTGGGGAGTGGCTGGAGAAAACGTTAATGTTATCATTTAATATATCTATAAGGAGTTAACACTGCAATAAAAAGAGCTGAATGTAAGCTGATATCTCAGTGAGCCAGCTGGAGTGATTGCAGGGTTCCTTTCTGAAGGACCTGCTAAATTGTGTTAAAACCATTCAGAAGTGTACAGGAAGAGAAACAGAGAGACTAAAGCAGGATGACATAGAGCACATAGGGATTTTATGTTGCTGCTGTAAGAAGAATTTTTTGTCAAAGTTCTTCTGGACTGTTTGCTGTTTTGTGAGTGATCAGTAAAAGCTTTTTTTTTTTTCATTTCACCAGTCACTCTTATGTAGTATTTTCCCTGAGAGGCAGTGTGAGCAAGGTTTGGCAGTGAATCCTTGACAATATAATAAAACAACGCAGAATATTGTAGACAATGATTATACTAGTACTGGCAGTGCTTTGTGATAAACAATGAAGCTTTCAGACCATAGAGGAAATAGTACTCTGATTTCAGTTAATGAGGCGCATCTTGAGAAACATTCTGGCACTAGCAGAAGTTAAAAGGCAAAATGGCTGTAAACAAGCTTATCTCATAGAACAAGGTGATCTGAACTTTCTAGAAGAAAAGGTGCTGGTACTTGCAAGCACTGCCAAATTTAGGAGTAGGGTGACTACTCAGAGACCTGTCACCACAATAGCCTTGCAACTGGCCACAGAGTCTATAAAAATGCAGTAGTGCAAATAGTACACATGTCCCTAGAATACACTTTCTGTTGGGTAGCAAGAACAAGCTGAACTATCATAAATACCTACACAGAAACTACATGCTCGTAAAATACCTCACCTTGGACATAAAAACATGAGAATAGCTATACTGTGTCAGACAAATGGTCCAATATCTGTTTTCCAACAATGACCAAACTAGGTCTAAAGTAGCTGGCAGAAACTTAAATAGTAGCAACATTCCATGCTACCAATCCCAGGGCAAGTAGTGACTTGTCATTTCCCCCATGTCTGACTTAAAAGCAGATTATGGACTTTTCCTCTAGGAACTTATTCAGACCTTTTTAAATTCAGATATGGTAACTGCTGTTACCACATCCTCTGGCAACAATTTCCAGAGCATAACTATTTGTTGGGGGAAAATATTTCCTCCTATTTGCTTTAAAGGTATTTCCATATAACTTCATTGAGTATCCCCTAGTCCAGGGGTAGGGAACTCCAGTCCTCGAAAGCCGTATTCCAATTGGGTTTTCAGGATTTCCCCAATGAATATGCATTGAAAGCAGTGAATACAAATAGATCTCATGCATATTCATTGGAGAAAGCTTGAAAACCCAACTGGAATACGGCTCTCTAGGACCGGAGATCCTTGCCCTAGTCTTTCTACTTTTTGAAAGAGTTAAAAATCGGTTCACTTTTACCCTTTCAACACCATTAAGGATTTTGTAGACATCAATCATATATTCTCTCAGCTGTCTCGTTTCTAAGCTGAAGAGCCTTAACCTCTTTAGCCTTTCCTCTTATGAGAGGTGATAAATCCTCTTTTTATCATTTTGATCAATCTTCTTTTAAACTTTTCTAATTCTGCTATATCCTTTTTGAGATAAGGCAACCAGAATTGAATGCAATATTACAGGCGAGGTTGCACCATAGAGTGATACAGAAGCATTATATTATTATTGATCTTATTTACCATCCCTTTTCTAATACATAATTCCTGTCATCCTGTTTGCTTTTTTTAGCTAATGCCCACACTGGGCAGAAGATTTCAGCATATTATCTACAATAACACCTAGATCTTGCTCTTGGGTGCTGACTCCCAAGGTGGATCCTAACGTCAAGTAACTATAGAATGATTGGGAAAAAATAAGCTAAATGTGCATTTGTCCACATTAAATTTCATGTGCCATTTCAATGCAGAACACAGATAATGCCTCTCCAAATACAAAATAACTAATCACATGTTAAAAATAGAAATAGGAATATGCTGTCAAAGATTGAACTGGAGACTAACACCCCCCCCCCACCCCTAGATTTTTCATGAAGCACAAAACTAGAGGAATTAGGAATGTTTTATGTTTTTTCCAGTACTGTGTAAAATGGAAGATATTAGAGGTATTGTACATTCAAATTCCTAAAGCACACATAATCAAAACACTAAATCAAAACAAAGATGTGAGTGGGGTTTTTTTTGTTTGTTTTATTGACAGTCCACTTCTGCTTCCGTAGCCCACGTCTGGCACGTTTTGCAGAGGCTGGATTATTATGTGCTGGCTGCACCTCTGTGATGTTCTCTTGTAGGGCTTCAGGGATTGACTGGTGATACTGTTTCTCTCATGATATCCACACTCTGGGGGCACTTCTATAACAGGGCACCTGTTGCAGCCTATTCTATAAAGGAACATAGGAGCTTACTTTCTTTTATAGAATACTAGCTTAACTGGGTATGTAAAAACTTAGGTTCATATTCTATATACAATGCCTGAATTTAGGCGCCTGGATCAATGTTCCTAGCTGATCTAGGTGCCTAACTTAATTATTCAATTAGGTGTAATTGGTGCCATTAATTGAAAAGTATCATCTGCTCCAAGGTGCATAACAGAAAGTAGGTATGGTTAGGGCTGGAATCTGGGTGGATCTTGGTCATGATCTGACTTAGGCACACTCATTTAGCCCAAGAAAACCCTGGCATAAATGGAGTGTGCCAAAGTTTCCAATGCCTACCATTGCTTACGACCGCTTTAGGCATCACTAGGAGTGATTCTATAAACCTAGCAGGTTATTGGCACTTGTGCCTACAAGTTAGGTGCTGTTTATAAAATTAGGGTGTTAATATTTAGGCATGACCACTTATTCTATAAAACTAGTATAAGTGTTAACACTTAAATACTACAGATGTGTGAATAACATAGAATATTCTATAAGCTGAATGTATGTGTGGGCCCTGCCCAAGCTCCATCCCTGGGTATGTCCCCTTTTCAAAATATACAATATGTAAATTAAGTGGGTATTTATAGAATAGTGCCTAGATAGCACGTTGTCATATGTGCACTTATGTAAATGCTATCACGGCTTTGCTGCCAGGGTGCTCCTTCTGACCAAAAGCACAGTGCCTTTCTTCCTTTCTTGGAGATACTTTATCATCTTTTGAACACCTCACAGCCAAACACAACATTGATCTTGACCGTATACAGTAGATTCTTTAATGGGTCCATTATGGGTTCTTCTGACTTGTGCTGAAAATTTGGTGTGAATAGCATTGTACACACAAAAAAAAAATATTTAGTGGGAAGGTATAGGACTTATCTACAAACTAACCTTTTCAATTTGTTTTCCTAAAATAAAGGTGAAAGTCAGCACTCATCCAAGCCCCTTTCTCTTTGCATTCACTTTCAGCATATGTATGACCAGACAAATGGACTACAGATAGTATAAACCACCATCACTGGAATCTAAGTAGATGTTTGGAGAAAGAAGAAAAGGGGAGTAAGAAAATGAAGGGATGGAAATAAATAAAAGAAATAATAAATTAAGATTTTTTTTTTAAAGTAAATTATTTCAGCAAACAAATAGCATATTTTCCACTTCTTCCGGTAGTTTTCATAAGAACATAAGAATTGCCATCTCCGGATCAGACCCTGGGTCCATCAAGTCTGGTGATCCGCACACGCAGAGGCCCAACAGGTGTACCCTGGCCTAGTTTTAGTCCCCATATCACCATATGCTTCTCAAGGGAGATGTGTATCTAATTTACCCTTACCCGTAGCACTCTATGCCACTCTTAAGGAGATGTGCATCTGGTTTACCCTTAAATCCTAGAACGGTGGATTCTGCAATTACTTCCTCTGGGAGAGCATTCCAGGTGTCCACCATTCGCTGCGTGAAACAGAACTTCCTGATATTCATCCTGGACTTGTCCCCCCTCAACTTCAGTTTATGTCCTCTTGTCCATGTAACATCGGACATTGTAAATAACTTCTTCCCCTGCTCTATTTTGTCGAATCCTTTCAGTATTCTGAAAGCCTCGATCAGATCTCCTCGCAGTCTCCTCTTCTCAAGGGAGAACAACCCTAGTCTCCTAAGTTGTTCCTCGTAGTCCAGGTTCTCCATACCTTTCACTAGCTTCGTTGCTTGTCTATGCACCCTCTCTAGCAGTTTTATATCCTTCTTTAGGTATGACTGTTATGTTACTAGATTTAGAGATAAATTTACAATAACTCACCAAGGTGGCAAGGCCAACTGGGTGCCTTTTTGTTAGACACATAGAGGGGCATTTTAAAAAAAAATTCAATCCAACTTGGACATTTCCAGCTGAATGTCCAAAGATGGGGGAATAAAAATGGCTCTTTTCGAATGGCAAACTGCTGGACGTCCAAATATATAGTGTATATATATTTTAAATCATCTACTTAGATGTCTTGGCCACTGGGATGTCTAACTTTACACCCCATTTTCAATCAGAAAAACATCTAGGTTTAAAATGTCCTAATCCTAACCATTTGGACGTATGTGGAGTCAGCAAAGTAATGGACTGGCCACATAGACATCCCGAAAGAGCAATAGGACACCTTAGAGGGCACTGCTGTGAACTTCACATAAAGGGTACCAGCTGTATATCTCACCATAACCCCTTATAATTAATGGTGAGCCTCCCACCTCCCTAAAAAAAAAACCCACTATTCCCTTTTGTGTACCATCCCAATAGCACTTATGGCTGCGGGTGGCACCTATATGACAGTATAATAAGGTTTGGGAGGGCTCACATGTTCTACCATGAAAAATACAGCTTCAGGTTTCTTACTGAAAAGCTACCCTTTTTTCTGATTAAACAGTGCTCCAATCAGCTCATTCTTGAAAGCAAAGAAAGCACATGAAATAAATATATACTGAGCGGAGATACACAGAAGAGGAAGGGTTAAAGAATGAAAAACAGGGAACAGAGGATAAGGGCCTGACATGAAAGAGAGGCAATGAGGGAGACAGGGGGCTAGAACTCTAAGGCCCTCTTTTACTAAGGTGCGCTAACCGATTAGTGTGCACTAATCGATTTAGCACACACTAAATGCTCCGATTGATTTCTTTGACTGGATGATCAAACAATTGGATACGGGAGAGGCACTAGATATGGTGTATTTGGATTTTAGCAAAGCTTTTGACATGGTTCCACATAGGCAGTTGATAAATTGAGTGCCTTCAGTATGAGACCTAAAGTGATAGACTGCATTAAAAACTGGTTAAGTGGAAGGAGACTGAGGGTAGTGGGAAATGGAGTTTATTTGGAAGAAAAAGATGATGATTGCGGAGTTCTACAGGGATCTGGCCTTGGGCTGGCTCTTTTTAACATCTTTGCGAGTGATATTGCAGAAAGTCTGTCTGGATAACTAATTGGTAACTAAGATTTAATGCTTAAAAATTCAGGGCCAAGCACTTGGAGAATGGTATAGTATAGGGGGTATACAAAAGAACAGAACTTTGGGGTGATTGTGTCCGATGTTCTTAAGGTGGCAAAACTAGTAGAAAAGGCGTCAGTCAAAGCCAGATGCTCGGTTACATACGAAGAGGAATGGCCAATAGGAAAAAGGAAGTGATACTGCTGTTGTATATGTCTCTGGTGAGGTCACATTTAGAATAGTGTTTGTAATTCTGGAGACTCCACTTCATATAAAGTATATGGGAACATGTAGGGTCACTTAATTTAGGCTGTGGTGCGGTACCTTCTTACTTCTCATTTATAATCTTAATGTATATTTTCTTCAAACCGCTTAGAACCTAACGGATGTAGCGGTATATAAGAAATAAATTACATTACACCTAACTTGAAGCACTATTTGTAGAATCTCCCCTTTGTGGGTTTTCTTGTTAGTTTTTTAAAATGCTGTTCTGTGCACATAAGTCCCTTATTAAATCATCCCCTGCAGAGGGCATTTACTAATAGTTAACATGTGTTAACGCTGTTAATGCATGGTGTTTTTCATAGGGCCTATTACATAAAATGGTCCCTGCAGCAAATAACCTGCATTAGGTGTTAATAAATGGCTCAGTTAATTGGATACAATGTATTCCATAATTTATTAAATTAAGAAAAGAAAAAAAAAAGTTTGCTCATACAGGAAAGATGAGGAAAGTGCAAAAGCAACATAATCTTCTTTCACCCATGTTGCTTTGCTCACCCTGATCTTAGTTTTAGAATTCTTATGTTAAGAATATGTGAAATATTTTTAGATGCTTTACCTCAGTAAATATCTTTGCAGCAGTCTAATGCCTTGTAAATGTGTATGTATGAAAGCAATACATCAAAGCACAGTGTATTGTTCCTGTAGAGTATTTCTTCTTCTGTAATAGCAGAGTGGTAAAATAAGTTAAAACTCACCACAGTAGTGGCAGCTAATAAGCTTTTTATAGTCCCTGTGTGGACTTGAAAATCATACCTTATTAGTATCTTTATCTTTCTGGCTCTCTCATTCACGCTTCCTTTGGTTTAACTATAATTTCTAGTCTCTTTTTGTCTGCACATGTCGTTAGCCAGTACGGCAGGAGCCCTATATAATGAATCTGGCATCTTTTTATCATGTATTGAGAAATGGTTTGGACAAAACAAGTGGTTGAATTTATAGCAGGAAATCAACACATTTTACCGATCATTTCATAAAGAAATTGGACATTATTTTTATGTATTTTATTTATTTTCATGTCATAATTCTTGGTTGCAGAATGAGGGGTGATTTCCTTTCTTGTGCTGTACAGTATTTTTGTGTGTGTCCTGAATGTACCCTTTGTAATTTCCAGCTCATTGCAATGTGCTACCTGCCGGCACAAGGCAAAGCTAATTAGCTGAAGAATTCCCACTGGCTGAATTTAGCTAACAAGCTGCTTATGGCACTGTCCAACAGATGTTTCTTCCAGTTAGAAATCCATGCATTTAGTACAATGCTACACTTTTTTTTTTCTCTTTGCTTCCTAGTCCTGTAAATAAATTTCACCACATTGGAGAGGTGAAAATGCCATACTACAGCACTGGAAAAAAAGTTGCCATAACCAAGGCTTTAGGACTTGTGTTTTAGATGACTTAATTATAGTGCAATAGTCAGTTCAGTAATTCATTTGTGTGCCTTTGTGTTTTTGTTTAATGTGATAAAGTTGCATTCAATCACTGTAATTGATGACTGGTACTTTATAAATCGAAATGACTGCATTGTAATGCAGTTGATATAATGTCTTTCATAAAAACATAACTCAGCATCAGTGCTTGAATTGTAAAAAGTTCATTAGGGGAGCTCAGCACATCAGGTTGCTGGGTCACAGGCATGGCCATCTAACCTAGGTTTAAGTGCTCAGAACAGAGGAAATGGTGCAGGCATGGAGAGGACTCTTGTGGCCAAAATAAGAGCTACAGAAGCACCAGTGGCGTACCTAGGGTATGTGGCACCCGGGGCCCATCATTTTTTGACACCCCCCCCCCCCATGTAATTTTTTTTTTTTTTTTTTTGCAATAACCATGAAATGGAATAAATGGTCAGAATAGAAACAGGCAGTGAAAATTTTCTTTTATTGAACCTCATTTATGTAACCATTATTCCAAACATAACATAACATAAATTATGTCTGAATTGTCATGACATCAGAAGTACATATGGAGTAGTTGCAGGTGATGCTTGGGACAGTTCTGATTATGTTAGTTTGGTTTTATGTGTTTTTTGAATAGAAGGGTTTTTATTTCTTTTTTTAAGGTTTTGTAGTTTGTGGTCGAGGTCAATAGGTTGTAGAGTTGGGGGTCAAGTGTTGCAGCTCGAATGGCTAGGAGGTTGTCAAACAGTTTTTTTCTTTTGACATTTTTGGTTGGAGGGTGTGTGAATGGTGCGTGAGTTCTCCTATGTCTGTTTGAAGTGGATTGAATTATTTAGCTGAAGAAATTAGTTACCCCCCCATTCCACACACATTAATTCTCTTCCATTTTTGTTCCCATTATAAAAAAAACACTGATAAGTTCCCAGGAAAAAAAATACATTAAAATAAGAAGTGAAAACAAAGGCCCCTACAGATGAGAACATAACATAAGAATAGCCTAACTGGGTCAGACCAATGGTCCATCATGCCCAGTAGCCCATTCTCATGGTAGCCAATAGTGCTGCCCGATTCAGAGAAAAATATTTCATTCGATTCGATTCACCCTGTTGAATCGATTTTTCGATTAGATTCACTGTTAATGACACCGCTTTTTAAGTTTAAACAAAGTATAACAATAAATTTCACAACAACAATAAATTTCACAAAGTACTTAAAAAAAAAAAATCACATTTTTCCATTAAAGCAGTTCTGGAGACATTTGCTTGAACAGTCTTTTTTCCCAGTCCATAAGCAAGCAATATGAAAAAGATTTCCTTAATTATCTACTCAAACATTTTTGCTATTTACTTTCATTGTACCTAGACTATTATTCAGTAGAAAAAATTTAGTTTGTTCAATCAAGCAGAACATTCACTCATAGAAGTCCAATGTCCACACAGGATTTGATTGAACAAACCAAATTTTTTCTACTGAATAATAGTTTAGGTATACTGAATAGCAAAAATGTTAAAGCCACACAGAAAAGCAGTAAAAGTCAATAGGTTCTCCAAGTGGGAACAACCTGATGTCTCAGCACTTGAGGAAAAGACCACGTAATAATGTTTATAAGATAAATCATATAAATGATTATACTGAAGCAGGGTGTCCTCAGCGTGAGAGGTAAGCGAGAGGAGAGAATTCTCCAGTGCTTTACACAATAAGGCTCCTCTGCCTGCAGTGCACACCATCATAGGACACCTCAGGTGTGCTCAAATTAATCAATGTGATAAATTAAACAGTGATAAACAATTGGTCAATCACAAGAGTGCAAGATCAAACAGGTTGTTCCCACTCAGAGAACCTATTGACTTTACTGCTTTTCTGTGTGAGTAGATAATTAAGCAAATTTCTGATAGCCTACAGAACTGATTCTCACCTTCCATCCCCAGCCCCCAAGACTTACCAGACCCCCCCTGCCGATGCATTTACTTACTGCCTGAACTGGATATTAAATCGTGGGGAAGAGAGGAGAAATGCGGGGAAAGAGCCAGCCAAAACTAGTATTTGTTGCTGCTGAGTGCACCAATCCAGGGCAAGCAGACGCTTCCCCCATGTCTTAATAACAGACAATGGACTTTTCCTCCAGGAATTTGTCCAAACCTTTCTTAAAACCAGCTACGCTATCTACTTTTAACATAACTTCTGGCCACTTCATTTTTAAGCTTAGATCTTTCCTTCCAAACAGAGACCTTGCTAGATGTCAAATACAGCACAAGGTAACTTCACATGGACTTAACTGTGCAGGAAATGAATCTCATACACCCACCATATAGTGCAAAAATGTGCAAAGGTCTGTTTTTTTCTTTCGATCACTACATAGCCTAATGCCACACAAGCAGCGCTGTTACAAACATATTCTGAAGGTCAATGCTAAGGTTGACAAAGTTTCCTTCCTTGGACCAGAAGGAGATACTGACAAACCACTGGAAGAGATTCTAAAACAACTACCCAGAAATAACACCCAAAGACCCACTCAGTGTGTGAACCAGTTGAGTGGAGTGGACTAACTGGGGGTGGAAATGGGCCCAGAGTTTGCTCAGCAGAATTTCCCAGACTACCTCTTCCTCTCAACACACTGACATGCTACCACCACCACCAACACTAGGAACACCTCACCGAGTATGCCAGCAATGCTTATAAACTTTATAAAACACATTATTATATTTTCTTATAAAGCATATATTTTAACTGAACTCAGCCTTGCCATTCACAAAAATAGAAAAGTTCCCATTTCAAGCTGTCTCATGTACACTTTTCAAATCTAACATATTGTAATCACAAAACAGAAAATAAAATTATTTTTTCTACCTTTTGTTCTCTGATCAATATTCAAATCTTGTTGGTCCCAGGCTCTTGTTGTCTTGCTTGCCAGGGTCTCCTTTCTCCGTGCTAACCATCCGTCTGCCATCTCTGTTCTCCCCTTCCGTTTCCCTTCCCTCTCCCGGAGATCTGGCATCTTTCCTTTTTTTTGTCTCCATCCACAGATTCACCTTTTCTCAACTCCCCACCACCCCAGGATCCACCATCTCTCCCTTTCTGTTCCCAACTATCCTCCTATCCAGTATCTCTATCCCCCCTCCACACCATCCCCTGTTTCCAAGTTCTCTCCCTTTCTGTTCCTTCCCTCCCTAAATCCCATTATGCACCATCTCTCTCCCACTCCTCTGTTTTTAGACCCATTATTTCTAACCCCCAAAGTCTGGCATATGCACGTATCTTTGAACCCCCCCTTCCCTCTCTCCCTCTGTGTACTTTTACACCAGGACCCCCCTCCCCCGAAGGTCTGTCCCCCCTCCGAAGGGCTACACCCCACCCCTGAAGACCTGCACCCCCCGAAGGACTTTACCTCCCACCCGAAGGTCTGTCCCCCTCTGAAGGCCTAAACCCCACCCCTGAAGGCCTGCACCCTCCCCAAAGGATTGTACCCCCCACCCGAAGGTCTGTCCCCCCCCGAAGGCCTGCACCCATCCCGAAGGCCTGCACCCACCCCGAATGCCTGCACCCACCCCGAAGGCCTGCACCCACCCCGAAGGCCTGCACCCACCCCGAAGGCCTGCACCCCCGAAGGCCTGTCCCCCCCCCTTGAAGGCCTGCCTGCTTGTCCCCCCTTGAAGGCCTGTCCCCCCTTAAAGGTCTGCCTGTCCCACCCCCTTGTAGGCCTGTCCCCCCTTAAAGGTCTGCCTGTCCCACCCCCTTGTAGGCCTGCCCCCCCCTTGAAGGCCTGACCCCCCCTTGAAGGCCTGCCTGCTTGTCCCCCCTTGAAGGCCTGTCCCCCCCTTGAAGGTTGGCACCCCCCCCAAAGGCCTGTCCCCCCCCCTTGAAGGCCTGCCTGCTTGTCCCCCCTTGAAGGCCTATCCCCCCTTAAAGGTCTGCCTGTCCCACCCCCTTGTAGGCCTGTCCCCCCTTAAAGGTCTGCCTGTCCCACCCCCTTGTAGGCCTGTCCCCCCCTTGAAGGCCTGACCCCCCCTTGAAGGCCTGCCTGCTTTTCCCCCCTTGAAGGCCTGTCCCCCCCTTGAAGGTTGGCACCCCCCAAAGGCCTGCACCCCCTTGAAGGCCTGTCCCACCCCCTTGTAGGCCTGTCCCCCCCTTGAAGGCCTGCCTGCTTGTCCCCCCTTGAAGGCCTGTCCCCCCCCTTGAAGGCCTGCACCCCCCCTTGAAGGTTGGCACCCCCCCAAAGGCCTGCACCCCCTTGAAGGCCTGTCCCACCCCCTTGTAGGCCTGTCCCCCCCTTGAAGGCCTGCCTGCCTGTCCCCCCCTTGAAGGCCTGTCCCCCCTTGAAGGCCTGTCCCCCCCCTTGTAGGCCTGCACCCCCTTGTAGGCCTGTCCCCCCCCTTGTAGGCCTGTCCCCCCCTTGAAGGCCTGCCTGTCTGTCCCCCCCTTGAAGGCCTGCACCCCCTTGAAGGTCTGCACCCCCCCCCGAAGACCTGCACCCCCCCTTGAAGGCCTGCCTGCCTGCCTGTCACCCCCCTCCCCCTTGAAAGTCTGCCTGCCCGCCCGCCCGCTCCACCCTGAAGGCCTGATGCCCCGACCCACCCCGAAGGACCATTCGCCCCCCTGGCCTCCCCGCACTACCTATGAAGCAGCCGCAGCAGGATCGCGACGTCAGCTATCTTTGCGCTGCTTAGGAGCTGCTTCCTGCGCCGCGGTCCCGCCCCCTCCTCTGACGTCAGAGGAGGGACGGGACCGCGGCGCAGGAAGCAGCGCCCAAGCAGCTGAGGGATTGCTGACGTCGCGATCCTGCTGCGGGCTGCTTCATAGGTGTGCTGGAAGGTCAGTGGGGCGAGCGGTCCTTCGGGCGTGGGGGGGGACTGAGCGGCAAGGCCGGGAACACCCCCTCAGGGCTGGTACCCGGGGCGGCCCGCCCCCCCCCCCTAGGTACGCCACTGAGAAGCACTGAAAACTGCACAAGCTCTCTTCCCCTGCCTCCAAGTCTGTCCTCATTATACATGTCCCTTCTCCCACCACATTCTCTTCCACAATCCCCAATCTGCCACCTCTTCCAAATTGCCAGTCACCACATTACTTTTGTCTTCCTTGCCACATTCTCTAAATTTACCTCTACATACCCATCTTCACCATTCTGTTAGTTGGGTCCCATTCCATCGTTTTTATTCTCAGTTCCCCTTCTCTTGTTTTCCCTTTGCATTTTCCCTTTGCTCCTTTTCCTTCCCTAAACTCCTTCTACTTTGTTTTTCTTATACTCCTTTCTTCTTATAACTGTTCTTCCTAAATGATCTAGGCTGATGCAGAAGCTGCTACAGCTGGTCTCCCTCCCCTATTTCATCCCCACAGGCTGATTTAGAAGCTGCTACAGCTTTTTACTCTCTTTACCCTATCAATCCTATCCCTGCAAACTGATGCTGAAGTTGCTACAGCTATGCTATCCTCCATCCTTCCCCATCCTTGTCACTACCACCACCATTGCCAGTCTGTCTGTTACCCTTGACCTGAAAAGGGTCAAAGCTATCCTTAATGCTCTTGAACTCCATAGCCAGGAGCAGTTGTTGCTACTGCTTCTTATCTACCACCTCACATGATTTGAAATCAGCCTGTGAAGGAGGCTACATAAAGGCAAAAGGTGGGTCTGCACAGGCAGGTTTCTGGTGCATGTAATATCCTCTTAATCTGTGAGATGTTATGTTATATCCTGCTGAGTCCTCATTAATTAGAGCTCTAGGCAGGTTGTAGGAAGCATATTTTCATAGAATTTTGTATAGAGTTAAATATGCAACTGTAGAGCTATTTTTGCACTGCCATTTTATGCTATGACCTGACTTAGGCCAAGTTCCATTTTCTCTCCCGTTAAAGCATCTTGGAATTTATATAAGCTGTGTGTGTTCCTAAGGTCATCACCAGCACTAAGGCCCCTCACCTCTGGAATATGTGGAGGAGATAAACTACATCTGCAGAACTTGGACAATCTGTACCTGGTGCCTTATCTTATCTGGATGATTTGTGGTTCCATCTGACACCAGTAAGTAGGTGTCAGGATTTTTCTATGTGAACGAAGAATTCCAGTGCAGAACGGGAATGGATTGGTCCTTGGAGAGGACCCATGACAAGGAGAAAGGAGAAAGGGACACACATTTGGGGAGATAAGTTTTAGAACTGGAGGAGAGAGGAGTCTAAGATTAGAGCTGGAGGGAGACAAGCTTGGAGCTGGAATTGGACATAGAAAGTGGTATGAGAAGTTTGGTGCCCCTGAAACAAGATTATTACAGAGAAATGTCTCCTTGTGCCTTTCTGCGCTGGGAAGAGAGTAATGAGACTATCTGAATTCAGAGACCTGTGAACTGTTCCTCTGAAAGACACAAGAAAGACTGGCAACTGCAAGATCTGGTTCATCAGCAGTGCTATAATTGCATCTAAGACCAGCAGACCTTGGGCATGTCTTGGCTGACTGCCCAGAGAAAGAGAGAAAATCCTTCACACACACACCCTCCCCCCATGGAGATTCCCTTTCTATAACCTAATGGTGAGTGCAGGGATTACTCTATGGTTCCGCTTGTAGATAGAAATACAGAGCATTTGTCTGAAAGGAAAGGTTTATGGGATGTGGTAATTAGCAGTTATGAACCTTAGCTGTGTTTTGTTCTGCCTCTGTGTTTCTGTGTACATATTCTGTGTCTGATACAGTTTTGCTAAGTGCTTGCACATGTTGATTAGCAGTGCTCTCTATATATTTATGCATGTATCTTATCCTTAGCATTGTTTTATGCCATGACTTTATTTTTCTATGACTTGCTAGATTTCTGAATAAAAACATTTTGGCCCTGATTCTATAAAGGGTGCCTAAGTCCTGTCTAACGCTGAGCGGGACTTAGGTGTCCAAACCAAGTGGTTAATCAATGAGCAATAATTGGCACATGGACATCCAAAGGATGTGGATGTCACTTTGTAGGCACCTCCACAATTTCATGGATACTCATTGGGAAAACGCATGCCTAACGGAATAGACGGCATGGAATGGGTGTGGTCTGGGTGAGGCTTCAATTTGGATGTCCTTCAATTCATTTGCATAATGCTGAGCAACCTAGGGTGTCCATTTCATGCTTACATTGTAGGCGAATGAAAACCAGGTCTACTTTTGAGCATAGTTTGGGTTTCAGATAGACCTGAGTTCTATGGACGGAACTTAGGCACAGTTTGGTCCTTAATACGATCTGCTAAATAGCTCTCTAGGGTTTTATTTTTGCTTTATTAAGCTCAAAATACATTTAATAAGGCACCACATAAACAGGGCATATCAAAACAGATATGTTGCATGCAAAACCTTCTATTTTTGTGGACAAACAGCAATGTTATTTGCTAATTAGAGGAAAAGATCCATTAACTGAAGCACAGCACATGAAAAATACAGCTTCAGGTTTCTTGCTGAAAAGCTACCCTTTTTTTCTGATTAAACAGTGCTCCAATCAACTCATTCTTGAAAGCAAAGAAAGCACATGAAAAATATATAGATTGTTACATAACTTCATTTAGAAAAGCTTTTAAACAGTAAAAAACAGATACAGACCTTAGCATGGCTTCTACTTCATTGCAAATGGAGGTGTGCAGCTGTACAATACTGACCTCACTGTGAGATCATCAAGATGCACCTGCAAGGTAGAATGCCACAATATGTGCTGGGATTTGAACCTATACCTTTGGAAGAGGGTAACAGGGCTTTTACCCTTTGAACTGCAGCAGCTTCCACTAATATCTTTCTTCCTCACATCTTATATGATAGCTTAGGGATCTGCTAAGCTATGATCTTCTGAGGTATATTCACCTTCACTACGCTCTCATAGTAGGAACCCCCACAACAACAGGATTGGCCCCAGCACCAATCTTTAAAGCACTCCACTACTCATCTTTCCTTCCTCTAAGCAAATTCTATTAATCTCCACCCTCTGGCGTCTGTCCATCAACCAGTTTCTAATCCAGTTCACCACTTTGGGTCCTAACTTCAGCCTATCAAGTTTGTTCAAGAGCCTCCTATGAGGAACAGTGGCAAAGACTTTGCTGAAATCTAAGTAAATTACATCTAGCATATATTATTTGTCTAATTATCTGGTCACCCAATAAAAACATTCAATCAGATTTGTTTGGAACGATTTACCTTTAGTAAAACCATGTTGCTTCAGATCCTATAACCCTTTGCTGTGAACAAGTCTGCCCTGTGAACTTCTAAAACCTAAGTTACTCAGCATTCCATATTCTGCTCTTTTCACTGTTTTTCAGCATTATATCTGCTTAATTTCTCTTCTCCTCCTCCCTGTTTCTAATTTAAAAAACAAAAAAACCACTAAAAATAAACCCTTCTCTTTACTTTGTTAAATCTTATTTCCTCTTCCTCTTCATAGGAATAAGGGTAAGACTTGTATTAACTCTAATTAAATTCTGGTGCTTGTGGCACAGGGTGACTAAAGTAGGGAAAATCCTTTTATAAATCCTGTGTTTTAGGGTAGCCACTGATCTGGTATAGAGCCTGCATTTCTGTTTAAAATCCTGTATTTTAGGGTAGCCTCTTCCTCTTCATAGGAATAAGGGTAAGACTTATAGTCCCACCTACCCCAAGGACCACTGTTCATATATAGAGATCCAAATAATCAGGACTACGCAAATCAAGTCACTTCACGACCAATCAACATGACCTTTATTCTATGCAATCATTGTGGTGCTTTAATTCCAAGACACACTATTTGGAGGCTTAATGCTTGCCCCATCTGTCTTCAACTTACTAGTATTAAGGAGGAACTCTGCAAACTTAAACAGGAATTGAATACAATTAAAGCAGCTTCCATCACTCCACAAAATCATACCAACTTACCACCTCTACCTCAAAGAATAAAACAGCCCAGGAATAAATGGGTCACAGTAGGCTCAGGAAGACTGCAACATGTAACACAGAAACATCCACCTTCACTAATATTACCTCTACAGAATTCCTTCACTCCACAAGTGAGTGCACTGTGATACTCAAGAAAATAGAAGGGAGGTAGGACTGGAACCAATGAAGATAACTCAAGCGAACAAGCGCACCCTAAGCACAAATAAAAAAGCCAAAAACAGAAAACTATTACTGTTGGGGGATTCCATCATCAGAGGCATTAACCTTGGAACACAAGGCGAGAAGACCAAAATAGTGAAATGTCTTCCAGAATACTCAGCTACCAGGAGTTCCAGGCAAATAAAGACTATAATTAAAGAAGAAACTAAAGATTGTAACACTGATATTGTTATCCATCTGGGAACAAATGACCTGGCCAACAACTCCACACTTGCAGAACAGAAAGCTTTTCGGGAGCTTGGTGTGGGCTTGAAACCTTTTGTAAAGACTTTAGCTTTTTCTGAAATAATGCCTGCATATGGAAAGGTAGAGCAAAGAGTGAAAAACACAGAGGACTTTGATAGATGGCTCAAAGCCTGGTGTCATGAAGGTACATAGGAGGATGGGGAAATACATGGAAGGACAAGGAGCTATATTTCACTGATGGGCTACACATTACTACAGCAGGAAAAAGAAATCTTGCGGAGAAATTTAGACAATATGTTTCTAGGCATTTAAACTAGAAGGTGGGGGGTGGTGTATGTATAAAGGACAATTATAGAGACCACCCCTGGTAAAAGAAAAGATGTGATAGTAGTAAAGATTGCAACATAAACAAGATCAGCAACTCATTTCTTAACATTGCAACGGAAAGTGAAATGAAACAAAAATCTATACGAAAAAGGAGATTACCGCTGAAAAATTGCTAGAAAGCGATGACCACAAATGCTCGCAGTCTAAGCAACAAAGTTCATGATCTGCAAGCCCTGATGTTAGAGGCAGATCTAGATATTGTCGCTATCACAGAGACATGATTCAGTGAATCACATAGATGGGATGCAAACATACCGCAATATAATCTTTTTAGGAAGGACAGAGATGGTCAAAAAGGTGGAAGAGTAGCTCGTTATGTAAAGATCAATATCCAAGCGACCGAAATGCAAGGGACCTGGGGAGAGGAAGAAGCGATATGGATCGCTTTGTAAAGAGAAGATGGAACTTCTATCTACGTGGGTGTAGTCTACAGACCTCTGACTCAATTGCAGCAAATTGATAAGGATCTGATTGTGGATATCCAAAAGTTTGGAAGGAAAGAGAAAGTGCTGCTGTTGGGAGATTTCAATCTGCCGGATGCGGACTGGAATGTTCTGTCTGCAGAATCGGAAAGAAGTAGGGAGATTGTGGATGCCTTTCAAGAGGCTCTGCTCAGACAAATGGTGTTGGAACCCATGAGGGAAAAAGCCATATTGGATCTGGTCCTCACAAATGGAGAGAATATCTCTAATGTTCAAGTGGGTGCTCACCTGTGAAGTAGCGATCATCAAACGGTTTGGTTTGATATAACGGCTAAAGAGGAGAGCGGCTGCAGGATACTTAAAATCCTAGATTTCAAACGTACGGACTTTAATGCAATGGGAGAGTACCTGAAGAAAAAGCTGTTAGGATGGGAGGACATAAGAGAAGTGGAAAGACAGTGGTCTAAGCTGAAAGGAGCGATAAAAATGGCTACAGACCATTATGTGAAGAAAATAAATAAAAACAAGAGAAAAAGGAGGCCGATATGGTTCTCCAAACTAGTGGCGGAGAAAATAAAGGTTAAAGAGTTGGCGTTCATGAAATATAAAAAAACCCAAGAAGAGGAGTGCAGAAAGGACTACAGGGTGAAATTGAAAGAAGCCAAAAGAGAGAGAAATCTGGCGGAAGAACAAATGGCTAAAAATGTATATAAGGGAGACAAACTTTTTTTCAGATATATTAGTGAAGGGAGGAAGATGAAAAATGGAATTGCTAAACTAAAAGATGCTGGAACCGATATGTGGAGAGTGATGAGGAAAAAGCAAATGTGCTAAACAGAATACTTCTGTTCTGTGTTCACAGAAGAAAATCCTGGAGAAGGACTGAGATTGTCTGGTAAAGTTACATGAGAAAATGGAGTAGATTCTGTGCCGTTCATGGAGGAGAGTGTTTATGATCAACTTGAAAAACTGAGGATGGACAAAGCGATGGGACCAGATGGGATCCATCCCAGGATACTGAGGGAGCTCAGAGAGGATCTGGCGAGTCCTATTAAAGACTTGTTCAACAAATCTCTGGAGACGAGAGTGGTTCCTGGGATTTGGAGGAGAGCAGATGTGATCCCTATTCACAAAAGTGGTCACAGGGATGAAACAGGAAACTACAGGCCGGTGAGCCTCACTTCAGTTGTTGAAAAAATAATGGAAGTGATGCTGAAAGAAAGGATAGTGTACTTCTTTGAATCTAATGGGTTACAGAATCCGAGACAACATGGCTTTACAAAAGGTAAATAGTGTCAAACGAACTTGATTGAATTTTTTGATTGTGTGAGCAGAGAGCTGGATCGAGGACATATGCTAGATGTAATTTACTTAGATTTCAGCAAAGCCTTTGATAAGGTTCCTCATAGGAGGCTGTTGAACAAACTTGAAGGACTGAAGTTAGGATCAACGTAGTGAAGTGGGTTAGAAACTGGTTGTCGGACAGACACCAGAGGGTGGTGGTTAATGGAAGTCGCTCGGAGAATGGAAAGGTGAGTAGTGGAGTCCCTCAGGGTTCAGTGCTGGTACTGATCCTGTTCAATATGTTTGTGAGTGACATTGCTGAAGGGTTAGAAGGAAAAGTGCCTTTTTGCAGATGATACCAAGATTTGTAACAGAGTAGACACCGAAGAGGGAGTGGAAAATATGAAAATGGATTTGCAAAAGTTAGAAGAATGGTCTAATGCCTGGCAACTAAAATTAAATGCAAAGAAATGCAGAGTAATGAATTTGGGGATTAATAATCGGAAGGAACTGTATATGCTGGGAGGTGAGAAGCTGATATGCACGGACGGGGAGAGGGACCTTGGGGTGATAGTGTCCGAAGATCTAAAGGCGAAAAAACAGTGTGACAAGGCAGTGGCTGCTGCCAGAAGGATGCTGGGCTATATAAAGAGAGGCATAGCCAGTAGAAGGAAGAAGGTATTGATGCCCCTGTACAGGTCATTGGTAAGGCCCCACTTGGAGTACTGTGTTCAGTTTTGGAGACCGTATCTGGCGAAGAACGTAAGAAGACTTTAAGCGGTCCAGAGGAGGGTGACAAAAATGATAGGAGGCTTGTGCCAGAAGACATATGAGGAGAGACTGGAAGCCCTGAATATGTATACCCTAGAGGAAAGGAGGGACAGGGGAGATATGATTCAGACGTTCAAATACTTGAAGGGTATTAACGTAGAACAAAATATTTTTCAGAGAAAGGAAAATGGTAAAATGAGAGGACATAATTTGTGGTTGAGGTTGGTAGATTCAAGAGCAATGTTAGGAAATTCTACTTTACGGAGAGGGTGGTGGATGCCTGGAATGTGCTTCTGAGAGAGGTGGTGGAGAGGAAAATGGTGACTGATTTCAAATAAGTATGGGATGAACACAAGAGAATCTATAATCAGAAAATAATATTAAATATTGAACTAAGGCCAGTACTGAGCAGACTTGCACGGTCTGTGTCTGTATATGGCCGTTTAGTGGAGGATGGGCTGGAGGGTGTAGATGGGCTGGAGTAGGTTTTGACGGAGATTTTGGCAGTTGGAACCCAAGCACAGTACCGGGTAGAGCTTTGGATTTTTGCCCAGAAATAGCTAAGAAGAAAAAAATAAAAAAAATTTAAATTGAATCAGGTTGGGCAGATTGGATGGACCATTTGGGTTTTTATCTGCCGTCATCTACTATGTTACTATGTTATTAGATTCTAGGAATTTCACTATCCTTTCTTTCAGTAATGCTTCCATTATTTTTCCAATAAGTGAAGTGAGACTTATCGGTCTGTAGTTTCCCGCTTCATCTTTGCAACCTCTTTTGGGAATTGGCACCACATCCTCTCTTCTCCAATCCCCAGGAACCATTCCTGTCTCCAAAGATTGGTTGAACAAATGTTTAATAGGACCCGCCAGAAGCTCTCTGAGCTCCCTCAATATCCTGGGATGGATCCCGTCCAGTCCCATTGCTTTGTCCATTTTCAATTTTTCAAGTTGTTCATGAACACTTTCTTCTGTGTGATATCTACTCAAATTTCATGTGTAACTTTGCCAGACAATCTTGGTCCTTCTCCAGGATTTTCTTTCTTGAACACAGAAGTATTTATTTAGCATGTTTGCTTTTTCCTCGTCACTTTCCATATATCAGTTCATAGCATCTTTTAGTCTCTCAATTCCATTTTTCATCTTTCTCCTTTCACTAATATATCTGAAAATAAAATTTTGTCTGCCTTTTTTACATTTTTAGCCATTTGCTCTTCCTCTTGCGCTTTCGCCAGATGTGTCTCACTCTTGGCTTCTTTCAGTTTCACCTGGTAGTCCTTTCTGTACACCTCTTCTTGAGTTTTTTTTTAAATATTTCACAAATGCCAACTCTTTTTGACTTTATTTTCTCTGCCACTAGTTTAGAGAACCATATCAGTTTCCTTTTTTCTCTTGTTTTTATTTATTTTCTTCACGTAAACATTAGTAACCATTTTTATTGCTCCTTTCTGTTTATACCAGTGCTCCCCAACCCTGTGCTGGAGGACCACTAGCTAGTCAGGTTTTTGGGATAGCCCTAATGAATATGCATGGGGCAGATCTGCATTCCTGTCATCTTCATTACATGCAAATCTCTTTCACACATATTCATTAGGGCTATCCTGAAAACCTGACTGGCTGGTGGTCCTCCAAAACAGGGTTGGGAACCACTGGTTTAGACCACTCATTTTCTACTTCTCTTATGTCCTCCAATCCTAACAGCTCTTCCTTCAAGTACTCTCCCATTATGCTAAAGTCCGTATGTTTCATATCTAGGACTTTGAGTTTTGAGTTTAGCTGTTATATCAAACCAAACCATTTGATGATCGCTACTTCCCAGGTGGGCACCCACTTGAACATTAGAGATACTCTCCCCATTTGTGAGTGCCAGATCCAGTATTGCTTTTTCCCTCATAGGTTCCATCACCATTTGACTTGAAAGGCATCCTCAATCTCCCTACTTCTTTCTGATTCTGCAGATGGAACTTTCCAGTCAGCATCCAACAGATTGAAATCACCCAACACCAGCACCTCCTCCTTCTTTCCGAATTTTTGGATATCTGCAATCAGATCTTTATCAATTTGTTGATTTGGAGGTCTAAAGACTACATCCATGTAGATAGAAGTTCCATCTTCTCTTTTCAAAGTGATCCATATTGCTTCTTCCTCTCCAAGGTCCCCTGCATTTCAGTCACTTGGATATCGATCTTTACATAGAGAGCTACCCCTCCACCTTTTTGGTCATCTCTGTCCTTCCTAAAAAGATTTGAAGAGGTGTAAAGGGGAGGCAAAGCATTTCAGAGACCCCTTCCATTGCTGGGGGGGGGGGGGGGAGGAAGAGGAGAGGTGCTGGCACACCTGCCAAGCAACACTCGTAGTGCTTGACTCCTCCCCTTTACTATGCCACTGATTGGAGCTGGTGGAAACCCTTTTTTATTCAAACTAGTGTAAAGTGCTTCTACTGAGGATTTTGTAATCTATCATATCTCCCTTCAGCTGTCTCTTCTCCAAGCTGCAGAGTCCTCTCCTCTTGAGACTATATTCATAAGAGAGTTGTTCCATTCCCTTGATTATCTTGGTCAACATTTTTTGTACTTTTTAAAATCCCATGTATCTTTTTATAGATATAGCAACCACAATTGCACAAAATCCTCAAGTCATTTCATTGGCTTCTTATCCATTTCCGCATACATTTCAAACTCTTCTTATTGACTTACAGGTGCATTCACTCTGCAGCGCCTCAGTATCTCTCCTCTTATACTTCTCCCTGGGAACTCCACTTATCAGGTGTCTCTTATCTGTACCCTTCTCCTCTACTAACAACTCCAGACTCCATCCTGTCTATCTTGTTGCACCATGTGCTTGGACCAGACTGACTGAGTCAGTATTTCAAGCTCCTTCTCTGGCAGTGTTCAAATCTAGGCTAAAAGTCCACTTTTTCTTAGGCTGCTTTTAACTCCTAACTCTTAACAATGCCTGTTTTTTTATTCCCTCAGTGAGAAATTCCCTAATTCCTATTTTCCCCATTTGTTTTGATTAGATTGTAAGCTCTATTGAGCAAGGATTGTCTCTTACATGTTCAGTGTATAACACTGTGTTCATCTGTCAACGCTATAGAAATGATTAGTAGTAGAGTATTTAAGGTGCAATCTCACCATAGATCAATATAAAATCATTTAGATATTCTTTGTTTTATTCTTTATCAATAATTCCTGTAGTATATATGTAAAAAAAAAAAAAAAAGGAATTTTAAGTATTGTGGAGTGGAGAATTGAATTGGACCACTGTAGTATCTGTGGCTCAAATTTTGATGACAAGGACTGAATACTTCAAAATTAATTGATGAGGGACCAAAAAGAAATGTTTGGGGGGGTTTTGTTTTGTTTTTTTTAGGAGAGATTGGGATAAATTTACAGTACATGTGAGTTATGATGATCATTTAAGGCTTGTTTCACCATAGGAAGCTAGGCTATTTTTTTTTCAAATTTTATATTTCAAAGTCAAGCAAAACACTTCTACATTAAAGTGACTTAGGTTAGAAATCAAAGTACAAATATAAAGAACTATACAGTACAGTACAAATTCTACTACTACCTAGAAATATCACTTAAGTCTACTATTATGGAATCCAAGATTACAAATAGTAGAAAGAGAAGTAACAAAAATTATACCTTAGGCAAAGAACCTGAAACATATAGTGTTGTCAAAAACATTCATGAAGACCTATAAATAGGGGCAACTACTTGATTACCCCTTGTATGTTCACTGTCAGGAAAGCTGAGATGGGATGGCTCAAAATACACATATTTAACAGGCTAATGGCACATTTATTAGGGCATCTTAAAATGAAGGTGGCTTCAGTCTGAAATACTAGGCTCACTATAACATTAATTCATATGGTAGAATTCTGTCATAATCCAATTATACTTTGTCTAGTGCAGTGTCTCTCAAACTGTGTGCCACATCACAGTAGTGTGCCCCAAAGAGATTCTGGGTGTCGCACAGAGATTCCAGAATTTTATTTTATTTTAAAAAATTCCCTTCATAAGTATACACTAGAATAGATGACATGTACATTGCGTACGCAGAATATCTTTATGCGTAAGGATACAACTACCCAGATAAGCATCATTGTTTGATGTGATTGGTCCTTTAAAACTAATATCAAATAATTGTATTTTTATTTTTTATGCAGTAGTTAAGCTTCCTTGAGCAATAAAGCAATCAAGGCTTTGTTACCGTTTGGATCTTCTTACCTTTGCAAACTTGGATTTTCACCTCTGATAGAAACATGATGGCAGATAAAAACCAAATGGCCCATCTAGTCTGCCCATCCGCAGATGGTGGATGATGAAATGCATGTTTGCTTGTCAACTATCGAACCACGTTTTGAGTTAATTTGCACTCAAAAACAAGCACATCCACCACATTGATTACCAATTCTATCTACTTAGTTTCACCATTCTTACAATTACCCATATATATGAGTAGCTTAATGAACTTTAAATAAATAAATTTTTGTTGGTTTTGCAATTTTATAATTTCAATTATAAAGTACTGTGATAAACATTTGCTCTGTTTAGGGTGTTGTGAAAAATATTTGCTCTGTATAGTGTGCCAGAGCTGAAAAAGTTTGAAAAACACTGGTCTAGTGAGCTAAGTACCTATTGCTGAGATTGGATTTATTCACTGTTTGTGGGTTTCCCTCAATCGACTATTGTCCAATTTGAAGTATACCATGTTTTAACAGAACAAATGGCTTATGGCAGAGTTTCTTAAACCTATCCTGAGGGACCCTCCAGTCAGGTTTTCATGATATACCTAATGAATATGCATGAGACAGTTTTGCATATGTCACCTCTAATATATGTAAATCTGCCTTATACATATTCATTAGGGATAACTTGAAAACCCAACTGACTGGGGATCCCCCAGGACAGGTTTAAGAACCATTGGATTATGGTGTTTCTGGATATCCCTAGAAACAGGTAGAAATATTTTCACTTTAAATACCATAAATGGTTTATCTCTATGTTAAAAATAAAAAAACAACTCATTATCCAGTCTTTATCTGGTAGTAATTTGATAGTAGCCAATAGTGTTGCTGCTGTCACTACTTCTGTATTTGAAGTCTCCATGTCCCAACTTTTGCTGAATCTCTGGAGATTTTGATGGTAAATAATAAGATGAAAGGTGGAATATATATACATATATATTTTTTTTTCCTGGAATTTCAAAAACATCTCTAACATAACATTTAAGCATATCCTTAGCTGGAATAGTAGAGACTTGAGGGAAATTCAGGAAATGCATATTATTTTTGTGAAATTCAGGAAATACATATTATTTTTGTGAATGAAGTTCTCAACCTGCTCAGACTGTTCCTTAAAGATAAGTCTTTTATCATTGCAGTTTGCATTCTTTGGGATTCAAGCATATTTGTCTTCAACTTCAGACAGACAAAGGGGGCCAGGGAGAGAGACAGAAAGAAAGACAGACAGCGGGAGGGAGAGAGACAGAAAGAAAGACAGACAGCGGGAGGGAAAGAGACAGAAAGAAAGACAGACAGCGGGAGGGAGAGAGACAGAAAGAAAAAAAGACAGACATATATTCTAGCACCCGTTAATGTAACGGGCTAAAAGACTAGTCTTAGTATAATATTAATAGTTCCAGATTTGTTCAAGGCAGAGGTTTTTGATTCACATTGTGATAAGTCTAATGGACATAGGTTAGTATTTCACACATAGGGATTTCATTTATTAATGATCCTAACACAGATGTTAATTTTTAAAGTCTCTCTCATACAAAATACACAAGAACAGCCTTCAAGATTAATGTGCAATATATTAATGTATGCAGTTATTTTATTCTTATACAAATTATGCTAATATAGACATGAGTTCTGTCATAATCCAATTATACTTTCTGTATAAATTATTTTAATCATTAAATCTTAAAGCCATCTATTTTTCTTTTATGTCACAAAGGAATCATTATCCGATCATTTGTCTCCCATTAGGAACTCTTATACTGAGTATCATCTTAACAAATTAGTGACATTTTATATATGCATTACACAAGAGTATAGAGTTCTTTGTATGCCACTGCTTTAAATACTCTTCCAGTCAATCTTTATTATCTAGCGAGACATGGTTCAAATGTTTAACATTAAACTCCACAGTGGGTCATTTGGACCCCTAACAAAATTAAATAGTATAACTAAATTATGAGCAAATTATTTTATGTGTCTATGATCATGTTGATAGGTGTTTTACATGGCATGTAATGTTCAGGGAGTGTTCAGGGAACTAGCTATTCTACGTTCCAAGTTATAAAGGTCACACTTTAAAAAAAACAAACCAAAAACCCAAAGGGACCAATGTGATCCATCTTACTGCCATCGTACTGTGTCTTTCTTCAAGATGAAGTAGTGGAGTCTATGGGCTCCTTTTACGAAGGTGCGCTAGCGTTTTTAGCACACACACCGGATTAGCACACGGTAGCTGAAAAACTACTGCCTGCTCAAGAGGAGGCAGTAGCGGCTAGCGCACACGGCATTTTAGTGCATGCTATTCCGCACGTTAAGGCCCTAACGCACCTTTGTAAAAGGAGCTCTAAGTGTAGGACTTATTTTTTCATACTTCTCAATGTGGATTGTTTGATGTGAAAAAGTCATTGATCTCTGTTTAATAAATATAGCACTCCATAAGAAGAGGAAGATTGTTGCTCTTTGAAATTTGGAAGCCCAATCTCCCAGCCTCCCATCATCCTCCTGCAATTTTACACAGTGTACATGTGATTTAACAACTTTTGAGTAGATCTGTGTCATCTGCAGATTTGATCACCTGACTCATATCCATTTCCAGATATTTTATACTTATGTTATAAAGCATCAGTCCCAGTTTAGATCCTTGTAGCACTCTACTATTCAGCTTTCTCCATTAAGAGAATTCTCCATATAACTATATTCTGTTTTCTATCTTTTAAGTAGTTCCCAAACCACTACAGAACATTTCCTTCTATCCAGTGGCTTTTTAATTTCTCAATAATATCTTGGGAAGTACTTTGTCAAACATTTTCTGAAAATCTAGATATACTACATCAACTATTTTACCTTTAACTACATGTTTATTCATGACTTTAAAAATATAGCTCATTGGTGATTCAATTCCCTTGGCTGAATCCATGTTGAGTTTGTCCCTATAAACCATGTGTTTTTATGTGTTCTCTGGTATATAAATAAATATATATTTGTTTCCACCATTTTGCCTATCTTTGGTGATGGGCTTACTGTTCTGTAGTTTCCCAGATTACCCCTGGAACCTTTTTTAAAAATTGGCATTACAATGGCTACCTTACAGTCATCAGGTACTGTGGTCAGTTTTAATGATGGATTAAAGATGTAGATCAGCAGTTTAATTTTTTTAGTTCTTTCAGTACCCTGGAGTGTATACCATCTGGCCCAGATGATTTGACACTGTTAGTTTGTCAATTTGGCTTATTACATCTTACAGGTTCATCAAAATTTATTTTAGTTCCTTCATATCAGTGCCCTTAAATACCATTTCTGGCACAGATAGTTCCCTTGTATAATCCTCAGTAAAAACCAAAGCAAATAATCAATTTAAGAACATAAGAATTGCCCTACTGGAACAGACCGAAGATCCATCAAGCCCAGTATCCTGTTTCCAACATTGGCCAGCCCAGATCCCAAGCACCTAGCTAGATCACAAGTAGCAAAACAGATTATATGCTACTTATCCTAGGAATAAGCAGTGGATTTCCCCAAGCCATCTCGATAATGGCCTATGGGCTTCTCATTTAGGAAATTATCCAAACCTTTTTTAAACCCCACTAAGCTAACTGATTTCTCCACATTCTCTAGCAATGAATTCCACAGTTTAATTACATGTTGTGTGAAGAAATATTTTCTCCAATTTGTTTTAAATCTACTACTTTGTAGCATCATTGCATGTCCCCTAGTCCAGTGTTCTTCAACCTTTTTACACCCGTGGACCGGCAGAAATAAAAGAATTATTTTGTGGACCGGCAAACTACTAAGACCAAAATAAAAAAAACACATTTTCGCCCCATCTCCGCAAGCTCGGTCCCCACAAACCATCTGATCCCATCTGCACAAGCCTCAGTTATGATTTTATATTGAACATATTTTATTAAAGTATAAAAAGAAACAATATTCTGTACAATTGTCATTTTATAAATATAAATATTCAGAGCAAGGACCAACAAAACCCCTGTCTCCCCTCCCCTTCACATATATCCCCTCTACTATCAAGAAAACTGAACAAGCCAAATTATTACAGAATGCTACACAGAAATATCATGCTAACAGAATACTGCAGTCCCCAGTTATGTCTCTAGCAGGATATATAATTCAAATCTGATATATTCTAATGACAAAATAGAAATACAATTATTTTTTTTCTACCTTTTGTTGTCTCTGGTTTCTGCTTTCATCTTCTTTTCACTCTTTTTCTTCCAGCATCTGCCCGTTCCATCCAATGTCTGCCCTCTCCCCCTTCCATATGTATCTGACTTCTTTCTATGCCCCTCTTCCTTGTCCATCCTCCTCTCTCCTTTTTACATCATTCATTCCAGCTTCACTGCCTTCTTCATTTTTATCTCTCTTACACCAGATCTAGCATCTTTATCCCTCTCTTATTTCTCTGCTGACCTCCTTTCCAGCATCAATGTGTCTCTACTTTCTCATTCCTCTCTCTCCCCTTTCTCTCATCTGATCTCTCCATTCCACCCTGACCCCCTTCCCCTCCTGTAATCTCCCTGCCAGCTGTTTCCTTCCTTTTTTTCTTTCTCCCTACCCTCCTTCCTTTTTTTCCTTCTCCCTTCCCTCCTCCCTCTATCCAACATTAACTCTCTTCCCATCCCTTTCCCTCCTCCCTCCCAGCAGCATCTCTCCTTCTTCTCCCTTCCCTCTTCCCTCTATCCAACATTAACTCTCTTCCCATCCCTTTCCCTCCTCCCCTCCCAGCAGCATCTCTCCTTCTTCTCCCTTCCCTCCTCCCTCTATCCAACAGTAACTCTCTTCCCATCCCTTTCCCTCCTCCCCTCCCAGCAGCATCTCTCCTTCTAACTCCCTTCAAGTCCAGTAACAGCTCTCCCTTTATCCAGCACCTTCCCAGCCTCCTACAGCGGCTTCCTCTCCTTCCAGCAGCTCTCTGTACTTGCCTGCAGGAAGTTGCCGGTAAATCACTGCCCTGGCAAATAGGAGAGCTGGTGGGAGGGGAGACAGCCACTGTGAAGGCTCCCCAGGATCTTGTTCGTACATGCTGACCATCTCCCTCCACCTGCACCTGAATCTGCAGCTCTCTCCGGTCTAATCGCAACTTCCCCGCAGCCCTCTTCAGCAACTCGGCAGGGGCGGAGATCAAGACACGCTGCCGACGTCGGGACCTTCACTCTCTGAGTCCCGCCTATTTTGTTTCAACTTCCTGTTTCCGAACAGGCAAGACTCAGAGAGGGAAGACCCCGACGTTGGCAGCCTGTCTTGATTGCCTGAGGTTGGGAGGAACATTAATCAGCAGGAACCGCAGTCGGCAGGAAATTTAACTGCCGACTTGAACTCGCTGGCCCTGCGCGGACCGGCAGTTGAAGAACTGTGGTCTAGAATAATGTAAGATAAGCTGACATGATTAAAATATGGCAAGGAACAGATTTCCATTACCATCCTTAGAAGGGCTATTATACATCGAATGCACCTTTAAAAAGAAAGGTCTTTAAGTTACTTTTAAATTTATCCAGGGATGTAATTTCTCTTATATAATTTGGTGTTGAATTCCAGATGGTAGGGGCCATAACAGAAAAGATGCTAGTATGCATAGTGTTAATGTATCTTAAAGAAGGGATGGATTGCAAGTATTTTTGTGATTGACTATGTAAATCTAAGAGCAATTGCTCATGTGCTTAGCTTAGAGCAGTGGTCTCAAACTCAAACCCTTTGCAGGGCCGCATTTTGGATTTGTAGGTATTTGGAGGGCCTCAGAAAAAATAGTTAATGTCTTATTAAAAAAATAACAATTTAAGGAAAGTAACAGAAGAAGACAAAAAGAATGCAATTTTGACAGTATGTTCATGAGAATAACGATACTTTCCTTATAACCTTTAATAAAAATATTTGAAATAAAAAATAACAATTTTGCATGAGGTAAAACTCTTTATAGTTTATAAATCTTTCCTTTTGGCTAAGTCTTAATAATAATTTATAGCTAAAGAGACATATGATCAAGAAACTGTTTTATTTTACTTTTGCGATTATGATAAACATACTGAGGGCCTCAAAATAGTACCTGGGGGCTGCATGTTGTCCCCGGGCCGCGAGTTTGAGACCACTGGCTTAGAGGGAATTTAGGTTGCTGGGTCCATGTTTTTCATTTTTGCAGTGTGTTTCTTTGTAAAATGGCCACTCCTGCTGCATATGCTGTCACATACAGTACACATTTGTATTTTGGAAAGGTTCTACATCAGCAGATCCTTTTCTAAAACACCTTCAGAACCGAGTACATCTTGACTTGATTGGCTCAGTTCTGATCTTTGCATTGGTGAGGCCCGACTTTAGTGCAGGAAGAGCCAGGCGGAGCATACCTCGAGTGATTTCCTTCACTCGCCGGCTGCTCTCTCCTGTCGCTGCGGCTGTCCTCTCCTGCCAGGTCATTTGCGGTCAGAAAATCCGCGAATGACTGGAGGAACACTGTATTCTGTATATTATGCATATGCAATAAATGTTAGTCCCATCCATGCTTATTCCCTGTGAATACACACTTGGATCTGCACGCTAAGCTTGTTGTACATGTCATCCCCTCCCCCCCTTTATGAAGCCATGTTAGGGTAAAAGCTCTGATACTTATAGGGCTTCTTTTACAAAGTTGTGTTAGGGCCTTTACATGCTAAAATGCCATGCGCACTAGCCACTACCGCCTCCTCTTGAGCAGGGGGTTGTTTTTTGGGTAGCGCGCGCTATAGTGTGTGCGCTAAAAACATAGCGCACCTTTGTAAAAGGAGCCCATAGACTTCCTATGAATGTTGGCGCTAATACTGTCGCTACCAGCAATAGAAAAGCCTAACACGGTTTCATAAAAGGGGGCCTTAAAGAGTATTACTGAGTGTTAACCTTGCGTGTTCAAGTATACACTTACCCACATCAGTGCTAGTATTTTATAATTTTCAGGGTGCAAATGGTGCTGAAATTTTGGCACCAAATTATAGAATGAGTGGGGATAGTGATGAGTTAAATATCTGACTTCAAGGCTCTCTTCTGCTCTGGAGTCACTTGGCTAGTTGTTCTGGTAAGATAGAGAACTCTGCAGAAAACAGCATTTTGAATATAAATAAACCTCATTGTTACTCAGTTCCTGTTTCTGGTGTCTGTAATTCAGCTTTTGTTTATTAAGCTAATCTTTGTTGCTAATGGCTTTTGCTGGCATTATATATTGCTGCTTTATATCTCTTCTTCCTAAATAGTGGGGAGACCAAAGCACAGATCATTAAAAGAGAATGCAGGTAATTGTGAAATGTTTTTGTTTTAAGTGCAATGCTAAACCAGTCCATGTGAAAAAATAAAGCATACAAATAACATATATTTTCCTGAATGTTTTCAAGCTAGTAAAAACCTTTTTATCATTGCAGTACTTTAACTTGCACAATAGCATGAGATACAAAAGTTTCATAGAGCTTGATTAGTTCATTCTTCACGCCATCATGGACATTATTTCTGAGTAGAGTGTTTCCTCTTGAAATGAGGAGGGATGCTTTGAGTCATTTCTCATTTGAATCCCATCTGTAAGCATTTTGGGAATTTATATTCCTATAACTTGTATTGACTGAAGTAGAACTGCATGCCTTGGGATGTTTTCAGTGTATTATCAAAGTTCTTTGACATTCTCAGTCTTTGGGTACAAAGCTTATATTTTTCAAAATGGCTTCAGTTGTGCTGTCTTTGTTTGGGAGCCTTCCACTTTAAAGACCTACACTTGTCCTCTTCAGCTATAGGGATCCCAGTCATGAACTGAATTCATGTTTTTGTGGTCATATTGATAGTCCATTGAAATAACAAGATTGAGCATCTCCACTTGTCAACTTTCTGTCTGAGATGGAAGTATACCAAACTTCCCAAGTCATAAAGGAAATACCTCTACCTTTTACTTGGCAAGGAGTGTCATCCCAGAGAATGCTTCCAATCTGTACAGAAGCCTTAGAAGTGTGGGTGCAGAAAAGAATTACATGGAATCTATTCCTCCTTGCTTTATTCCTGTTGTATTTTATCTAATCAATTTGCAAAAGGAACACTCACAAAAAATAAAAATGAAGAAGATTTAGAGACCACCGGTTTGCATCTCGCCATCCACCTCACATATCTATCTTGATTGTATAACTATTTGCATCCAAGGCCGACTTAAGGGATGAAGCACTAGCTTAGGACACCCAAACCTAAGGGTGCCACAAACCTGCCTCATCCATTCCTCCTTTCCAGTAGCTGGATCTTGTTGCTTCCCTTTACTTCTCTGCTCATCCAAAGCTGCTGACAACAGCCTGTACCAGGGGTTTTGGAACAGAAAACAAGGCCCTTCCTATTTTTTGACAACAGAGGACTGGGGCTGAAGCTGGATATGGTGTGGGAATGGAGGCTAGGATTGGGACTGATGCTGAGGTTCAATTTGTGGCTGAGGCTAATGGAGTTGAGACTAAGGTGGCAGGGGGCTGATGCTGATGTTAAGAATGGGGCTAGAAGCAGGAAAGTACTGGCAGAGTAAGGAGGAAAGGGCAGAAGTTGAGAGTGTGAGACTTCAACCATTTCCTTCATAAAAGAAGAATCAGATTGGAGGAGCTGAGGCAGACAGAGGTTTATAGAGGAGGCCTGCAGGAACATAGTAGAGAAGTTCCATTTCCAGTCTGGCAGTCTCCATTGCCACAGAGGAGAAGTGTCACCTGAAGGCAGAGCATCACATGGAGAGGCAGAAAATGATCCTGTAGCTAGGACCTGCTTTCCTAGGGATGCAGTATCCTCTCGCACCAAGGATATATCCTCTGCAGCTTTTGCCGTGGAGGCAAAAGCTAGGTCAGCCACTTTAGTTAAAGATTTTTGAAGAAATTTTCTCTTATTTTTAGAGATGGTTTATCCAGAGCAGGACTGAGGCACAGTGGCCATTTGGTGAAACTTGCAATGCATCTACATGTGCCATTCATAGTTAGCCCGATACCTCTCACCAAAAATCTAGGACTGGTGGTACTTGTGCATTTTAACAGGAATTATGACATGGGGTTCTGCCTCAAAGCCCTATATCTTCATAAGACCTCATATACCCCCTCTTTTACAAAGCCCAATAGCACGGGCCACTGCAGTAACTGCTCTGAAGGGGCTCCGACAGCGACAGCTGCTAGCGTGGCTTTTTAAAAAGGGGGATAGAGATTTTCCTTCCATCTTCCTGATGTAGAATACCTCAGTTCATTGCAGCATTCATGGATTGTTACCTCATTAAAATGAATGTATCTGTTACCTAGATGACTAACTGGAAAACTGACTCGGGTACAGCTGAGATTGTAAGCCCTCTTGGATAGAAATAACATGTGAACCTGACTATAGCCTGGATTTGGAAATACTGTAGATAAGTAATTAAACCTAAAATCCAAATCCATATAAAGAAACTCAAGTGTTTATTACTCACTTACCCACTTATGTTTTGCTCTGATGGGGTATATGTCCATTTATTATTTATTCTTTAGTTCCTCTTTAGCAGAGGACAGGGCAAGAGTGTTCAAGGCAGGTGCTAACCTTCTTTCATACTGAAATAGATTTCCACAAAGTAGTCACTGGAATTTACAAACATTGCAAGAATGGATCAGAACTGTACAATCAGGAAAGCATAGCATTGTGTTACTTGAGATCTCTGTTTGAACATTTAAATGCATTCTACAGAGTAATTTCAATAAGACAGAATGGTAGCCACTAGTGCTACCTGATTCACGATTCAAATTGATTCATCGATTCACTTTGGGTGAATCGATTTGTTTGTAGAAAAGAACGAACTCACCGATTTAGAGACCCGTTCAGGCTTTCCCTCTACCGCTGAAAGGCCACATAGGAATTTGGGGAGAGGGGGAAGCTTAAAATTGGGGAGGGGGCTGGGGAGGGGAATATGGGCCCCTTTCTTTGGGGATGCTCTGGGCCTGGGGAAGCTCAGAATAGGGGGGGAGGGGGCTGGGGAGGAGGAATATGGGGCCTCTTTCTTTGGAAATGATCTGGGCCAGGGGAACTGAGAATTGGGGAGGGGGGGCTGGGGAGAAAAGGAGAGATGGTGGATCAGGGGATGGTGGGTCCATCGCTGCAGCTGTGGGGATGGAGATGAAACAAAGGAAAGATGCCAAACCTCCGGTTGATGGAAGGAAAATGGAAGGGGAGGACAAAGATGGCAGATGGATGGTTAGCACGGAGAAAGAAGGAGACCCTGGCAAGCGAGTTATCAGAAGACAACCAGAGCCTGGAACCAACATGATTTGAATAATGACCAGACAACAAAAGGTAGAAAAAAAATGTATTTTCTGTTTTATGATTGCAATATGTCAGATTTGAAATGTGTATCCTGCCAGAGCTGATGTTAGACTGCGAACGTGAGCTAGGATTTAAAAGAGAGAGGAAAAGTATTTTTTGTTTGTTTATTTTGTGTACACCACAGCACCAGTGTGGGTAGGAGAGGGCAAAGGGCAGGAGAATCAAATTGAAAAATTGATTAAATAGGCTGAATCAAATTGAATCAAATTTTTTTTCCTGAATCGGGCTGCACTAATAGCCACTGCTACCAGTCTTTGATGTGAATACCACTTTGTCCAAGTCTCCTGACCCACGCTTAAGGATATTACTTTTACAGCCAAATTTTTATGTTTTATAGTTTGTTTCCTATAAGATCAAATACAATTTCTGTATCTCATGTTCTGTGCTATTCTGATTTTTTCCTAACTAACTCTTTTTTCCCCATTCATACTTTAACTAGATTTGGTAAGAAGAAAGATGATAAAGGTGGAAAGGGTGAAGAGAAAGGAACCAGGACTCTGAAAGAAGAGGAACTGGAGAAGATGAAGGAACGTGAAAGGTACATTAGGAATTGTTTGCTATATTGAGGAGAACTCAAGGAATGTTTTGAGAGAAATTTTTCTACAGTAGATAATTAAAGGATATTTAAGAGAAAATGCAAGTACAATGGTAGAGAATTTTTTTTTTTTTTTTTAATAAATTTAGGTTATGTTTTGTCAATAGCAGCTTATGTTAAGTTACATTAAGGTATAACAGGTACTTACTTGTCCACAGAAAATTTGCTATCTAATATTATACCAGAGGCAATAAAGTGTTAAGCAGCAATACCAAAGGTGAACCACCCTAAAGAGTGAGATTTTTCAGGTGTTTTTATTTTTCAGTTTATAAATGTAGAAAAAAAATTTAAGTATCATATTGCTTTATGAATGAAAAAAGCAGCATAAAATGTGTGCTTATCTTTAGTGCTTCTGAAAGAATATAAGCAGAGTGGAGGTAATATGAGTTTTCAAAGGAATTGTCCAGGTAACTAAACAGTTAACTAGATAAATTCCTTGGGTTGAAAATTGCATTGACTAAAAGTCTGCATATAGGTTTCACAGTAATTCTTGGAGCAAGGAAAGGTGATGAGGTGCGGAGGCAAAGTATGCAGAAATATATGTTCAAATTTCTTCCTGTTGGTTGACTACCTGTCTTTTCCACTCACTGCCTCTCATAAAACAGTGATCAAAATTGATGCACTGAGGATCTAATGAATAAAAGAGCAAGCTTAAAAATGAGAGTGAGAGAGCTTTCAAATAAGTGTGACATATTCTTAATGAGTGAGACTGGGCATCTGAGTTAAGTGACTTATTTATGAATTGGGATTTTTTTTATTTTAACTGCCTTTATGAAGTAGTTGTATAGCCAGATCTGGTATTTTGGATGGGTCCCATAGTTAACTTGGATGGGCCCTTCTTCACCCTTGTACATTTATAAAATACTGAGGGTTTTAAAACTCCCCCTTAGTCCCATCCCATCCCACATCCTATCTACCCCCACCTGCGGACTAGTAGCAACTCCCTTCTCTTAAACATTCCATCCCAGTGTACTTCAGGGGTATAGCCAGTGGCTGCAGCAACTCATTTTCACTGCCTTCCCATCCTGCAGCCTTTTCTCTACTATGCAATTAAACAACCCTTTAGAACAATCATAATAAAAATATAACAAATTAGCAGAGTGCATGTGATACATCACAGCAAGCAATGTGGAAAGGCCTTTCATATAACACAGATATGATGAACAAGTCTCTACAAAACAAGTTACATCCCTGATTAGGCACCTGTTAGAATAATCAAATAGCATAGAAAAGATGTTCATCGTGTTAATAAAATACAGAGGAACTTTGGTTTACGAGCATAATTTGTTCCAAAAGCATGCTCGTAAACCATATTTCTCGTATATCAAAGCGAGTTTCCCCTTAGGAAGTAAGGGAAACTCGCTTGAATGGTTCCACCACCCCCCTCCCCGCAGCCACCGGCGCTGCTCCACCCCACCCCACCACATCCCCAAAAGACACTCCCATCCCCGAGGCCACTGATGCGCTCCCAGCATCACCCCCCCTCACAAACGCTGCCCCCCCACGAACCGGCATCGCCCCCCCTCATGAACGCCCGCCCACCCAAACTGAAGCCTTACCCCATCTGGCACCGGCACGCAGTACCAACCCACAAGAGGTGCCAGTGCTGATGCCTGAAGATTGTGCTGCTTGCCAGACAGGGCCTTGAGCATCTGCACATGCTCAAGGCCTTCTGGCTCCCGCCTTTTTCTGAGATTCTCCAGATGGGGATAAGGCTTCAGTTTGGGCAGGAGGGCGTTCGTGAGGGGGGGGTGATGCCAGTTTGCAGGCAGGGGGACTCGCAAATGGAGCAAATGCTTGGTTTGTGAATCACGATTTGCGAAAATGTTTTGCTCGTCTTGCAAAACACTTGTAAACCATGTTACTCGCAAACCGAAGTTTGACTGTACAGTGAAACATCTTAATAGACAATAGAGTGGGCATATATAGTTGAGACATAGTTAGACAAGCTGGGTAGGACAAAATCATGGGATAGCTAAAGGAGAGAGAGAGAGAGAATGCACTATCTTTGATTAATTGGTCATCAAAACAGTAATAAACTTGTCCACTATTTTGTGTACAACCCTTGTAAATATTTGTTTTTAATCAGGATCCTCAGCGGCACCACTTAGAGCTCAATTTGTCTCATTGCTCTAAGTTTTACGTGCCAACTCGTCATCGGGTCCCACTTTTTCCTTATAATCTTATTTGTCGATTTAATTATGACTTTGACTTGTATGTGTGTTAACTTATTTTAAAAGTACTTTAAGCATATACTTAGTTTAGATCATGTGGTCTCTGGCTAGGGATTTAAGTGCCAACATGTTTCGCTTTCTCAGCTTTATCAAGGCTTAAGCCCTAACTATTATACCGCCAGGAACTGTGACTACTAAGTCTTCAGGTTTATATAGCGCTCATTGTTCATCTGAGCGGTGTACAATTTTAAAAGAAGGGAAAAAATTAAAACAAATTATTTATAAAAGCAAGACATAATAATGACATATAGGGTACAGATAAGTAAATATTAAAGAGAATTGGGGATGAATTACATAGTCTTGATAAAAAAAGAAGGGGAAGGGAAAATACAAAAGGATTAAGGGGGAAGGGGGAAGGGTGGGGTGAAAAAGCTTAAATCTGTCAGTGAGCAACCATCTTGCTACTGTATTAATTAGATTTTAGGAACTGTCTTAGGGCTAGATTCACTTACCTCCTTTCCTTGACCAATCCATGCAGACCCGACCAATTCACAACACCCAAAAATTAAAATGAGGGCGATTGGAGGAAGGCCCCCCTTGGACCGCACTGATCATTAGTGTGTAATCCCAATGCATCTGTAGATGGTCTGCGCATGCATCTAAGAACTGTGACTTCTTTTTTTAATTTTTTTTTTTAATTTTTACTAGCTCAGCGAGCCCGTGGTTTTAACCCACTTTAAACCTGCGGGTTAAAACCACGGGCTTGCAGTGTGGGTAAGGGAAGCAGAGTGGGGGCGGCAGGAGAGATTCGGTGTGAGAGCAGGGCAGCGAGTTGGGGCAGCAGGCAGGAGAGATTTGGGGTAAGAGCAAGGCGGCCAGAGCAACAGATTGGGGCAGAGAGGAACAGGAGATTGGGGCAGAGATCCAGAGTCGGCGCAGCCGAGAGCAGGGCAAGATGGGGCAGAGAATTGAGAGCGGGGCAGAGAGGACAAAGAGAGAAATATTTTTGTTGGGGCAGCAGAGAGCAGGGCAGAGAGCAGGGCAGCAATGAAGCTGGAGAGTCGGAAAGGATGTTTGCGACTGGTCCCCAGCAGTCGCTTCTTGTGTTGATTCTCCAGCCCAGTCGGTTTGCAAGATTTCTATAGTGAATCACATTCCTGCCTACTTTGCATGCTGTTCCCCTCATTTGCATGCACGGATCAGAATCGGATCGGCAGAGAGGTAAGTGAATCGGGCCGGAGTATAATCGGGTCGCAAACCGATCGGTACGCGATTGGTTTGCTTAGTGAATCTAGCCCTTAGTTTCTACTCATATGCTTCATTGAATAGAAATGTGCACATAATATGCTGCACTTATTTAAGTGTCTTTATAAAATTAGCCTCCAGAAAGTAGTGGTAAAGTCGTACACCAATACTTCTATGTGCATTTTAGAACATTCATGTGCTAATTCCAAATTCTCCCTCCAGGAGCTATACATGCTGAGAGGCTATTGGCACATGCTACTGCTTACACACATACCCTTGACGATTTTACAGCAGCCTATTTCTGTGGGCTAAATGCTGGTATGTCTGAAGAAATGTTACATATAAAGCCTGTCTTATACATGAAAAAGACCATTCATGGCAACAAGACAGTGTGTATAGTGTGCCACATGTAGTCATGGTTTAGGAAGAGCAAGGCATGCATTTTATTTTAAAGGGCAATTTTATAATCTAGGTGTCTGCCTTTATGTGTTGGTTATGTAAAGAGATATTTAGAATTCTAGCACTTATGTATATATGTGTGTATATACCTGTTTAAGTGCCAGCAGGATACCTAAATGCTATTCTAATCTAATCGCTCTATGCCTAAATAGGTTCAAGGTGACGTACAATTTTAATGTTAGGCAAAAAGAAGTAAGGAGATAGTAAGCAAGAGGAGGAGAGGGAGGGGTGATGACAGTCTTCTACAGGGAAGTATAGAGAAGATATTAGAAGTACAGTTTACATTGGCTGAGGATGAAATTTTTGAGTTACAACATATACTTGGTTAATTTACCATAGGGTGAATTTGCAAAGGAAAGGGGGGTGCACTTAAGGAAGAGTATAGACAAGACTCCAAATTCAGGACCAGATTCAGTATATGGTACCGAAAATTGGGTGCTCAAGAAATTAAGCTCTGAACAGTATCTTATAAAGGGCACTATTGAATGAGTACCTTTACAAAATAGTGTGTAGTGCTGGGGTCCATGCTCAACTCTGGGAGCAAGGATTAATATCAACTCAAATCAGGTACTAATCCTGGCACCCAAGCTGGGCGCATATCTGCCGTATTCTGTAACTGCGTGTATCTTAAGGGAACATCCATGTCCCTCCCGATAATCCCCATTTGCAGATCCATGCTGAAACACTTAGGCACTATTCTATAAATATGTTTTCACACAGATGTAACATTTTGTTCTTTCGTTCTTTAAAATATTTATAGCCTGCTTTATTGCATAGTTCTAGATAGGATACAAAATCAAAACATACATAATGAGTCTAATATTCAATGCTATTTCGAAGTGAGGGAACAGCTCCCAGCCATCTAAATAGCACATCGCTGGCTATTCACTGATATTCAGTGGGGGATAGCTGGCTATCTCATGTTCAATATCCAATTTAGCGGACTGGCTAGTGACTGGCTTTATCACATGATAAAGACGGCAATTGCCAATATTCAGCATCTCACTGGCTATGTTTCGTAGCCAAAGGTAACCATTGAATACTGGCATAACCGGCTATGTCTCAGTTGGCTCAAAATAGGTCAGAAATTCAATGCTGGTGGCCAGATATTGCGCCGGCATTGAATTTTGGTTTTGCTGTGGACCATGGGAGATCACCGGCAATCTCCCGCAGTCTGAATATGAGCCTGAATATCAATAAACATCAAAAACAACAGACTAACAGAATAAACTGATCTTTACAACAGTAATTAGAACTATCAATTATGATCCGTTTTCGTGCGTTGTTTTCAATGCGGAAGTAACAACTAACATTAGGCATTCTAACATGAGGGGGATTCTCTAAATGTTATGTTAATTTCCATTTCAGATGGTGTTTACTAAGTGCCTACCAGCACCTAAACAAAAGGCACCAGAATTGCACCTCCAGAGGCCTCTACTGGTATCTAATGCCACTTCAGGCATGGCTAATGCCGGAAGTGGTGTTAGGCGTTGGCAGGCGTCTCTGAAGACACAATTCACATCAAAGATAGGCGCCGGAAATGCAGGCCTGGAAAGCCATGGCTTACATTTATGGCACCTATCTTTTCCAGAGGCACGATTCAATAACCAGCGCCATTACGTGATTGACACGTGATCAGCGTCGACTGACAATTGCACCAGTTACAGAATCCTGGCCTTTGTATATAATCTGGGGGTGGGGGATGGTTAAGTGACTAACTTTCAAAATGCTAAGTTACATGTATCCCTGTATATTTAGGTGCCTGTGTTATGCTGGCTATATAGTTAGTGTAAATGCAGGTGTCTAAAAATGATAGGTGGGTTGATACCGGGTTACACTTGTATTCTATAATGGGACCTGGACACCCAGGTTTTCTCAAAGAATTAGGTTCCTGTTAGACATCTCTGGGGTCCTAATGCACACTTCAGTGCTGGTTAGATTTGCATGCTACTCCTCTTGGTTCCAGTAGTTCATTTTATAAAGATATGTATGTATACTCTTATGTTGTTATAAAATAGGTTTAAAACAGGCCGCTATTTGGACTTCTCACCTAGTAATTGTGCCATAAAATTAGACTCCCACACTCCTACAGCAGGAGTGTTACAATATTAGCACTGTCATTATTTTGATTATACTTGACATATAAATATAATTGAGCGTAACAAAAACTCTTGTTGACAGTAACTAAACATGGTTTTGTTTTTCACTTTAAGTGCTTAGCCCTGGCCTTTGAAAGGTATGTTCAGATACACAAACCAGTTCAAACATGAAAATAATTTGTTAATTTAAAATGGAGATACATTTCACCCTCGAAAAAAGGAGACTGTGGGGGGATATAATAGAGACTTTTAAAATGCTAAAAGGATTTGACATGATAGAGCAAGAAACATCGTTATTCACTTTGTCAAATGTGACATGGACAAGAGGTCATGGACTGAAACTGAGGGGCAGCAGGCTCAGGACAAATGTCAGGAAGTTCTGTTTCGCACAGCGAGTGGTGGACGCTTAGAATGCTCTCCTGGAGGAGGTTGTGACGGAGACTACCATTCTGGGTTTCAAGCGCAAGTTAGATGCACACCTCTTTGCAAAACACATTGAGGGATATGGGTAATCAGGTTCTCCATCTGGGAGCACCTGACTTGGCCTCCGTGTGTGCGGGTCGCCGGACTAGATGGACCTAGGGTCTGATCTGGTGAAGGCGTTCTTATGTTCTAACCAACCATGACTTGGATAAATAAGAACAAACTAAGTGTAGAGGAAGTTACTGACTTCAAGAGATCTAGACAAAGTTTTTGTTCTAGGATGAAATTCCTTGGATGAGAATTTGTGAGCACATAGGAGTGTCTAATTTATTTCAACAGTAGGCCACATGATCAGAAATCCATATGTTTACAGGTTGTACATATTTTAGCCTGTAATCACAGGACTGATACTCACATGATAGTATGGATTTCTTCTGAAATTGACTTAATTGACTTTTTTTTTTTTTGTCGCCGGCCCTCTGCACCGAGGAGAGGAGCGTGGGAGCCCTGCTCCGCCCACCTCCCGATCCAGCAGGAGAGCCCATCTTTAAAAACAGCCGCACCAGCGGCGTGCAGCCTTTTGTCGCCGGCCCTCTGCACCGAGGAGAGGAGCGTAGGAGCCCTGCTCCGCCCCCCTCCCGATCCAGCAGGAGAGCCCATCTTTAAAAACAGCCGCACCAGCGGCGTGCAGCCTTTTGTCGCCGGCCCTCTGCACCGAGGAGAGGAGCGTGGGAGCCCTGCTCCGCCCCCCTCCCGATCCAGCAGGAGAGCCCATCTTTAAAAACAGCCGCACCAGCGGCGTGCAGCCGCTCAGCGTGCCGACAAAGGCGCACGACAAAGGCGCGTGCGCCTTAGCTCGCGCCTTTGCGAAGCGTCTGTGCGAGGCGCCTGAGGGGAAGCACCAGACTTTCCAATCAGGTAACCAAACTAGAGAATGACACGGGGAGCGATCCCCGCAGGGAGCTGCGGCGTGGCTGCGGTTTGGCTGCGGGTTATGGAGACTCCAAAGCCAAATCGCCGCAGACACGGGGACAAAAGTTTTCACCGCCCGCAAAAACGGTGAAAAGATTTGTCCCCGCAAGCCAATGTACCCCCTTCTAGGAACCGCTATTTACCTGTGTTTCACCGTGCTCCTCATTTGTCAGATCAACCCTTCCTGCCAATAGAACCCGCCCCCCCCCCGACGATCGCCGGCAGGAAGGTGCTCAGCCCTTCATGCCGACAGAACCAGCCCTCCCCAACGATCGCGGCAGGAGGGTACCCATCCCCTCCTGCCTACCCCAACAGCCCCCCCGACGATCGCAGCAGGAGGATATCCAACCCCTCCTGCCAGCTCCCCAACAGCCCCCCTATGATCACTGGTAGGAGGGTGCCCAACCCCTCCTGCCGGCACCCCCCAACGGCCCCCTATATCGCCAATAGGAGGGTGCCCAACCCCTCCTGCCGGACCCTCTCCCAACAAACCCCGCCATCCCGAAACACCATTCTTAGTCTTACTTTCCAAGTTGGACCGGACAGCTCCTCGCTCGTCTGGCCAGCAGGCCTGCCTCCGTCCAAATGAGGCGGGCCCGCCCCTCCCCTCCCCTGCCTAACCCACAGGATCCTAGGGCCTGATTGGCCCAAGCACCTAAGGCCCCTCCTATAGCGGGAGTGGCTTTAGGTGCCTAGACCAATCAGGCCCTAGGATCCTGTGGGTTGGGCAGGGTAGGGGCGGGCCCGCCTCATTTGGACGGAGGCAAGCCTGCTGGCCATACGTGTGAGGAGCCGTCCGGTGCAACTTGGAAAGTAAGACTAAGGGGGTTCCGGGGTGGGAGGGTTCGTTGGGGGGGGTCCAGCAGGAGGGGTTGGGTGCCCTCCTGCCGTGATCGCTGGGGGGAGGGGAGACTTGCAGCCATAGCCGCGGTCACTATGCTAATCACGGCAGGGAGATCTTTGCCGCGATTAGGTACAGCGGCCGCGTCTACTTACCATGTAGGCTAACATTGTAAGCATTTAAAGTACATGTCGTGTTTGTTTTTGCATTGCTAGCCCCAGGGGTGGTGGAAGATTAGTGATTGAAAAATTGTATGAAAAATAACTATTTTAAATTTAGTGATCAAAATGTGTCAGTTTTGAGAATTTATATTAATTAATTTTTTCTCTGCGTGTTTTGTTTTTGTATAGTTATAAACTAATATTTAACTAAGTTTTAAAGTTTTAAAGAATGTTTCCTTTATACGTAAATAAAGAAAAGTATATAAAATCGTACCCGTTTGAGGCTTTTATGTATGCAGCGGTGACGGTGACGGGGCGGTGAATGGGGTTGCAGTGGCGGTGACGGGGCGGTGAATGGGGTGGCAGTGGCGGTGACGGGGCGGTGAAGGGAATGGCGGTGACGGGGCGGTGCAGAGGATGGTGAGACGGGGACGGGGCGGTGACGGGGACCAATTTTTTCACCGTGTCATTCTCTAAACCAAACCCTCAACACTTAAACCCTCAGTGACATTGGCCAATATCCACAATTGGGCCACCTCACCAAACCGGTGCTGACACAAACTGGTCACCTTCAGCGGAAAACCGGAACCTCCAATCCAGACAGACCTACGCATCTATCAACCCAGGCATTTCCAGACAAATACTGTTTTGTTTTTCTCCCTGTCACCCTCCCTCTCCCTAATCTCACCCACCTTCCCCCTAGAACCCTCCATGCCTCTTCCTCTTAATCAAGATAATCCCCTCCTCCCCACCGGAGATCTGAGCCATGGCTCTACCAAACTCCCATCAATGCGCACTGTTGCTCCTACTCTATCTTGTCTGCATCAGAATCTGTACAGCCAACCCATTATACCCATCTCCAATACCAATTCACTACACTTCACACCGTGAGGCCAAGCCCAAGCTCCCACCATTCCCACCATATAAACCATACGACCACCCAGAGGTAGGTCCACTTCCTACCCCAACGCCACCGTCCCCCCACACTCCTTCCAAGCCCCGCACTACAAAACAACGGTCACTAAAAAAACTAGCCTACTCCCACTACTTTCCAAATGAAGTCACCACCCACCAGAACCTACGAGGCTTCTACCTAAACATAAGATCGATGAGGAACAAATCCATCTTGATCAAGGATTGGCTGAACGAAATTAACCCGGACTTTTTTCTACTCACAGAAACCTGGCTACTGTCAGATAGCGACATCATTATCAAAGATTCTCTTCCCCCTAGAGTTAGAACTCTAGCCAGAACCTGGGGAAGGAGAGGAGGATTAGCAATAATCTACAGAGATTACTTAAATTGCACCGTTCTTAACTCTGAATCCTCGCCCAACTTAGAGATATTATCAATATCGCTAACCTCAAAATCCCTAACAGCCTCCCTGGCAACTATTCTGTTCTATGTCCCACCAAAAAAATGGAACCTAGCCAAGGAGGACTTCGCGGAATTTTTAATAACCAACTCACTAGCAAGCCCATACAACTTACTATGTGGTGATATCAATATTCACCTAGAACAAACAGACCAACCAGAAATATCAGATTTTTGGTCACTCATCTCTCAATTAGGCTACTTCATACCACCCCCAACCAAAACCCATCAAAAAGGTCATCAGTTAGACCTGGTGACTTTCTCCTCTAAAGAACCAATCAACCCCAAACTCTGCTGGAAAGAAGATAATTGGTCAGATTCCCTATGGTCTGACCATAGACTATGTAACTTCACTATTGACTGCCAGCAAAGACCTAACATAAATAATAAAACAAGAACTAATAAAACCCACACTTCCAGAGGTAAGATCGACCCACTAGAATTCTGGTCCCACTATGAGAACATCACTATTCAGAATGCAGAAACAGATCAATTCATGTCCTCATGGACCAAAGACAGCACTAATATTCTAAACAAAATTGCCCCCTTAAAAACCCGCAGAATTAGAAACACAAATCTAGAGGGATGGTTTGATTCTGAGCTACTACTGCTAAAGAGAGACCTAAGAAAGTCAGAAAGATTATGGTCTAAATCTGGTACTCAGGAGCACAGGGTTGTGTGGAGATCAAAAGTAAAAATCTACAAAAACCTCACCAAGGAAAAACGAAAAAATTTATACGCCCAAAAAATAGGAAACGTGACAAACAACAGTAGAAACCTTTTCAACCTGGTCAACGACCTCTACAACCTTGAGACACTCACTGACACCCAGGAGGAATCTACTCTAACAGCCAGCACCCTAGCAGACTTCTTCAATTTCAAAATACAAAAATTAAGATCATCAATAACGCCCCCTGCCAATCCCCACGAGTACTTTCCTATCCTCAATGACACAAACACATCCAACTGTGATCTAGGGTCCAAAACCGACCTAAGTTGGAACCATTTCACAGCCATAGACTGGCAATCCTTTAACAAATACTACAACAAATACAATAACTCCTACTGCAGACTGGATATGTGCCCCCCAAATGTCATGAAAACTGCCCCAATCCACATCAAAGCCAACATGCTGACATGGGTCAACGCTCTACTATCCGCCGGAAACTTTCCAGCAGAGCAAGGCCACATCTTGATAACTCCAATTATAAAAAACTCAAAAGAACCTCCCAACATCCCATCTAATTACAGACCTATCGCCAGCATCCCGCTAGTCACCAAAATAACCGAAGGGGCAGTAAATGCTGAACTCACCACATACCTGGACAAATTCGACATCTTACACAACAACCAATCAGGCTTTCGCTCTGGCCACAGCACCGAAACCATCATAGCCTCTCTACTCGACTATCTGCACTTACTCTTCAGCCAGGGTTCCAGCGCCCTAATCTTGCAACTTGACCTAAGCAGTGCTTTCGACCTAGTCGACCACACCACTCTCCTAAACTCCCTTGCGCACATCGGCATCTCCGGACAGGTTCTCAGCAGGTTCAACGGGTTTCTAAAAAATAGATCTTACAGAGTGATCAAGAACGACTCTTTCTCCCACAGTTGGGACAATTCTTATGGTGTTCCCCAGGGCTCACCACTATCCCCCACCCTATTCAACATCTATCTCGTCTCCCTGGGAAACCTCCTGCACAGCTTCAAGCTCAAATTCTTCATTTACGCAGACGACATCACAATAATCATCCCACTAACCAGTTTCACCCTAGAGCTGCTTAACTCTATATCACACCTACTCAGGCAGATAGAACTCTGGATGCTATCCTATAGATTAAAACTAAACGCTGACAAAACTAAATTCTTCCTGGCCTCCCCCAACGATAAAATCAAAGATACCTCAATTCAAGTGAATGGATTGGACTTCCCCCTAGAACAAACCCTAAAAATACTAGGAGTCACCCTAGACAAACACCTTTCCCTTGAGAAGCACACTGATCTTACCGTCAGGAAAAGCTTCTCAGTGCTCTGGAAACTCTGCACCATAAAAAAATACTTTGATGACAACTCATTCCGACTGTTAGTACAATCCTTCATTCTCAGCAACCTCGATTATTGCAACATCATTTACCTAGGCTCCATGAAGAAAACCACCAGGAGACTAAAACTGATTCAGAACACGGCCTAAACAAATGGGAACATATCACCCCTTACTACCATAAACTGCACTGGCTACCATTCGAATCCAGAGTACTGTTCAAGTTCGCATGCCTCAGCTACAAAACGGTGTTTGGTCTATCCCCAAGCTACCTCATCCCCCACTTTAAATTAGATCACAACAATAAGAACTCTCGCAGAATTCATCTATTCGCCTTCCCCTCCCTAAAACTATGTCAACTCAAACGATTCGTCGACAAAACCTTCTCCTTCCAGGCGGCCAAACTAAACTCATGGCTTGCCCAAATTATACTTGATGCCCCCACTTACCTGGACTTCAGAAAAAAACTCAAAACTCACTTATTCCATGGACAGAATCCCTAACACTCCCACTCGCTCCTTCTACTCCCTTCAATACACATGAACCTCCACCTTCCCCTCCTAATGTACCCTCCAAACCAACTAACTTCACTGACCGGTATTTTTCCCTCCTATTGTACACGCTTGTATATTTCTATTGTACTCCATTGTATATTCTGTCAACTTCATTGACCTGTACACCCCAAAAAAATGTTAATTCTTGTCAACTTAAATGACATGTTCATTCCAAAAAATGTTAATTCCCAATGTTATTTTCTTTTGTAATATTATTAATTGCTGTGAACCGCCTAGAACTCTCTGGGTATGGCGGTATACAAAATAAAGTTATTATTATTAAAATCCACCAATTACCTTTTTAATGTATCAACATTACATATACTAGCTAATTTTGTCAAATACATATTTTGCCAAAAATTTCAAATGACTTGCATTTATTGAATGCCCCTGCGGTAGGTAGACACTCGCCATTCTTGACTTCATAATTTGCCTTCACAGACTGCAATGGTATAACCTTTTTATTTATTTATTTTTAAGTACCAGAAAATCCCCAACAGCTCAGTCATTAGAATCCTGCGGTGTGATGAAGAACAATCCAAACTCAATTGAGAAAGGGTAAAAGAAACAAGCAAAAAAATTTAGACCAGATGCTGCCTTAATATATAATTAGACACAGATAACACCATTAGCACTGTGAGAAAGAAAAGGCTTATATCAGCCACTCTGATTAACTGCTTACAGCCTAGATTAGGAGCTGTGGATAGTAATGCATTATTCAATATTGGGGGAAGGAGAGGAATAGAATGTGGGAATAGAAGATTGAGGAAGATGAAGAAAAAGATTTAAAATGATGAGAGTAGGATATTTCCCCAGAACAGGCAATAAAACAGAGAGACATGAAAAAAAATTGTTTGCAAAATACAGCAAAACAGTATCACAGTTAAGTTTCTCTAGTTATGTAGAAATAAAGATAAAGTATGATCCATGGCATAGCTTTTTATTGGACTGTTTAATAAATTTCTGACTAGCTTTTAAGAGAACAATGATCTTGTCATAATAGTTTATTGAAATCTTCATAAATAAAAGTAATGCAGACAAATGATAAATCCATGTAATACACAGAGCAAATGCGGTATGAAGCCGAAACGGTCTATGTTTCAGTCATAAATAACCTTCTTCTGGGGTTCTAAGGAAATATGTAGACGTTTGAATGAATGTAATGATAATCTTCAAAATGAGGAGATGAATGGTGATGAACATGTGCATGATGAAAATATTCAAAATGAGGAGACTATAGTGATACGCTTGTTCAAAATAGTCATAATGATGTGTATGGTGAACCCAAAGTAGTGCACATGCTTTTGATAGTGATTTAAGATGGAGAGCGGTGATCTAAACCTGGCTTTCCTTCAAGCAGAACAAAGAGCCATCTTTAAGTTAAATACCATTTCTTTATTTGGCTTGAACTCAGACTTTGAATTGATTAATTTCTCATTGGCTCAACATAAACTGCCTCCTAACAAAACTAATTTAAAATCTATGTGCTTCAAAATAATGTACCACTATGTTTTATAATATACCCTTATGTTGTATGATCCTTCATGCATGCCATCATACCCAAGATGACATATAATACTGTATTTTCATGTATCTTCATGTTCATATATCTCAAGTGCTTTACTGCTAATCATGGAAAATTATTGTATTCAATTGCACATTTTATTTGTCTTATGGTTTTACATCTTAATTTGGGGGTATATTTTGATACTCCTATAGATTGCATATCCTGTTTATTTTCAACTTTTATTATTTACCATATTTTTCACTCCATAAGACACACCCTAGATTTAGAGAAGGAAAACAAGAAAAAAACATTCTAAACCAAATTCTCCCTGCCAGGCTCTGCACTCAACCCCACACTCCTTGCCAGGCTCTGTACCCTGTCCCCCCTCTGGTGGTCTAGTGCAGGGGTGCCCAACGCGTCGATCGCGATCGACCAGTAGCTCAGGAAGGCAACGCGAGTCGATCGCGGAGCCCATCCCGGGCTCTGTGATAGACTCATGTTGCCGTCCGGATCTACGGGCCGATCAGCCTTCCTCTCCAGTGTTCTCCCTAGGGCCTTTTAGCTGGGCGGTCTGCCCAGCTGTCATCTGCCGCTGCTGAACATTAAAAAAAACCCCAAAAAACCGGCTTGGAGATTTCAGCCCGTAGCGAACTTATGCTCCGGGCTCTAACGTGTACGTGCCGACCTCTCTTCTCTTCCCTCCGAAACCGGAAGTTATGTCCGGGGGGGGGAGGGGAGAAGGGAAGCCGGCACGCACATGTTGAGAGCCCTGAAGCAAGCGTTCGCTACGGGCTAATGCGGGAGACAGGTTAGTGAAGCATTTGTTCTTCCTGCCGGGTCCTGCCTACTTTCTGTTTCCGCGAAGGCAGGACCCGGCAGCATTTCCCCCAATAGGTTGATCACGATCTTGGGCTGATCAGCCTTCCTCTTCCCAACGGCAGAATTGACGTCGAGGAGAGGAATGCTGGTTGGCCGAAGCAGGGAGAGCTTGGGGCCTGTTATTGGTGGCGTTTGGGTCCTGGTCCCCGATGGTAATGGCAGTGGCAGTGGCTTGGGGGAGGGCAGGGAGAAAGAAAGAAAAAAGGCAGGCAGGGAGACAGAAGGAAAGAAGAGAAACAGAAAAAAATGAAAGGGATCAGAGAGAAAGAAAGGGCAGGGAAGAGGAAGGAAAAGTTGGGGGAAGGAATGAGGTCTGGAGGAGAGGAAGCATACAGGCTAAAATAAGGGAAGAAAGATTGTATGCACAGTCAGAAGAAGAAAGTGCAATCAGAGACTCATGAAATCACCAGACAAGGTAGGGAAAATGATTTTATTTTAAATTTAGAGATCAAAATGTGTCTGAATTTATATCTGCTGTCTATATTTTACACTAAGGTCCCCTTTTACTAAACCGCAATAGAGGTTTTTAGCGCAGGGAGCCTATGAGTGTCGAGAGCAGCGCTGGGCATTCAGCGCAGCTCCCTGCGCTAAAAACTGCTATCGTGGTTTAGTAAAAAGGGAGGGGGGTATATTTGTCTATTTTTGTATGGTTGTTACTGAGGTGATAGTGCATAGAGTCATCTGCTTTGACCTTTTTGAAAAACCCTGGAATAGGAATGATGATTAACATTTTCTATGCGTACAGTGTGCTTTGTGGTTTTTTTTTTAAATTTTATTGTTGGTAGATCATTTTGACTTGGTCATTTAAAAAGTAGCTCGCAAGCCCAAAAAGTGTGGGCACCCCTGGTCTAGTGGTAGGCCGGGGCAGGGACAGGGCAAAGATGTCAAGGCAGCTGACTTTTTAAATATGTAATGTCACCCCAGTAACAACTTTGAGGGGGTAAACAGTCAGTTGGACAAAGGGGAACCTGTAGACATCATTTACCTTGACTTCCAAAAGGCCTTTGACAAGGTACCCCATGAGCGGCTACTTAGGAAGCTGTGGAACCACGGGGTGGAAGGGGACGTACACAGATGGATCAAACACTGGTTGGCAGGCAGGAGACAGAGGGTTGGAGTGAAGGGTCACTACTCGGGCTGGAGGAAAGTCACGAGCGGAGTTCCGCAGGGGTCTGTACTTGGACCGCTGCTGTTCAATATATTTATAAATGACCTGGAAACGGGGACGAATTGTGAAGTTATAAAATTTGCGGACGACACTAAACTCTGTAGAAGGGTTAGAACTACGGAAGAGTGTGAGGACCTACAAAGGGACCTAAACAAACTGGAGGAGTGGGCGAATAAATGGCAGATGAAATTCAATGTAGGGAAATGCAAAGTCATGCATATAGGGAGAAAAAACCCGATGTTCAGCTACCAAATGGGGGGATTAGTATTAGAGGAAAGTAACCTTGAAAGAGATTTGGGTGTACTGGTGGATACAACAATGAAGTCAACGGCGCAATGCGCAGCAGCCGCGAAGAAGGCAAACAGAATGTTGGGTATTATTAAAAATGGTATTACGACCAGAACAAAAGAAGTCATCCTGCCGTTGTATCGGGCAATGGTGCGCCCGCACCTGGAGTACTGTGTTCAGTATTGGTCACCGTACCTTAAGAAGGATATGGCAATACTTGAGAGGGTCCAGAGGAGAGCGACACGAATGATTAAGGGCATGGAAAACCTTTCATACACTGAAAGATTGGAGAGGCTGGAGCTCTTCTCCCTGGAAAAGCGGAGACTCAGAGGAGACATGATAGAAACCTACAAGATCATGAAGGGCATAGAGAAAGTAGAGAGAGATAGATTCTTCAAATTTTCAAAACATAAAAGAACAAGAGGGCATTCAGAAAAATTGGAAGGGGATAGATTCAAAACAAATGCTAGGAAGTTTTTCTTTACTCAGCGGGTGGTGGATACCTGGAATGCGCTTCCAGAGGACGTAATAGGGCAGAGTACGGTACTGGGGTTTAAGAAAGGATTGGACAATTTCCTGTTGGAAAAGGGGATAGAGGGGTATAGATAGAGGATTACTGCACAGGTCCTGGACCTGTTGGGCCGCCGCGTGAGCGGACTGCTGGGCACGATGGACCTCGGGTCTGACCCGGCAGAGGCATTGCTTATGTTCTTATGTTCTTATAGAAAAATAGTCAAATATAGTTCAAAATATAGACAGACGATATATAAATTCTCAAAACTGACACATTTTGATCACTAAATTGAAAACAAAATCAGTTTTCCTACCTTTATTGTCTGGGGATTTTTGTTCTTTCTTTCCTTCCTCAGGCCCAAAAATTGTCCCTTCCTCCCTCCCTCCCTCCTGTTCCCCTCACTGCCTTCCAGCCTCTGTCCTCTTCCGCCCCACCCCCCAAGCCTGCCCACCCACTGGATTTAATTACCTCCTGCTGCTGCTGCTGTGAAGACACATCAACAAAGCAGCAGCAATGGGGCCCCCGATTCCTGGCTCAGCAGCGCAGCACCCAGAACGGAAGGAATTGCTGGGAAGAGCTAGGCAGGTGCAGTGATTGCATGTCGCCGGTCCAGAAGCCTTACCCGCCGACATCAATTCTGACATCGGAGAGAAGGTCCGGGTCTCTTGCCGACATCAGAATTGACGTCGGGGTTAAGGCTTCTGGGCCGGCAGCGTGCAATCGCTGCACCCGCCTGGATTTTCCCTTCTTTTACTTTTGGCGGGCGTCGGTCTAAATAAGGTAACGGGGGAGGGGGGATTTGGATATTCGCTCCATAGGACATACCCTTTTTCCCACCCACTTTTTTGGGAGGGAAAAGTGCATCTTATGGAGCGAAAAATACGGTATTTTTTTATTTTAAATTTTTCCTGGTTTAATCAGACCTCAGTTATTTACATGACATATTTATTCTTCTCTGTATATTTGTTCAATTGGTTTTCAGTTTGTAATGTGCCACTTTTTTCACATGTTTTAGGTATGTTTTCAATGCCATAGTTCTATTTTATGACATTTAGGGTCACTTCCTTATTAATTTTTATGTTTATTTTCACGTCCCAATATACTTCCCGTTTCACTATACAGACCACTTATTTGCTGTGCACTCAGTTTCACCATACTCCAGTCTGGCTATGGTCTTGTCTTTCCTATTTTTTCATTACCCACTTTTACTCCATTTGTTTATTTTCTTCTCTCCTCTGCTTACCCTATGTCAGTCTATTGGTTTTACAGCATTTGCCTATGCTGACAATATTCAATTATTAAATCCCCTAAATCCAGAAAATTCTCATGAAATTACAGAGATTAATAATAAACTTACCCAGATCAGAATCTGGTTGAAGGACAATATGCTAGCCTCAAATGCATCTAAGACACAAATAATGTTTTTTCCTGGCGAGAAGGGATCTCATGAAATGATCCTATTCTTCTAGATAATTCTCCCCTTGACTGTGTTACCTCAATAAGAATTTTAGGAGTTATTTTTGATTTTAAAAAAATTGACATTCCATAATCACATAAGTTCTGTAATTAAATCCTGTTTTTTAAGCTCAGGCTGATCCAGTCAATCTCTGACGCCTCTTTTACAAAGCCGCACGGCAACAGCCACGAAACCCTTTAAATATCTATGGGCTTCGGGTCCGTTAGCGCAGCGCAGCAGCTAGCGTGGCTTTGTAAAAGAGGCCGTAAATTTCTAGAACCAAAATCCTTGAACATATTAATTCATTCATTAATCATTGCAAAATTGGACTATTGTAATAGCTTATTCATAGGAACAACTCAGAAAGAATTAAGGCACCTTCAAATAATTCAAAACGCTGCAATTAAATTAATAACAAAAACTAGGAAATATGATCAAGTAACCCCATTACTCCGAAATGCTCATTGGTTACCAATTAATCAAAGAATCTCTTATAAGATTCCATTAATAACATTTAAAACATTACATTCTAAATCTCCACAATTCATTGACAATTGTCTTGTTCCATACGAGCCATCCCAAAGTCTCAGATCATCTGATCATAAATTACTTTTGGTCCCCTCCCTTCGAATAATAGGAATGAAATATTTTCAGTGGTGGCCCCGTAACTTCGGAATACCCTTCCAGCTCCTGTTAGGGAGAAGAATAACCTTGTTCTTTTCAAAGGCCTACTCAAGAGCCACCTTTTTAAAGAAGCGTATAACACTTGATTTTTTTCATTCCTTTATTCTTCAATTTTCTCCAAAAGAAACAAGTAGCAGTGTTCCCTTCCCTTTTGTTTGTTCCTTACTGGTTTTTCTTTCCTTTTTCATGTTTGTCTGTCAAATTGTCAACCAATTAGTACGCCATTTGATGTTTTACTTAAACTCTTTTAATTATTTGGTGATTGGCGTTGCTTTTTTATTTTTAAATATAGTTATGCTTTTTTGTATTTATGGTCTTAATTATATATATTAATTTGTATCTCGCTTAGAATTTAGATAAGCGACTCAATCAAATTTTAATAAAAACTTGACTTGAAAACCTTTTTGTCTCTTCTCCCACCCTTACAGCCACTAGCTCATTGACGTCATTCACCTCTACTTGTTTTTATATATTTATTTATTTTTTCATAATTTTTATTGAAGCAACATTGCATCCAAAGACAAAGAGAATAAACTACCACCTTATCCGGTCAAATGATACAATTAATAGGTTTTATAATGTACATCACTTGTTTTTATAATGTATATCTACGGTTTTCCCGTGGCATCTTTTCCCACCAGCAGTATTTATTTTACTAAGCACTTTCATGACGATTTTTGCTTTTATATTTGTGTACAATTTCTAATCTTTCCTAATGTTAAATCACTCATATTTCAAGGTGTTTATTTTCAAAGTTTCCGATTTTATTTTGCCTCATAGCTGCTATTTTTAAGAGGGATTAATTTTTATTTCAGTGTTACATTATTAATGTGGCTATGTTTCTGGCCATCCAGCTACAGTTCATTTTCCTTCGCAATTTCACTTTTAAATAAACCCTGTAAGCATCCCACGGAATTTATTTTGAAATGTTTCTGTTTTCACCTTATCATATAGTTGCTATTTTTAACTTGGATTATTATTATTGTTGCTATGTTTCTAATTTTACTTTGCAATATCACTTTTAAACAAAGTTTGTAGGCATTTGCCTCCCTGCTGTTTTCAGACATCTATGGCAACTCTGGCTATTCATTTCTGTCCTCACATACTTGTAAATTATTATTATCCAATCATGGATTTGTAATTAATCTTTTATCTTACCACTAGATTTTAGTTTTATTTTTACTATGGCCCTCTTCTTTCAAACTGTGATAGCAGTTTTTAGCATGGGGAGCCGCGCTGAATGGCCCACACTGCTCCCAATGCTCATAGGAACTCAATGAACGTTGGGAGCAGCACTAATATTGTAGGTATTGGCCTCCGTGCTGTTTTCAGTTATTTTCTATGGCTATTCCGATTATTCATTTTTGTCTTCACATACTCATTAATTATTATCCAATCATGGATTTCTAATTAATATTCAAGTACAATAGGTGAGACATTCTAGACCATAGGGTTATTTCCCTTTACCGCATGGACTACAGAAGAGAACCATTCCAGGTTTTCCACTCTGCCTCTAGAGTACTTCACAGGCTAGCTTAGCTCCTCCCATCAGTCTTTCTCTTCTTCATGCATGGCTGCAGGTACTAGAGTTCTGCTCTCCCACATTTATTATTTTTAATTTAGCGAAGTTTTTTTCCCTTTTGCTGTTCTTTCACGTTTCAAGCAATTTTAACAGGCTGCCTGCTTGAGATTTCACAGACTTCGGTATGTAGCTGACAGACCAATCCCTTTGGGGTACCTGTTAGCCAGCCTGTTTAGCCTTCCTTGGAGTTCAGGGCCGTCTCTGACCTAGTCTTACTCCCTGTTAAGCGAGGGGTTGAACGCAGACTGTGTAGCATGCTTAGGGGGCTCAGCGGTATTCTGCAGCATGCTGACTGCGTTTTCATGCCTCCGCCCATCCAGATGCGCATCCAGCGGTCCACAGGGGTCGAGGCATAGTCAGACATGGGTGTTTGACCAGAAGCCCGAAGATCAGCTTGAAAAATGAATTTCCAGCAGTGTGGCAATGAATTCTAAACCAACCATTGAAAAGGCTGAAGGAAAAAAGCAGGCTGTCTGTCTCGGGCAACTGTGAATACAGGAGCTGACAAACTCCAACATTGATCTTTTTAAAAGTAATTTTGAGGGGTTTTGAAGGTTTCCTAGTGTTCCTCTATGTTCCCCCACCTTAAATTTATTATATATGTCATTTTTAAAGTTTCAAAATGTCATTTTTGGTGCGGTTTTGGTCCGTCAGCCATTTTGAATTTTTAATGATTTTTGTTTTTCAGCTTTTCCCTTTTTCTGTAAAATTCAAAATTTTGTAAGGAAAAGTGCTGGAATGGAATCCTTAGGGTCTCCTTGTGTGGATTCATGCCAAATTTGAAAAAAAATATTGCTGGCATTTAGAGCTTTTTGTGCCACGTGCAACATGGCGCAGTTGGGGGGACAGTAACTACTGGTTCAGCCTCCCCTTCATAGAAGCAGGTGATTACACGCTCAGCTAGACCATTGGGGTGGCCACATTTATTTTGGAGGCTTGATTCTGCAGCTTTTTTCTGTCCGCCGTGAGACAGACTCTACGCAACCTAAGAAACGCAAGTCTAAGGTCATCTAAGGGTGACTCTATGCTCCAGGGCCTAGATGCCTTCTTGGAGTTCATGAAAGTTGATGGTCTGAGTTTCAATCAATGGGTCCGGCTGTTGAATGATCATCTATTGCCCCTCTGCTGTCGCACAGTGCCAGTATTTCTTTGGGGCCGTCAGTTTCTCAGACTGCCCCGGCTGTTTCACAGCCTGATCAGAAGACAGCAGCGGACCACACTGGTCATGTATTCCCTGGATTGGAGGATCCATATTGCGATACTGCATCTGTGGATACCTTAGGGGCTCCGGATCCTGGAGAAGAGCCGACTTTGGTGTGCTTGTTTAAAGTTGCGGCACTCCCTGACTTGATTGCTGAATTCTTACAGGAATTGGGCTTGGATGACAATCCTACTCCTTCCTCTTCTTCCACTTCTTCTCCATGGCTCCGCAGTATGCATGCCCAATCTGCCATTTTTTCCTGGCATCTGGATTTGAGTTTTTTAGTCACAGAACAGTTTGACTGTCCGGAAGGTTGCTTGCAGAATGCTCAGGTCATGTCTCCATTTTAAAATATTTTTATTAAACTTTCAATATAACATAACAAGCGCTAAAAGGAATAAAAAACAAACCACAGGTCTATTGACAAATATATAACATAGTGACATAGTAGATGATGGCAGATAAAGACCCGAATGGTCCATACAGTCTGCCCAACCTGATTCAATTTAAATTTTTTAATTTTTTCTTCTTAGCTATTTCTGGGCAAGAATCCAAAGTTTTACCCTGTACTGTGCTTGGGTTCCAACTTCCAAAATCTCTGTTAAGACTTACTCCAGCCCATCTACACCCTCCAAGCCATTGAGGCCCTCCCCAGCCCATCCTCCACCAAACGACCATATACAGACACAGACCGTGCAAGTCTGCCCAGTACTGGCCTTAGTTCAATATTTAATATTATTTTCTGATTCTAAATCCTCTGTGTTCATCCCACGCTTCTTTGAACTCAGTCACAGTTTTACTCTTCACCACCTCTCTCGGGAGCGCATTCCAGGCATCCACTACCCTCTCCGTAAAGTAGAATTTCCTAACATTGCCCCTGAATCTACCACCCCTCAACCTAAAATTATGTTCTCTGGTTTTACCATTTTCCTTTCTCTGGAAAATATTTTGTTCTACGTTAATACCCTTCAAGTATTTGAACGTCTGAATCATATCTCCCCTTTCTCTCCTTTCCTCTAGGGTATACATATTCAGGGCTTCCAGTCACTCCTCATACGTCTTCTGGCGCAAGCCTCCTATCATTTTCGTCGCCCTCCTCTGGACCGCCTCAAGTTTCTTACGTCCTTCGTCAGATACGGTCTCCAAAACTGAACACAATACTCCAAGTGGGGCCTTACCTGTACAGGGGCATCAACACCTTCTTCCTTCTACTGACTGACTACGCCTCTCTTTATACAGCCCAGCATCCTTCTGGCAGCAGCCACTGCCTTGTCACACTGTTTTTTTTGCCTTTAGATCTTCGGACACTATCACCCCAAGGTCCCTCTCCCCGTCCGTGCATATCAGCTTCTCTCCTCCCAGCATTTACGGTTCCTTCCTATTATTAATCCCCAAATGCATTATTCTGCATTTCTTTGCATTGAATTTTAGTTGCCAGGCATTAGACTATTCCTCTAACTTTTGCAGATCCTTTTTCATATTTTCCACTCCCTCTTCGGTGTCTACTCTGTTACAAATCTTGGTATCATCTGCAAAAAGGCACACTTTTCCTTCTAACCCTTCAGCAATGTCACTCACAAACATATTGAACAGGATTGGCCCCAGCACCGATCCCTGAGGGACTCCACTACTCACCTTTCCTTCCTTTGAGCGACTTCCATTAACCACCACCCTCTGGCGTCTGTCCGACAGCCAGTTTCTAACCCAGTTCACCACTTTGGGTCCTAACTTCAGCCCTTCAAGTTTGTTCAACAGCCTCCTATGAGGAACTGTATCAAAGGCTTTGCTGAAATCCAAGTAAATTACATCTAGCATATGTCCTCGATCCAGCTCTCTGGTCACCCAATCAAAAAATTCAATCAGGTTCGTTTGGCACAATTTACCTTTTGTAAAGACATGTTGCCTCGGATCCTTTAACCCATTAGATTCAAGGAAGTACATTATCCTACTGAAGTGAGGCTCACCGGCCTGTAGTTTCCTGCTTCATCCCTGTGACCACTTTTATGAATAGGGACCACATCCACTCTCCTCCAATCCCCAGGAATCACTCCCGTCTCCAGAGATTTGTTGAACAAGTCTTTAATAGGTCTCGCCAGAACCTCTCTGAGCTCCCTTAGTATCCTGGGATGGATCCCGTCTGGTCCCATCGCTTTGTCCACCTTCAGTTTTTCAAGTTGCTCATAAACTCCCTCCTCCGTGAACGGTGCAGAATCTACTCCATTTTCTCGTATAACTTTGCTAGACAATCTCAGTCCTTCTCCTGGATTTTCTTCTGTGAACACAAAACAGAAGTATTTGTTTAGCACATTTGCTTTCTCCTCATCACTTTCCACATATTGGTTCCCAGCATCTTTTAGCCTAGCAATTCCATTTTTCATCTTCCTCCTTTCACTAATATATCTGAAAAAAATTTTGTCTCCTTTTTTTACATTTTTAGCCATTTGTTCTTCCGCCAGACATATCTCTCTCTTGGCTTCTTTCACTTTCACCCTGTAGTCCTTTCTGCTCTCTTCTTCTTGGTTTTTTTTATATTTTACGAACGCCAACTCTTTTGCCTTTATTTTCTTAGCCACTAGGTTGGAGAACCATATCGGCTTCCTTTTTCTCTTGTTTTTATTGATTTTCTTCACATAAAGGTCCGTAGCCATTTTTATCGCTCCTTTCAGCTTAGACCACTGTCTTTCTACTTCTCTTATGTCCTCATATAAATGAGTATATGTGTCATTGGGACCAGGTCATGTCTCATTTGTATCCTCTGGCGCAGGAGTGTCAGCAGCTGTTGGTACAACCCAAGGTGGATTCCTTGGTGGCCCAGGTGACTGGGCACACTTCGCTACCTAGTGATGGGGGCATTGTGTTAAAAGATATGCAGGATCGCCGGATGGATGTGATCCTCAAGAAAATTTGTGAGACAGCTAATTTAGGTGTCAAAGCTGCTGTGGTTATGCCATTTATGGACCGTGTCTTTATGGCTCGGCTGCATATGCTCGAGATTGAAGTGTGTGACAAACCTTGCACCAGCACTAGTTTTGCCCTAATAGGATCCTGTGCAGAAGAGCTGACCAGATCAATTCTGGTGACCAATTTGAGTCTGACCTCTCTTGCCCATATGATCAGAGCAGTGCTGATCTTGAGCAGGGGCAGGCAGACTGGCAACAGCAGCATCCGGTCTATAAGTCAGCTAGGACAGCCAAAGAGAAACTAGCTGAGCCTAGAAAACCCAGGCAAAACAGGCAGGGAAAGCCTGCAATGGAACCAAAGCCCATCCCCCTCTACATGCTGAAGGGGATTGGCTGTGGGCTGATTAAAAGCAGGCTGAAGCAAATAGCAGGGGGAGGAGAGAGTGACGAGGGTGAATCACTCCGTCAACCCAAAGCAATGCGAGAGCCTTGGGGCCAGGAAGCAGAGACAGAGGTTCCAGATTGGCCGATGTAGGAGGTGGAAGAAAGCCTCCCCACCTCTGACTTCTAGATTCCTGAATGTATGGAAGGAATGGAAGTGCAAGATGCTGGCCCTATGCTAGAGAGCCAGGCAGAACTCATGGACACTAACTGAAAACAATGAGTAGCTCAGAAGCAGCTGGTGTTTTTTTTTTTCCTTTCTTTCTGAGCAAGAAATGCCTTATGAATTTGCTTCCTGTCTTTGAGCTAACCATTATTCCGGTTCAAGAAGTGTACTCGCCTGAATGTTGATAAATTGCTTTCCTAAAGTGAAGTTTGGGGCTAAAGAACCAGGGAGCTGTATGAATGGGTTCTTAGTTTGGAAACCTTACTGTGGCTACCGTTTGCTGGTAGTATAATAACATGATCTTCCACAGCTGAACTGCCTTCCAAGGGATAGCTGCAGTGATAGTGAGCTCTTTGCAAAGCTGTGCTGTTGCTTGCTGCCCAACAGAGTATATAACCCTTGCTGCTCTAAGAACTATCTGGACTTTATATGAATGCTGGAATCTTATCTTTCATGCCTCTGTGACAAATACTGCTGAGAGAAAGTTTGTTTTTTGTTTTGAATACCAGTATAAATTCATTGCTGAGCCAGAGTGCAGGAACTCAGGCAAGATAAACTGTATGTGGTTTTCTTTTGTACCTTTATTTTTCTATGCCAGGGTACACCTGGCGGGTCCTCCGCGTGTGCGGATCGCCGGACTTGATGGACCTAGGGTCTGTTCCGGAGATGGCGCTTCTTATGTTCTTAAGTAAGGCATCATTAGGCATAATCTAGGCACCTATTAATACCTAACTTTCGGTGCTTTTTACAGAATTTGGCCCTATTAATATACTGTCCAGGCCAGGGCTGCCCAAGTCCGGTCCTCGAGATCTACTGACAGGCTAATTTTTCAGGATATACACAATGAATATGCTTGAGAGAGGAGATTTGCATACCAAGAAGGCAGTTCAGGCAAAACTCTCTCATGCATATTCATTGTGGATATCCTGAAAATCTGGCCTGCCGGTAGATCTTGAGGACCGGACTTGGGCAGCCCTGGTCCAGGCTATACTAAATCTCTAAGAAAGACATGCCTTGAGGTGCAAGAGAGAGTAGAAATAATGGAAAGGATTGGATAAATGCCATATAGTAATATAATTCATGCTAAACTACATTCCTAGAACTTCCTACAACCCCACAGCTGCAAAGATGCTGAAACACCCCATTTCACCAAGCTTACTGCAAAGCTGAGACAAAATTATTTATTTATTTGCTCAATTATGTAGCCCGTCCTCCCAAAGGAGCCCAGAACGGGTTACAAAATACATCCACAATATAATCGAGACAGAACAGAAATGACATAATTCACAAAATAGACATGATAATAAAACATATACATTAACCAGCATCTGGTGAGAGTTAGGTGGCGTAGGTGTGTTGACTCTGATGGCATTTCTGGGTGCATGTTCTTAAGGCACTGAGTTTGTTAAGAGGAAGGTTTTCACAGCCTTCCTAATGCTCCAAAGTCCATCTAGTGTTCTAACAGTCTGGGTATGAAATGTGAGTAGGAGCGTTTGTGGGCTGTTCAGTTTTGAGGGAGTGGCCAGGAGGTATGGTCAGATGTTTTTCTCCTTGGGACCTCAGTGGTCGCTTTGGGAAGTAGATTTGTAGTTTAGTTGTCATATAGTGTGGGATCATTTCATGGAAGATTTTGAAAGTGAGCATAGAGGGCCTTGAAGGTGCATCATTTTTGAATGGGAAGCCAGTGCATGGAAGCTAATGCAGGGGTAATGTGGTCGTGAATGCCAAGGTTTTTCAGGAGGTGGATTGTAGCATTTTGCACCTTTTGGAGGCGGGAGAGAATTTTGGTAGGCAGGCCCACTAGTAGTGTTACAGTAGTCGAAGCGGGATAGTACAAAAGTGTTCAATAGTTGGGCAAATTTGGGTTCTGAGAAGTATGCACATATGGTTTTTAGCTGGCAGAGGTAGTAGAAGGAGGAATATATTAGTTTGGATATGTGATCTGTCATTGATAAGTTTGAGTCGAGAGTTACTGCTAGGCTGTGGACGTTATCCTTGGGTATAAGGGAGTTTGTGCCCCAGGAAAAGGATGGGTGGGGGTATAAGCAAAGATCTTTGTGGATCCAGAGAAGTTATGTCTTGGACTCATTTAACTGTAACTTGTTTCCCGGTCATCCAAGTCTTTATTTCAGTTAAGCAAGACTGGAGATTTTTCATGTGTGTGTCTTGTTGTCGACCTACTGGAGGTAGAGTTGTAAGTCATCTGCAAAAGAGTAGATTCTGATTCAGTGTTTTTCCGCTGTGTCCAGTACTGATTTGACATAGAGGTTGAAGAGGAGTGGTGATAGTAAGACTCCCTGAGGCACTCCATAGTGGAGGATTTGGGTTCAAATAAGGATTCCCATAGTAGAACTCTCTGGGATCTGTCATTCAGGAATGAGGAGAACCATTGAAGTGTGTTGTCAGAGATTCCAGTGGTTTTTAGCCTGGCAGAAGGAGAGAGTGGTCGATGGTGTCGAAGGCGGCACTGAGGTCTAATAGTACCAGCAATGCATCATTTCCTTCATCTAGGATTTTCCAGCAGTCATCTAAGATGTCCAGGAGCACTGTTTCTGTGCTGTAGTGATTGGAAGTTGGAGAGGGTGACGTTTGTTTCCATGAAGTCTTGTAGTTGCGTGAGTATTGTCTTTTCCAATATTTTTGCGCTGAATGTGAGATTTGAAACAGGTCTGAAGCTGCTTGGGTTGTTTTTTCATGGTTGGTTTTTTTCAGGAATGGTTTTACTATATCTGATTTCCAGCTCTGTGGAACTACACCTGTCATAAGGGGCTCATTTATTAGGGGTAGGATGGATTCCAGGAATACCTCGTTTGTATCTAGGAGTGTAGTGGAGGGACCTGCGTCCAGGATCAAGGTCGTGGTGCGTACAGAGTTAATTATGGTTTTAAGGTCGTTGAGGGAGATTGGTTTGAAACTGTTCAAGGTTTCTGTCTTTTGTGGATTATCAACTTGAGTGGCCTCTGACATGTTTGGGAGTGTTTTTGCCTCTGAGTCCAAATTTGCACGTGCCTTTGATATTTTGTCATGGAAAAAGGTAGAGAGGGATTCACTGTCTAGGTTTGTTTGCTGTGAATGCAATGGACCTTAGGATGAGAATAGGTTTTTCGTTATCCAGAAGATGGCCTTCGATCTGTTTGGGACCTTGGATAGCAGAGTGGTGAAATGTGCTTTTCATGCTTCATGTGTAGCTAATTTGTAGTTTTGTAAAAGTTTTTTCCAGGTGGCTTTGTTCTCGGCACTAAGGGTTTTGTGCCAAGTTTTTTCTGCTTTTCTGACTGTTCTTTTTTGCACTCAGGTCTTCGGTAAACCAGGGTAAAGAGAATGGTCTTGAGTTAGGATAAATCACCTTGAATTTTGCTAGGTTCTCGTAAAGTGTTTTGATGCCTAGATGCCAGGTCAGTGCCTTCTCTTCTAGGGAGCAAAAAGTGAAATTTGTGCTTAGTTGTAGTTTGGAGATGCTGCAGGAAAATTTGGTTGGGTTTACTGATTTTGGATTGAACGCGATTGATTCCTATTTGTTCAGTCTGCTGCCTCTTTGACTTTGGTGTGCAGGCAGAACATGATTATATGGTGGCCAGTCCAGGGGACCATGATGTTTGTCAGCAAGGATGATTTCTGGTCAGTTTGTGGATCATCTGGGAGAAAGATTAAATCCAATGTGTTACCAGCGGAGTGAGTGGGAGAGGTGACTTGTTGAGTGAGTCCCAGATCTGACAAAATTTTGATGAAATTTCATGGGGCCCCCGTGACTTCTGGGTAGTCTGCAAAGTTGAGGTCACTTAGGACTATGATTTGTTTATGGTTTTCAGATAGGTTGCTTATAACAGTTAGCAGTTCTTCGAGAGTAGACATAGGGGAGAAGAGTGCTCTGTAGACTAATATAACTGTGAGTTTTTTGTTGTGGCCTATTGAGCATTCTATGTCTGGTAGTGTTATGGATTGTATTTGGCGTGGGTTTAACTTGGACTTGGCAATCGCTGCCACCCCTCCCCCTCTCTTGTTGGGGTGGGAGCATACCAGTGCTTTGTATCCTTGATGGCATAATGCACCGAAGGTAGCTCCATCATTGTCTTTGAGCCATGTTTCTGTTACTAGTAGGAGGTCCCAGTTGTACTCTGTGATGGCTTCTGTGAGAATGAGGTCTTTGCCATTTACGGATCTGGCATTCGCTAGGGCTGCTACAATGTTGTGTGCATTTGGAATGTATGTGTCAGTCTTTATCTTATAAGGTTGTGAGTATTGATTGTTCTTGGCTTTGCACGGTAGCAGCTTCTTAGGTCTCCATATCAGCCCTGGCCCATGATAATAGGTATATGGTATGCCATCATGGGAAGTATGAATGTGATGGCTAGAATGTAGCTTGAGGTATTGGCTTGTGTGAGAGTGTTAAGATCGAGTCTGGGAATGGTTCTGATCTGGTACTCTGTGGGATCGCTGGAGCCCAGAGCCCTTTAAAGGGCTGAAGAGAAGCTGGGCTTCCTGGGAAGAAGTGGGCGGGGCTTCCTGCCGAAGAAACAAAGTTAAAGATGGATGCTTTTGGTGCAGTGAGGGGGATGCCTGGTCTCCCTCCCCCTGACTGTGCTGAAGAAAAAGTTGAATCACTGGAGCCCAGAGCCCTTTAGAGGGCTGAAGAGAAGCTGGGCTGATTCCGAGGAAGAAGCGGGCAGGGCTTCCTGCCGAAGAAACAAAGTTTTAAACCAATGTGCTAACTATATACCATAAACCTTACAGGTTTTAACCACCAGTAATAGGAAAGGAAGCTAGGGATGCTAGGAAATTGCTACAATCAGAGCACTAATTAAATGTATTTAAATAAAACCCCAACATCCTCCCTAAGACACACTTCCACATAACTGAAAAACTGTGTTATAAATTCTTAAAGAAAGCCATGTGTATAGAAAACTGTGCTTATGGTTCTGCAGTCTGAAACTCCAGTGGCTGTAGTTAGATTTTTTTTAACATACAGAAAGCCCTAAAACTAATGGTTTAGATCCTATAGCTAACAACCTGTCACCTTCCCACTGATACCCAGAAGCTAGCAAATTACTGTGAAGCTTGGTTTAAACAAAGCAGTCACAGTCTGCAGCATAGTTGTTAGTCAAGCCATCATGAAGCAGCAAAAAGATCTATGGCACAGACTTGTCTCCTGCTGTTGCCAGGATGTGCATTAAAATCTTAGGTCTGAATTAGTACATGCATTTAAGGATTACTAAAAACCAGTGACAAAACTTTACAACTTATCTTTATTTTTTTTCAGAAGATAGCAATGATAATAGAGCACTCTTCATTTTCCTCAAATTAGACAACATTGTTAAGAAGGAAATATGATTGATCTAGTATGTCACCCTGCAAACACTAATGGGCAAATTCTATAAAGTCCGCCTGAAGTTGGATACCTATATTGGCACACCTTACATATACAGGCATCTAATTTGGGGCTAGATTCACAAAGCAAACCGATCGTGTACCGATCAATTTGCAACCCCTTTACTATCAAATTTCCATCCGGCCTGATTCACTTACCTCTCCTGCGATCCGCTTTGAATGCGTGCATGGAAATGAGGTGAAACACATGCAAATTTGACAGCGACCCACTTCACTACACCAAATTTTTGATCTGACTGGGCTGGCCACTCAACTCAAGAAGCGACTACTGGAGACCAGTCGAAATTGTCTTTCCAACTCTCCAGCTCAGAGGCGGGTTGTTTTTGCTCTTGGACAGTCCAGTGTTTTATTGGTGAATATTGAACTTTTGTTGCTGACTCATATGCCCTTGTACTGGCTGCTAATGTTTGTAAATTTCCTGTTTTATTATGGAACCATGCTTATTCTCTTGTGGACTCTTTAATAAAAAATGATGTTAAAAAAAAAAAAAGCCCTCCTTTGCCCTGATCTTCCAGCCCTGCTTTCTGTCCTGAGCTCCTACTCTCTGTTGCCTTCCCTGCAGTGCGAGCCCATGGGTTTAAAGCGGGGCTGCATGCCACAGTGTAGCCCCGCTTTAAACCTGCGGGCTCACACTGCACGGAAGGCAGCTGAGATCAGGAGAGTCTGGGCGGCAAGATTGCCTGGAATGGGGGAGCAGGAGAGCCAGCCCACGAGAAGGAAAAGGTTTTTTTTAAAAAAGTCGCGGCTGCCCACCCCGACACCCTACCTCCGGTACTTCACAGTTGGGAACAGGAGGGGTGCTCAGTCCCTCCTGCTCCTTAGGCCTCCCTCCTGCCAGCACAGCCCACCCCAGACTGGGCCACCACACCCCGGCCAGACCCACCCCCCTCTCTCCCCATACTTTAAAAATGTTGAGAGCAAGAGGGGTGCCCGGTCCCTCCTGCTCCATAGGCCAACTAACCCTCCGGCCGGGCCAGACCGGACCAGACTCTGCACGGCCCACCCCCGACACCAAAGGTGGGAGCAGGAGGGGTGCTCCATCCCTCCTGCTCCTAGGTCTCCCACCCATCCCCAGCCCACCCCTGGTCGGGCCTGTCTGTCGGGCCTGGCCCACCCACCCTTGTACCTGTAAAATTGTTGGGAGCAGGAGGAGTGCCCAGTCCCTCCTGCTCCTTGGGCAAGGCTCCCCAACATCTTCCAGAGCAGGAGGGGTGCCTGAACCCTCCTCCTGCTCCTAGGCAAAATCTTTGGGAGCAGGAGGAAACTCCTCCTGCTCCTACTCTGCTGCTGCCGCTGCCACCACCCAATAGCGGCCTTAGGCCCCGCCCCGTCTCATCTTGAAAGGAAGACCAAGGGGGGGTTCCGGGGTGGAGGGTTTTGTTGGGGGGATCAGGTAGGAGGGGTTGGACACCCTCCTGCCAGCGATCTTAGGGGGGCCATTGGGGGGTCGACAGGAGGGGTTGGGTACCCTCCTGCCGCAATCATCTGGGAGGGCGGGTTCTGTCGGCAGGAAGGGCTGAGCACCTTCCTGCCGGCGATCATCGGGGGGGGGCGGGTTCTGTCAGCAGGAAGTGTTGAGCACCTTCCTGCCGGTGATCTTAGGGGGGGGGGGCGTTGGGAGGTCGAGCAGGAGGAGTCGGGCACTCTCCTGCTGGCAATCTTGGGGGGTCCGGGGAGGGCGGTTGGGCATGTTAAACCCGATTCTGTAACAGGCGTCTGCAACATGGACGTCGGTTACAGAATCGGGTTAACTTTGGGCGGGTGTAGGCCCGATTCTGTATAGAACGCCTGGGACCCGGCGTCCTATACAGAATCTGGGCCTTAGGGTTTGAATAATGATGAAAGAAAGACAAGGAAAAGCAGAGTAAAGGACACAAATTTATCCCTGTCAACTTCTAAGCAGCCTGTAGATGCAAGGAAAGAACACAATTTGAAGCAACAGAAGTACTAAATCGGATGGAGCAATGGATGACTGAATTCAGACTAAAGCTAAATTCAGAGAAAACAAAATTTTTATAGCATTGCCACACCCACTTGACACTAAAGCATCATTGTGCATCAGTAACCTTAGTTATCCCATTCAACCCACTATGAAGATATTGGGAGTAACACTGGACCAGAGCCTGACCATGAAAGACCAGGTAGACTTCCTGATTAGAGAGATCTTTCTCACCCTCTGGAAGCTTCGGTCCATCAGAGCTTACTTCAATGTCTTATCATTTAGAATTCTGGTACAATCCCCTCATACTGAGTCAACTCGATTATTGTAACATTGCCTATTTGGCACTCTCCCAGAAGAACATGTGGCGATTGCAACTGGTACAAAATGCAGCGATTAAGTTACTTTGTGGACTGAAGAAGTTTGATCACATGACACCTTCACTGGCTGCCGATGGAGGCACGTGTGAAATTCAAGTTTGGTTGTTTTTTCTTCAAGGTATTTTACGGCTTAGCCCCTAAATATATAACAGACCTTTTTTCCTTCACAACCAACAGATTCAGGAGAATCTCACATCCAAACTTTGTTTCTCCACCGGTTAGAGGTTGTAAATTTAAAAGTCATCTCCAACATCTTCTCTCAAGTAGCAGACCTGGAACAACTGCTCGTGCCTACTTCTTATAGGGAATTCAGGAAATGCCTAAAAACACATCTGTTCCTGAAGTACTTAGGTAACTGACCTATACAATCTTAGTCCTCAACAAATGATATTTACATTACATTACATTAATGACTTCTATTCCACCTGTACCTTGCAGTTCTAAGCTGATTACATCAAGAGATAACTGGACATTTCCAGGAAGATGAATACAATTAAGAGCGTTAGGTCTGAAACAATTTTGAAGGGAGGATACTGGGAGGGGGAGAGAGGGGAAAAGAAAAAGGGATTAGTACATTTGGATGAATTTCTTAAATAGCATGGTTTTGATTTCTTTTCGGAAAGCTTTGATGTCAGTTGATGCTGTCAGTAAGTTGGTGATTGAGGGGTCCAATTTAGCTGCATGAGTTGCTAGTAGGTTGTCGTACATCTTTTTGCGCTTGGTTCCTTTAAAAGGAGGGTGGGAGAAAGGGGATTGGGTTCTCCTCTGTCTGGATGAGAGGTTCCTGTTTAGGCGGTTGTTTAGGTAGGTGGGTGCCGTTCCGTTTAATGTTTTGAATAATATGCAGTAGAGTTTGAATTGGAAGCCAGTGTGAATCTAGGAAGGCGTTGGTGATGTGGTCAAATTTTCCAAGGGAATAGATCAGTCTGAGGGCAGTGTTTTGCACGGTCTGTAGTTGTTTTATTAAGTAGGTGGGACAAGGAAGGTAGAGGATATTGCAATAGTCCATTATACTTAGGACTAGGGATTGGACTATGAGTTTGTAATGTTCTTTGTCGAAGAATTTTCTGATTTTGCGAAGGTTGCGCATGGTGAAGAATGCTTTTTATGTGATTTTGTTGATTTGCAATTGAAGAGTGCAACGTCTGTCTAATGTTACTCCAAGTAGTTTGAGAGCGGGCTGTATGGGGTATTTGGTGGTTTTTATTTCTAGTTCGGTTGTAGAAGGGGTTTTGTCCTGTTCTAGCAGTAGGAATTTAGTCATATCTTAGTTTGTGTTCTGACATCCATTTTTCCACTGCTTCTAGAGTTTTTACCAGGTTATCTTTAGAACTGTTATTCACTAACTCTGAACTTTGTTTATTCCACTCGATCTGTAATACCTTTTAATCATTGTAAACTGCATAGAACTTTGCGGTCCTGCGGTATATAAACTGTTATTATTAATATTATGCAAATGCTAGAAACCTAAAAAATATGACGGGAGAGTTAGAATATATAGTACTAAATGAAGAGATAGATATAATAGGCATTTCAGAAACCTGGTGGAAGGAGGACAATCAATGGGATACTGTGCTACCAGGGTACAAATTCTATCACATTGAAAGAATAGATCAAATTAAAGGGGGCGGGGGAGGTTGCACTATATGTTAAAGAAGGAACTGAATCAAACAATGTTGACATTCTGCATGACAAAGATGGCAGCATTGAATCCTTATAGATTAAAATTCCATGTATGAAGGGAAAGGGTATACAGGTAGGGCTGTACTCCCAGGACAGACTGAATAGACAGATTAAAAATGTTTAAAGATTAGGAAAGCTGGCAAATTGAGCAACAGTATAATAATGGGTGATTTCAATTACCAAAATATACTGTATACAGGGTCAGAGTAGGGAAATTATCAATAAATAAATCACTGTAACACCACTCTCTTCCAGCTAGGTTGGAAGGACTGCTTCCAATGCGTAAAAGTGGAGAAAAAGACCTCAGTACAGACTGTGCTCTGTTAATAACAGCATACCGTATGCTCCAAATCAGCCAGGCACAGCTTTATCATAGGTCATTAAAAAACTCCACTCAGTGCTACCAAGAACACTGCTTAGTTATTAGTGCAAGCAGTCCCCAACCAACTTCTGGGAAAACTTTGCAGAACTTTTCTCTCTCAAACATTAGCATAACAGGGAAATAACAGAGTACTTAGCTCGCAGAGAAATCTTCATCCATCATCTTCACAACACAAGTCTCTCACATAGGTGAAAGAATATTCAATTTTCACAGTTTTTATGATATCACAAAGACGCCTAAGGCCACTTTCGGGCAAAACCACGCCCAGCCTTGGGCGAGCTTAATCATCTTTAGGTGCCTCCCTACACCCATGACAGACACCTACAATGTAGGCGGCTTGCCTCGAGGTTTTATGTTTGTTAATTTTTTTAGAAACATGCATCCTGATTAGACAGCAGTAAAACACCTACAGTCAGGACGCCAATTGTAGAATTTGCCCTTAGAGATTTAAAGTGATATTCTTCCCCTCCCCCCTCAGGACCCAGAAAGCAAAATGTATCTTTCTCTCACTTAGTAGCCCCTCAAACTGCTCATGTAATGGTCAGCGTGTATGTGTGCAGGGGATTAGGGGGGGGGACCCTGGTTATAAGTTAAATATCTAACATGTTTGAAGAGGAAGGAATATTTGAATGTACCTGGGACCAAAGCCGGTAGTTAGGGATCATCATACAGGTCAGGCCTTCTGTGAGGTTAACTCTGACCTCTCTTCAGAAATCAACTCTGCCAGCATGCTACACAAAAAAAAAAAACGAGCTTCACCACCTGTAAAGAGGAAGGAATATGATGTTGGTTGTGAATAGGGAGCCAGCAGGGATCATGATATGGGCCAATAGAGTTGTTGGAGAGAGGCCCTCCTTTCTGATGTCACCACCACTGGAATGCTTCATAAAAAGACCAAGTCTCCCTATTGTACAGCCATGTGACTAAAGGGGCATGACCAAAAGGGCACATGAGGCTCCATGAAGCCTCTTAGGATCCACTAAACAGTTACTGAGGCCACATCAATTATATTTGAGATAGGGAGAAGAAAGCTAAATCAAAAGTGAATGTATCTACTTCACCTTTTATGTATATGGATTCAAATGACAAACACATTTTCACTGTTTTATCTACTTCTTTGGTGGGAAGTACCAGAATTGACTCTCGGTCTTCTGCTTCTGAGGCCTCCTTGAGTACCATTACTACTGATAATAATAATTCATGCTATTTATTTTTTATGTATTCAATTTTCTATGCCGTTCTCCCAAGGGAGTTCAGAACGGGTTTACATGAATTTATTCAGGTACTCAAGCATTTTTCCCTATCAGTCCTGGTAGACTCACAATCTATCTAATGTACCCTGGGCAATGGGGAGATTATGTGACTTGCTCAGGGTCACAAGGAGCAGCGTGGGTTTGAACCCACATCCTCAGGGTGCTGAGGCTGTAGCTTTAACCACTGTGACACACTCTCCCCTATACTAGACATTTGCAGTGCTATGCACACATATATGTTGGTATTTTTTCTGTGCCAAGTGGGCTCACAATCTAAGTTTTTGGATCTGGGGCACTAGAGAGTTAAGTGATTTGCCCAGGATCACAAGGAGCTGAGTGGGAATTGAACCCAGTTGCCCAGGATATCAATCCACTGCTCTAACCATTAGGCTACTCCTCCTTTGACTTTGATCTCTTTAGGAGATGAGAGAACGCAGACTTTAGGCTAGGTGTGGAGTTCTAGCTCTCCTGTTATAGCTAATCTACCTATTCCCCATACCTCTTCTGATTTGTTTGATATGTTTCCTATAGTGATTGAGATTCTCTTTATATTTAAATTGGTTGAACAAGACTCTAGACTGAGTGATGTAAAGTCTTCTCTAAAAGTTGTAGAAATTCAGGATACATTTATGCAGTCTGGTATAGTATTGTTTATAAAGAACAGTTTTTTCCTGCATAGATAGGGTGAACAGTGGACAGTTTACAAAGGGGGAAGAAACTTAGGGCTCCTTTTACTAAAGTGCACAAGCGGCACGCGCTACAATACTGCATGTGCTAAACGCTAACACCACCATAGAGCTTGCATTAGTATTTTTCGTTTAGTGTGTGGTTAGCACGCGCTAAAAGTGCTAGTATACCTTAGTAAAAGGAGCCCTTAGAATTTTGAATTTCCTTAAATTTCATTTATTGGAATTTAAAGTTGTTTAAGAAATACCTTAAGAATATTTTAAGGCTTGATAATAATTCTCTATTGCTTTCCAATGTGCATTATAGTTCCTCTTCTAGGTTCAATATAAGCAATGGAGGTTAGTGCTTTGGTAGATGGTTCTAGTGTTGATCTAACTGCCTTCTTGGAAACTACTCAAGTGGTTATTGCTACCAGATTGACCCTGGTTTCTTTTGTTAGAGCAGAGGATAAAATTAAAGTGTTTAAATTGTTTTCTCCCCCTCCCCCCCCCCCCGAAAAGAAAAAGAGCTAATTCTTTTTATGGGCAGAAAGTGAACATATTTCCTGATATCTACAGAGTAATCGAGATGTGTAGAATCCAAAGGTTTAACAGCTAGGGGCCACGTTTGCTTCAGATTTCATTATAAACATTGATCAGTGAGCATGCGATTATGGCAGTGCACTTGAGCAAAGAGACTACTGAAACAGAAACCTTTGTTAATTAGACAGATGACACTGGAAGAAGTCTTTAATAAGACTGCCCCTGTTCCTGCACCATCGTCAAATAGCCATATACAGACAGAAGATGATGCATGTTAGACATTTTTTGGCGATGAAAGACTATGGGGCCATTAATCAAAAAACATAAGCGTCCAAAAAGCAACCTAAATCAGCACTTGGACGTCCTAATTGCCAGGATGTCCTAGTGCCGATAATTGAAATTGTCTTTTTGTACATCTAGCGAGGCTGTTGTCAGTGTTGGAAAATTGTTGGGATGTGCACTCCTATATATAAAAAATTTTATTTTATTTTATATCTGTCCTAGATGAAATTTGAGGCAGGGACATGTCGGCCAGTACAGACTCTTTGGTGAACAAATTTGTGTTTGAAGTACTTGAAATGTTTAACCTTTGCCTTTTTTTGAATTTTTTTAAAAAAAGGTTTGTTGGCAATTTTATGGTATTTTAGTCTGTCTTTTTCTGACTTCAACATTACCATTTAAAAAACCGAAAAATTCCAAAAAAACAAACTATGCCTGGTCCCAAGGATTTCAGATAAAGGATCTTGTACCTGTACTAGCATAAATCAGCAATGATGCACCTACATATAAGCACACCCACTTCTGCCAGGTCTGTGGCAGTCATAGGTTTGCATGACTAAGTACGCCCTGTATTGCACATAACTTATAGTTTTCTATAAGTTACACATATAAGTGGAAGACATGACCAAGTCCTATGCATGTTCCACCCGTGTTTATGCCCCCTTGTAATTATGCACTATAGCACGTACATGCTCCCTTATAGAATAACGCATAATATACTTAAGCGTGTTTCAGTTAAGGCATCACTTATTTATACCCAGTTTAGAATTGCTCAAATAAAATTTTGTAGTGCTTTTTTATCACTCAGACCACTGAGGCAACCTTGTTGCTTTTATGTATTGTGATTGTTTTTCAAGTTTTTATTATTTAAGTTCATTATAGCAGAGTAGAAACCATTATGAATATTATTGACTTTGCACCTCCGAGACTATCTTCTTACATCAAATAAAATAAAAATTTGGTTGAAATCTCAGCTTTATTATTCCAACTTTCATATTATCATTGAACCCCAATCAAATCATCTGTTGGATTTGTTTTCACTTTTTCCACAATTTCAAATTATTCCTGCCCTGAAACATCGATAATATATTTTTCATTAAAGCCTACCTTTATAAAATCATTTCATTACTTTTGAATTCTTATTAGGTTAAAAAAAGTATAGGATGATGTCTTGGACTTATTATATATGTTGGGCTCTGTTGTAAAAGACAAGGCCATAGCTTCATTTTGTGATGCAGTGTGAAGTTATCTAGTACAGTGTTCTTTAACCTATTTACACCTATGGACTGGTGGAAATAAAATAATTATTTGGGGGACCGGCACCAGTCCGTGGACTGGCGGTTGAAGAACACTGGGCCAAGTTGTGGGCCAGACCCCACCCATCTCTGCCCCAGACCCCACCCCCATAATAGTACTAATTATAACACCGTTTTTTCCATTCATTTTTCATATATACATACACAATATAATCTTATTAACACATAATGGTTAACCACAAAATAAAACTACACAAAGCTATATTCCTAAATTTGCCATTGGTGATTATATTTGTTTTTTGCATGAATAAAAAAATTGTTTGATCGTAAACTACACAAAGGACACTGTATGCTTCTCAACATTCATTCCTACCAGAAAACAGATAACCTCTTTGCAAATACGTACCAAAAACTAAAAGTACTAATATATATAAACAAAACCCTAAGATGCAAGACTCTGCATGCAGTACAACCCCAGGGAAAAAGAAACAAATGCATTTCTTCCTGAACAGTGCAAAATACCGACAGCAGATACACGTGCCGGCCATGTGGACCGGCAGCAAATTTCTGCGGACTGGCACCAGTCCACGGACCGGTGGTTGAAGAACACTGATCTAGTACATGTTAGACCTACCCTGGTGATTTCAAAGTGTTCTTATGTTAATCTAATACAGTTTAACTATTCCCTCTAATTGTAACCCCTACCCTGGCATCCTGTTTGTCTATCTTGTTTGTTTAGATTGTAACTCATTCGAGTAGGGACTGTCTCCTTTGTGACTCTGTACATAGAAATATAGAAACATGACGGCAGATAAAGGCCATATGGCCCATCCAGTATGCCCATCCGCAGTAACCATTATCTCTTCCTCTTTAAGAGATCCCACATGCCTATCCCAGACTTTCTTGAAATCAGACACAATCTCTGTCTCCACCATCTCTACCGGGAGTGTTGCGTATATCTGATAGTGCTCTAGAAATAATTAATAGTACTGGTTCTCTACCCAGTGTGTGTAGCCTATACATTTTACTCAGTGTGTATAGAAAGATTGCTGCATTACACTGTGACACAATAAGTGATGGCAGATAAAGATCCACATAGTCTATCCTGTTTGGCCAATGAGGTGATTTCCCCTCCTCTCTCTTTTTCTTTCCCCTTACATCTTTACGTTTCAGTCCTTACTTCAGCTGCCCTTTACTCCTCTTCCTTATTTTCCCCTACTTTCTTCCCCCTGAACTGATCCTTCCCCATATCCAGCCTAACTCCTCCTACTGTGTTATTTGTTTCTTTTGATGTTTGAGATGTTACATTTGTTTCTTACCTGGTTTTCCTACTGTGTTGCAGACCCTCAACATTCATCTTCACACCTCCCTCCTCTATTCCTGAGTTGCTGCAATAGCAAGGTGATGTCACATGCTGTCAAGTACTTCTGCCCTGCCAGTGCAAGGCGCTGGCGCCACAGATGTATGCCAAAGGAGTGCACTCAAGGAGCAGGCCTTCTCCGTGGGGCACCTCCTTGGGTGCCTCTACAGCATCTTTACTCAGTCTCTGCCTCTCTGTATTTGTCAACCCAATTGAGTTGTGGCCCTCAAGGACTATGGTTGCTCACCCCTAGTTTAGTCCCTCATACGGGCTATTTCACATTCCACAGTGGCCTTCAGTTTGCAGAGGCTAGTACAGTGTTCCCATCCGTGAATATTGGGGGAGTACTGTACATCAAACTCCTTTCTGCACAGATAGCCATGCAGCTGCATTTTCTTCCCCTCACCATATACATGAAACGTCTACAACATGCAAAGTTCTGATTAAGAGGCTTAGGGAGCCTATATCTTCAAAAAACGATCTAGCCTAGCAGGCAGGAGCAGAAGACACTAGAACAGTGAGGAAGCTGTTTACTTGCTGCATCTTCTGATTACCTACCTGTGCATGTGATTGGTCCTAGTTAGCAGAATGAGTCATTCAGCAGCCAGAGGTGGGTGGCACAGATAGGACAGGGTAAGGCAGGCATTAAGAAGAGAGAGTGAGTGAGGGTGGGACACAGAGAGGAGAAAGTGAAGATTCTAAGAGTTTGATTGTTCTCTGGAGGGTAGGGGCTCAAGAAAGAGAGAAAATATGTGTAGCCTAGGGCCATCACTTCTCACCACGCCTCTGCTTCAGCATCCCAAAACAAGCGAGTAATATGCCTGTAACATGTGCCAGCAGCAAGTGTACTTCTGCCAATTGCCTGTGTTCCAAAACTACATGTTAGAACATGATTCCATGTTATTGTCATCTAAACGCAATAGCTGGACAGACACCATCATTAGGAGACAGAGAAATTGTCTCTCTGAAGTGGAGGAGTAATCAAATGGTTAGAGTAGCGGACTGAGAACCAGGGGAGCCTAATTCAAATTCATTACAGCTCCTTGTGATCTTTAGCAAGTCATTTAACCCTTTATTGCATCTGGTACAAACTCTGATTAGAAGCCTTTCTGTGACAGAAAAATGCCTGCTTTATCAGAATATATGTTTTTTTTTCCCAAAGCTATAGGTCTTGTAGTCTGTAAAAGAAATAATAATGACAGATAATGAACCTGTTTAAATGGTTTTTGTGTTCTATTTACATGAAATTACAGATTTAGATACAATAATAAACCAAATAAGAACATTAAACTAAGATCATAAGACTAGCCTTACTGGATCAGTCCAATGGTACATCAAGCCAAATAGCCCAAATTAACCTAGCCCTATATATATTTTGTTTGATCATTTTTTATTTGCATGCATGTTCTTATTTTATATTACAGTTCTAGCATGCACAGTTTTCCTGTATGACATTGAAACTCACATGTAATTTAATGCTCTTAATATATTCAGGTTTGTAAGACTAAGTCAAGTGGCTGTCATCAGCTGCCAGTCCTGCTGTCTACACCACCTTTCAATTGAACTAGCTATCATATTTCCTGTACCTTCAGCCAATGGGACACTTCTATTTTCCTACATTCCAAATATTTTCTGTAACTTTCCTTTCAAGCTACAAGCAACTGTGTAACATTTCATTTCCACAGGTGCTCTTACTTAGCATTTGACTTCTTACTCTTTACCCTTTTACTTTAGACTACATTTAAAAGATTTGTTTATAGCATATCTACATTGTATGATGTGTAAGTTGTATTTATTTTTATATGAGGAGAGATCTAAACACTCATAAATAATTTTTTTCTAGTGTGTCTAAAAATTGAGATGGCTGATTTTCAAGTCATATAGCTGCTGCATAGCTAAGTGTCCAGTACATTTAAATCACTCCTTCCTTCATCACTTAAAGTCTGAGCCATCTGTTGCATTATGTCTTTGACTACTGCAAGTTTGACTAGACATTAAAATAAATAAATGGAGCAATGTTGGCACCTCTGTGTAAGAAACATAGTCAATAAACCATGATGGATCTACCAGCACTGCATCCCCTGTTCAGCCTCTGCATCCGAGTCCTCCTATTTTTGCAGTTAACAACACATTGTGAATTCAATTAGGTTTCTGCAGGATTTCAATTTTCCAAATTCCTTTCCATTCCACCTCTTCATAGAGATGTTTGACTGATACTTTTTAATAGCATTAAAGTCCCTTTTGATTTTGAAAGCTATATTAAAGTGTAATCTGCTTAGAACTTGGAATACAAATAAATAAATAAATAATCTGCTTAGAACCTGGAATTCAAATAAATAAATCCCTTTATTCAGCTCTTTCCATTTACCAAACTTTTTAGAAATGCCAGCAGCTGGTTTTGGTAAAATGTGGTCAGTTTAGACATCAAGGGAAAGAGGATGGCATTTGATTATACTTCCTTTCTATTGCTACAGTCAAAGCGGTTTACATATTATAGCAGGGACGATTAACGATGTTGTTTTGATATGTCTATGTTATTTGCTTCAAAAGTTAAAGGATCCTTTTACTAAGCTGCCCCTAAAAGTGACCTTAGTATGCCTTTGCATGGATTTTTCCCACGTGCCAAGACCATTTTTACCACAGCCATAAATTGATGGATTTTCTGTTTGTTGCATTAATGGCCATGTGCTAATGTTCCCTTACTGCTGCTCATTCTGTAGACAGCAGTCTCATGCAGTAATCCTGCCCTAACCAGTTATGGTAGTCTAGTTGTGCTAACTGATTAACAAGGAAATGCCCCCTGACTTGACCCCTCAAAAATAAATATTTTGAGCACACAGTTAGTGCGTGCTAATTTGAAATGTACTATGAGATGCCTGAGCATGTCCTGTGGTACACCATTATAAGCTGAATTAGGCACTCATTAGCACCTAAGTTCCTAGAACTGTGTTAATTAGGTGAGTGACTTGATCCTGAAATTGTTGCACTTTTGGGCAGTGCCATCAAATATATTGTCCTGTACAATTCTGCTTCTGTTAGTCTTTCCCTCTGCAGAACTCTTGGCAACAGAGCTGAGGCCCTTCTTTAATACTGGATATGTTAGAATCAAGAAATGTATATGAAAAAGCAGTGCCCCTGAAATCCATGTTAAGGATGGTAAATTAGAAAGAGAATGTGTATGTGTGTGTGGAGGGGGGAGAGATAGCAGTATAATCACAGGATACTGAAAGGTAGGATAGATAACCTGAGTAATTATTGCAGTTCAGAGATTTGCAAAAAGTACAACAGAACTGAAAATGCATAATGATGATTATTCCATTACTGTAAGAGAGACAGATGAGGCAAGGAAAAGGCTTTTAGTACTCACCTCGGTGTACCTTCAGATTTTTATTGCATTGATTAAAACAGGGTAAAAAGTCACCTGAGAGGCTGAGGATACAAGTGTACTACATATTCTTTTATGTCTTTATTTACTTAGGTCTACTTTTACTGAGCTGTGATAAACTCTTTCTCATACCCAATACCGCTATAAATGGCTTACCATGGGACATACTGAGACATCCTGTGGTAATTTTTCAATGTGCATGCACAAACCACATGCTAAAAAATCATTTTTATTTTTCCACAGGGGGCGTGTCTAAGGCAGAGAATGGGAGTTAATCAGTTAGCACAGCTCCATTACTGTGCAATAACTGATTAGCACATGAGCCCTTACCACCTACAAGATAGTTGTCAATAAGTGCTAAAGCACCAGTTTTCTTTGTGTTAATGGTTGTGCGCTAATAGCAGCATTAATGCATTTCCATTCATTTGGAATACAGAAAACTGGTGATTTTCTGTCAGTACTAAAAATGACTTTAATGCATGGGAAAGACCTGCAGCTTAGTTTTTATATGGTACCCTGCCCAGGACACTTTCCAAACGTTATGGTAAAATTAAAACTTTACAGTGCAAAGCTAATGATAAAGAAATGCAAGGATAGAGTGAATAAGGGAATTTAGTTAATATGATAGATTTGTTTGAAGTTATCAGATTTGATTTTTGATGGATTAAGCAGAGCTTAATCAAAATATTGGCAAATTAGGGCCCAAAAGTTTAGACAGACCCTGTCAGATGTGCTCAGGACTCAGGAGGCTAGGATTGCAAATTGTCTGGATTTTTTTTTTTTTAGTTCTGCAGACTTCTAAATTGACAGTCTCAAAACCTGAGCAATAGCTAAGGGGCTCATAATCGAAAGATAAATACATCCAAAAACCGGCCTAAGTCGGCACTTGGACGAACATTTCTCAAATACGTCCAAGTGCCGATACTAGAAACAGGTTTTGGACGTATTTCTAAATGACCTAGGCCTTCATATTGCCGCTGAATGACCAAAGCTAAATGGGGCATTTTGTGAGGAGTGTCGAGGGCGGGAGTTGGGCAGACTTCTGTGGTCTATGTCACAGAAATATCAAAGACAAAAAAGACAATTTAATCATGAATTTATATTGCGTGTGACTATATGGTAGACTGGATGGACCATTCAGGTCTTTATCTATTGTCATTTATTATGTTATTCTGCCTAAAAATCTCCCTCATTAGGGCAGTCCAAGCTTTGTTTTTCTGATTTATACCAGAGGTAGTAAAAAGTAAAAATAATGCTCATCTTCCTTGGTTCTCAGCCCACTGTTGCCGAACCCAAATTAGCCAGTTCTGGGAGGGAGACCTTTTAGCAAGTCCTTTTTTTTTTTTTTTTTTTAATCTTACATCCCAGTTCAGTATTCTATTTGTATTTCCTGATTCTACCTATTGAAATCAGTGCTTCAGGCCCCAGGATAAGATTGTCAGAAACCCAAAACTGGCATATAATCTCCCTTCTAGATTTGGGTAACTTAGCAGTTTTCCATATGTAAATATTTACATACACACATACACCCATTTTATGGCAGGGTTCATTAATTATAGTGTCTGTTGCAAGCTTAAAGTTGTAGAAGGAGAAATCCAAGATGGCAGCATGCTACTCGCTCTCCTTAGGGATTTCCAAGTAGAATGAAATATTCTGTTATTTTTATAAATGTTTGGAAGCTTTATACTCACTATATGTTTTAAACTAAGTGGAACCATGAGATGGTATTCAAGAATGAGCCAGTCTGGAAGGATCTCAATTAGTTCTGGAAAAATCCAATACATTCCCTGGCATAAAATATAGGCCTGATGATATATATAAAAATCTGAGAAATTTACTCCTCCTATAGAATGAGACAATCGTAAAGATGTGAGGGCAATTCTGGGTGTTTTCCTGGACCATAGAAATTCTGTGAGAATTCAATTTATTTTTTTTATAAAATGATGCCTGAAAATAGATTGGAATCATGCTCATCTGATAACATATTACTGGAGCAATCATCATTTTAACCATTTATATCCTCCCACATCAGGAAAGATAAAGTGGATTTCACTAGTCACACAATTCTTTCACCAAACCCAATCATCTTTCTTCATTATGAAGCATTGTTTCTTCCAATGATTTTGTAATTATGATTCCTAAATATTTTATGCCATCCTCTTTCCACAGAAAAGGGAAAGAATCGAACAAGCCTTTGACACAATGAACAATCAAAGGGAGGATTTTGGATTTACTCCAATTAATATTGTAACCAGACAATTTCCCAAAATTTCCAATCAATTGCAGCAAAACAGAGATAGATGATTCGGGATTAATTAAGTGTAGTAAAATATCATTGGCATATGCCGAGATCTTATAACTCTGACTAGCATATTTGATACCCTGTATCTCCTCAGACTGACAAATTGCCAGCAATAAAGGTTCCAGAACTATATCAAAAAGAAGTGGAGACAAAGGGCACCCTTGTCTTACTCCTTTTTCAAGCTGAAACTTTTCCGTAAATGCATTTTTAATATATACATGTAATCTGGAGGATGGAAGACTATAAAGAGTTTTAATCATCTGTACTATATAAAACTAATGCCAAAACCAAACCAACTCAAAATATTACACATGAAGGACCATTCTACCCTATCAAATGCTTTCTCAGCATCTAAGGACACCGAGAAAGCCAGAACCTCTAAAGTTTTTGCAAGGTTGAGCATATGGAAGACTAACCTGATATTGTTAGAAGAATATATGCACCTAACAAAGCCCGTTTGGTGCAAACCAGTAATGTAAGGAAGGGCCTTTATCAATCTTAAGGCCAGGAGTTTAGCTAGAATTTTATTATCCACATTGATTAAGGAAATTGACCTATAATTAACAACTAACATTTGATCTTTGTTAGGCTTTGGAAGCACAATGGTCATAGCTTCCGCCATTGTACCAGACATCTGACCCTTTGTTAATTAGGATTGGTATACCTGAAAAAGATGTGGTAATAGAATCATTTGAAATGTTTTTAAAAATTCCACTGTATACCTATCATTACCCGGAGCCGAACACAATTATAAAGACTTCAGTGCATTTTGTAATTCAGATATACAGTAGAGATGGGAGCATCCAAGGCTTCTTTTATATTATCTGGAACTTTAGGATTTTGAATAGAGTTTAGAAAATTCTCCGAATTAAATGACTCGCTGGAACCTATACAGAAGAGTACAATTTTTTGTAACATTTTAAAAATTGATCCAGGATATCTGATTGTTGTGTGAAAACATTACTACATTCATCCTTGATTGCTGTGATATTTTTTCTTCTCTTTTTTGCTTTAAGAAAATTTGCAAGTATTCTTCCTGCTTTGTTTGCTTTCCCATAATACACTGCTTGCTGGACTATCAGATCTTTCCTGGTGAAATTACTACTAAATACATTGTATTGATATTTAGATGACATCAGCTCTTTTAAAGTAACTGAGTCCCAATGTGAGATCAGTTTTAATTCAAATCTCCCTATAAGCTCTTCTAATTTAGATATTTCAGACCTCAGCAATTTATGAGTATGAGCTGAATATGCCATTATCTGTCCTCTTAAAGTCGCTTTAAAGGCATCCCGAATAATTTCAGAAGATATCTGATCAGTTGAATTAATTTGGAAGAATTCCGCTATTTTTTTATGTATTTCTGCAAGAAAACTTGAGTCAGCAAGCAGTTTATTATTAAATCTACATGCTTGTTTTTAAATTGAAACATAATCCAAATACCAGCATGGTCAGAGATAATGATAGGATCTATACTAGTTTCTGAAACCTGAGAAATTAAATGATTTGCTATTAAGAAATAATTGATTCTTTAAAAGGATTTATGAATCTGGGAACAAAATGTGAATTATCTCCCGTTAGGATGAAATATCCTCCAAATATCCCTTAATCCACAAATTTTTATAAAAGTGCTCCAGACCCATTGAATTCAGATTTCTACTTGGATTTTTGTCTATATATGGATCAATTCCTGCACTGAAGTCTCCTGCAATAATTAAATTAGGCAGATTTCTTATAAGAATAATTTGTTCCATTGTTTTAAAGAATTCTGCCTGATTATTGTTTGGCGCATAAAGATTTAAAAGAGTTAATGTATCCTGTCCAGTATTCATTCGTATGTAGAGCCATCTTCCCATAGGATCTGCATGGAAATTGTCAAAAACTGCCAAAATCCTTTTACTAACCAGAATTGCCACACCAGCTTTTTCCCCAATTGCAGGGGCATAAAAGCAATGTTTAATCCACCCCCTTCCAGCTTGGCAGACTCTATTGCAGAAAGATGAGTTTCTTGTATTAAATATATATATGCCTGTTGTTTTTTCAGAAATTAAGAACCTTCTTCCTTTTGATGGGATGATTAAGACCTTTGGCATTCAGTGAAAAAAGTTCCATCTTGCCTTTAAATCAAAATAATCTAAAATTGAGAAACTTATGTTTCCAATATTACCATCCCCAACTCCTCTCCCCTAACCCTCCCCAACCCCAACCCCTAATAAACCACATGGTAAACTGTTACATATACTGTATGCACTTCACCATTTGCCAACCATCCCATATAACACTTTGAGGTAGTCTAGTTGACTTCCTTGACTATGCTGGGTACTCCTGGTCAAGGGGCGTGCATGCTATTATTTATTAGTTGGGACCAGAGCTAGAACTAGAATTCCCTTGGAGCCTGTGCAAGTTTCACATCAGATTTCACACTTCATACAATAAGGGAGCCCATATTTTGCTGAAACCAGACATTTCAAACAGATGGTCAACCATATTAGCTTTTCTCTTCACCTCCAAAACATACACTACAACACATACACATTTTCCTTATTCTCATTGTTTCTCAAGCCTGCACACTTTATAGGTGACAGCGTGGCATTCGGGCATTCAGCTCACCCTTTTTTCCTAGCCTTTTGTTTTTTCCTTTTTCTTGTTTTTAGAATTTATTTTTTATTGTATTTTTAAATTTTTCCTTTATGTTAGATTCTGTATATACATACATATTGTTTGTTTCTTAATAAAACTGAAGATTCAGATTTGTTTTCCCTTTATTTTATTTTAATTTTTTCATATACATTTGCATTATATTGTAAACCTTGGTTTTATATTTGTGGTATATCAAATAAATTGAACTTGAACACACAGTTTTGTACATTTGCTGTTATTGGTAAGCAAATTTTAGCAGTTATCAAAATTTAATCAGTTGGTAAACACTTATACAGGCTCTTGGATATCTAGAAGATGGCTTTGCAGTGATGATGAAATCAGATTTCACAAACAGTTCTTTTCTCCCTCTGCCTGCTATTGTTAGAATTTGCAAGATGCCTGGATGGCACAACAGCTACTCTGAATGAATCCTCTCTCTTTTCCCAGACACTTCTCCTCTGTGCTCACCAGATTTAGAAGGGAAGTCCGACTCAGTAGCAGCCATCTTTGTAGCACCAGTGAGCACAGAGGAAAAGTGCCGACGACAATGGAAAATAACGGAAAAAAGTTTGAGCCCTGACAGCCATAGCGATTGATATTTGAGTTTATATGCTGAACTTCCTGCAGAGATAAGTGAACTATAAATATATATTTGAATTAAATATTTGGTCAAGATTGTTACAGTTGAATTCATATGAATAACTTTTTGAAGAAGAGGAGGTTTTAATACATATGAGGTTTCTCCCTTGTGGCGTAGAATTGGATGCAGCAGATTAGAGTTTGAGACTTTTCTTTTTCTCCATAGATTTTTTCAGGTTTTCTGGTAGCTCCCTCTGAGGGGGCAATATTTAAAGGGTATTGTGTTTCTTTTGAACCCCATTATCTACCCTTCTCCATTCAGAATATTGACCATTTAACCCTACTCTCTGTTTTCTATCTTTTAACCAGTTCTACTTGGTCTTGTTGGCCTATGTGCATTATTCTTAACATGTCATCTTGATATTAAGGCAGACCTGTTGAAACACGGCCATGTTGAGTGATTGTTATGATTGATTTTGTACTTTGCTGAACTTTGATATCTTATAGAATGAATTAAAGGTGATATTGAATCCTGAATATCTACAAGTACCACTTTGTTTTGCTTTCTGCTGTGTGTTACATGGTACATTGTTTCTCATTATTTACTTGCTGGTATCTCTCCTATATCTTACATTACATTACATTACATTAGTGATTTATATTCCGCCTGTGCCTTGCGGTTCTAAGCGGATTACAAATTGGAAGATATCTGGATATCTTCCTCAGAGAAGGCTGAAACAAATAATTTATTTTGTTTATCCACTATGACCTTGTCTTCCCAGAGTGCTCTTTTTACCTCTCCGTCATGTAGTGGTCCAAATGATTTGGTCCAAGAGATAAAGCTATCGGTCTCAAGAAAATCCCAATGAATCACTTGAGTCCTATGGGAAACATCAGGAAAAATATTAATTGGAGAATCATGAAAATGAGCTAAGCTCTTCCTGAGGAAATTTATCAATACTTTATTCCTATCATTATTATTCCCAAAGGTAACCATCAAGGGTGTCCTCAGTATAGTTTCTTGAATTGCTGTTTCCAGCATTGTAGTCAATCCTTCCATCAGAAATACTCAACACAAGTAGGAATATGAAAAGTTTTAGAAAGAAATGGGAAGGATGAAGAATCCAAATATAGAATCTCCACCCTATAATGTTTCAACATTTTACATGAGGAAATCATATTATTAAATGGAAAAAAATTTGAAATGTAAATTATTAGCCCTCATCTGGTTTTCCATCTTTTCTAATCTAACTTCCAATAAATGATTCCCTTTAACTAGTGAAGCATTAATTTCCTTCAATTATTTTATTTTCTCAGAGTACTCATTCAAATGACCACTATGCCTGCTGATCTCAGTCTCCAATGTAGACACTTTAGCGGCTGCCTCTTCAATGAAAGTACAACATTGAGATAAACATGTAGACAAAGTTCCTTCCATCTTGGAAACCCGTTGCTAAATTTCAACATTTGAAACCTCCATAGAGGGCACCATTAAGACTAAAACATCCCCCAAATGAAACAGGTTTTAAGGAATTTTTTTTTTTGGGGGGGAGCCTTCAACAGCAAGAGAACTTCCAGCAGAGGAATCTGGAAGAGCAACATCCAAGTGAATTCCTCCTAAGAGGGGTATATCAGATTCATTATGATGGATAATATCTCCTCCAGTCACACCCACACCTATGATAGGACTAGAAGTAGCTGAGGGTGAATCTGATCAAATATTGGGAAGTGTAGGTGGGGACCGATTTTTCAGACTTATAAGGAGCCTCAGAGCTTGTTACTTCAACAGCTGAGATCAACTTTTTTATTTGAGAGCTCGATTGTACCTGATGCCAGAGCAAATTTATCCATGGGACCTTGAATTATTTTATCCTTAACCAGGGGATAGTCTTAGTTACCCCTTTCCTCTTGCCCATGATGAAATAATAAAACAAGAATAGATACAGTACCTGTAGTCTATGTCCAACAAGGATCTGCAATAATCCCCTCAATTAGCTCCCTTAGCTGGTTCTGAAGGGGCATGCCGACATGCAAGAATTCATTCAATCTCTCCACTATGGCCTTGTCTTCCTGGAATGCTCTTTTTACTCCTCAATCATCCAGCGGTCCAACTGATAATTTCCCCAGCTTCTAATTTATCTCAAAGTTTTTACTATGTGTTTTTACCTCTAATGCAATCTTCTTTTCAAGGTCTCTCTTTGCCTTCCTTATCAGCACCTTGCATTTCACTTGCCATTTCTTGTGCTGATTCCTATTATTTTCAGTGGGATCCTTATTCTACTTTCTGAAGATTTTTTTTTTTTTTTTTTTTTTTAATCTTAATAGTTTCCTTCACCTCACTGTTAACCACATCGGCTGCTGTTTGCTCTTCCTTCCTCCTTTTTAAATAAATGGAATACATCTGGTCTAGGTTTCCAGGATGGTATTTTTGAATAACATCGCCTGATGTAAATTTGTGATCTTTGCCACTGCTCCTCTAAGGGCTCTTTTTACTAAGCTGCGGTAGCGTTTTTAGCGCTCGCTAACCCCCGCGCTATGCGGAAAAACTAATGCCAGCTCTATGGAGGCATTAGCATCTAGTGTGCGTGGCATTGTAGCGTGCACTAAGCGCACGCTAAAACCGCTAGTGCAGCTTCGTAAAAGGAGCCCTAAGTGTCTATTTTACCACTCTCATTTATACTCTCCTTTTTCAAAGGTAAACACTATTGTATTTTATTTCCTATGTGTACTTTTGCCAGAGATTATATCAAATCTGATCATGTTATGATCACTTTTATCAAGTGGCCCCAGCACCATTACCTCCTGCACCAAATCATGCTCTCCACAAAGGCCTAGGTCTACAGGTTACAGGTTTATCACTTTTCAGAGGAAATTAGTGGTTTACAATTTTAAAATTAATCAATAAAAGATAGGAACTCAATAATTCAAATAGGTAAAGACCCACCCAAAAAAACACCCCAAAGAAACCTCCCCTGTTAAAAGCTGCAGGTTACATTCCAAATCCCCAAAAGGAGACTCATTCAAATACATTATGACAAAAGCAATGCTCTTTTTTAATACCACGCCATATCAACTTTCCTCAAGTACAGTCCCATAGGCCTGTAGAAAAAAAACACAGGCCTTTAGACACTTTTAAATTGTAAGAGGGACAGTTCTTCCATTAAATCTTGTGGCAAAGAGTTCCACATAACTAGTGAAACTTGTCTAGAATTGCTTTGTCCCTTGTTGGTTCCTGAATGAACTTTTCCATAAAATTGTTTGTGATTCTATTAAGGAATTTCACCTCCCTAGCATGCCCTGACATTACATTTACCCAGTCAATATCAGGGTAATGGAAATCACCTGTTATTATTTTGTTATCCAGTTTGTTAGCCTCTCTAATTTCTGATAAAATTTCAGCATCTGTCTGTTCATCTTGGCCAGGTGGATGGTAGTACAAGCTTATCACTATCCTTTTCCTCTTTACTCACGGAATTTCTACCTTAGGGATTCCAAGATGTGTTTTGCTTCCTGTAGAATCTTTAGTCAATATGATTCAAAGTCCTCCTTAACATACCTCTACCAATTTGATCCACCCTATCACTGCATTATAATTTATAACCTGCTATTACGGTGTCCCATTGGTTATCTTCTTTCCTTCAGGTTTCAGAGATACCTATTATATCTATCTTTTCATTTAGTGCAATATACTCTAACTCTCCCATCTTATTTATTAGGCTTCTGGCATTTGCATACAGACATTTCAAACAACGTTTGCCATACCTATTTACAACTTGCTCAGCAGTTGACAAGGATAATTTGCAATCTTTAAAATCAGTCTGTTCTATATTTAAGGACACCTGGTCTGTATTGCAACATTGCTATAGGGTGACCTATTTTCCCTGTTTTGGTGATTTTTTAAAGATATTTTACTTAAAAACTACAACTTATACAGAATAAGGTTGCTATCTAATTTAAAAAAAAGAAAAGGTTTGATCATGTATCCCCACTTCTGGTTGCACTTCACTGGCTTCCAGATGAAGCATGTATTGATTTTAAATTGGCTTACTTTATTTTTAAAATTTTAAATGGAATGCTTCCTGTGGATTTTCTTTCTTTAGTAACTTTTCCTTAGAGCAGTAAGACTGACAGATTAAAGACAATTACACTCTGTTTGCTTTAAGAGGTTTAGGAAAAGTTGTTTTCCTAGGAAGCAATTCAAGTATACATTGGCCTTCCTACCTCCATAAAGAAAATGTCTTCATACTTTGTATTTCACAAATGTTTGAAACCTTTTTTTTCCCCCAAAACGTTTTCAGCTAAGTATTGATCTGAAACATATAATTAAAATATTTCTCTTCTGATTATCTTGTGTAAACCATTTTGGGTCCAATTTGTAGAGAAAAGATAGTATAGTAATACCAATATTAGATTAGATTAGAGTGTGCTAGGAAAGGAAAAACCCATATGTTGATCATTCAGAGAGGACAGATAAGAGAATGAGTTGAATTACAGTTCAAACTCCTCTTACTGATTTGCAAGTGCATTCACTCTGTAGCCCTTGAATATCTCTCCTCACTCATCTCCTTTTTTGCTTCCCCCCCAAACTCCATTCATCGGGTAAGTTGCTCTTATCTGTGCCCTTTACATCCACCGCCAACTCTAGACTCTGTCCCTTTTTTCTTGCCATGTTGTATGCCTGGAACAGGCTCCGTCTCTAGCAGTATTCAAATCCAAGCTAAAAGCCCACTTCTTTAAAGCTGCTTTCAACTCAACTCCTAATCTCTCAACTCCTAATCACTGTTAGATACCTACCTACCTACCCAGAAACTCCCCATCCCTAAGATGTCCTGTCTGTCTGTCCATATTAGATTGTAAGCTCTTCTCAGAAGGGACCATCTATTGAATATTAAATGTACAGTGCTATGTATGCCTTTCAGTGCTTTAGAAATGATAAGTAGTAGTAATTGAAATATTTTTTAAAACCTTATTGAGATCACTTGTGGCAAGCAAATAAACATGTTAAAAGTAAATTGATTGCCTGATTAACAGCATCTCAGGAATAGACAAAAAAAAACAACAACAACCTATAACAGACTCTGCCTGAACCCATATAGAACAGAAGCGGGATATAAATATGGTAAGTAAATAAATAAATATTGCAAGTGAACAGGCACCTGACTTGTCGCTTAATGATCCTAGAAATTCAGTCTGCCTTTGAAAACTGCTTCTATCACCTCTGGCAACTATAAAATCTCTCTTTATATATTGAAAAGACAAATCAGATCAGAGTGGTCCGTTGTGATATTGTCATGGCTAGACTAGTTGTCATTTTGTTAAAAATCAAATAACTGAAAGGAAACTTGCTCCTGAACAGGCTTTTGCTAAGTGAAATGCTAAGTGACATGGATTGAGCCTAATACAAGATAAGTTCCCAGTTTTTGGTGACGTTATGTCCAAGGTTAAAACAGTAATATAAGTAAAAAATTGAAGTAAAGAAGTTATGGAGGGTTGTTTTTTTTTTTTTTTTAACCAATGTTTGAACCCTGAAAGGTAGGTTCATTCTCTCTTTATAGGAGTCTGAACCACCACTGAGGTCTTTTTCCTTCTCCTTTGCCTCTGTGTATTTAAGAATAAAGTAAAAGAATAGCCTTACTGGATCCATCTAGCCCAGTATCCCATCTTCACGGAGACCAATCCAAGTCACAAGTACCTGGCAAATCCCCAAAAGTGGCAGCATTGCATGCCACTGATCCAGGGCAAGCAGTCTTACCCCATGTCTGTCGCAACAGCAGACTACGGACTTTTCCTCCAGGAACTTGTCCAAACCTGTTTTAAAACCAGCTTCATTAACCGCTCTTACCACATTCTCTGGCAACATGTTTCAGAGCTTAACTATACTCTGAGTGAAAAAGAGTTTGTCTTTTCCTCGGTCAGGGTGGTTGAATTTTTCATAAACCTTTCGAATGAGAGTATAATTCAATTTGTGGGTGCCAATTACTATTGTAATGCCAATGTATATTAGTCAGCCCACAACAAATTTGCATCAGCTCCATCTAGTCAGAATGCTGCAGCACATCTGGTAGAGAGTTGCAAGCGGTATTACCACATCACACCCTTCCTATACAATCTGCATTGGCTGTCACTTCCTTACAGGGCCAAATATAAAACTCTGATTGCTAAAACAAAATGGTTCAGAGAACCTGAGCACACCTTCAGGGTCCCTAGTTGTGCCCTCATCAAAGGAAATCACACTATATGATATACACCAGTGATTATTCCCAGGACTAATCCCCAAACTTTGGAATTTATTCCCAGAAATGCTATATCTAACTCAAGAAGCAGGAAAAAGCCTAGCTCTTTTCCCAAGCCTTCAGGATCTCTCATTTTTTACTTGCACTGACTGATTATTCACTTATTCCACATTTGGACTAGCTTACTGCACTTCTTGTAAAAGAGACTAGGTCCACACACCTTGTTCAACTGTATATATAATTTACCTTTCTGTTTATCCACATTAATCCAATTGTCTTTGTCTTACCTATCTTTTCTGTCTACTGTATATATCCCAACTACTCTTGTTCCCTGTGCTCTGTCTTGAGCTATTACATGACATTGTGTTGAATTTTATCATATCTGTTATATCAATATTCTACAATGCTGCCTGTTATGGGACATCATTTGTATTCTGCTAACATATTTCATATTTCTGTTATATGAATGTTTTACTGTGCTGTTTTGGTGCATGCATTGGTGACACTGTATTGTATTAGTGCTATTGCTAGAATTTTATCTGCCTATTTCCAAGTTTATCTCATTGTTTTAACTTTCATTTATTCTGACATTTGCTCATTTTACTATTATGCTGTTAATGCAGGGTTAATTTATCAAACTATACTTATTGTGCATTGCCTTTGAAGAAACTCTTCTTAAAGGCAGTTAGCACTGATAAATAAAATAAGTCACAATAATGGGAGAATTGCTTCTACCTCAGCACTTGATTTAAGACCTGAATCCATGTATTCCTTCTCCCCCATGTGATGTAAACTGTAGCAGTAATTGCACATTGTGTACAGCAGTTCCACAACTCATAATCCTAGTCTTCTGAAAAGGATAAAGCTAGCCAAAAATTGTTCAATTAATAATCTGACCTTTTCTCGTCTCTGTCTTCAGAAGTGATGTGAGGGCAGTAAGGCAAATGAAACTTGCTGCTTTGCATTCTGCATTTCAATTTGTTTTTTGGCAATAAATGGAGCTCTCAAGATCAGTGACCTCTCCCCTTTTTAATTATTCTTCCAGTGTCAACACGTTAAATGCCAAGTTATCTGTCACTGCTAACCTGACCCATTTGTTTATTCAGACCCATCCTGCGGCACCTAGTTTAGACTCACAAGCTTATCAAGTGGTGTGTTGCTGAACTAACTTCACTGTAATGATTCTTTTGATGTGGCAGCAGAAAGATGGAGGCAGGTCATGTCAATTTATTTATTTATTTACTTACTTGGTTTTATATCCTGTCCTCCTAGAAGAGCTCAGAATGGGTTACAAGTTTACATATATAAAGCATGGTAAAATATAACATGACAACTATGGCATAGTATGACACAGCATGGTGCGGCACGATAAAACATAGAATGGCAGCTTAGCATGATAAACATAGTATTACAAGCATGACAAACAAAACATAGCATGGCAGACATAGTATTATATATACAAGTGCAGCATGGCAAACAGCATATCAGAGATTGTACCATACTTGGTGAATATAGTAATATTTGATATATATATAACATGACATGATAAACATAGTATTATATATACAAACGTAACATGGCAAACACAGTATATTTTTTTCCATACTTTTTCCTAGTAGAGAATGTAAAAAATACTGAGCTTGATATTCATTGGCTGCAAAATATATAAATATAATTGTATATTTACAATTATATATATTCATTAAAACTAAGGGCTCCTTTTACAAAGCCACGCTAGTGGTTTAACGCGTGCTAAACCACAGGCTGCGCTAGCCGCTACCGCCTCCTCTTGAGCAGGTGGTAGTTTTTCACCCAGCACGGGGGTTAACGCGTGATGAAAAGTCACGGGTGTTAAACCCGCTAGCGCGGTTTTGTAAAAGGAGCCCTAAATGTTGGCTGCTTATCCCCACAACAAAAACAGAAATAAATGGTTGTTCTATTGGAGAAATATATATATAATAAGAACCATTAAACAATCAAACCGGACTGTGGATTGTAGATTCAGATCATGGAATAATTAAATTCAAATTCACATTGTAGATTTTATATGTGGGGACAAGCCTTAGATAACGGAGCAAATCTTCCCATATTTGAGATTTCTTCAAGAAAGTGAAACCATCTTTTCTTGCACTCCTTTTAACATCACAGGCTTGAAGCCCACCTCACTACCAAATAATTAATTAAATTTTATTACTAAATTAATTTTATTACTATAATTTTATTACTATCCTCCTTCCTTTTATTCATTAATTTAATCAGTTTTTATCCACTATTTATTTCATTCACAATTTTAAAATTCTAATGTAAAAAATCTTAATATAAAAATGCCTCTTACTTTTCTAATTTGAAATTCTCTCTACACACATCCATCTGCCAATTTGATACTCAGAACTATCAGAACACTACACTATACTATAAATATAAAGTGCTAAATAATAAAGTGCACTATGCTATAAAGTGCCTTACATGTGCTTCTATATTATAAATATTTCAAGTTGATTTTAAGTACATTTGATGCTTCAATTCATTTCAATTCATTTAGTTGCAATTCATATGTTCATACGTTCATTCATTAATTAATTCATTGTAAGTGCTCCTGTGTTTTAAATGTTTAAATGCTTCAGCTCTTTAGATAATTCAACATATTGTAATATAATTTGAAGAGTTCTTATAGTGTACTTAGCTCAAGTTCATTCAAGTTTGCTCTTTTTCAAAACCGCAGCCGTTGCATAAATTTAGTTATAGTCTTCCAATGAGGCCTGCTTTTCGCGGGACTGGCTTCAAACCTGCTGCATCAGGGATATGATTTGAGCAACTCTAAAAGAAGAGCTAAGAATCAACATTCAAGTTCAAATCAATACACAGGCATTCTATGGCACTCACGCGATTTTGTTTACCTTCTTTATGTAGCCTCACATCTTTATTAGTTCCGAGCAAACAGGCAAGCACGGCATCACATCTCTTATTTAAACAGACGGCATGACATACTGCCAGCAGCATATTATCCACCCCCCCCCCCCATTTTACTAAGCAGTGGTAGAGGTTTCTGCCATGGCCTGGAGTGTTAAATGCTCTAGCGCTACTCCAACGCTCATAGAATTTCTGTGAACATCAGAGCAGCATTGTGGCATTTAGCGCCCTGGGCTATGGTAGAAACCTCTAACGCTGCTTGTAAAAGAGGGCCTAAATGTACCACTTAAGGATGTAATTTGATAATGGTTTTCTACACGTAAAGACTGTTTAACATAAAAGCCTTTTAAAATATTGTGTAGCTATAAACTTATACAGAAAGATAGAAGATACTTTTTATGGACTGTGTTTAGGTATTTGCAGTGGAGTCTGTAGTTGAGCTACTTTGGTATGTATCATCTATTGGAACTATTAAAAAATAATATAAGATTCTGCTATGTGGTCGATATCTATTTGTTTCCTCCCTCACTGGAGTGGAAGAGTGGCCTAGTAGTTAGTGCAGAAGCCTGGGAACTGAGTTTGATTCCCACTGCAGTTCCTTGTGACTCTGGGCAAGACACTCAACACTACATTGCCCCAGGTATAAAATAAGTACTTATATATGATATATAAACCACTTGGATTGTGCTCAGAGAAAACTGGTATATCGAGTATATCAAGGCAGGACCAAAATTTGAAATACCCAAAGTTGCTTGGTCCATATCCACTAGGAGGCAAAAGCTGGTGGTGGTTGGTGATTCTCTTCTGAGGGGTACAGAGGTGTCCATCTACAGACCAGACATAATGTCCCAGGAAATGTTCTATCCTCCTGGTGCCAAAATTCAAGATGTTAGAGAGAGCTCGCAGAGATTCATCAAGCCTAATGACTACTGTCTGATGCAGCTCATCCATATTGGCACTAAATATACTGCTAGATACCCCTTTCACTGTATCAAAAGTGAGTTTGTGGCTCTGGGAGAGAAAGTGAAGCAGCCATGTGTACAAGTGGTGTTCTTTTTAATCCTCCCTGTCAAGGGTAAAGGTCAAGGCAGAGGAGTTTGAATTCTAGAGATGAATTTGTGGCTGCATGGATAGTGTCGTCGAGAGCATTTTGGCTTTCTGGAAATGTGTATATCTATCAAAGAAGGGAAGAATTATCTTCAGCGGCAGACTAGCTAACCTACTAAAAGGGTTTTTAACTAGAATTCTTGGAGCAGGGTGATCGATACCCTCAAATAAGTGAATCACTAATTATCTCTACACAAATTAGAAATAGGGGCGATGTCTGGAAAGCAGTATATACTAATACTCAAAGTATGGGGAAAAAAAGTTCTGGATCTAGAGACTGTTATGGAAGAGGTTGAGTTCGATTTAATGGCTATCACGGAGACGTGGTTTACAGAGAACCATAACTAGGATATAGTTATATTGGGCTATAATCTGTTCAGGAAAGACAAGATAGGAAGAAAAGGAGGGGGAGTTGCATTATACGGGTATGTTAAATATATTAAAGCCACACAATTGCAGAATCTACAGGGTAAGGAAGAGACACTATGGGTCAAACTGGAAAGAGGGGGTTGAAAATGTATTTACATTGGTATGATATACAAACCTGCACATATGGAAGAAGTGGACAAAGAACAAGAACATAAGAATAGCCTTACTGGGTCAGACCAATGGTCTATCAAGCCCAGTAGCCCATTCTCACGGTGGCCAATCCAGGTCCCTAGTACCTGGCCAAAACCCAAGGAGTAGCAACATTCTATGCTTCCGATCCAGGGCAAGTAGTGGCTTCCCCCTGTCTTTCTCAATAACAGACTAAGGATATTTCTTCCAGGAAATTGACCAAACCTTTCTTAAAATCAGCTATGCTGTCTGCTCTTACCACAACCTCTAGCAATTGTGTTCCAGAGCTTAACTATTCTCTGAGTGAAAAAATATTTCCTCCTATTGGTTTATAAGTATTTCCCTGTAACTTTGAGTGTCCCCTAGTTCACAGCTGAAGTGCCGGGAGCAAGACTGCATATTTCCATTTTCATTGGGCTCCCAAAATAGCCCTTAAAAAACTAAAAGCCCCAAAAGATAGAGCAGGAGTTTTACTGCCTAATTTTTTAACTTATCATACAGCTTTTATATTACAGCAATCTAGCTATTGGCTCTCTCTGACCTCTAATTATTGTCCTCTATGGTTAGGCCTGGAGCACGCCCTATGCACCTTCTCTCCTTCACTAGTCGCCTTATTGACATCCCATACTCACCTCCATAAGAATAATCTCATTATTTCTCAGTCATTATCGTGTCTGCTTGAATTGGACAGATCACTGGATGTTTCTATTAATACCTCTTCTTTAGTCTCTCTTTGGCACAATCCAAGCTTCCTAATTGCTAAAGAACCTATTATTTGGCCTTACTGTGCTAAGCTTGGGATCTGGTCCCTAGCTGACATCTGCACACCAACTTTGCAACTTCTAACCTTTGCAGAACTACGAGACAAATTTTCACTCCCACCTTCGGCGTTTTATCAATGGATCCAACTCACTAGTGTCATTACAAAATCAAAGATCCTACCTACAATTTCTACGGAACCCCTCCTCTGCTCACTCTTTGTACTAAACTTCTCACCAGTGGTCATATAGCGTCATAATTTTATAAATTGTCTATCTCGCATGTTACAAATTCTAATACTTCCCTACATAAATCTTGGGAACTTGATCTTGGACATCCAATACACAACAGACAATGGACAAACCTCTGGTCTAAAACTCTTAGAACCATTTCATCTGCAAATTCGATTCAATCTATGTTTTTCTTATACCACAGAACAACATGGACACCTCAGAAACTTCATATAGCTGGCCTTCTCCCCTCAAATCAATGTTGGAATTGTAAGTCCCATCCTGACATTTTACTTCATATGATATTTGAGTGTCCTCTTCTACAAAGCTTCTGGTCTGAGCTATGGACTGTTTTTCGTTCAGTATTTAAACTCCACTTTGATCTTTCCCCTCTTATCATTGTACTGAAATCAGAGGCTCCTGATATTAATATTCCTCAATCTCAGTGCACTTTATTTGACACGCTTCTCATTATTGCCTCGCGTCATACTTTCTAATTGGAAATCGTTTGATTCACTCTCAGTACATTTCTGGTTCCAATCGGTACTTCTTCAGTATAAGTGTGAAATGCTGATTTCCTCTATTACGCCTCTGTCCTCTAAAGTTACTGCTAAGTGGGCAGCTTTCACAGAATATTTGGATTCTCTTTAGATCCATATTATCATTGCTTCTTCTATCATTTTTCTATTTCCCTGTTCTGCTTTTCTCTCTTCTTTCTTTTTCTCTTCTCCTCTATGGCCTCTGAGGGATCTCCCTTTTCTCTTTTTCCCTTTCTTCCATTGGATAGCTTGTCCCTCCCTACCTACTGCCCTTTTATTTTTCCTTCTTATTTTTCCTCCCTTTCCTCCTGTGATCTACTACCCTATTTTTTGCTTCCCCATGATATTTTGTCAACTATTGAATTATTGAAATCTGTATTTTTGACTTGCTTCCTAAGATTAGAACATTGATGTTATTCTTTTTATTCTGAAACTTGTTGATATTGTTGCTATTATATTGCCTCTTCATCTTTTTTCCCTTCTTATGTTTTACAAAATTTTCAATAAATTTTCATGGAAAAAAAAAAAAAGAAATGTTCACAACCTTGAGGATACCCCCCCATCCCCAATGAAGTTTGAGCATGGACTGGCAGGGATTGAAGTCACTGACACACTGATCAGCAGTATCATGGCCCCACCTAGGAAGATATATGGCAGCTCTCCTTCAGATCTTTAGGATCCAAAATGGCCCCAGCTTAAAAATTAATGAAGACCACTACTATAAGAGATCAGTTTTGAAAGCCGTTTCCATGCGTGGAAATGCAATATTTAATAGAACAGCCCACCCTTTATTCCCCTATGCCTAAGGTGACCATACTTCCCATTTTCAACGGGACCATCCCGTTTTGGGACTGACCATCCTGCTGTCCCGACCCACCGCTTCGGGACGCCGAAATGTCCTGTTTTCAGGGACAGCAACCCGAAGCTATGCACGGGGACAACGGACTGGCGATCGTTTCCCCTCCCTCCTTCCCTCCCTACAGTGCCGAGCAAATCCTGGTCCGCCACAGCCGCTGCTTCTTGCGTCCAGAAGCTTTCTTCCCAACGTGCAAGAGGGCAGGGAAGGCACTGGCAGGAGGAAGCCAAGCTGGGCAGTAATCCCGCTTTCAATTCAGGTATTGCCACCAACCGTCCTCTCTCTCAGGCATCCCGGGGCTTGTAGTTTCTCCACGAATCTAGGGGTGGAAATGGTGAACGTCGGAACTACGACTACCAAAGTGGAGTGCGTGAGGCTCCAAACTGGTCATTCCCCTCTAGAACTGACGATCCACCAGCTAAATCCTGGCTTCTTGGATGCCTGAATAGAACATAGCCTCAGCCGCGCGACTGCTAGAGTTCCTGCTCGCGCTGCAACTGTTCTTGTTGCTAGAAGGATGAGTAAGTGGCTCGTGGTTGCGGGTCGCACTTTAGTGAAAACTTCTCAGCAGAGTAGGCAGCAAAAATAGGGTATATGTGTGTGAAAAAGTACAGATGCTGATGAAAAGTTCTGGCCCAACAGTGGCAGTCACTGCTGGGAATTAGCAGGTGGTGTAGCCAGAACTTTTCATCAGCATCTGTACTTCACTGTACAGCATCTGTACTCCACTTCGGTTGGAATGGAAAGGTGATGATGATGTACCCAAACTAAGTGAACCCGCTTTCAGATGTGCAAAGGTTAGGCATCATTGGACATGGGAAGGAGGCACTAAGGACATAGGAAGAGGCACTAAGGACATGTGAAGGAGGCACTGGGGGCACTAAGGACATAGGTAGGGGCACTAAGGACATAGGAAGGAGGCACTAAGGACATAGGAAGGAGCACTGGGGGCACTAAAGACACAGGAAGGGGCACTAAGGACATAGAAAGGAGGCACTGGGGGCACTAAGGACACAGGAAGTGGCACTAAGGACTTAGGAAAGAGCACTGGGGGCACTAAGGACATAGGTAGGGGCACTAAGGACATAGGAAGGAAGGAGGGAAAGAATAGAAAGGGACAATTATTGTGCCTGAGTGCAGAAAGAAAGAAATAAATGGAAGAAAGGATGCACAGTCAGAAGGAAACGCAACCGGAGACTCATGAAATCACCAGACAGCAAAGGTAGGAAAAATGATTTTATTTTCAATTTAGTGATAAAAATGTGTCACTTTTGAGAATTTACATCTGCTGTCTATATTTAGCACTATATTTGTCTATTTTTCTATAGTTACTGAGGTGACATTGCATATTTTAAAGTCATCTGCCTTGACATCTTTGAACCCCCCAAATATAAATGATAATTAACATTTTCTCTGCGTATAGTGTTCTTTGTAGATTTTTAAAAAATTTTATGGTTACCATTATGAATTAATAAGATATTATGTGTACATGAAAAATAAATGGAAGAAATTGGGGGTGGGATTTGGGTGGGGCTAGGGCGGGATTGGGGGCATGACTGACAATTAATAGATGTCCCATTTTTGATGAAAAAAATAAATGGTCACATTACCTATGCCTCTCATCCTTTCATAATTCATGCCTCTTTGACCCTTTCTCTCTCAGCTCCCATTTTCCCATTATTCTTGTTTCTTCTACCTCTCTATAAAAACAAAGCAGTAGCAGTAAAGGCATTATATTAGCAATCCTTATAGACGTTCTGCCCTTTCTAATTAGAATGGAACTAGATGACATGGGAGAAGAGGTGGAGTATCCATACGGCAGTGATTAAAGCATGATTACTGTAGCGTCTGCCTGTATTTGTGGTTTGCTAGGACTGTTTAATAGTTTCAATTTCCCCTCCTGTTAGCTGATTAGCCAAGTGGCTGCTCCTTGTAGTCTACATCAGTGGCTCCTTCTCTTTCCCTGTTGACTTTCTTGCTTGTCTTTAACAGTCCTTTGTGTGCCTAGTCTGAGAAATGATCCATTAAACATGGAAACATGATGGCGGATAAAGGCCAAATGACCCATCCAGTCTGCCCATTCACAGCATTAGAAACACACAAGGTAGTCAATTCTAAATTAAATTGAACTCTTTGTAAAATTCTATTTGGGTAAAATGAGTTGAATTTATATTAATTTACAGTTCACAGAAATTATCATATAGATTTTACTATATGGATAGCTTATTACTTTTTGTTGTATAGAAAGTAGTTGGAAGGATGGAGACTATCCATGAAACAGTATAACCTTCTTCAGGGTAGGATTAATTCGTCGAGGGCCCGTCTGCCTGCCCAAAAACATCAGGGGGGCTCACCGGCATTAGGGGAAGGCAAACAGACTGTCCAGGCATCTCTTCCTCTTTCCCTTCCAGGGCCCAGCAGTAGGGGGCAGCAAACAGGGCAGTGGGCACCCGAGTGCATGGTGAGGTAATGTAAAAGTCCTCGAGGTAGAGCATGGAAGGGGAAATTTACATAACATTTGAAACCCAATACCATAAGAGTATAGGAAGCAGTTAAAAAGAAAGGATTAGGGTGCTAAAATCAACACAGAAGACCCCTCCTCTAGATAGGGTGAAGAAGTTTACTTAATTAACCCTGGGGCGCTCGCGCCTCCACAGAGCTGGCACCAGCTAATAAAAGTTTTGCAAAAGGGAACAAAATGAGAAGCCACATAAAGCCCACCTATATACCTAGGCAAGATGAAAACTATAGGCTCTATTCAGCGGCGTATACTCTTTCCTCCAACAGCTCTCCAAGGTACTGCCGTCTTTGCCCGCTCTGCACTCTCTCCAAGCAGTTCCTCTTCCTCGTCACTCTCCCATATAGCCTTCCTGAACGAAACCGACGTCGGCCCCGCATCCCTCCCCATAACCTTCCATGGAGCTAGCCCATCAAGGCGTAGGAGAATGGGCCATGTCACTGAGAGGCAGCCGGGAGCACAGCAAAAAAAGGGGGAGGGGCCAGAACCCACCCTGAACACAACCCCTTCACCCATCTCCTTCAAGGCTAATGTCTTACCAAATAAGGGCAACAATCCGGCTTCCCCCGCCTCCTCAGCGCTGCTCCCAGCTGTTCGTTGTTGATATTCGGCCACCTCTTGCTTTTCTCTCACAACCCTAGCCATGGCGAAAGGCAGCCATCAGGCATGGCCTCCTCAAAACTCAATCTGCTTCCTTCTCTTCCACTCTGCTTTGTCTTTAATTCACCCACACCCACCGTGGCAAAGGAAGTTGTGGTGGCAGGGGTCGGGTAGCTAGCTCCCTGCCGATGCCGGGGGAGGGGGGCCCACGTCGCTGTTACCATTTGCAAAAAACATAATTGGAAACCTAAGTTATCTGTTAGCCCTCCTTCAGCGGGTCTCCTTGACAATTTTGGGCCCTACCAGTTAATCCGGCCCTGACCTTCTTCCTCTCAGAATGGATGGTTTTGGCTTTGTTACAATTGAAATCTATTCCTGTCCTATGGCACAGTACAACCTGTATGCTCAACTGTCACTGCCAAGCATTTTTTTTTCTGTTATTTTTATTGCCGGAGGCTAACATTTCTTAAAAATATTAAGCAGTCATCAGTTTGGTTGTGCCCTATGAACAAATAGGCAGCTGTAGAGCTAAAGTACGCGCCTGTTTTCAAGCTTCTGAATTTGTTTTTTACAGTACCTTAACTATTCCAAACCCTTGGTGCTGCTGTTTTTCCTTGTTTGGGAGTAGCAATACAGCTTGCAAGTTTCCAGACCTAGTATAGTGAACCACTCTCCTGTGTTCAAGGTTGCTGTTCTCTCTTTCTCCCCCTGCTTGTCTAAAGCTTTCTTCATGCTCATTGTAAGCCTTTTCTTGTTCTGACCTTCTGGCCATTGCCACTTTCAGACCATACCACATTGTGCATACTAATATTAAATGCAGTTTTCTAGGCTTCATTCTATTTAATTATCCAGAATAGGAATGATATATGGTTTCTCTGCTAGATAAATAACATAATTCTTTAATATTTCCACTAAATTTGACATTTATATATGTCAACAGGATTCTGAGGCTGCCTTTCAACCTTTCCTTTGCCATTCAATTTTAAAACTCAACCCCCTCTCTCCTAAAAGAATTCAGAGCTCCAAATTTACTCTCTTCTGATTAGTGGAAGCGCGTTGTGATATTACTTACGGTAATATCACTGTGGCGCTTTGCCAATAACAATCCTTCATTCAGTAATATGTGCCAGTTACTCCCTGCCAGAATTCTTTTCTATTCTAAGATCTTGCAAATTATCCCTAATGTCCGGTCCTGCTGTTCCATGCAAATATAATCTCTTCATTCTGTTCTACTTTAACTTAGCAATGAATATGTTTTCCTTTAGAAGGGAAAAAGTGGTTGTAGAGGTTAAAGAGTCAGGAAAGAACAAATCTATGATTAATTTTTATAACATCAGTAGCATGTTAAGTATATATATCACACATTCTAGATTGATTGCTCTTTTGAGAATTAATGACAAGAAAATAGCTAGCAACTGCTCTTCAATAACTTCTTTATTTTTAAATGTATTTTTCAAAATAGCAAGAATATCTTTTGTCCAGGGTCAATCAGTCTATATCAGGAGTAGGCAACTATGATCCTCAAAGGCCACAAATCAGTAGGATTTTCAAAATTTTCACAATGAATATGCATGAAATTAATTTTTACGTACTGCTTCCATGGAATGCAAATAGGTCTCATGCATATTCATTATGGAAATCTTGAAAAGCTGACTGGTTTGTGGCCCTTGAGGACCACGGTTGCCCATCCCTGGTTTATATGTTTGCCCGTCCCTCTGTGTGTTTCTGCACAGATGCATGTAGGCTAAACTGGAAAATCTGGGAAATAGAAACAAGCTGTGTGATGATGGTGATAACCAGGTATTCCCACCCAAATAGTGAAGGACTTGACAGCAGTGCAGTGAAAAGCAAGTATTCCAGGCTTTGCTACCTGAACAGTAACGGACCCAGTGATGACAGAACGGTAAGAAGAGCTGAGTGTGCCATGCTTTGAGATTGACCATGCGACAATAGCAAATAATGTGCATATAAGTACTTTTTCTGCTTCTAGTCGAGGTGTGAAGCAGTGAGGCAAGGATGGGGGAGCGGGCTATCTGGATGGATAGAGGAGTAGAAGGAAGGTCTTATGTGTGGGTGAGAGAAAATAGGGTGAGATGAAAATGTTGATAGAAAGGATTAGAGAACATGGAGTGGGGTGGGAGATGGATTGTTCCTGCAGTACCCCCTATGCCCCCTAGACAAGTTCTATATAGTCCTACTTCAGACACCCCCCCCATACACACACACAAGCATACCCCAAATACCCAACATACTTCCACCCAGGCATATGCACACATGCCCCCACTGTGATGATTCTCATCAGTGAGCGAGATCATGGGATGCTAAGCTGGCTGAAGTCCAAGGATGAAACACTCTTGATACCAAAATGAGGGCATGGATTTCCACTGGAAGCAACCATCCTTCCCTTGGGTCGAGCCCTTTGATGTTGGTGGCCACAAAATCTGGGTTGAACAAAGTTGATACCTGTGGTTCAGTAACAGACAAAGCGAAAATGTTATTATGAAGATAGATCTAGCAAATGTAGACCATAGCAATAACATAATGGGGAATCAGAGACCAGAGAATGAAATCACAGTAAGAAGTCAGGGACCAAAAAGTAACAGAAAATCATTAGGATTAGGTAGCATTGAGAAAACACTAGAATCATATTTAAAATTATGTTTGTAAGATTCATTATACTGGAGTGATTATTTTTCTCTTATGTTTACTTGATCCCTAAGCTGTTAGATTTTCTCATAAGAACATAAGATTAGTCTTGCTGGGTCAGATAAATAATCATCTAGCCCAGTATCCCATCTTCAAGGTGGCTAATCCAGGTCACAAGTACCTAGCAAAAACCCAAATAGTAGAAACATTCCATACTACCGATCGAGGGCAAGCAGTGGCTTCCCCCATGTCTATCTCAATAGCAGACTATGGACTTTTCCTCCAGGAATGTGTCCAAACCTTTTAAAAAATCAACTACGTTAATTGCTTTTATGACATCCTCTGGCAATGTGTTCCAGAGCTTAACTTTTTTTCTGAGTGATAAAATATTTCATCCTATTGCTTTTAAATCTGTGTTATAGTGCCCTGTTTCAAGACATATTTGTTTAGATTCCATTAGGACCAAAATATTTAGCGTCATGAGCCTCTTCCCTGTAGAATAATCTTCTCTTCCATCTTTGTTTAGCATACTCTTTTCAGAAATGTGACCAGATCAGTGGTGTGGGAGGGGGGAAAGGGAGGCGGTTCATCCTAAGCACCATGTTGGCGGGGGCACCATCAAACCGCCTCCTCTCCACCCCCACTCCTCCCCTCCATGCGTGCACCCCCATTCCCTTCCCACATACCTCTAGTTAAAGTTGGTCATGGTGGTCAACAATGTGCTCCTTGCGACCCTGTTGGCTCTCCCACTGATGTCACTTCCGGGTGCCGCACATAGGAAGTGGCGTAAGAGAGAGAACCAGTGGGATCATGAGGAGCACGTTGTTGACTGCCATGAGTAACAACTTCAACTAGAGGAAAGGGAAGGGGGCACACGCGGCAGGCGGGAGCCGGAGGCGCATGTGGCAGGCAGGAGCAGGGAAGGAGCGGGGGAGGGGCACCACCACCCAGGGGGCCTCACTACGCCACTGGACCGGATTAAATCATTTTTCTTCTGGATGCATTTAGTCTATAATTACCTTTGCAAAGACTGTCTCTGACTTCCTTGTTTTCTGAGAAATGGTTTTGGGGATGCCCATGAGACTGGAATTATATAATTATTCAGAGATGCCAAGTTAACCCAGTCCCAGGCTGGAAACGTTGTGGCCAGCCCTGGTTTTGAAGTAGACATCAAAGCAATGTAGGGTTTGCATTGCTTGATCAGCCCATTGAAACTGGTGCTGCAAATCCTATAATGTAGCAGAATGGGGTGGTCAGAAATCAAACACTGTCCCAAAATCTCCAGCCTGGAACTCAATAATTTAACATCTCTGGATAATTACTATTTATTTTCTTTCTTCTTTTCTGTCCTTTTATTGTAAATTCCTTTTTCTTCCTCTCTTTATGATTTATTTAATTAAGTTATTATATGTAAACTGCTTAGGCTCATATTAGAGCAGTATATCAAATATTTATAAAGCTTGAAACTAGAGTTATGAAGGACCAAGTTCTGGCAAATGATCTAGGTGAGATCTAAGCATATATATATGTTTCAAAACTGGAAATAGTTTTAAGCAAGATGACACCTCAGAAGGAAATAGGCACCATAGAGCAGATAAGAAAGGGAAAGAGACTTGATTTACTGTCCTTCTATGGTTACAATCAAAGCGGATTATATATTACTATATCTACAGGGTCTTATTTTGTACCAAAGAGGAGGTGCAATGGGAATTAAACCTAGTTCCCCAGGTTCTCAGTTCGCTTCACTAATCATTAGGAGTAGAGGTTTGGCCTAGTGGTTAGAACTGCTGCCTCAGCACCCCGAGATCGTGAAATTCTATCCCAGCTTGCTCCTTGTGACCCTAGGCAAGTCACTTAATACCTCCATTGCCCCAGGTACCACAGTATGATTGTGAGCCTGCTGGAACAGAGAGGGAAAATAGTTAAGAGCACCTGATTACTATTCAGTGTATTTTAAACCACTTTTGATAAATGTATTCCTGAAAAAAGATGGTTAATAAATCACAATAAAAAAGCTGTTCCTTCACTCCAATGTAAAAATGATTACATTTACTAGGAGAACTATACTAACATCTGCTGGGAGAGGAGAGACGTTCACTCCATCATGGAGTCTTCTTGGAAACAAAACTAGATTGATGTTTGAACCTTACTTTTTAAAATTTGTTCTTTATTGTATTTCTTAACATCAATAAAATAAAAATAAATTTTTAAAAACTACCATAAATCTGTACATCCCACAGTACACATTTTTCTTATTTTCATAAAGGTAAAAGCCCTCCTTCCTCCCAAGGATTACATACACCACATTTCAAACAGTTGTCATATTAAAAAGAAAAAAAAAAAAATCCATATTATGCCAATTCTGCCCATGTTATAAATCTTTCAAGGATGTTTAAATACTATAAAGCTTTTTTTAGATGGTAATATTGAGTGGTTCTAGCACACTGCTATAACACACCTGGCTGCCAAGAACAATACACTTTCCTCCAGCTTGATTCCATCCCTCTGTTGGGACATTTAACAAACAAACCCTCAGATTTGGGACTACTTCCCTTATTGCTTTTGGTATCTCTCTAAGTACATTTCCTGCATCCCTCCAGGGTCCTTTTCTCTTTACAAACATCCACCACATATGATTTAAAAAAATCCCCCCTTTGCCCATAGATCCTCAAGCATTTTCCTTCCCCTTCTCAAAACCATTTCTGTATAGGTTTTGCAGTAATATACAAGGGTAAATCAAAAAGTAAAAGCAAAATATGTTTAACGGCTTTAACAGAAGTAGCTGTGAGCAATTCAACATATCCCTTTTCCACACAGTCCTCATGCAAGACGACACATTTGTTGTATCATTCAATAAGCTTCTGCATTCCTGCAGAAAAGACTTTTTTGGTTACTCCCGAAGCCAGGTGAGCACCGCTTACTTTACTTTTTTCATGCTTTGTCTTTTGCTCTCTGGGTCACAGTAATGCACCCATGTCTCATTGCTGTTGATAATTCTCTCCAGAATACTCAGATCTTCTTCATACTGTCTCAGGAACTGGGTCGCAACCTCCACACGCTGTTGCTTGTGCAGATCAGTAAGCTGTTTGGGAACCCATCATGCGCAGACTTTCCTGTATCCCAAGTTATCATGCATTATGACAAATGCAGATTCATAGCTGATAGTCAAATTTTCAGCCAATTGAGAATATTATCCATTGGTATTCTCTAATCAAGGCATCCACCCTGTCAATGTGCTCTTGTCTATGCGATGTTGAATGGTCACCAGAACAACTTTTGTCAGTTACACCTGTTCTTCCTGCTTTATGCCTTTTTACCCACTCCTAAACCTTTTGTTATATCCGACAGTAAATTTCCACAGGTTTCACTCCTGCCCCAAAAAAGCAAACTACTGCACGTTGTTCTTCAATGGTGCAATCTTGCAAAGGAGCATCCATGTTTCTGACTTCGTGGCTGCCATACAACTACAGGCCAAGCGCTGCACTATGTGTGGACGAACTATCCAACAGGCAATGTACAAGTATATATGTTGCATTTTCTTGCTCTTTTCCTTCCCCCCCCCCCAAATCTTTATTAATTTTAAAAATCTTCAATAAGTGCAATAAAAATACAATCATATATACTTTAACATCACTTACTAACCCATCAAAGACTAAATCACATCAATTACCCTCCCTCCCTCCTTTATACCCATCATTATAACTTTAGTCTAATATAGCATTAAAATAACCCCCCCCCCCATTAGTAAACAAAAAGGGGAAAATAAAATTATTAATTATATTCAATCCATACAATATTTTGTTAATGGCTCCCAAACATCATTGAACTTTTTAAAGCGCCCTTGCTGAATAGCTATTACTCGTTCCTTTTTAAAAATGTGGCACAATGAATTCCACCAAAAACTATAACGTAATCGATCATAGTTTTTCCAATGCTTGCTCTTTTCCAATTATCATGTAATTTAACAATTGCCTTTAATTTTTTATTTGCCCTCATATGTTCTATATAGATTTTTATACTTGTTTTCTAGGAAGTTTGCTGAGCTAGTTGGACTGTGGCTCTAAATACTGCAGGCCAAACCATTTCTTCCTCTCCTCCAATCCTAAATTTTTCTCCCATGCATGAAAATAGATCAATGCCTTTTTCAAATCAAATGAGTACCATGCATTTTTGATAAAAGGCCCTTTCTCATTTCCCCAAATTCTCCTTCCAGCTTGTGTTCCAGTATATAAGGAGCAATTCCATAACTGAGTACCTCCAGTTTGGTGCCTGGCGTATGCATGGTAGGCATCTATTCTGTAACAGAAATTAAGCACCTGCTCTTTGTTACAGAATGATAGCATAACAGGATACTAATATGCCTAGGGATAGGGACTTTACACCGCCTTTTTTGTAGTTTTACAACCACATTCAAAACGGTTTACATACAGATACTTCAAGCATTTTCCCTATCTGTCTCAGTGGGCTCACGGTCTATCTAATGTACCTGGGGTAGTGGAGGATTAAGTGACTTGCCCAGGGTCATAAGGAGCAAGCACAGGGTTTGAATCCACAACCTCAGGGTTATGAGGTTATAGCTCTAACCACTGCACCACACTCTCCTCCAGCATTTGAACACTCCCATGACAGAGCTGGAGAATGGGTGTGCACCTAAGTATAGCAGGGAGATTGAACTCTGAGGTCTTTCTTAAGAGATCAGATTCCACAGGTGATCCTTGAGGGGAGGAATGCTGGCCTAGTGCCTAACCCTCAGTAAGCCTGGTTCTAAGAGGTAGTAGAACATCTTATCTGTGGTATTCAAACTTGGGAAAGGTAAACTTGGGTTTTGGTATGTTGTATTTTTGTAGTTCTCTTTTTTAGCTCAGCAAAATCAGTCAGGCAATGCTGTAACCTTTAGAGTCTGTTAGGGTTTAATACAAAACAGAGTTTTAGCCTAGATTAATGATTTAGGTTGCATTTCAGGGCATATCATCAGATTAGGGCACAAATAGCTGTTGAGGAAAGGCTCTGGTGTTAATTTAATTTCCTCCCTCCATCCCAAGGCAGAGCTTTTTGATTTATAGGCTCTCTAGCCAACCAGGAACAGGGAATTACTTTGGTAGGATTTTTCTGCCCTTTCTTTTCTTTTTTTTTTCTTCCAGGAGTAAGTACTTCTGCACCACAGTGTGGCTGGGAAACATTGTATCACCAAAGCTGCTTCTCAGGTTACAACTTCTGTCTCTGTGCTGACAGAAAATGTTACCCTGGCAGAGGGAGTAGTCCCATGTACAAGCTGTCTTCAGCTTAAATCTCTCATGAAGGAAATATAATAACTGAGAGAGGAAGTGGCAAAACTAAGAAGCATCCATGAGAATGAGAGGTACATCGATGAAATGGTTCATGAGGCATCAAAGATTTCCAGTAGTGGGAAAGAAGAGGCTGTGCTGAGGGAAGGCAACTGGACTCAGATTATGGCATACTACAGTATTGGTAATGTGACTCTCCCTGCCTTGACCTGAAGAACCGTTATGCTGTCCTGGAAGTGGAGGAGATGAGAGCATCCCAAGGAGAAGAAGGACCAAAGCTTGAGAGCCCCAAAATTACAGGATCCGTAAATACTAGGAGGCGTAAGGAATGCTAGTTGGCGATTCCCTTCTGAGGGGTACAGAAGCGTCCATCTGCAGACCAGTCATAATGTCATGAGAGGAATCCTGTCTACCTGATGCCAAAATCCAAGATGTTACAGAGAGCTTGCCGAGACTCATCAAGCCTGATGACTACTATCCAGTATTGCTCATCCACATTGGTACTAACGATACTGCCAGGTACCCCTGCAAATGTATCAAAAGTGATTTTGTGGCTCTGGGAGAAAAGGTGAAACAGTCGGGTGCGCAGGTGGTATTCTTATCCATCCTCCCTGTCGAGGGTAAAGGCCAGGGCAGAGAAGCTTTGCATCCTGGAGATGAATATGTAGCTATGTGGATGATGTCATCGAGAGCGTTTTGGCTTCCTGGACCATGGGATGATTTTCCAAGGATGCTGAGTAGGGATGGTGTGCATCTATCAAAGAAGGGAAGAAGTATCTTTGGCAGCAGGCTGGCTAATCTACTGAAGCAGGGTTTAAACTAGAAGTGATGGAGTAGGGTGATCAAAGCTCCCGGGTGAATATAAGCCCTCAGGTAATTAAATCACTCAATACCTCTACACAGATGGGAAAAGGGGGCAATGTCTGGAATGCAGGATATACTAATGCTCAAAGTATGGGAAACAAGATTCTGGATCAAGAAGCTGTGATGGAAGAAGAGGAATTGGATATAGTGGTTATTACGGAGACGTGGTTCACGGAGAACCATGACTGGGATGTAGTTATACCTGGCTATAATCTGTTCAGGAAAGACAGGGTAGGAAGAAAAGGAGGGGGAGTAGCGTTATATGTTAAAGATCATATTAAAGCCACACAATTGCAGGATCTGCAGGGCAAGAAAGAGGCACTGTGGATCAATTTAGAAAGAGAGAATGGTGAATATATTTACATTGGTGTGATATACAGGCTTCCTTCACAGATGGAAGAAGTAGTTAAAAATTTAATAGTAGACATTCAGAATATCTCTAAAATAGGGGAAATCTTATTAATATGTAATTTTAACATACTGGATGTTGATTGAGGTATCCCTGTTGTGGGGTCTTCTAGAAGTAGATATCCTGGAGTCTCTACAAGGAAACTGTTCCAGAAGTTGGTAATGGAACCCACCTGGAATGGAGTCATGCTGGACTTAGTGCTTACAAATAGGGAAAGTGTTTCTGATATTACAGTGGGTGATCATCTGGCATCCAGTGATCACTGCATGGTATGGTTTAATATTAAGATGGGTATAGAGTGGGCTCATTCAAAAGCAAAGGTTCTAGACTTTTTAAAAACTAACTTTGTTCGGATAGGGGTTTACATCAAGGAATTGTTGTCTGGGTGGGAATGTCTGGAAGGAGTGGAAATGTGTTGGGCAAAAACTAAAAGGGGCGATTGTAAGGGTGACAAACCTTTTTGTTAGGCAAATAAGTAAAAGTAAGAAGAAAAACGGCTGCTTTGGTTCTCAAAAGTAGTAGCTGAGAAGGTAAGGAATAAGAGGTAAGGTTTCATAAACTACAAAAGATTGCAGAAAGAGGAAGACAGGCAAAATATCTGGAAAAGTTAAGAGAGGCTGCTCGTGTGGTCAGGAAAGCAAAGATGCAAATTGAAGAAAAAATAGCTGACACGGTAAAATGGGGAGACAAGACTTTTTTAGATTTACAGTATTAGTGATAAGAAGAAGTGCAAAAGTGGCATTGTGAGACTAAAAGGTGAAGGGGAGGAATATGTAGAAGCTGATAATGAAAGGCTGAATTGCTTAACAAATATTTCTGCTCTGTGTTCACAGCTGAAGCGCGAGGAGTTGGACTGCAGAAGACAAACGTGAATAGGGATGGAGGAGTAATAGATCCTGATCGATTTTTTGAAGATTGTGTTCGTGAGGAGCTAGCTAAAATAAAGGTAGACAAAGGGATGGGGCCGGATGGTGTACATCCAAGGGTGCTGAAGGAACTTAGGGAAGTTCTGGTGGCTCTGCTGACTGACCTTTTCAAAGAGTCTCTTAGAGTCGGGAGTAGTACCAGAGGACTGGAGAAGGGCGGATGTGGTCCCTCTCCACAAAAGTGGATATAAGGAAGAAGTAGGGAATTACAGGCCAGTAAGTCTGACTTCTGTGGTAAGCATATTAATGGAAACGCTTTTAAAACAGAGAATGGTGAAGTTTCTGGAATCCTGTGGATTAAAGGACTGGAAGCAACATAGATTCACTAGAGGTAGATCTTGTCAGACAAATCTGATCAATTTCTTGACTGGGTGACCAGAGAAGTAGATAAGAGGATGTGTGCTAGATGTGGTGTATTTAGATTTTAGCAAAGCCTTTGACGGTTTCCCCATACAGAAGTCTAATAAATAAACTGAGTGACCTTTCAATGGAGATCGCTCTGAGGAAAGGGATGTTACCAGTGGTGTGCCTCAAGATTCTGTTCTTGGGCCTGTTCTTTTTAACATTTTTATAAATGATATTGCTGAAGGGTTGTCAGGTAAGATTTGCTTCTTTGTGGATGATACCAAAATCTGCAATAGAGTTGACAGGCCCAGATGGTATGAATAACATGAAGATAGACCTGGTGAAGCTTGATGAATAGTTTGAAATTTGGCAGCTAAAATTTAATGCTAAAAAACTATACAGTTTAGGGGGTGAAGAACTTATATGCACGGTGGAAGAGTGGGACTTGGGTGTGATTGTATGTGATGATCTTATGGTGGCCAAACAGGTTGAAAAGGTGACAGTGAAAGTTAGAAGGATGCTAGGTTGCATAGGGAGAGGTATGGACACTAGGATAAAGGAGTTATTGTTACCTCTGTATAAGACTCTGGTGAGACCTCATTTGGAATATTGTGCAGAATTCTGGAGGCTGCACCTTCAAAAAGATATAAAAAGGATGGATTTGGTCCAGAGGAAGGCTACTAAAATGGTGTGTGGTCATTGTAATATCGCGTATGGGGACAGACTTAAAGATCTCCATCTGTATACTTCGGAGGAAACTTAGGAGAGGGGAGATATGATACAGTCATTTAAATACCTATGTAATATAAATGAGTCGAGTTTCTTTCATATGAAAGGAAACTCTTCAGTGAGAGGGCATAAGATGAAGTTAAGAGGTAATAGGCTCCGGAGTAATCTGTGGAAATACTTTTTTACAGAAAGGGTGGTAGATGCTTGGAACAGTCTCCTGGAAGAGGTGGTGGAAACAGAGACTGTGTCTGAATTCAAGAGGGCCTGGGATAAACATGTGGGATCTCTCAGAGAGAGAAAGAGATAATGGTTACTTAGGATGGACAGACTAGATGGGCCATTTGGCCTTTTTCTGCCGTCATGTTTCTGTGTAACTTAACTCATTCTGTAAATTCTGTAAATATGCCATCCTTCCTCTTCATCTCTCATTTTCTAATTTTGTATCCAAGTTTTTAGAAATGATTCCAGAGGTGATTTGGTTAATTCCAGGCTAGTAAGCCTACCATCAATGTCTGACAAAATAATAAAAACTATTATAAAAACAAAATTACTGAATACATAGACAAATATAATTTAATGGGACAGAGTCAACATGGATTTTTCTAGGGGAAGTCTTTTTTTATTTTAAATTCTTTATTCATTTTACATCTTACATTAAGTGTATAATTAATTGACATATTAAAATTGTATACATCACTTGAATTTCTTATCCAATTAACCTTTAATAAAATTTAATCCCTTCCCTCCCATCCCTTTCCTTCTATATGCCATCAAATATATCGTATAAGAATTCTTATCTAATGAACTAAATATTTAATCTTGTCAATTTGCTACATTTTTTTTTGAAGGCATGAATAAACGTGGATAAAGGTGAAGTAACTAATATAATGTATCTACTAACTAAACGTGAATAAAGGTGAACTAACTAATATAATGTATCTACCTGTAGTTTTGTTTTTTTTTTAAGAAAAATACTGATAAATTCCTTCATGAGAGATTCCTGAAAAAATTGAAAAAGTCATATGCTAGAGGGTAGCATTCTGTTGTGGATTAGGAACTAGTTAAAAGATAAGACAAAAAGTAGAGTTAATGGGACAATTCTCTCAGTGGAGTAAAAAGAGCAATGGAGTGTAATGGGGACTGGTGCGAGACTGGTGCTTTATAACATTTATAAATGATCTGGAAATGAGAATGAAGAGGAGATGATCAAATTTACAGATGAGACAAAATTATTCAGAGCTGTTAAATTGTATGAAGACTCTAAGAAGTTGCAGAAGGACTTTATGAGACTAGAAGACAGGCATCCAAATGGCATATCAAATTTAATGTGAACAGTTGCAAGGTGAGGCAAATTATTATACATAATGCTAGCCATCCATTTTAGGAATCACCACCAGAAAAACGATCTAGGTATCATCATGGACAATGCATTGAAATCTTCTGCATTGAAATCTTCTGCTTGTTTTACAGTAATGGCCAAAGAGCAAATATAATGTTAGAAATTATTAGGAAAAAAATGCTTCAAAGTACTATACGGCCTGACCCCCAAGTACATAACGGACCTTTTCACATTTTCTAATAACAAACTCAAGAGAAACACACACCCAAAACTCATTTCCCCTCCAGTTAGAGGCTGCAAAATGAAAAAACACCACGAACACCTTCTCTCTCACCAAGCAGTCCTATGGAACAAAGACCAAGACCAACTACTTTCACCCACTACATACGGGGAATTCAGGAAACGCCTAAAAACATACCTGTTCCAGAAATACCTAAACAATTGACCCGCGCTCCCTCTCCCTCCCCCCTCCCTATTCCACCTGAACTTACAGCACTGTTATAAATATAATCTGCTATCTTCATCTTATCGTAACTTTACGTTGCTATTTATCCCCAACAGGTCCTGTCGGACATTACCTACTAAAATGTACATATTACATTTTCGCTCAGCAAATTGTATTTCTATACTATTGCCTCCTGAGGTCTCTGATCTCTGTATTTCCTCTGAATATCTACTTATTGTATTTCGCTGAATGTCCAGCGCTCTTGATTGTAAACTGCCTAGAAGTCGCAAGATTGTGGCGGTATAGAAGAATAAAGTTATTATTATTATTATTATTATAATGCATCTGTATTGCTCAAAGATGCAGCCTCACCATGAGTATTGTGTATAGTTCTAGTTCCTGTATCTTGGCAACGTGCTAAGCACTAAGGCCCTGATTCTCGTGAAGGTGCTCTGTTAGGCAGCAGTAGGCGCCCTACTGCCACCTAACTTACATTGTTTTAATTGATGATAAGTGGCATGGTAATTTTGTTATTTAAAGCCAATTAAAAACACTTTAGAAAAAAATGTAGGTGCCTAGAGGCACCTACAAAAAATGGTGGCCATCTCCCATCCATAGAGGCACCTACCAGCGCCTATGTCGAAAGTTGTTATGGTTTTTGCAGAAAGTGGATGTAGACGCCTCTATGGATACGATTCTCATCAAAAGTAGGCGCTAGAAACGTAGGTTTATAAAACCCTGGCCTACATTAACAGTGTCTACTTACAACGTGGTCGTGATAATGTAAATGAAGCCATCGCGTGATTGACACCTGAATGGAGCCGCATTTCTGGGTGGCCACCAATAATGGTGCCATTTGCAAAATCCGGATCTAAGGGCCTGATTCTATATATAGCACCAAAAAAAAAAAAATCTGTGCCAATTAGAATGAAGCTTAGCGCAGTTCTGTAGAATCACACTTAGCGCTAGCGCATGTCAGAATTGGTAGGTGCACTCATTTAGGCTAAGGAAAACCAGATCTAAAAAACCAGACCTGACCCTAAATTGTACGCAGATCAAGCATATCCTATAACAATGTGCATAAATTTTAGGAACACCCATGATTTGTCCGTGCTCCTCCCTAGTCATGCTCCCTTTTCAGATTCAAACACTGGAAATAACACACACCACTTTATAGAATGCACCTATCAAGTTGTATAGGTAACTTGTGATTAATGCCAATTAACATCAGTTGGGTGTTAATTAGCAATTTGCATTCAAATTGACCGTGTGCACCAATTTGGGCACAACTTAAGATGCCATATATAGGGAGTAATTCTATAATGGAATCTGGGCATTCATAGTCCATTATAGAATGCTAGTGTAAGTCAGCATTTACACACCCATGTAAGGTGTACCCATTTACACCATGTCAACAGCAGACGTAAATGTGCATACCTAAAATGGCACTTTAGCATGTAATTTATAGTATTTAGGAAGTTACATGTGTGAATATTAGACATTCCTGTGCCTCTCCCTATGAATGTCCCTTTGCATTTGCATGTGAAACAAGTTACACACTAATATACAGTACTGCTTCCTGTACAAATAGGAGTTAGTGTGTGTATCTGCATCAGTCATGCACACAAATGCTAGTATTTCTGTAACTTAAATGCATGTTTGGTGCCTAACTTTAGGCACTGAGTTATAGAATGTGGGAGACAGTGGAACTGAAAAAGTTACAAAGGGCAACCAAAAGAGGTTAGGGCTCTTCAGCTTAAAGGAGAGATGGCTGAGGGGGGCATGATAGAGGAGATACAGGTATAACCCATAGTATTCTGTACGTTTTGCACTTTAAATGTGATATCTGCTCAGACTCCACCTAGAAACTACATGCTATCAAAGATATGTGCCTAGTTGTAGAACAGCATGTAACTGGATTATTTTTATTTACATGCATACATGCTGCCTAACATTAGATGGCTCCATATATAATTAACTTAGTAACAGGGTAGTTATATAGTGACTTGAACGAGTAGAACAGCAGTTAATGCACATGTGCAGGTGCTTATAAAACTATTTCAAAGCAGAGAATAAGCAAAGTGGGATGGAATTGGCACTTAGGTATGTATTTTATAAAAATGAAAGCTTGGGCTGGCACACAAAACACACACACAAAGTTACCCTTGCCTTGAAGAAGGTGTAATTTTGCATGGGAGGTTTCAAGTAGAAAAATTTATGAAGGCACATAGATGCATATGCTGCCTTTGTAAAAACAAGCCTTTGTGCTTTCACTGCCTAGGTGTCTTGTTATAGCATTGCCTTTTACTTTGTCTTAAAGGATTGGATCAAAGCATCAAGAGCTGCGAGACAAGCAGGTCCGAGGCTATGTTGATCAATACTCTGGTCATGTGAGTCAACCTCCTGATATTGATGATGATGAAATGGACCCCAATTATGCCAGAGTGAACCACTTCAGCGATAGGCCTTCAACACAGAATATGTACAGGCCGTCCTCACCACCAGTGACTGGAACGCTGGGTATTCCACGTGAAATAAAAACAATGCCAACAGAGAGAGAACACATTGATGGGCTGTATGCCAAGATCAATAAAAAGCAACATCCTGCTGCTGAGAGGTAATTCAGAACACCTAATTACTACTATGGAAAATGTGTCATCCTGCTTTAAAAATCAGTACTCTAAAATTCTTTCCTACCCACTGAATATGCATTAGACAAATTTGCATATTGCAAAGACCCATAGTGTGTAAATTTGTCTCATGCATATTCATTGAGGTGATCCTGAAAACCTGACTTAACTAGTTTCAGAATGTCTCCCGGAGAGAGTTGAGAAGCACTGCTGTAAAATAACATGTAGATGATATTAAAATGTCACTTGACTATCTTAGAATGCATGTTGGTAGGATGTATTAAATATATGGGAGGACATTTTACAAAGCTGTGATAAATCTTAACATGTACTTAACATAGCAAGAAATAGCAGGGCATGGTGAGGTGTCCTGGGGTAATTGTGCCACATACTTTAAAAAAATATAGATTTTTTGTTAAGAACATAAGAAATGCCTGCACCGGATCAGACCTTAGGTCCATCTAGTCCAGCGATCCGCACACGTGGAGGCCCAGCCAGGCCTACCCTGGCGAATACCTTAGTTACTCGTATCCCTCAATGTGTCTTTCAAGAAGATGTGCATCCAACTTGCCCTTAAATCCTTGAATGGTGGTTTTCTCCACAACCTCTTCCGGGAGAGCGTTCCAGGCGTTCACCACTAGCTGTGTGAAGCAGAACTTTCTGACATTTGTCCTGGCCCTGTCCCCCCACAGCTTCAGTCCATGACCTCTTGTCCGAGTCACCTTTGACCATGTGAATATAGTTGTTTCCTGCTCTATTTTGTCAAATCCTTTCAGTATTTTAAAAGTCTCTATCAGATCCCCTCGCAGTCTCCTCTTCTCTGTTGTAGGGGGTGTGTCTGGGGAGCATAAAGTGGGCAGGTTCTGAACTATTCAGTTAGTCCAGATACATTGTCATGTGCTAACCGATTAGCCTATGCATAGTGTGTGAGCTATTACCCTGTACATAAAGAGTGGCAGTAAGGGCTCATGCACTAATCTGTTTTAATGCCATGTGCTAATGGTAAAATAGGACAATTGGCCATTTTATCCTAGTGGTAAAAAATAGCCTTAGCATATAGGAAAAACCCACATAAGGGCACACCAAGGCCACTCTTTACCTCTGGTAAAAGGTCCCCACGGTTATATTTATGGCTGAACCCAAGCGATGTGGAGTTTATTTCTTTAAAAGATACCTGTGTAAAATTTACAATAAAAACACACCTTATTTTCTCTTTTTTTTATTCCTAATACTACACACATTCTTATGCACAAATTTAACCCTGCTCTGAAGACTGTGTATCTGTGCTTCAAATGTATTCATGTATTTTACAAAATCAATGCATATCAGCAAACGTGTGCAGAATGCATGTGTACATATAGTTGCACATAATTCTATTGATGCACATGCTTAAATATATATATATATTCAGCTGTACTGTTTAATAATAGCTACTTTCTACATGCAAAAAGTGCATTTTGTGCAGAAGATATTTCATAAAATTAGCCCTTGTATATTTGAGCATATCCTTCGCAGCAACTTTTCAGTTGAATTTGCTACAATTTTCTGTTATAGATATATATCCTTAATCACAGTATGCCTGCTAATGCGAAGTGTCACAGACACCTGTATTTACTGAGTGGAAAACGTGAGCTGGCTCTAATACAGCAACAGTGCTGCTATTCACCATATTAAAACTATGAATATTATAACTTCCCTTGAGAAACATTGCCCTTTTCACATCCATGCAGCGCAGTAAGTCACTGTAAAATATAAATTCAGCCCATGGTAGTGCATAAATATGTTCCTCAAGGGTTTTTCCATTTACTGAGTTGGCTAGTTCAACTGATGTATGTTTTGGCTGAACTCAAATAATGTGGAGCCAACCTGAGAAAAATTAAGCCATGTTGTGTTTTCCTTCATTTATCTTCAAAAAAGAAAGCAAGATTTTGGTAGTGAAATATTTAAATGTATATCTTTTATGGGGCTATTCTTTTCATGTGTGTTCACAGGAAAAAAAAAAAACCAACATCCCTTGTGTGGCTTACACAAAATTTTAAATTAAAAATAGGCTTGTACATCCTGACCTACAAAAACAGCAGTTGCATACCTAAACAATATTCTGTAATTACACACTAAAATGGCTTAGCATGTAAATGAAAGGGGGCATTCACAAGTGAGAGATATGGGCATGTCATATTCAGACAGGTTACCTACAGAATACTAAAACACATGTAAATGTCTCATTTAGGTGCATCTACTTTATGCCAGCCATAGACCTAGTGTAAATGTGCACACCTACATTTAGGCATGTAAAAACAAGTTTATGCTGGCGTTATATAAGTATACTTATGCAAGTAAGTGTTCTTATAGAACAGGTGCACTACTCGTGCCTATTTATTGGTGCCCTGTTACATAATTGCTTCTTCTGTGCATCATTTTCATACATATAAGTCATGATTTTATAAAAGCTTATTTACTGTCAGAGTTGATCAAGTTACTCATTACTGCAAGGAAAATATATTTACCCTCCTATTGTTTCTCCCTTAAACTATTATCTTTTATCTTTGAAATTGTAGTTCCTGCCTGTTATCCTCTTGTTTCCACCTATTATGGTTTTATGTCTCCAAAAGTCTGTTGTACCCTGTCTTTTTAAATTTGTATTTTAACTATTGTTTTCTTCTATGATTTTGTACACTGCCTAGAAGGCTGATTAGGCAGTATAAAAAATTTTAATTAAACTTGAAACTTAAATATTATAGTTACGAGTTACTTGCTTAATCAAACTAAAAGTAATTCTTGCAATTGGCAATCCATTCATCATCACAGAAAATATCTAAAAAGGAAAAAAAAACCAAAAAACATGAAAATAGCTAGCATATGAGCAGTAGTGCTGCCCGATTCACCGATTCAAATCAATTTGTTGTTCAAGATAATTGGACTTACCAATTCAGCAACCTCCACCTTGGTAAGACCTGACATACCTCAGAGGCCCTCTAAAACAGCATCAGCAGCAGCTATGGTGTTCTGAACAGGCTGCTTTGCAGCCTTCTTCCCTCTACTGCATCACTGATGACATCATCAGTGAGGTTGCAGAAGGAAGTCCTAGCTTGGCAGGTCACGAAGCAGCCTGTTCAGAGCAATGCTGCTGCTGCTGCTTTAGGAGGCCTCGGAGGCATGTCAGATTTCATGGTGGGAGGATCGGTGGGGTTCTGCTGCACAGAAGGATGAGTAGGAGAGGAGGAAAGCTGCTGCTCAGGGGGATGGGAGGGGAAGAAAGATGCACAAGGGGGAGAAAGGAGAGAGGAAGAATTGGGATGGAGGAGAGGAAGTGACAGATGACACAAAGAGGTAAAAAGGGGTGAGAGGGAGAAATACTTCATATGGTGGAGGGGAGGGAGACATGTATGGAGAAGAGAGAGGGAGAAATGTTGGACAAAGGGTGGAGGGCAGGGAGAGATTGTGCTTGGGGAGAGAGAAAGAAATGTTGCACATGATAATGGAGGAGAAGAATGGAAAGATGCTGCATGGAGGGGAATAGATAGGTTTGACCAAGGGCACAAGTCAGGGAGAGAGAGAGATGGTAGACAATGAGAAAGAAACAAATGTTGGATATGACAGTGGAAGGTAGAAAAAATAATTTTATTTTCTATTTTGTGACTACAATATGTCAGATTTGAAATATGTATTCTGCCAGAGCTTGTGTTAGATAGTGAGCATGAGCTAGGACCAAACAGAGAAAGTAAAAGTATTTTTTTATATTGTTTACACCACAGCACCAGTGTGGTGTTGGAGAGGGGAAAGAGGGGTGGGATGAGTGGAAAGACTACAAAATAAATCTGCCAGGATGTTTGAAGAAAACGCCCGATTGGGCAGGAAAAGTGAATCGAATTGAAAAATCAATTCAATAGGCTGAATCGAATTGAATCAAAAAGCTTTCCCTGAATTGGGCAGCACTAATGAGCAGCACAGAAAACATTATCTATATTTAACAGTCCTCAGTGTGGCAGAACCAGGTAGAGCTGCCTTTTGGTATCAATGCCAGCAAAGAAACAAAATTTGTTCAATCAGAATAGTTAATCATAGAGTTCTAGTTTTTGAAATGTCATTTAGAAATAGGTCCAATGATAGTTTTCTCATATCAAGGCTCCAGTGTTTGTTGATGTAGTTTGGAATTTGAAATAAAATATTTGAACTTTACAATCCTGTGTCCAGGAACTGGCTCCACATAGTGTGTTTTGTGGATGTTACCTAAACAATTCCCATTACAACAAAAGAGCATTTGCATTTCAAAATGTTTGCTGTCATTCTGCATTTTCTTATAACCAAAATTTGTCCACCAATGCTAAAAAACCTTTCAACAAGAGCACTCGAAGGTGACCCATTGTACTTCTTAAACAGTTCCTTGATATGAGGAAACTGTGATATACTGATTAATTCACGAGAATTGTCATTTAGAAATTGGTCCAATTCAGCAGCAATATAATTTCTGTCACTGCCATCAACATACTGAAAACAAAAGAAGTCATCATCTTCACCATACTGAATACTGGATGAAGCTGGTACAGTTTGTTCTCATGACAGCTTCACTATTTTCATTGCTTCAAAATGTTATTTGTATTTCATATTGATTTTGACACCTTCAGTCCAGTGAAGACAAAATTATAGCGGCATAATTGCAGCCAGAATCAAATCTTTGTTGTCAAGATAATGGCAAAACACTCATTGAGCCCAAGCCAAAGTGCACAAACCAAAGGTGAGGCATATTTAAGGTCTGTTCAACTTTTATATTTAAGGTCTGTACCAATTTTAGTCAGCTTCATTTTCAACATGACCAATTTGGGCAGCAAAAAGCCCAAGTAACATTTAGCTTCACTTTGTAGGATGTACAGAGCAGCCACTAGTGGACTCATGACATGACAATATTCACCTATAAAAATTATTGCATGCTGTCTGGTTAAATTAACAGTTGATTGAAGAAGATTTTATTTCTTTGCTAGCATTGATATCACTTCATCACTCTCAAGTTTGTTGCTTACCAGACACAACTTGCACCTAACATTTACATTTTTCATTTACTGAATCAAAATTTTAACATATACAGAGCACTTGCATGTCAAAGATCCAGCTATCTTGATCACCTTGTGCTTCACGCTTGAACAATTTCACTCAAAAGGAAGTTTTCCAGAAACTGGAAGCAGCCCGATAATGGGCATATTGATGCACAGAAAATTGAATGGTTGTCACTAAAAAGTAACTATATAAAGTACCTAGACATTATATTACTCATTACTAAATTATACTGCATACTGTATATTAGTTATTCATTACATTTGCACAAAAGTAATCTTACTCATTACTTTTAAAAGTAATTTAATATTGCTCAACACTGTTTACTGTATATCTTAGAGGGTAATTTTATAAGGGTCCAGTTTCTATAAACAGTGCCTAAAATTAAACCCCTAGATTGGCACCTAACTTAATTTTTTTTAATTGGCTTAATCAATGCTAATAATTGAAAGTGCCATTAAAAAACATTTAAAACATTTAATTAGCTGGAAAGGCCTAACTTGGTAGGTATCTACCACTTTGAGGTAGGCGTCTACACCAAGGTATCTGCCAGCAAGTAGGCATGGTTAGGGGTGGATTTTAGGTATGGTTTCACTTAGGTGCTCTTAGGCACCTACCTTAGATGCACTCATTTAGACCAAGAAAACCCTGGCCTAATGCTTAGGCTTGATTCTATAAGCAGTACCCAATAGGTGATAGACACCTGTGCTCAAAGGCGCCTAGGAGCTAGGTACCATTTATAGTATCAGGGCCTAGAAAATACTGCATTATGTGGCAAAATGCATACAAACATTGCAGATATAAACATCTATAGTGCTCCTACCCTGGAGCCTTTAATTTTGTTTTGCATAGAGGGCATAGAGGGTGCCTTCGTACCCTTTTAAATTAGCCTAGCCACAGACTCCCAAAGCAAAGTTTTATCTGCTCTAAGGCAAATGTAAGTTTGTTGGTATATATATTCATATTGTATACAGTACACTCATAATTCTCTGCAATGCCCACATGTATATCCCATAAAATGGACTTTTCTCCAAGCACCTACTTTTATGGACATATAACCAGG